>NC_138761.1:28368161-28968161 GCF_965113315.1 Podarcis vaucheri
CATTAGAATACTATAGGCTTCTGGCACATCCGTAGCCGATGGAAACCATTTTGAAGAACCCACTGGAGGTAGCTCATGCTTCCGCTTTGATTTTTATAAAAGCAGGTGCCCTAGCAAACTTGCTTTTCCAGACATTTTCTCATTCTGTCCTTAAATCAGAGAGAAATATTGTCTGCATAGTCCCCACCCCCACCCCCTTGAACCTACAGTGTCGTTAATACAGCACTGGGGAGTTGGCTAGAACAATGCTGCCCGCTACCAGTCAAACGGCTTAGAAAAATTGTGGGAAAGAATGTTAAACGCGGTCCTGCTGTGATCACTAAAAAGGCCGCTGTCACAGTGTTTCCGTGCCAGGTATTACTCAGACACTGCTCCCCTCTTCTGCAATATTCCTGGCTTTTATCTTGTTTTGCACAATTCAGCCATATCTTGTCCCTTTAACCACCTTACTAGTTCACATAACTCAGTCGGATTCTGCCTGAGGAAAAATTTTAATTAACTACGCTTAAAGAATCAAAGGGTCAGGACGGAACATTGGAAGGACATATTGGCATTGTCAGTTTTGTATCTTCCTTAACATTTCTTTCTTTTTCTTTTTTCTTTTTTCGGCGGTACAAACCCAAGTGCGGAATGTGGCATTCTACCCCTTGTGTACCAAAAAGTTAATTGTTTAGTGAAGAATCTAAGCTGCTATTTGACAACTTCCTTTCTGGTCAAGTGTCAGATATTGTGACCATGAAATAAAGCCCTTTTCAGTCACACACACACACACAGAGAGAGAGAGAGAGAGAGAGAGAGAGAGAGAGAGAGAGAGAGCTTTATTATGATTGCTTATTTGGCAAATATAAGTGGAGATTTCTGGGAAATATTTCCCACACAATCAGGTTTCTGAATGGTCACCATCCATTTGCTGGTGGGAAACTGAATGCTGGACTTCACGTAGGCCTTTGGCCTAGTCCAAAAAAGGCTCTTCTTTGGCTCTTATGCTTATTTCTTGACAACTCTTGGTACTTCCAAAATTTGCCCATTTAATTTTTGTGTTTGTTATGTCCATAATACTCTAGGTATAAAGAACTTAATCCAGTGACTTCAACCAAGTCATTGTCATTAGATAGCTCAGTTTGACTGTTGTGGCCTACCCAATAGATACATGTGCTTAGATAGCATTTATTTCAGAAGGACAAGCTCTTAGGACGCTGCCTTATATTGAGCCAGGCCATTGATACATCCAGGTCAGTATTATCTACACTGGGTTGCAGTAGCACTTTAGGGTTTCAGACAGGGGTATTTTCCAGCCCTGCCTGGAGATGCCAAGGTTTGAACCCGACACCTTTGAATGCAGAGTATTTGCCCTGTGGTTGAACTGCAGCATCTCCCCGTTCCCAGGTCCTTGACTAAGGGATGAGCTGCAGCTGCAGGACAGTTGCATTTGTTTTGCATTCTCATTCAGAAGAAAAATGCTAGGTCATCTATAGGTCTCATTGAGTATTTTGTCAGGAGTGTCTATCCTTGGAGAGTTAGTTAGTGGGTGGGTCATGAAATGGAAGCAGAGGCTGTAGAGGATGCGGGGGGCGGGGGGACAAGCAGAGAGCATGCCGAGAGTCCTCTGCACTTTGGCAAGAGATGGGAATGTGGGGAGGCTGAACGGTTTGAGTAGGTAGTGAATCTGACTTGCCCAGGCTCCAGGCCAGCTGGCAGCCAAATCCGCAACACTGCTCTCGATCTGTGACCTTGTAACTAGTAGTGATGGCCACCAACTTAAATGACTTTAAAAGAGGATTGGTCCGATTCATGAAGTATAAAGCTATCAACAGCTACCGGACATGATGGCCATGTTCAGGGTATGCCTCTGAATACCAGTCGCTGGGAATCACAGGCAGGGAGAGGACTCTTGCTTTCATGTCCTGCTTGAAGGGGTGATATGATAGCCATGTTCCAATATATAAAAGGATGTCACATAGAGGAGGGAGAAAGGTTGTTTTCTGCTGCTCCAGAGAAGCGGACACGGAGCAATGGATCCAAACTACAAGAAAGAAGATTCCACCTAAACATTAGGAAGAACTTCCTGACAGTAAGAGCTGTTTGACAGTGGAATTTGCTGCCAAGGAGTGTGGTGGAGTCTCCTACTTTGGAGGTCTTTAAGCAGAGGCTTGACAACCATATGTCAGGAGTGCTCTGATGGTGTTTCCTGCTTGGCAGGGGGTTGAACTCGATGGCCCTTGTGGTCTATTCCAACTCTATGATTCTATGAAGACTTCTCATAAGCCATACAATTCCAGCAAGGTGCTGGAACTGATGAGCCTTAGGCCTGATCTGGTAAGGCTTTCCCTGCGTTCTTAACTAGTCTAGGGTGTGACTTTTATAATATATCGTTTTGGAGCATGTTAAAAACAACCTCATGAAATAGCTCTTTTATCTTCCAATTGGTTCCATCCTTAGCTGACTTTAGCAAGTGTCCTAGAGGAAACACATTTCATTTGACCTCCAGGCCCAGGTGGGGCGCAGGGCATCCTCTTCTCATTTGCAAAGCACAAATCTGCAGTGTTGATTTCTTTTTTAAAAATGCCTGTTTAATCTTCCAGAAACAAGACTGGCCCCTGCACAAGCTGGAATGCTCGGCCATGTGTGTGTTTGGGCAGAACTGGAATCCCTCGGAGACTGTGAGACTCACTGCAAGGATTATTGCCAAACAGGTGAGCAGGACCCAAAGACTTCGGCCAGATTTCTGTTTTGTTTTGTTTGGAGATGGAAAGAGCCAGGGAAGTGACTGTGTGCTCCAGTAGCCTCCGGTGCAAAGTCGCTTCACAACATCTTGTTTGTGTATATGCTGGCAGTTGCTCCTAACATGAGTAGTTGAAGCATCTGCAGTGTTTGTGCTTAAGAACCTCTTGAAGTACTGTGCTCTTGAACCTTTCCCATCTATTAAGTCACCTCCCTCGTTCTTCATTGAATTTCTCCGTCAAACATGCTTTGCACAAAGTCTTTGGAAAGCAAAGCCTTACAAATGTAATAGCACCTTTTATTCCCAATGTCCTCGGGCACAAGACTCGACTGCAAGCAGTTCACACAGTGTTTTTGCATTGCATAACGTTGATGTGAAGCTCAATGAAACAGGGTATATTGGGGGAACTGCACAAACCTCTGTTTCAGATGTTCATTATGGCCGTGTTGCCGTGAATTCCAAATTCTTCTGTCTGTTTTGGCCAGATTCTCCACAGTCCAGCTGTCTGGAGGCTGGTGGTTCCTTCACATATGACATTATATACAGGTGGGCTTCTTGGCAGCTTGACCAGGGCAGTCCTGTTCCCCAGGTTGAAGACTCAACCAGATGCTCCTCTCACTAGGAAATGAAGCCTCTGTGGCAATATGTCCTTCCCAGATGGAAAGGAGACCTTTCAGGGAAGAACGGACCACTTGTACTTAAAAACAGGGAAGGATGCAGAGGAACTGCAAAACCTTAAAGACTGCCTCTCCCCATATAAACCAACCTGGACTCTGTGATCATTCTCTAAATCCCTTCTTTGTGTGCCTCTTCCACAAGAGGTCAGGAGGGCTGCAACACAAGAACAGGCCTTTTCTGCAGTGGCTCCTCATTTGTGGAATGTTCTTCCCAGGGAGGTCCGTCTGATGCCTTCATTATACATCTTTAGGTGCCTTAAAATGTTCCTCTTCTCCCAGTCCCTTGGCTGACGAATATTCTACAGCTTTTTAACTGTGTTGGGGGTGGGTATTCATCTTCTTTTTAAACTATTTATTTTGTGCTGTTATCTTGTGAACTGCCCTGAAGTAGAACCAGAATCTTTGGACGCATATAAATTTAATAATTAATAGATAAAATCCATAGAATCACAATGTTGGAAGGGACCTTTGAAGGCCATCTGTGTGAACTCACTGCTCCATGTCGGATCTGCAATCAACTGCAGCATCACTGGCAGACATTCCGTTCCAATCAATATCTTTTCCCAAGGAACTCTGGGAGTTGTAGTTTGTGGGAAACAGGGGTCTCCTAATGGCTCTCACCATCCTTAACAAAGTACAGTTCCCAGGATCCTCTGGGGGAGCCGTGGCTGCTAAAGTGTGGTATAGTAGTGCTTTAAATGTTCAATATGGATGTGGCCCAGGTCTCTTATAAGTAGGAAGCCCTCTAAGCTGGAGGGAAATCTGACCCTATTTATGGAGGCTCCTCCCAAGGCAAAATGTGGTTTTCTGAAGCATGTTCTCTCTCACTCATAGAGTGTTCGCAGGGAAACAAAGTGGGACCAGTAAGTTTCAAGGTCACAGCTTTGTATGTTGTCATAACGCTCCCAACTTCTCTCCCCCTCTGTAATAATGATTTAAAAAAATCAAACCTCCTAAACAATGGCCTTTGAAGAAATTCTGTACATTTTGAGAACTGCTTCTGTGATAAGGGTGACCCAGATGCAGTGGGGGGGAGAGGACTCTGAAGGCATGCTGGGATGGTAGCTTGCCTGACTCCCCCTGTGCTTCTTTCCTTTCCCTTCCTTTCTTTTTAATTTTTTTTTAAACACACTCTAGTGGTGATCCACAAACAAAATTAGATGTTTAATGATGAAAAGTCATTGGAATAAATTTGTGCTTTTATAGCTTGCAGGGAAGTGGGAGGGAGCCCTACATGCCATATGAAAGCTAAATATGCAAACCATAGTCCCTGAACCTCAGCTGCTGGGCCACCTGCAAACCCATATTTAATGGCCAAGATTACAAAGAAGTGGCCTTAGGCCAACGCTGGAGTGTTGCTTTTGAACTCTGTCAACATTGAGATTATTCACTTTCCTCAAAGCAAAGACTGCCTTCTAATAGCTTGCTGCTGTTAGTTGCTTTCTGCAAATCTGCAGCTAAAAGAAATTACGATTTTTGTTTAAAAATAATAATTAAGAAATACTTGTTCTGTTTGTGCAGGCATTTTCACAGGAGTTTTGGGACATAGTGGCCTAGGGTGTCAGCAGATTTAAACCAGAGTGCAGTTTGTTGACTCATCTGGCCAGTGTGTGTGTGTGTGTGTGTGTGTGTGTGTGTGTGTGTGTGTGTGTTAGAAAGGACAGTTGTGAATAAGCTGATGGAATGTGTGTGGGATTTTTTGAAAATGTCACTTTTCTTTTCTTCATTACTAGAAAACACACCCTGGAAGGACTGAGTCAGAAAAACTCCTTTCTATAACAGAGTTTGAATCCCGTAAGTATAGAAAAACGGAAGACTCCAAGGGTTATTCCATAGGGGGTTCAGAAAGCATTTTGTAGCTGTTCAACAAAACCTGCCTGTGTTTACAAGTCTCTCTCTCTCTCTCTCTGTCTCTTCCTGTAGTATTGAGAATGATATTTATTCATCGCTCTTTAGAAAAAGTCTCAAAGTGACTAACAGTACATCAAAAATACAATGCAATAGGCAAAAACAATAAAAAACAGACACAATACAGTACCAAAAGGTTACATTATCACTTCTGTTATGAATTATCATTATTTATCTTGAATACAGTGAGTTTTCGTGGAAAAGTCACAGGCTATATATACCCTCTTTGGCCTCTCTGTTTGCATTTTGCCTCTATAGCTTTGCATATACTAATTATAGCACAATACACAAACATTTTACACACGTGCATTTCTAGATCTACCTCAACAAGGTGTCCTATTCTCCTCACCCCCCACCCTGCTGCCACCGCCAATGATTCTGTTGTTCCCCTTAACTTGGGATAAAAGTGAATTGAAATTCTGGTCCATTGATTACACTTCTGTCTTGTCAAAACAGCCTTCCTGGCAACTTGGGTGACTTTGGTGGATTGTAATGTGAAATTTTAAAACAGCCAGCATTGTTACCAGGGGGCATCTAGTCAGCGATGGCACAGTTGCTTGATAGTGACAGTGTCTTTGGGGCTAATTGCAGGACCCTCCAGTGTTGAGTTGCATATCTGTCACTGCCAGTCAAATCTGACATGTCCTCGGCGGTTGCCGCATCCCAAATGCTCCAAAGGTGATCTAAGGAGGAGTGAAGGCCTGTGTGTGTGTGTGTGTGTGTGTGTGTGTGAACTTATTTCCCCCGCTCAAGGCAGAGCTCAAAACTGAGCCGCTATTAAGAAGGCTAAGCAAACTGGAATTCCCTGCCAAGCATTCGTAGTGTTGCTCTCTTACTCGGTGCTGACAATAAGTGAGCACAACCATGCACATATTCGAGAACAATAATGTCTTAGATTTGCCTTCTGCTCAGTCGGAGCACCTTGAGATGCGGTCATGAAATGCAGCTATCTCTGGGAAGAAATGTACAACTTTTGTGCATTTGACAAGAATACCACTACATTATATTTATTGCATTTTTAGGAAGACCATTTTTTAAAAAAAACCCACCAACCTTCTGGCTTTAGCATATTAGGTTGTTTAATGTGTTGCTTTTTCAGGCAGCTTGATGCTGAATTGAGCAGAAGTGGGCTGCAAGATCGCATTTTTATGCTGTATGTGGGGGAGGGAGAAGAGTTTGGATTTGATATCCCGCTTTATCACTACCCGAAGGAGTCTCAAAGCGGCTAACATTCTCCTTTCCCTTCCTCCCCCACAACAAACACTCTGTGAGGTGAGTGGGGCTGAGAGACTTCAGAGAAGTGTGACTAGCCCAAGGTCACCCAGCAGCTGCATGTGGAGGAGCAGGGAATCGAACCCGGTTCACCAGATTACAAGTCCACCGCTCTTAACAACTACACCACACTGGATCTTCTCCCCCCCGGCCCCCCCTCCTGCCACACTCACTCTAGGATCTCTATCATTTACTGAAGTCTGGCATGGCATTTATCAATATTTTATTTTCGATTGATTGTTTTTTTAACCAGAGTAAAAACCCAGTTTTGATGTCCTGTGAGGAACTGTTCTTTCCACACAGGAAGACCTTTCATTAGGTGTCATTTAATTCAGTGGGTTCAGTGGCTTACTTGAGCATTCGTTAGTGGTGCATTGACAAATACACAAAAAGATTACACAGTGCGTTTCATAAGCCAATATTATTCCCAGCTAATATATGGGTAGAAATGTGCCAGCTGTTAGATGCTTCCTGGCATTGTTCCCTTCCACAAGGCCTACAAGGAGGAAAATGATACTCCCTGCAGTTCAAAGAAGAGTTCTTGTGACTGATTCTCTTTTCTTCGAGGGCGTCCTGTCTTGAAGCAGATTTCGCTGCACTTCACTGCAAGTAAATTGGTCTTTGTATTGAAAAGGGATTTCTTTTCCTTTGCAGATCTCGATAAGCTCGACAATGAAAAGAGAGAGTTGATTCAGAATGACATCTCGGCTCTCCATCACTTTTATTCAAAGCATATAGAATACCCTGACAATGCAGCTCTTGTGGTCCTTTTTGGTCAAGTAAGATGGATTTTAAAAAGGGGGTAGGGGGTTAGGCTGGATCCAAATGGCACCTTTGGGAGCATGTGATCTTGCACTGAACCAGAAGTACAGGAAGTAAGGTTGAAAAAGAAGCTTAGAATTGTGTGCAATTTTGTGTGATAAATCTCACATTTTGGGCCTTGCCAACCCCACAAAACTCTGTCAGATGGGGCAGGAGGAATGGACTTTGCTTCAAAATTGTTTAAGGGTGTTGCATGCACTAAATTGAATCATCCCCAAAAACCCTCTATTAGAAGCCTCCTAGTGGTTCTGGAAACCAAAGCCTTGGCAAATAATTTTATGCATGTTTGCATATTACATTTCTTCAGTATTTGTCCCAAAAATGTAAAGTGTGGAAGTAATCTATGCAGTTCTCATTTTCCCCCCTTTTGATATAGCCTAGTACTCAGTCCCATTTTCTTTAGCTTTTACCCTTTTAATTTATTGTTGACTTTCTTTAAAAAAGAAACAATAATATGTATCATAGAGTAGATATACAAAATGCAGACCAATACATAAACATACTGAGCACATATTGTAAACATAAACACTATATATTAGGAAATGATTTTTTTTACAAACATCGAGATAGTAATGTTTGATGTTAGTACATGACATGAATGCTGTTGTATACACATTTTAAAAGATGCTGCTGTCTAAATGATGTAATGGAAGGTACGGCTTGGAGCTGAATGTCATTTTGAGACTAAGAATAACACACTCAGCTGCCTTTTCGCCCCACCTGGTTCCAGGATGCTGACACACTTTGCTGCAGCTCAGCCCGGCTGCCGCATCCTTAATCTTCCACTATAAAACTAAATTGCAGGCAAACTCTGACCTCCCTTCTTGTAAAGCTAGTCGCTCAGCAGCAAGACTTGATTAAGAATAAGCAGCATTCTAATCAGATTAATCAGGATGGTGCAGACAAATATGGTCACTTAGGCATGCGATGCTCAACAAGCCAGCGGGTTTTTAATTTCTCTCCGTCTTTCGCTTTCTCTCTCAGGTGAACTGTAACGGCTTCACAATTGAAGATGAAGAACTTTCACACTTGGGATCAGCGATATTCCCTGAGTAAGTGTTTTAGATGCAGTATCTCCCCCAGGGAGGGAAACACACACACACCATTTCTAAGATCTATCAATTAGTTTCCAACAACAACAACAAAATCCCCCAGTGCTGTAAGATATTTGCAAAGCTGAGCAAGGCATTCCTTTCTTAACTCTTGGAGTCCTGCACACGGCTCCCTTCCTCTTTGTGTTCAACATCTGTGCCTGTCTTATGAACCAGGTCCTCACCGTATACCAGGTCTGAGTGGTCCAGGATCTCAAAGGGCCAATACTCGGGCCAATATGGTAGTTCCCTTGAAACTGTTGAGATTTTAAGGTGCTTCGCTGTGGCTATGCTGCAAGCAGCTGTTCCTAGGACTTCACTATTAGAGGTAAATTCTATAAGCTGATAAGACATTTTGTTGTCTTTGAGCTTCATGAACTCGCAACTTTGCCCTGATCATACAGTTGTAATAATAAACTTCATAAAGAGACTTTTGAGCTGCTTTGCACATAACGTGAAATCAAATACAGGCTTGCTGCAAACGCACAGGTTTCCAGAGAGGCGTTTGCGGCTGCTGAGCTACTGCTCTGTTCCTGCTGCTGTTGCACTGCTGTGAGCTAAGTCATGGTTTGCCTTAGTGAGCCATCCAAACCCAAGCTCATGGTTTGTTTCACTCCAAGCAAACCATGGGCTTTAACCAAGGTTTGTCTGGAGGAGACGAGCCTCCACAATGTTAAGCCAAACTGTGGCTTGCTTTCCATGAGTGTAATAGCAGGAGGACTATGGGGAGGACTGCAGGTGCAATCCATTCCCCAGGAGCCCTTGCACTTGCACATCTGCGCTGAGCCATGGTTTGGTTTGGTGTTATGCGCAAACCAGCCCATTCAACACAGGTAATTGTCACAAGTCCTGCTGTATACAGTGCTCTTCCTTGTGGTCTTTAATATTGCTGCTCATGGAACAAATGGATGCCCTTTTGTTTTTGTCAGTGTGGCGCTCATGAACCACAGTTGTTGCCCCAACGTGATTGTCACCTACAAAGGGACGGTGGCTGAAGTCAGAGCTGTGCAGGAGATAGAAGCTGGCGATGAGGTAACTGTGCAGTGAATGCCTGCTTTCAAGGGATGGGGAGGGACTGGTTTGTAAAACACAGGGCCTGCCGTGCACCTGCGGTGTGTCTTTCCACCTGTGTGGTAAACTCATCCTCCACACCCAGTTTGAGGATTCTCCCCTTCATTTCCAAATCCAGTTACGACGATGTGGTCTTTAAACTGTGGGAGCCAGCACCTCCCCGCTCGAAACGGTGACTTCTTTCTCTGACAGAAACCACACCTGACGTTTAAAGGAGGTCTTCTGTCCAAAATGGCAGCCCCCTAATGAGGTCTCCCTTACCTCTCCCCACAAGTATTAGACTTAACCCATGTTTCTTAAGCATGTTGTTTAACCATGTCGTCGTCCTCTGTCTGAGGAATGGGGATTGCATGTAAAATAGGACAGTGCGAAAGGTTAACACAGGCCTGCTGTTTTTCAGCAACAGAGTCACAGGTATTTTCCCCCCTTGGACTCAGGTTTGAAGAGGTCACTTAAATAGGCCAAGGGTAGCTTCAGATACTGCCTGCAACATGTCAGGCCGGTCTGTTTCATAACCTAACCTGCTCCATTAGTCCACCACACACCCTTCCCCACAGATCCATGCTCACCTGATGTTCCTACGAGGGGCCAGGACATCGTTTACTTTTGCTGCATTCCAGAAATCCCAGTTGTGGGATTATTCAGGAAAATATTTACATGTTCCATTTGAATGCCTTATACTTATTCATTTATGTAAAATAAAGACGATTAAACGGAATAACAGCAGTGCCAACGGAAAGAGTGTGTGTTAACAAGTTGGTAGAATATTCCTAATCAAGGGAGTATTGAACTCCTGGAAAAGGTTCTCTGCCATTCAATTAGCGCAGAAGCGCAACAGATTTGTCCTCTGTGGCGTGGCCTGTGCCTCCACCTTCTGGCTCAATGTGGATACTGCATGGGAAACCTGTCAAGATTTCCGTGTGTCTGCGTGTGTGTTTAGATTGGCTCCCATATTTTCTGCCTGGAGAAAAGCAATTGAGATGCACTCACTGTAGGATAAAAACAAGCAACTGCAAACTAAAATCAACTTGCCCTGGGCATGTTGAGAGAAGGTGAAGGACACACATGCACACAAACAAGAGCAGGCTCGATGGAAAACCATGTGTTGGCGCTGGAGCAGATATGTGTTTAGTTTTCCTTGTAGCCTTTTAATTGCATTATATTTTGGGTGAGAAATTTTAAGATCAGCATTTGAAACTTTCTGTCTTATTTTATAACCGGAAGAAAATTCTTTGAGTTTGCGTGTATTTGTGTATTTGGAGTTCTGTTTTCTGCGTCTGCTTTTGCTTCTTCTTCTGGGCAGATAAGATACTTTACTAGCCAAAGCTAACTGAGTGGCTGTTTACTTTTTTGCATCCACAAAGAGGCTTAGAATAAATGTGTCTCTGCCTATATGCCCTTCTGTGTTCAGACTTGCAGCAAAATTCAAAATCCAACAAAAACAAATCTCAAGATTCCGGCCATGATATAGAACCCTGAGGTCATCCAGTCCAACCCCCCTGCAGTGCAGGAATCTCAACTAAAGCATCCATGGCAGATGGCCAGCCAACCTCTGCTTAAAGTACACCACCTTCCAAAGGAGTCTATTCTCCATCTATTAACAAGAGTATTGGTGGTATCGAACAAAACTGATCTGCTGATGCACAAAATTTTGGTTGTGCAGTGGAACTTCCCCTTCCCTCCCCTCCTTTTGGGAGATGGTGGGTCTGGCTCCCCACAAGGTCTGAGGGACGGTGGACTGGCCCTATCCTGACCCCTGGCTTGGAACCTTCTCCAGGGAACATCAGGAACATCAGGTTCCCAACTGCAGGAAGGCCTCTGAGCTGGATGCAGTTAGGCTCCCTCTTCAGAGAGTTAGAAGTGGAGCAGGCATGGACAGGGATGTTGTGTGTGCACCTCCCCACTTTAAGCTGACACGTGTTCAGCCATTGAAACCTTCAGATTCTATCAGTAGTAAACAAACTGAACTTGGGCTGTATTTTCCTGGGACTTAGCCCTGAAACCTGGCGCATTGTGCAAATGCAGCAAGTTTCTGGCCACTCACTGCAACTACTATGTAGATCAGTGTATGTTTATGTATAACCTGTAGCATTTTAATACCTATCTGCTGTTATTATATTACCCGTCTGTCTTTTCCAGATTTTTACCAGTTACATTGACCTGCTATATCCCACAGAAGATAGGAATGATCGATTAAGAGATTCCTATTTCTTCACTTGCGATTGCAGAGAGTGCATTACTAAAAAAAAGGTGATTGTATTTAATAGAGTGCACACGCTTTATTTATTATTAAGATTTATAGCTCGACTTTATAGCAAAGGCAAAGCATTTTTTTTTTGTTTGGGTTCTTTACCTCATCGTCATTTATTACCATCTAATATCTATATTGTGCCTGTAATATGAGGCCTTAAAGCAGATCTGTGACATGGCGTACCTCCTGCTTCCAATTCCCATTGGTGCAGCTGTGTCTGGCTTATTCAAAGTCAGCCATTTAGACTGCGGGAGTAGTGGGCTCCACATTAGTTACTCCCGTTGGGCTCCAGCTCCAGCCATCTCTGACTACTGACCATGTTCCCTGGGGCTGGTGGGAAGAGGAACCCAAGAACCATCAAGTTGGTTACTCTTTGTCAGAGCTGGTTCAGCTGCACATCAGCGCAGAGACTCAGAGGTGAGCAGCAGAGTTGATTCTCTATTCAGGGAAACAGAGTACAGACAGAGAAACCTACGGTCAAGACTGGCCCCCAGTAAATCAGTTGTCTGAATTGACAATCTGGGCCTCCCATTTCTCCCTGAGTCTCCCCTCTGTCTGGCTGTTTTCCCAGCAGACTTAAACTCCCCCTGTGCTCTTTGCTCTGCTACATTCAAGGCCCTCCATGCCCTTGGAGACAAGGGAGGAGGAGGGATGAATATAGTAGGACTGCTGCAATCTATTGCAGCCTCACCTCCTCCCCAGCTGCCTGTCCTATGTCTGCAGTGCTTTCCGTCTCCTCTTCCTCTCTCACTGAAGCCTGTTGCTTGTTCTATGAGTATAGGGCAGTATACAAATTTAATGCATAAGCATCAACATCCAACCCTTCTGGTCTTCCCCCTTCATCCTCTGACCTGTTTTCAGTGTCCCACCGCCACCCCCCAGGCTTCGAGCCTTCCTCTTCTGAGGCTTCCCGAGGGAGTTCTCCATCTGAAGCCTCCCACCACTCCTCATCGTCCAGCCAGTCGCTGACACCCTTGCAGTAGGGCTGTGGCTGAGCGCAGCCTTACCCCCTGTTCCCCCCATATAGCTTTCCCACAGTCTCTCCCTCTCTCCAGAGAGCAGTTGCAGAATTTGGGATGATCAAGACATTAACCTGAGAAATTTGGGGGAGGGTGTGTGTATTAAGGGAACATGTCCCAGAAAGCAACTTGCTGGGGGAGGGGGAATAGCCACCATGTTAGCTCCCCAGAAGGTGGGTCACCGGGAGGGATGTTGCCGCTGTGCAAATGCACCAACGGAGCCAATCTGGTGTTCCTGCTGGTGCATTCGCACTGCACCAACCTCTTCCCCCACCTTGGCCTCCCCATACAAGCAGCAGCAGCCCACCCGCCAGGAATTCAGCACAGTGGCTCTGCCCACTTCTGACAGGCAGCATTTCAGTCTTGTGCCATCCAGGGTCCAAAGCAGCCCCTTTAGTATGTGGCATCTTCAGGCAGTGCTTAAAAAGGCTCCTGCTTAAAGCCCTAGAATGTCGTTGGGTAGAGAATACTGACTCCGTATAATGGAGCTTCCTATCCACCTAACAGCGTGTGGAAGACATGGGTAGGCAACAGGGTGGACTGAAACTCTCATCATCCTTGACCAATTTGGCCATGCTGGCTGATGAGAGTTAGAGTCCACCAACACCAGAGAGCCATCCATTGGCTACCCCAGGAGATAATCAGTCAGGGACCCATGCAGATGCTACAGCTCTACCCTCGTGTCCTCTGTGAGAAACCCTGGTTAAATTTTATCATGGTTTTAAGTTCTCTTCTTTTAACAGATCCCTATAATCTCTCTCTCTTTCTCTCTCTCTCTCTCGCTGTGTGTGTTTTGCACAGCTATTGTTGGTTTCTGTGTGGATCTGCTTTTTGTCTCGGAGCTGGGGGAGGCCTTGTAACTCTCTTGCAACTCTTCCCTCAGGACAAAGATAAACTGGAAATCCGCAAGCTGAACGAGCCTCCATCAGCAGAAGCCGTGCGAGATATGATCAAATATGCCAGAAATGTGATTGAGGAATTCAGGAGGGCCAAACACTACAAATATATCCTTTGGTGTTCTCTTTCTCACTCGCTCTCTTTCTTATCTGTGCTCTCTGTTTAAGCTGAACTTTAGATTCAATTGAGCAGCCTCATTTTGTTGAGGCATGTCCAAAAATGCAATTCCCCAGCGTCAGGCTGCTGTATTCCTCTCTCATCTCCCCCCACCCCACCCCTTGCTTCGTTTCTCAAGCCCAGAGTTTCTTTTCCAGCAAGTAGGTTTGGTTTCCCTTAGAGCTGAGCTTGGCTGCAGTAAAGCAAGGTAAAAAGTGATTTGCAACTGCTCTAGAGTGTAATTTTTTTGACCAACAATGCAAGAAAGCTCTTTAGTCTAACACAGTAGGTGTGTGCGAGACCCTCCACTGATTTAACATGTATTTGGTGTTATTTTACATAATTTTGGGGTGATTCCAGGTGGGTAATGCAATCCTAGCCCAGCCCAAGGATGGTCAAAGCAACAGAGTCACCACCACAAATGGAGCCCCATTGCTTCCTTGCTAGTCAGGGTCGACAGTGTAGAGGGGTTTCCTCTCTAGTAGCTGAACTGGTACAGGATCCAACAAATTTCAGGGTCCTATCCTGGCAGTGGGACGCGGGTAGCGCTGTGGGTTAAACCACAGAGCCTAGGACTTGCCGATCAGAAGGTCAGCGGTTCGAATCCCCGCGATGGAGTGAGCTCCCATTGCTTGGTCCTTTCTCCTGCCAACCTAGCAGTTCGAAAGCACCTCAAAGTGCAAGTCAATAAATAGGTACCGCTCCAGTGGGAAGGTAAACGGTGTTTCCGTGTGCTGCTCTGGTTCATCAGAAGCGGCTTAGTCATGCTGGCCACGTGACCCGGAAGCTGTACGCCAGCTCCCTCGGCCAATAAAGCGAGATGAGCACCGCAACCCCAGAGTCGGTCACGACTGGACCTAATGGTCAGGGGTCCCTTTACCTTTATCCTGGCAGTAGCTTTGTGCTGGAGGTCAGGCCTCCAGTGCAGTGGAGCCCCCTCATTGGAAATCTGTGGGCCTGGGCTTGGAAATGGGTCCATTTTTCATTCTCACTCCCAAGCTCCATATCTGATGCTTCAGAGGGGCATGCAATCCAGTGCAGAGCACGCTGAATACTGCCACCCAACAGTGCCTCTGTCTCGATGGGCTTACATTTCCTCTTGTTTGCCTGCATTGGCTTATCACTGATCCCAGACAGGGGTTCGAAACCTTCCTGGGAGCTGATGAAAATGCTAGAGAGAGACTAAGACTGATAATATTTTTTCCCAATTCCATTGACAGTCTTAGACAGCAGTTTCATGTACATTTTACAACATCATGTGGGAGAAGATGGAATTATGTGCACCTTCAAATGCCTGGGTATAAGAGTCCTGACCGTTGAGCTATCTGAGCTCAGGACCTCCTCCCAAGATAGCTAACAACAATGTTCAGATGCAGTTTGCCTCTGAATGCCATCTGCTAGGAACAAATACTTGAAGGGCTGTCATGGCAAAGATGGGGCAGGCTTATCTTCTGATGCTCCTAGAGAGCCGTGGAAATGGCAAGGAAACAGGTTTTTTAAGCTAAACCTCAGGAGAAAAGTCTATGCAACAGAGGAACAAACTGCCTCCAGATACACTGGGTTTTCTCTGTCTAATCAGAGGCCCAGGAATGTCTTTCTTGCATCCTGCATTGCACTTCTGGAGTGGAGCAGGGACTTGGACCACATGAGCTCTGAAGTCCCTTCCAACTTGTGTGTTTCTACAACGGAGCAGGGCTATACGTTTCTGTATGGAACGCTTGTGATTTTGCTTAAGAAGACTTGGCTTTTAAGGAACAGGTGTTCAGCTGTGTAGCCCTGGAGTCATAACCGGGCAGTCGTTCCCCGCTTACTTTCTGTGCTCCTTAACTTTTGGCTTACCCCCAAGTGAACTGCTCGAGGTTTGCGAGCTTAGCTTGGACAAGATGGGCGCTGTGTTTGTCGAGAGCAATGTTTACATGCTGCACATGATGTACCAGGCTATGGGAGTCTGTCTGTACATGCAAGACTGGGAGGGTGCTTTGCGCTACGGGCAGAAGATTATCAAACCATACAGGTAGCGTTCCTGAATTTTTCTGTGTAATTTGTATGAAGTGTCTCTAAAGAAACACACCCACCCAAACACACCTTCACCTTCCAATTCAATGAACTGATCTCATTAATGACTGTTTCTGTGTGAGCCAAGCCTAGCAGGTAGAAGCAAAACAAGATAATTATGTGCTTGTTATCCCAAGAAACCAACTCCTGAATTATTTACATATTTCGGAAGCGGGGGCTGTCAGCTGATTGAAGAATACTTAGTTGGTTGTGTGAGGTTTAATGTTATTTAAATCTCCATATGAATGAAATGGTAGCTTTGAGGGGGGAAGGGAAGCATTTTGTTGTAACTGAATGGGAGAAGGAACATACAAGTATGTGTTGCAACGGGCATAATCTTGGAGATATTCCTTCCTGTGTGATGGGAAGTGGGAAATCCCCTTAGAATTTTTCTAAAACAGTCCTTGCCAGGTGCAATTTTTATATGAAACATGGTTAGCACTTTTTAAAAGTAGGTTGTCTGGTGATTCAGGAGAATCACCCTAGTTGATAAAATGTCCCCCCCCCCAACAAGGTTAGATTTGATCTACCAAGAGAAATCACTCAGTGGAGGAGGGGTTAAATCTGCATGACAATTTTTATTTAAATACATATCTTTGAACATATTTTATCCAAAATATATGCATATTGGTACTTGATTTCTGCTGGAAAAGGAGAAAAATTGGAGAAGTGCAAAAACTGTACGTTCGTCTAGGAATTGTAAGTGGCTTAGAAACTACAATGAATCCAGAATAGGGTTGCTAGATTAGTGACTTGGAGCAGCTGCCGGGACCATATAACACCAGTCCTAAAAGATCAACACTGGCTCCCAGTTCGTTTCTGAGCACAAATCCAACTGTTGGTGTTGGCCTTCAAAGTCCTAAATGGCTAAACCAAGAAAACTTTAATAAAAAATATTTTTTTAAAAAAAAACCTAAATGGCTTTGTCTCTGTATACCTGAAGCAGCATCTCCACCCTCATCATTCAGCCTGGACACTGAGATCCAGCTCCGAGGGCCTTCTGGCAGTTCCCTCCTTGCGAGAAGTGAAGTTACAGGGAAACAACCAGAGGGCCTTCTCGGTAGTGGCACCCGCCCACCCATCAGATATCAAGGAAATCAATAATTATGACTTTTTGTAGACATTTGAAGGCAGCCCTGTATCGGGAAGCTGTTAATGTTTGAGGTTCTGTTGTGTTCTTTTATATACTGTTGGAAGCATTGCCCTGCAGCCCATGCAGAGAGGAGCACTACCAGCAGCATGTTAAGCCCAGAGACTGTGGTATGGCACACCCTACTGTTGTGTGTGAGCCAGTCACAAGGCTGCTCAACGAATTATCTCGGGGCATAATTTTCTCTCCAGCTGTGGAGTGTAAACGAACATCTCCCTTTGAATCAGATGCCAGTATGAAGTCATAGATCAGCTGGTGGGGAGCGGTGACTGGGAAAACACAATGGCACATTCTTCCCCCAGAGCCTGAATCAGATTTATCACCCCGGTGATTTGCCTAAGTTTTTTGTTTTTTTTGGTGGGGGGACTTGGAGACTGATCTTCTAAGCTGGTTTAGGCTGGCTGCGCAACCAGCGGCATGCTGACATTGCAACTGCGAGATTGCTCTCGGGTTGCCCCTCTGCTCACCTGATCTCTGGTCTAAGTGTGTAGTTTGCCCTGAAAAAGTATGAGCCTCATTTGACCAAAGTCCATTTCATAAGACGATCACAAATTGACCGTGTGTGTATATGTTGGCAACAGCCGGAATGCGTTGGCAAAAAGAAAGAAAAGTGGAGCGCACCAATAATTCCTTCCATTGAAGAGTAAAAGGAAGGGCAAGGTGTGTGTCTTGGCCTGCCGAGCTGTTGCAAACAAATTTTGTAGAACTGAGGTTTCAAGTTCTGGTGAAAGCAGATGTTGTTCCTGTTTTTCTTTTTTTGCAGTAAACATTATCCTTTATATTCCCTCAATGTGGCCTCCATGTGGCTGAAACTGGGGAGACTTTACATGGGCCTGGAAAACAGACCTGCTGGCGTTAAGGCTCTCAAGAAGGTATCCTCACCCACACACACACACCCAGCCCCTTAGATGCTCTTATGACATGCATATAAACGTTTCGCTTGGGTAGAAATTCTGAACTGCCTTTGCATAGCTATAGTACTTAATTTTCCAGCCACCTTCTTCAGCTTCCTGAATTGGCAAAATGAAAGTCCTCCTCCCATTCCAAAATGATTATTTTAGAACTCAAATTTATGGATCGTACTTTTGCTCCTACCTTTGATGCCCCGAATCTCCTTCAATTAAGGTGGCAGCAACCAGCAGTTCAATTTAATTGGTACACACGGTTTTCCCAACAGGATCCGTCACTGAAAAGTCACTCTCAGTTTCTGTGGTTTTGTGTACAATCAAGAGCTGTTCAGAAACTGAATGTTCTTGGCTCTGATGGAAGCTGGCATATGGCACAAAGCAGATTGCATTTCAGTAGCTATCTTGAATGTTAGTGCATATGGTAGTCAAAATATTTTTTCCCCTGTAGCTGGAAAACCGTGTTAGGTGGGGTGGGGGTGCAGGCAGTGTATTGATCGGTTGTGGAGGGCTTTGGTTTGGCCTCCCCTTCCTCACCTTCACCTTGCAAGGACTTTGCTGTGGAGCCCTCTCTATACTGACAGACATGTGAGCATTAGCTGGTAGGGCATCCCTAAGGCAGTGGTTTTCAAACTTCTTGAATTCACGGCTCCCTTGACCAGCTACATTCTTTCTGTGGCACCCCTGTGGGGCTCAGGAGCCCAGTTCTGTCACCCCTTTCCTGCAGAGCTGGCAGCCTCTCACCCTTTTTGAACACCCTTGTGGAGTGTTCCCTCAGCCTCCTCTCATCTCCCCTCTCCTTGGGAGTCCTCTGGACAGCTGTTGCCACCACCCTTGGCTGCCCCTCCCTGCCCCATAGAGAGGTGCCTCCTCACACTGCCCCACAGGGGCCTGGGACTTCTCTGTCCATTCCCAAAAGCAAGGGCTGGTTGGCTGGGCTTCCTTGCCCGCTTGCTTGCTTGCTTGCTTTCTCTGAGGCTGCCTCGGCTTCTGGCAACCAGTACCCCCTGGCCAACCCCAGAGGCACCATTCGCCTGGGGAGCTTGTAGCCAGGGATGCCGCAACAAACAGCTGTGCAAGCCTTTGGGAGGCAGAGACACAAGAGGGCATCAGAGGAGGGAGGGAAGGAAAGAGGGACAGAGACCAGTGTTGCCCACAACACCCCTGACCATCATTCAAGGCAGCCCAGGGTGCCTTGAAACTGGTTGAAAACCACAGCCCTAAAGCAAAGATGGAAAAAACAGCTGGATTTTCTACATCGACCTAGAAATGGTGTTATTGAGCTTCGCCAGTGACTCCTAGGCTTGCTGTGTACAGCTTCCTTAATTTTTTAGTTACCTTAATTCAGTAAGGTAGGGATGGCTAAAGCATGCTTCTTCTGCACAGGTGTGCACCATCAAAAGGAGGATTCAGGTGGACCTTTTTAAAATAGCATGTAAAGTATTAATTTACAGTGCAATCCTGTACATATCTATGTAGAAGTAAATCCCATTAAGTTCATTAGAACTACTCTAGGTAAGTGGGTACAGGCAACGACCCATTTGCACGGGGGTTCTGTTCTTGATCCCCATGCACATTGACGGAGCACGCATAAGCCTGCTCCATTCCGTTTTGCCTCACTCCACCCCCTTTTCCAGCCACTTCCGGGTTGCCGTGATGCATGCAGTCGCAGTTGCATGTCAGTTGGTCGTTGCCTGTATAGGGTTGCAGCCTTGGCTACAAATTTTATTTTGCAGATGAAGACCAAAGTAGTGCAACACAGGCTTGAAATGCAGATCCCAAGAAGTTGCCTCAGTGCCAGTGGTTCCAGGCAACTTGGCAACTAAGCTTCAACTTTTATCTGCAGCATCTGAATGCTGTGGCTGTTGCGTCATAAACTTGGGGGGAAATTGGTTACAGGAGGACTAGCAAGGGGCGACGTTGGAGCTGTTCTAGTCAGAGTAGCAGATACATGGAGGGTTGTGGTCATCCCGGTTAATGGCTAAAGCATCAACCTCTCCCATTGACCATCCAGACTCCATCTTGCTTTCAAGTACAAGCAGGCCCAATTTCTGCTCGAAGCAGCTCTGTCTGAGAGTCATCTTCTGGTTAAGTTTAGAACAGAAAGGCAGATACAATGTCGTTTAACTTTTTGCTTGTCTGTGCCTTTCAAAAGAGTTTGGAGATCTCTTAGGATCAAAAGGTGCTGTGTATATAATAAGGTTTGATTCTTTACAATCAAATGGGCTGTTTTCAGTTGGGTACATTTAAGGGGACAAAAACCAGTCAGAGGTTTCTGACTCTTTGGAATCCCTGACGAGAACATTTCATAAACCAAGGCTGTCTGAATCAATTGTATTTTTTCTCTCCCTCTTTCGCAGGCAATTGCCATCATGGAGATAGCACATGGGAAAGATCATCCATACGTTATAGAGATCAAAAAGGAATTAGAGGCCCACTGAGTCTTTGAATCTATGCAATCCTTCAACCTTTCTTTAAAAGCCTTGCTATGGAAACTTCAGGAGTGCTTTGAAAATTGACATGGGATGAAAGCTTTTCTGTAAAATAATTGGAATGACAAACATGTGGTGCACCCGGGCCTTACCTCTTGCATTCTCTGAGGTTGATGTGAAATATCTTGAGCCTTGATGAATTAATTTTGAATGCTTTTCCCCCACTAAGGAAATGCCACGGTTTCATACAGCTAATGCCTTTGATTGATCATGTGCAGAGATGACCAATTCTTTTCTCTACAGATTTTAATGTACTATGTATCTTAGCCATGCAAAGCAATTAATTAAAATGGGACAGCCTTGCTTGAGCCGGCTTGATTGCTTTCCTTCTTATTGTGACATGAACTTTGTCTTTCAAAAAATGCATTGCAGGCACATTCATTGTAGCTGCAACATTTGTCGTAGCTGCAATATTTGCACTCCAAAATTTTGCTACAAACTTAGCTCTTGCATATATTGACTCGTTATTCATTTCTAACACTGTGTGTCCACGCTTAGGATAACAATGTCAACATGGATAATGGAAACATACTGTTCCCTGCAAATTGTGTATGGATGTATTAGCACAAGTTTCTGGGGTCTTACGTATCTTCAGGAATAAGGAGAGATGTAGGGTTGACTTTACTATTGTTCTTTGGTAAGAACTGGATGCCGTATCACCCAAGAAACTGGTTCCAGTCAATTAGCTTTGCAGCCCAATCTTACAGAATCTTAGCAGCTCCAAAACAATAGGAGAGGAAGATTCCAAAAGGCAGGACTAGAACCAAAGAGTGGAAAATACAGGGAAGCCAATTTGAGCTAAACATTAGGAGAAACTTCTTAAGAACGTAAGAGTCCTGTTCCATCAGGTCAGTGGTCCATCTAGTCTAGCACACTTTTCTCACAGTGGTCAGCCAGATGCCTTTGCAAAGTATGCAAGTAAAACCTGACCTCAACAGCATTCTCCCCAGCTGCAGTTTCCAGCAACTGGTAGTTAGAAGCAGAGAGAAAAGAGAGCAGCTCAGCAGTAGAGCAGATTATTATTATTATTATATTTTATTTTGCTGGAGATATTTAGGCAGAGGCTGAGAAAGCAGTCTGTCATGGATGCTGTCATTTCATCCTCCATTGTTGATCCTGCACTGAGTAGGAGCTTGGATGAAATAAAAGGTCCCTTCCACCTCTGTGATTCTCCATGTGTGTAGAAATTTTCTTTTTCCAGTGTTGCATATTAATCTCTTCTAGTTTCATAGAAGTTCCCTCCATTTAAAACCTGAAACCTTCTGTACTTGGCGATGTTTTCAGAGCAGTTATCTTAAGTGGAACTTACCTGAAAGGATGTGCTTCTATGGAATCTGGATAAACTATAAATGAATGAATGAATGCCAGCAGCATAAATTCTCAGTGAAATCCTGTGCACGTCTACCTCAAAGTAAGTCCCACTCCTTTCAGTGGGGCATATGCCCAGGTGCATGTGCTCAGGATTTCAGCTTTGCTGTTTATGTCTGTTGTGTAGTGGCTATGGATAGGCATGAGGCTCTGTATTTCCCCCTCCTCCCTTAAGAAGGCATTCCTCTTCTGCAGAAAGCAAGCATTATGATGGCGTGCATCAAGATACACCTTAAGGTGCACATGTTTGCCCAGGGCCCTCCACTGAGCAGCTGAAGCTCCACATACAGGATGTGTGTGGAACGGGTCCGTGTGGAAGTTAAATGTTTAGATCTGCCCTATTTGTGCTCCTGAGTAGCAGTATTTAGTGCACAGAGGCAGCACCGACCAACTGCATGCCGTGGACAGAAGTACTGCCCAGGCTTTCCCTCCTCTCTGAAGGTACTGCCATAAACTCTCACACTTCCAAAATATAAGGACGAACAGTTGGAAGCTAACACTTCACAAGTCCATAGAAGGCCCTGAAGCACATGTTTTACAGGAAATGAAATTAGTCAATGAAACATAATTTCCAAGCAGATGGGCCATGTCTTGATACTTTCCGATAGCAGAGTTTTAATCAAATGCTTGCTATGGCTGGGATGCAGCAGTTGATGAAAATCTTTCTGTGAATCGGATTGCTGCTAGCGGATGGGACAGTGTTACCAAACTCCAAACCAAGGGTGCGAACAGTGCAATTCTAAAATGGAAGGCAATTGGAACTAACTCGAGTAATGGCTGTACCTTAGGCACACATGCAAAGGAAAAGCAATAGGATCATCTATTTACTTGCTACCCTTTGCTATCTCATCACATCAAGATGTCTGCTAGATAAGAGATAACTGCTAGATAATTGCTATCAGGGATCAATATACACACTGCTGGATGGCACAGTTAGAGGAGGGTGTCTTTTTATTTTGGACTCTGTTTACAGCCTTGTGATGCTCCTGGGATACTTTGAGACTAGTCACTACTACCATTGTGTGTGAACTGGGAAATAGCATGTGAGCTAAGGACTGTGTGCAGGTCACACAAAATGAAGTTGCAAAGGCACTTTACGTCTTTTAATATTGTAGTAGATAAGCTTAGCAGCCATGGGCTCTTCCCCTACCCATCCTCTGAACATACATCCTACAAACATACAAGCATCACTTACCTCCCAGCATGCAAATTTATTGTGCAAAATTCACTGCACTCATTTATCATCCTGCAAGCACTGTGGCATTGCGATGTAACCTGGGTAATATTGCCTAATCCAGGGGTCAGCAAACTTTTTCAGCAGGGGGCTGGTCCACTGTCCCTCAGACCTTGTGGGGGCCGGACTATATCTTGAAAAAAATAAATAATGAATGAATTCCTATGCCCCACAAATAACCCAGATATGCATTTTAAATAAAAGGACACATTCTACTCATGTAAAAACTGTTGGGATACTGCCAGGGAGACAAAGTCCATCATGGCCCCCAAGGCGGCTGCCGGACGATCCATCGATCTCCCGTACAGTATCAGCAATTAGCGACACGAGTTTCCAGAAATAGCTTGCCACATTCCAGAGCTCATGCACACTCTATCAGCAGATAATTCACAGCAGAAGTTGCACGCAGGAGAGCATTATTTACAAGTTTTATTCAGCGTTGATCAGAACAAAGAAAAACATGACTGCCTGCTTCAGTGTCTCCAGACACAGAGAGAGAACGAAAGCAATAGGAAACATAAACATCCTGTGAACAGGAAATGTGCAGACTCTGTGACTCACAAAGCCTGCTCCCTTTTAAGGTGGAACGGAAATATCCTAACAAAAACATGCTGATTCCCAGACCGTCCGCGGGCCGAATTGAGAAGGTGATTGGGCCCGATCCGGCCCCCAGGCCTTAGTTTGCCTACCCATGGCCTATTCCATCAAGAATGTTGGGAGATACATGGTCTTGCTTTGCACCAAAGTATCAGACCAGGCATTTAAATTGAGATCATTTCCCGTCACTGAGAAAATGCTGTAACACATCCCTTCTTTCACAGGTGCCTAGCAACCCTCCCATTTTTTGCAGTCATATATTATGTTGGCTGGTAGAGATTGACACAGTCCTACTCTATAATGAGGGAAGTTACAATGTTCGATAAATATATCCCATCCGCTGTCTTCAAATCAATAAGATGACCACTAGAATTTTGAGGGCAGAAAGTTTTATTGCATAATATGAAGGCTAAGCATAGTCTCTTACAAAACAAAAGCTTGAGGCAAAACTTTCTTTCGCTGCAAAAGGCAGGTATTTACACAAAGGTAGTGTAAGGAGTAAAAAAAAATATTGCAATTATTAATGCTGAAGAAAACTTTATAAAAACAGGAAGGAAAAGGAAAAAAAGTGCAAAAATACTGTCAAAAGTCAATCGGTTCCATACAAAACAAAACCGACAAGCATAAGCTTATGTTCTGATATGAATATACATTAGGGTACAAAATAGCATGCATGCATAGATTTCTTTTATTTAAAAACAGACTTTCAATAGTACAAAAAGGTGTCTGGCAGTCATACCGGATTAATGGAGATAAAAATAGTTGAACTCAATTGTTTACAAAATTTATACATACAGAAGAACGTAAGTCTTTCTCATAATGGCTCTGGACTCAACAAAGAAAATCCCTGGTGATACACAAAAATACTGCAGTAAAACTAGACTAACAACAATCCAGTGATGTAAAATTGATTTAGTGTGTTAGTCTGTATAACACAAGTCAGATATGATTATACAGGTGCAATACAGAAATAATGCACATGCAACCGTTCTGTAAAACAGATACTCCTGTTTACACAAAGAGAGAGAACGTTCCCATCAGAGGTGATCCCAACAGGCTAATTTTAGTTCCTTGCAGCTTCTATTTTTTTATTATTAATGCCTTTAAAGGCAGCAGCAGATAGCAGCAGAAAAACAAGAGTTTTAGAAGAACAGGGGCTGCGATGAATTAATTTCCAGGCGTTATGTTTTGGGGGAAGGGGGAATTTAGATTCTGAAACTGTTAATGGAACCAGGGTTCATAAAAAGTGTTTCTTATTTTATCTTCTGTGCGTGCCCTACCATGGCATTTAAGCCACTTTGCAAAAATCTGCAGCATACAACTATAAAAACATCTGTAAGGCAGGCAACAAAAGTGGTTAAATACAGATAGGTAAGCCATGACCAGTCTAACAAATTCAACCAACTGACATTAGTCCTCTTCAGGTGTTATTGCCCTCAGATGCAACATAGGTAGAGAGGAGTTGCAGAGACATGGCCTAAGCCAGGGGTCAGCAAACTTTTTCAGCAGGGGGGCAGTCCACTGTCCCTCAGACCTTGTGGGGGGCCAGACTATATTTTTTTTGGGGGGGGGAATATGAACAAACTCCTATGCCCCACAAATAACCCAGAGATGCATTTTAAATAAAAGGACACATTCTACTCATGTAAAAACATGCTGATTCCTGGACTGTCCACGGGCTGGACTGAGAAGGCGATTGGGCCAGATCTGGCCCCTGGGCCTTAGTTTGCCTTCTCCTGGGGCTGTGAAACACCTCCCAGCACCTTGTGTGATCTTCCAAGGTTCTCAAATGCTCTCGGAGCCTCTGCAGATACACAAGGCTCCATGATGCAGAAGTTCACATAAAGCTAGGATGTACAAGGGAGATTTCACCTAGTACCGGAAGATAGCAATGATGATGCCTGGAATATGTCCCTGAGCAGTGCTTCCGTAATCTGGGGACAACCAGATAAAAAGGCCCCCATCTACAATAGCTACCCATTCAACATTAGAAAGCAGGAATGTTCATAAAATAGGAACCAAATATCTATGTTTCTGAGAAGGTTCATATGGAAGAAGAATGTTCTTACAGTGCACCTAGTGGAGGAAGCCAGAGGAGGCCTTTTCAGGAAGATTTTAAACTGTGAGGAGATCCATATAAACGAAAGCAATGCTTCAATAATTTAGGGCTTAAGAGGCCATCACCAGCACTTTGCTTTGGGCCAGGAAAACAACATAGGTGTTTCAGCATCAGCATCATAAGCTCACTATGGTTTTGCTCGACATCTGGACTAGCTGTAATCCCCAATAATAATAGGACAGGTGTGACAGTCGTGACCTAGATATCACTAAAGCAAGAATCATCATGGCCAGTTTGGATTTGCCCAGGGAAGGGCATAAAACTACTGCTGCCATCTTACACACGCTTAAACTGTCAACAAGATTCTCCTAAATCTTTAATAAAAATACATTTTAAAAAACCCAAGACTCTCCTAAAAGTTAACGAAGTATTGGTCATCCAACAAAGCCAGAAAGGTCATGGAGTTTGGGTGCACAGGTCAAATGTCAGGTAGGGCAATTTAGTAAAGCATTAATTTTCTGCAGAAATGGGGTTCCTATAAACATCACTTTTCTTTGTATGCAGATACCTGGTTAATGACAGTTTATATTAATCTCCCAAGTTAAATGAACCTTTGGGACACAACCCAGCTTCCTCAACAAATCTTGCTCACAGGACCCATTCTTGAATAGGCATGTGGTTTTTCAACTAACTTTATCTGGATTACGGACTACTGAGCAGAGACTTGTATTAATAAAAGAAAAAAAGCCAAAGGGCTGCATAATAAAACTATGGCAAAGTAATGGAAAGCAACTCTCTTAAAAGTCCTGCTCTCATTTATTCTGGGGCAAATTCATTCCCAAACTTGAATGCGATCCGAAAAGGAACTTGGGTTTTAAGAAAGCACTTCATTGAAATCACAACCTTAAGTTTTACTTTTGTCAAGTGACCCTACTAAAACCGGGGGGTGGGGGGTGGGGACGGACGACACCAGTATTGATATACTGGTGAGTGTTATAATTAAGGGTAGAGAGGAATAACTGAAGTTATGCAAGGATCTCTTGTTTTGAGTAAGATGTTAAGAAAGTTGTCAAGGTCAAATCTACTGTGAAAAATCACACTAAATTTAACAGGCGTTTTAATTAAAAAAGAAGGAAAGTCACTTTGAACACCATCAGCCATTTTAGGAATAGCATGAAAATTGTTGCTTATTATGTTAGCAACTATTTGGCTCGCTGGTGAGCATTGTTCGCTCATTGCAGAAGGCTTTCCCTTGTAATTTTGTGTGCAAGATGTGTGCACTGTGACAAAAAGCCTTGGCGGCTTTGCATCGACTTCTCCCTTTTAGCATCCATTATGCCTGCTTATTAAATATGGCTCTTTTTTTGTTTGTGCACTTCCAGAAAAGCCAAGAATATACCCATTCCAACCCAGATCTCGTCGTAATCAGACCTCAGAGTGGTTGATTTCCCCCATCTTACTCCCTACCTGTCAGGCCAAATGGAGCAATGGGACTTGACAGCTCTGGGTTCAAACTTAATTCATCATTAGGAAATTATTCAAAAAGCTATAATGAGATAACTAATTTAATACACTTTGCTTCAAGGTTTATTCCTTGGCCGGCTTCCCAGATACAAAGCGTCTCTGTGCAATTATCATGCAGATGCCACTAAAAGACTTTAAATGGTTGCAGCTAATTTAACAAGAGATATGTTGGCATCGGCAAGGAGATGCTGGACTGAAAATTGGAGTTAACTAAGGAAGCAGCAGAATTTCTAAAGGTGCATCAGCAAGAGGCTTTCCCTGTGCTTTCTTCACTTAATCATTTTGGGGGCAACATGGAGTATCTCAATGTGGTCTACCATTTCATTAGGAGGTATAAAGTCTGATTGATTTGTCAATTAAAAACATCACTTTCAGGGAGAAATCCTAAGCTCCCAAGAAGGGCAGTTGGGAGTCCCACTGGAAACTGTGCCTCTCTGCAATCTGAAATGGAAGTCTGTGGCTACAGGCCTCCTGGCACTGAATGAATGTCATTGGTGGCACTGAAATGTCATTGGTGTCTCAAGGGTGAAAGGGTTAAAAAGAAGGTCACATCAGTGGCAGATCCGGATCTAGTAGATTCTAAGCCCCATCACTGCCAAAACTGGCCCCCAGAATTGGAGCATGGGGGAAGGGAGAGAGACTACACGAATGGAGTTATTTTCACTCCCACTGGATTTCCATGGGATTAAAATAACAAAAACCTTTCATTTCTTCCAATGGAAGAGGAAAAGCCTAACAAATAAAAAGTGGGTGGGGGAGAACAATGGAACTCCCTCCATGATGTATTCCTCCACCTCCCTCCATAGATTTGCTCTAAAGGTCAAAGTGTGCAGCTTGATTATGTACCAGTACTTATAAAAGGGTACAGATAGGAAGCCATCACCATCTTAAAATACACATTTCTCCTTTTCTCTTACACAGAAGAGAATGCCTGTTCTAAGATGAGCTCTGCTATGATGTTTGTGTCCATTACCTAAACATAAAGGGAACTCATTTCTAATGCTCTTTGCTTCAGAAATTGAGGGCTGGCTTCAGCTAATCAGCGGTTCTCAACCTGTGGATCCCCAGATGTTGTTGGAGTACAACTCCCATCTTCCCTGACCACTGGTCATGCTGGCTAGGAATGATGGGAGTTGTAGTCCAACAACATCTGGGTACCCACAGGTTGAGAAACACTGAGCTAAGTAGAACCCAGCACAATGAGTTCTGTAGTGCAATTGGACTCCCTGCCCCCCCATTCCTTGTCCTCCCCACACAACACCCCTCATGCCTTCCCACATCTGCTTGGGAAGACTGGGAGAAGCCCCAGTGCTGGCAGAGGAGAAGGGAGATTTAATACAGTAATGTCTGAACTGACGGAACTGTCACCTTTGCACAACATCGAGTTCCACCCAGTGTTTTTTATTCACACTCAACAAATGAAATTAAAATGCATACGACTGATTAGATGAATAAAAACTGGGATTTGTCCCTGCTTTCTTTTGTTATATCCGATGTTGCTCTTGGGGAACAAGGTACCAGCTGCCTGCCAACCGCAGCAATAGCTGCTTAAGCACTATTGCCTGAAATTGACGGCATGCAAAGAAACAAACAAACAGAAGGCCAAAGAACCACGGACAGAACATCATAGATGCATCACTGAAGGAGGGCCATGCACAGCTTAGAAGTGGAAAGCACCCTCTTCCTGCAAACAATTGCATGGCCAATCATCAGGTTTCCCAGTTGAATGGCCATCGGACAGCCACTGCCAGTCTAGACTAGGAGGGCACAGGTCTGACTCAAAATACAAGGCGGCTCCTGATGTTCGAAAGTATTTCTTTACCATAAAAATGTACTCTATGAATCAGAGAGTGGATATTTATGGTACCCACGAGGTCTGTTGAAATGAGTGGGAGCTGTGAAATCTCATGGGCCTGCACAGAAGAACTTCCCAGTGGCTGGTTCCCTGAACAAGGCCTGAGCAGGCTTCCAACTTTCTTTTGTACTAGAACTCTGATATCCACTAAGGGGAGAAAAAAAAGTGGGAAGACAAAGACTAAGAATTAAAGAGAAGGGAGCCTCTGAGAATGTGCTCAGCCAAGGAATTCGTGATCATTACCAGAATTAAATCCACATACTGTTTTCACAGAAAATCAGTTCTGGTTTCAATCCCAAATGTTCCATAAACTCACTGATAGGGCTGGGGTGGGGGTGGGTTTTGCCCTGTCTGCATTTTTTTAAGCAAACAAACCCCATTCTCATTTTCCGGGGACAAAGGCATGGAATGGAAAATCATCACTCTTCAGGTTTTGCACTTTCCCAAATTTTGCTACACGCTAAAGTACCAAAAATTTGTCTGTTTAAAAAAAAGAAATCTGCATTTTACAGTAAAATACATTTAGAAACCCGTACATTTCTTCTGCGATGAGATATGCAGTTAAATACACATTTAGAATATGTATTTAGATTTGTATTTAAATACGAGTTTTCGTACAGAGTTTTACTTTTCTAAAAAAAATAAAAAATAAAAATCAGATTTAATGTGAAAACAAGGTGGAATGTGACTGATAGCCAAAACATGTGACAAACTGACACACAACCAGAAACAGGGCCAGGTGATCCATTTCTACTCACAAGATCCTTTGCTCAGTCAAGTGAAATCGTTTTCCTGAGCCAGGATTCAATACCATTTATGGGAGAAAAAGGAAGCGAAGTGCATCTGGGGTGTTAGAGGATAATGTCAATGACAGATTCTATTTGAACCATTTGAGCTTTTTTTGTGTGGCTACACATACAGAAGTATTGCTTTCAACCATCACCAAGACATTATGAGCATTCCTGCCCAATGCTGCTCACCTGGATGTTAAGAGCTGACTGGAAAATCAGGCTGTTTCCCTGTAAAAAGCTGCATGCATCATCACACAGAGCAACATCTGTTTTAGGCGCATCTGATATGTGTGCGACTGCACACACACACATCACACTGAACGCAGAAGAGACTCGAAAACATCACAATAATGTCACAAAAGAGGGCAGAATAAGGTGGGGGCTGAATGGGGTGTTTGCAGCCTTTTCAATGGTGTTTCAAAATACATGATTTCATTTATATGTGCGGTGCGTTGGAATGTAACCCCTGCGTAAATTGGGAGTTGCCTGTATAGAAAAAGATACTTGCTTTTAGATTCGGACAAAATCCATTATTTTTTAATGTGAGTCACCTCTTCTATGCCCTGAAAATAGGTTGCATCCCTCCAAATTGAAGAATAAAAACAGCCTACCAGGTCGTACAGAAACGCAAAAGTCGAGAGAACGCTGTCAGATAGGAACTGTCAGGTTGTAAAAAGAAGGTCAGCCATATGAAATGTGTTTCCATAATTCCAAAGTCATAACGTGTTTCACAAATTAAGAACATTCACACATCATTGCGAGGAAAAATAATAATAATAAATTATCTCGTATAAAATAATTTGTAGGAAGAACAAGGTCTCCCTACTGTCAATTTTGCGTATTTGTCACAAAATACTGCCAAAAGAACACGCCCCCCCCCCACAACAACATGGAGGGAGGGATTCTCAGCCAGATCCAGAAGGCTGCATGTATGGGAAAACAGCTGGGTCTCTTCTGAGGCTGTTAAATGAGTCTAGAGTTTTGAAGGAAGAGGATGAGGACTTGATAGACAAATTTATACTGAGCGATGGTTTGGATCATGAACATCCTTTGCTCCCTCAGGTGTTGCAGCATCACTGGAACATCCACTCTCTGCAAAATCGAAGGAATATAAATATGTAAAAATAGGTACATGTGCAAATATAAATATGTAAAAAAAAAATGTGACGTGGGGGAAACCGTGAAGCTGGCCATTGCTTCCCTCATGATTCCTGCCGCCCCTGTTGCTCCGTACATTAAAATAGCAAATGTTAATAACATGTTAAAGGTAAGTAAAAGATGTATCCGTTTTAGAACCCTAAAGCAGCAGAGGTTGCCAGGACATCACCCTGTTTGCTTCTACATAGTTCCATCCTTATTTCAGACATCGTGATATATCAGTATAGAGCTATGTTTAGCTGGTGATAGATCATGATGTTGAAAACCAGACATCGCCCAGCCCTTCTCAGTAGCTATCAAAAGTGGTACAGTGAACAAAATTGCAGAAAAGAGAGTGGAGATAGATAATATGGCAAAATTAGAGCAAACTGCAGATGGAGCGGCCATTAAAAGCATTTATTATCGTCTTCATATGAGAAAAAGAGAACAGTAATGACTTCCTAGAAAAGAGGTTGGGAAATCAAAGGACATCTGTCACTGAGCAACAGCCAGCTCTTTCTTCCAGGCCGCAAGCTCCTCACCTGAGAGAATTGCTCGCTCTGCATCAATGGCTCAACAGTCTCCCCTCACTCACCTAGTCACTACAGTCATTAGGGGATTGGCGAATCTCTTGACCCACCAGCCAGGCTTTTCCCACCTTTGTAGAACTAGTATACTTCTCACCTCATCACTTTATCTCACCAATGGCCTTCTTCAACTCTGCCATTACCTTTTTGACTGGAAGAGTCACCCTGTTAGAATTTCACTCCTCTGTTGCTGGATGTGTGATTGTTACATCACATGTCAGTGTTTACTTTCTAGGCTTGGAAAGTGTGAGAACGGAAGTCAGTCTTATCTCTCTTCCGCTGTACTGTACTATTGTACTTTTCTTTCTCTCTCTCTCTTGGAGAAGAAGTGAGAGAACGCCATGATTGCTTTGTCCTGTATATAAGGTAAAGGTAAAGGGACCCCTGACCATTAGGCCCAGTTGTGGCCGACTCTGGGGTTGCGGCGCTCATCTCGCTTTACTGGCCAAGGGAGCCGGCTTCTGGGTCATGTGGCCAGCATGACTAAGCCGCTTCTGGCGAACCAGAGCAGCACAGAGAGACGCCGTTTACCTTCCCGCCAGAGCGGTACCTATTTATCTACTTGCACTTTGACACGTTTTCAAACTGCTAGGTTGGCAGGAGCAGGGACTGAGCAACGGGAGCTCACTCCGTCATGGGGATTCGAACCACCGACCTTCTGATCTGCAAGTCCTAGGCTCGGTGGTAAACCCACAGTGCCCCCTGCATCCCTTGTCTTGTATATTTTGCTTAATAAATCACTTAGAATGCTACACTCATGCTCCACGGTTGTTTCTGCTATACTCTGCTAATTGAGTGTGCACATGTCTTCAGACATGTGTCGCTGGTGCGCAATGGGACTGATTTGTGATCGTCCCGGGCTGCGCTTCATAAGGAAGACGCCCAGAGAGGTCTGTCTCATTCCGGGGGCTGCGTGTGCCCCCCAGGCGTGTTCCGACAACCCTGAGAACAAATGCCTTCTGTCCTTTCCCTCTAAACTAACCTCAGGATTTCACACCACTTTCATTCACCAAACCACATTCCTTTCCAGTGTACAGACAACCTCATTTCTGAAACTTCCCTTTCCACACAAAAAGCGGCTTTCCCAAGCTGGTTCCCTACAGATGTTTGCGGATTGCAGACTCCCACCAGCCCCAGCCGGCTTGGAGTTTGTGATCCAAAACATCTGGAGGAAAGCAGGTTGGGGAAGACTGGCACAGACCATGCCAATGTGGCAAGAGCCTCTTTAGCTCCCTTGCCACGGAAATAAGAGGACTTTGTTTTGATTTCATGCAGGCCGCTCTGGGAGCATTTCTGGCTGAAGAGCGAGGTACAAATGCTCTAAATAAATAATTGCATCTTGCATCACAGGGCTTCTTCAAAAGATGCACTTTGGGAAGTTCTCAAGCTGGTAGTAATCTCCGCTTCTCATGCATTCCTCTCCCTCGCCGTGAGGAGAAAGACCATACAGAGAGCCCTTCTTGATTAGGCCAAAGGCCCATCAAGACCAGCAGTGACCAACCAGATGCCTATGGAAATCTGCAAGTAGGATTCTGAGGCAACAGCACTCTCCCCGTCTGTGATTCCTAGCAACCAATATTCAGAGGCATCGTGCCTGTACAATGGAAGGGGAACACAACCATCGTGGCCAGTAGCCACTCAGCCTTATCTTCCATGAATTAATCATCTGGCCTGTACTAGATTTTGGGGGGTCAGCAGTTCCCCAGCTACCCAAATAAGCTGATGAAACCAGCATTATACTGAGGCAGACAGCTGGCTAGAACTGTCTGTTGCTCTCCAAAGGCCTCAGGCAGAGATCGTGCCCAGCACTGCCACCATGACCTGGTGTTTCAGCTACAGTGAAATCACAACAGACTAGGACAAGAAAGAGCGTATTCTTAGCGGCTGCACCCAGATTATGGAACACCTTGCCCTGTGAAGGTTGCTAGCTCCTTCCCTCACTCATTTTTGCCAGTAATATTGATTTGTACAGCTTTTATATAAGTTTGTATGTATCGTTCATGAGCTATATATTTACAATAAAGCAAAAGCATTGTACGGTTGAATATTGTTCTGGTATTTATCATTCCAAGGCATTGCAAACAAGAGACCCTCTTTCTATAAACTTACTTGGTTCTTCTGTAACATGTTTGGTCATTATTACGATGGTTTGCATTTTAATCAAGCTAATCTGCCAATCCTGGGGTGCCATTCTATTTCCAGTTCTTTGCAATACTTATTTTTGCAGCTGTCAATAACTGAAAGCCTTTTTATTCTAGCAGGCATTTATTTTATGAGGCAGACAATGTACAATCAATCAATCAATGTTTATTATGGCGAATGGTCAGCAATAGAGGCAGACAATGTTCTTAGGGTGTTTTGTTTAAACCGCCACCTGGTCTCTCGGTTTCTCTGGAATTGTTTTGTATTGTTTTCATGAATGGCAATTTTTCATGTAGTTAGCTGCCCTGAGTAGTGTCTTTTAGGTTAGGAGGCTGGGATATAAAAAATTAAATAAAGGAAAATTTAAATAAAGGAGATCTTGTTACATGGGCTAATGTACTAATGAGGGCAATTATTATTATTTTTTTTAAAAAAATAGTACAGTCCAGTTCATGTATTACTTTCTCCCTGAAAAGAATGAGAGTGGGGTACACATACCCAAGTCTAGAACCAGGTAGACAGCACCAACCAGAATGCAAAGCCCGAATAGGACCACATTGACCAGGTTTCCTGATGGAGCAATCCATTTGAGGCACCTCATTCAGGCAGATGCAGGTTAAGAATGCTCTCTATTCTGAAATTTGCTATACTTGCACACTCTTACTAAAGAATGCTGCTGTGCAGAATCTGATAAACAGCTCATGATCTAATTGCTTTGCTAAGCCAGTTAGAACTTAGCTTTGCCTAGGCATGGGGGCAGGGAATGCAGACCAGTTGGGACTTGCACAGCCCAACCCAATAACTGAGCATCTGCCCTATTTCTCTTTCCCCTGCTACCTGATGCAAAAACAAATCAGTTGCTACATCCTTGTTTTCCAAGTCAAGCTTCCTTAATGTTTAGTGATCTGGGAGAAATATTTTATACGTCATGGCATACTTATTGCAACTCTCTAAATGAAAACATTTTCTTTTTTGCACTCAGTATTGCAAAAATGTGTTTTTCATTTTGCCAGCCCATATCCGATTACCTTGGTTGGCCATTTTGTTCCTGAAAAAAGTACCTTAAAGGGGGTGGGTAGGTGGGTGGGTGTGTAGAGGAAGCAGCACTAAGAGCGCAGTTCTTACTTGAAAGAAAGGAATGAACCTTGCTTACCAGTCTTAGGGTCAGGTTATAAAACCTATCTAAAGGGAATCACATAATAATTTGGAAAGGTGTTGTGAACGGACGTTTTGCTTACCTTAAGCTTTGCAAAGAACTGTCAACAGACTACTTCTTGCACCGCTCCATTTTTTCACAACACCTGACAACCACTTTGGGCATCTGCTGAAGCAATTTGCAAAAGCTTCCGCCAGGCTTTTGGGTGTTTGTTGAGACTTAACCTGGTTAACCCTCTGGAATTTGTGGACCTCCTCCCCACATACTTTCACGTTTTGCAGCAGGGCTTGCAGGAACACACCTGTATTTAAGCAAGAAGAGGCCCGCCTTCTGAAAGACACGTTTGCTCACCTCGTTGTGCTCCAAGCAGCCAATCATGAGCTCCGTCAAAATGACGACCCCCGTCCTCCCCACGCCGGCGCTGCAGTGAACAACAATTGGGGGGTTGCAGTTGTTGCTGCTGTCCAGGACACTGTTGGTGTGGCGTCGCACAGATTGGATCTCTTCCAAATAGGCTGCGTGGCGGGAATAAAACGGAAATCACATTCCTGAAATGCTACCCAGCTTCACATAAAAAGAGGACGAATGCATGGAGGAGCAAGCTTCCTTTTAAATTATAATAATTTACCATTCTTAGAAGACACTAATTATTTGGCCTCTGGACAGCAAACAGCACCGAGTTAAGCAAGAAGCAGCAGGGTGTCAATTACTACTTGGGACTTCGGTCCTTTAAATTAAACAGCTCTTTTTTAAAAAAGAAAAAATAACACACACTCTTTCCCCCTCTGCAAATCCCCAAGTCCCTTAAGCAGATGACTGTAGACATTACTTACAGCAATTCCTGCTATTAACAGGCTGGGATCAGAACAGCAGCAAGGTCCCCTTGAAACAAATGCCTGTCAGAGCCAGTATCTAATGGGCAGGGAGCATCCATCTGGCCCTCTCCTTACCTTGCAGAATGTCTCTGAATTTCAAACATGCCTGCTGACTCTCTCTCAAGCAGGCCTGTTTCATGCACAAATTTTCCTACACAGAGAAAGCCCCGTGTAGGGTAACAAAGAAGGAAAGAAAACAGTTGCCTTGCGTGGTAACAGATAGTCCTCTTAACACGGGTTATATGTCACTGAAAGTCGCCCCCAAAAAACCCCTCCTTAGTTAAGTAGACATAGGAAAGGTGTGTGGTGAGCTTACCAGCTTCACGGCTAATACTATCACCCTCCACAAGTGGCAGCCTGGAGATGGAATCTGCAGTACAAGTGGCTCCCTGCTGTAGTCATCCTTCAATTTGTGGAAGCTAACCAGGGTGTGAGTGTGTGTGACAGAGCTAGCATGCTCAGCCCCATTAATCCCACCACTAACTCACATGCTTACTAAACACAGACGTATTTAGGAGTGAAGAGGGCTACTGTCTTTAACAAAACCTAAAGGCTCTGTGGTCTACATGAACCCAACCTTTAAAGAAGAGACATGTTGCGTTGGGCCATAGGCTTCCAAGGTTCATCAGCTAAGAGCAGGGCCTCTATAGTGGTGGCACCTGCCCCTTGGAACGCACTCCCAACGAACATCAGGCGGTTACCTACAGTATTAGCATTCATGGGCCTGCTCATTTATCTGTCACCCATGTTTTCCCTTATGGGGGCTCTGCCTATGTTTATGTATTAACATGATCTACTCATTTGTGATGCATTGTGTGCTTGTTTCACGAACGTAATTTTGCTGTCGTTTTCATGCTGTTCGTCGTCACTATCGTTTCCCCCCAAATTCTGATGATTTTCAAAGTTTGCAAATAAATGCAGGGGTGCCATCAGAGTCTTTGTTGTAACGACATAAGGAAAAGACATTTGTGCAACCATCACACATTTTTAATTTTATTTTAAGGATTTAGGCAAAGTCTGAGTGCTGGCATAATCTAGTTTCTTTTCTTCTTAAAATGAGCAACAGCTCTTGGGCATGATGATTCCCATCTATGTTAGCTGGTAATCCTGGAGATGCCAGGGAATCAATCTGGGGTCTTCTGCATGCAAAGCACATCCTCTTCAACTGAGCAATGGCCTCCTCCTCTGCTCAATAAACACTTTACTCGCAAGGCCACCTTAAGCATGGGGCAATGGGCCATCATCTCAATCCCCATTCCATGGAGTGATCTGCAAGCCGCTTCTGCTGCCATAAACTCCAGGAATTTCACACAGCCTCTAGGCTGGCACATGGGGATATGCAACCCCCAGATTAGACTCAGCTGACTCCAGCTGCTGATCCCTAGCATTCATGCTTTTCTCCTGCCCTAGTAGTGTCAAGGGAAACGAGGCAAAACCCTGGCAAAGTGGAACTCCTACACAAGGCCTAGACACAATTCCACAACAAAGCTATTGACACAGTCGAGAAAATATTTCCCTCCCTTTTTGTTATTAATAGTTTTTCACATATTCTTTTTAACATACAGTTCCAATTTCGGTCCCTCTCCCCAGCCTGCACACATCCAAATATAATAATAACCAGGCAGAGGGCCTTCTCAGTAGTGGTGCCCGCCCTGTGGAACGCCCTCCCATCAGATGTTGAGGAAATAAACAACTATCTGACTTTCAGAAGACAGCCCTGCTTAGGGAAGTTTTTAATGTTTGATATTTTATCATATTATTATTATTATTCTGTTGGAAGCCACTCAGAGTGGGTGGGATATAAATAAATTATTATATTATTAATCTTCCCTACAACTAAAGCTCAACAAATAAACGTCAGTATCATTATATGGCATATATAAATATATATATATATATATATACATATATGCAGGTTTTGGTGTCTTCGGGTGTCTTCCCGTGTAAGAGTCGGGGTGTCTGTGCGACGTTTCGACGAGGTCTCACTCGTCATCTTCAGGCTGGTGCTTTCGGCTTCTTGTTACTGGAACAGAGCAGAATCTGGTGTTTGAGTTCCTATAAATACTGTGGAGGGGTGTGGTGTATAGCCTCCAACGTTCTGGGCAGAGAGGAAAAAACCGACACCAGAACCAGAGGCACACAGAACGCCGTCACCAATCAACCACACCAGACCCAAACCCAGACCCTCTCCACAGACATATTACAGACTCCATCCAGTAGCCAAACTATAGTGGCACCTCCGGATGCTGCACCCCCCTGCAATCCCTACACAGATCTGGCTGGCACAAGGCACAAAACCACAGCTCGCCCCTATACACGAAGCCAAGCCAGAGCACAACTAAATGCAGCACAGCCATCTTCTCAGAAAAACTCTTCACAAGCTCAAGAGGTCAAGACACAAAAGCTTTAGCAACTTATCTACACTTAATGACCCACCCAGTGGTATTCAGAATATCACTCATGAAATCACTCAAGATATCCCTCAAGTAATTAAGGAACAAAAGAAGAAAAGGCACACTAATCTAGGAACTTCCTCTCTGCCCAGAACGTTGGAGGCTATACACCACACCCCTCCACAGTATTTATAGGAACTCAAACACCAGATTCTGCTCTGTTCCAGTAACAAGAAGCCGAAAGCACCAGCCTGAAGATGACGAGTGAGACCTCGTCGAAACGTCGCACAGACACCCCGACTCTTACACGGGAAGACACCCGAAGACACCAAAACCTGCATTCCTGTACCCGTGAAAATCTACGAAAGCAAATATACATATATATATATATAAACACACACAGACAGACACACACCATATATATGTATATATATGTGTGCACATATGTGTGTGTGCATCAGCAAATAGTTCTAAGGACCCACTCCAATATTTAATTCAACTTCACTGATGTCCTCACTCAAAACAAAAAGAAAGCACCCACATTTCACACACACACACACACACACACACACACACAACTTACAGAGAAAGCCTTGTTCTTCTGGGCAACCGTGATCCGGCCAGTCGGTGTACTGCAAATGCCACACCGTTTTCTCCTGCCCTAGCAGAAGGTGCTTGACCTTGAGACCCGTCGTGGCATAGCAACCCGAATCGGTGCGGAATTTGGTGGTCACCTTGAACTTCCCGTAAGTGGCTGAGCTGTGCTTGGAGCCGAGTTTCGGCCAGTAGCGATGGCTCTTGGCTCTTCCTCTTTCCTGTCCCACAGCAAAAGGAAGGAGAAGCAAAAAATCAGCACAGTCCTGTTCTTACAGCCACAAACCACAGTGAACAATGGGTATGCCTAAAAATCAAGTACAGTGCCAGTGTGGTTTAAAGCAAGGGTGGGAAAACTTCAGGAACGCAGGCTAGTTGTGGCCCTCCAGGCCTCAAAACTCTACCTAGGCCTCACCCATCTCTAGCCTTTCATCACCCCCCAGGTGTTTTGCCTGGCTGGAATGTGTCCTTGAAAGTTTTGGCTCAGCAGTCTCCAGTTGCTGATCCCTAGCATAAATGCTTTCCTCCTACCCCAGAAGCTGCTGTAGGGTCAGGGGAAACTGGGCAAAACCCTGGCAAAGTGTAACTTCTACGCAAACTGACCCCTTCTCCCTCAGGGCGCCATGATAAAGCTGGCGCCACCAACCAGTGAAGACTTCACAGCTACAGAACAAGTGAAGTCAAGCACAGTATTACATACCCTTAGGCACACCTGTATGGACTGTACATGCCGCAAGCAAAATCTGAAGACCCATGTAAAGGAATTAAGAGAATGGCTCGAAATAATTGTTCACAGTCCCAAAATGTATGTTGAAACTAATAACGGCACAACAACATGCAGCCTCAAACGATGCTGTGTGCTCCAGACAAAGCATTTCTAGTGTGTGTTTACAGCACTGCACAGAAAATATCACAGATGCGCTTCGTTGTGGGGGATAACAACAAACCCAAAGTTCAAGCAACCACCTCAGGGCATCATGTTAGAGTTTCCCAGAAAATAGCCGAGTGAGGACATCAGAGGAAAATGGGGAGCGGGCAAGGGACTGATCCTATTTGACTGTTTCCCCATGACCATCTCCCTTGCCTCCGTGCATCCTGGGGGTCCAGGAGTGCCCTCTTATCACGGAGTGTGCATTCATACTGCAATTACTGTCTGCAAATTTCCACCGTCTCAGGACAGTGGAGATTCCTCGTTGTTTCCAAGCTTCATAAAAGCCGTAATATGAATGTATGCATATAATCAGAGTTCAGGTCATAAGACAACCCCGTTGCCTGCCGCCGCTTAGAAAGAGGCTTTCTCTGTGGTCAGATTACTCTGTAACTGTGCATTTAATGGACTCTTGCTCCCCCTTCTGAACAGCTGATAGTGCTAAATGTTTAAAATGGGGGAAATCGGGCCACACTATTTAAACAGAACAGCTGTTCCTGTGTGCCTGTAAAGGCAGCAGAGTTCTGAACAGGACGCAGGGCTGGTTACTTGTGTGTGCCAGGTTAATAGCACAACATACAGTTGTGGGATTACAACAGAAATAACTGTTTTGCTTGGCATGGGAATAAAGGCGACTTTCTCTCTCTCTTTTTACTGAATGCTTTAACTGGAACAACAACTTCTGATGTATTCGCAGCTGATAAGGATGCTAGTAATGCAGAGGTGGCCTTGGATGGGTTGAGAATATCATTCTTCTCAAATAAGGGCAGCTTTGTGTTCTCAGAATCCACTGCTTTGTTTGGCATGCAGCAATCTTCTAATGGAGCTAAACTTCCATCATTACACTGTGCGGCCAGCTAGACTGATACAAACAAGGTTGTAAGGGGTTGAGTCATCCCAGGCAAAGGTTCAAAGAAAGTTTGAAAAACAAAACAGCAAACAGGAGAGGACCGGCAGAGAGAAGCAGATTGTCATGGAGAGCACTTCCTAAATCTTCAAAACATGCACGCAACTATTTGAACCTCCCCTAGCGTACACAAGATAAAACATGGTCCAATCTCAAGAGTGGCTCTCGCTCTTATCCTCTAGCACAGGACAAGCGGATCAAAGGGTAGAGAGCAAGCCCACAGAGGCCCAAGGAATGCGTGCTCTCAGGTCTGAACTAGGACTGGGTGGGGAAGAGAAAATGCAAGCAAACAAAACATCTCTGAATGTACTGCCTATATCTGCAGTGTTGGTCGACTTGAGGTCGGTGGCAGGCCCACTTGGATGAATGCCATTCCAAGAGGTTTTCTGAGGGGACAGCTCATTACCACCAGGACTTTGTGGCCGTGATGGTGCAGTGAGCAACTCCCCACCCCCCAGTGGTGGACTCTGGGGCCTCAAATTTCAGTGGCACCCTGTGCAACGTCAAATTCTCCCCCAACTTCCAATCTACACCACAGTTGTGGTGCCCCTGCAGCATGCCAAGGCTTCACTCCCAGTGCCACCAAACCGGTCATGCTCCCCTAAATCCACCTCTGCCCCTCTTCTCCCCCACTTCCAGGCCTGAAGATGGGCCACCAAATTGTGCTGTTCCATCCAAGTATCAGATGCTAGTAACTAAAATGGGGAATGTGTATCACCATCATATTGTGAACCTCACCACACCTTCTGATTGGACACATTTTATAAAAGATATAACGCTGGGACAGACGGAAATCTGCCTTTGTCCACATTCATGTCATATATAAACTGCTATGACAGCAACAGTCATGGCTTCCCCCAAAGTTTGTTAAGGCTGCTGAGAGTTGTTAGGAGGCCCCTATACACCTTACAGAGGTACAATTTGCAGAGTTCCCTGTGAAGAGGACTCTGTAGATTTGTTAGCATGCATACCTCCTCCGCTGTCACCATGGCTATCACATTCACCCCTTCTTCCCACACCATTTGCCAGAAATCATGGCATGTTTGTGGCAAAGGTCCTTGTGTGGCTATGTAGTGCCATTCTTCTCCGCCCACTGTAACCTGAGGTAGAGAGAGAGAAAGAAAGAACAATAGATTACTATAAAATTCATGCCACAGTTGAGCATCTTCACCTCTCTCTTTTTGCATAGCAACTGTGCATAGTTAGAGAAGGGCCTTAGCTCACTGGTAGAGCTTCCGCTTTGCACGCATGAAGTCCAAGGTTCAATCCTTGAATCCCTGACATCCTCAGGTTGGGCTGGTTCAAGACCCTGGAAAATAGCTGCCAGGACACTGGTAAACCTTACTGATGGACCAACGGTCTGACTCAGTACCAGACACCTTCCTATGCTCTTCGTCATGAGCTCATAAAGGTTCATGCTTAACAGCCAGCTTAACCCACTCATCTATCCTTGCTGCTGTTACAGCAACATGGAATTTTCTTACATGCACAAAACATGACCCTCTATTTATATTTTGGCTTTAGGACCTGGTTGGCTTAGCTTCAGAAGGCAATGTTGGAAACAAGGAAGCAACAGAAAATGGCCAGGGCTATGGGGGAAAAACAACAGTCAATGCAGCGTTCAGAATCCCTTTCCATCCCTCCTTTTTCCAGATGAAATACCCGAAAAAACACCCATTCTACAAATTTGTAGGGTGGCGGGGTAGAGGGGAGAAACCTGAATCAGAAGAAGCAGGTCTGCCTCTGGCACATGATGATGACGACGACGATGATAACAACAACAACAACAACAATTTATATGCCGCTCACCCAACTGAGTTGCCCCAGACACTCCGGAGCACTCTGGAAGGCTTCCAACAAATTGAAACATTAAACACAGTAAAACATCCCACATTAACAACTTCCCTATACAGGGCTGCCTTCTAAAAGTCAGATAGTTGTTTATTGCCTTGACATCTGGTGGGAGGGAGTTCCACAGGGTGGGCACCAAGAGAGCTGCCAGAAGGTCATTGGAACTGGACCTTAGTGTCTGGGATGAATGATGGGGGTAGAGACGCTCCTTCAGGTATACAGGGCCAAAGCCATTTAGCGCCATCCCAAGATTCAAGGCCTACATAAACATGCTCCTATCATTATATGGTGTTTGTGTGTGAGAGAGATAGACATGTTTATTTCATCTGAGGTGAGAAACACCAAAGGCTGTTGAAAAACTAGTTAAGAATGATCCCAACAATTTCAGTGAGATTCAGAATCTGGACATAGGAATGTAAGTAGAGCCTTCCTTGACCAGGCCAAAGGCCTGTCTAGTCTAACATCCTGTTCTCATTGTGGACAACCAGATGCCTATGGGAAGCCCACATGCAGGAACTGAGTCCAATGACACTTTCTCCACTTGCAATTTCCAGCAACTGGTATCCAGAAGCATAGCGTGTCTATATTCCAGCAGCTCAAAAGTAAAGAGAAAGTTGTTTGCTGATGTGGAGATATGAGCGCACCCACTGAAAACAGATTTCTTCTTTTTTTTAGCATACACAGACTGAAGGCATGTTAATCTTGACAGCCAGGATCAAAGCAAAAAGGGAAAGGCAGACAGACAACCCTACGGAAGATTGCAAGCTTGGGTCTAGCAGCGTAGGAGTCTGGGGCAAGATCTTATCGTCATGCTACGGGAGTTTTGCTCTGACTGCTCCGCCGTGTCCAACCGCCCAGCCTGCTGGCACAAGGCATGGAGAAAAAACCCACAAATAGTCCAGAGGGAGTGCACAGCCTGGAACGCGGCAGCACTCTGCGGATATTAAAAATTGATAACTGGGTGAAAAACACTTGCTGCGTGGCAGAGGTAAAAATCTGCAGATGCAATTTCACCTTCTGAGCAAAAGAACATCTGCTTGGCTTCTGCAACAGCCCCTTGGAAGAGGGGGAGGGGGGAAGTGCTGGCAACACACAGGGTTGTATACTACTAAGCATCAGCACATGTCGCTACATGCGCTACAGAACAATGTGGGTACGTCCGAGGCTGACACACAAGATGAAATATGAACTCTTAAAGCTGGCTGGGGAGAATTCTTTCTGGGCCCCTGCCACCTGATGGAGCAAAATTATGCTCTCCGAAATGATTTGTCCTCCCCCCACCTCAAATGGATGGGGGGGCGGGAATTCAGATTCCGTAATCAGTCATCCAAGCTGAGGTAGGTTGTGCCAAAAACACACAGTATCTGCTACCCACCAGATCTTTTGGCAGAAATCTGACAGGGTTCTGGTTTTAGAGAGGTGTTTTGACTCAACAAGGGCTTAGCGTTGTAAATTTATGACCAAACCAAGCTTGGAACTTGGTACGGGTGTCTTGCAGCCAAGATATGCTCATAATTTAATACTGTTTTGACCAACGCAGAAAATGTTCATAAAAGCAGATCCGTTCAAGTTTTGTCAAATCACCCTTGACCATTCGGCCTGCTGACCGAGGCTGGTGAGAGTTAAGAGTCCCAACAGCATCTGCAGGGCCGCAGATTCCTCACTCCTGATGCAAAGAGCAAAGAGGTTTGCTTCCAGAGCCACTCTCCTATAGGCCGTACAATTAAAGCGTATTTAAAGCACATTTCCGTCTCCCCTAAGAATTCTAGGAAGTGGAGTTTATCCCTCACAGAGCTACAACTCACAGCAAATTAACCAATTGTAGTTCTCAGGTTTCTTTGATAAATGTACGGTGTGTACGGTAAAAGTAAAGGAAGCGGGTGGCACTGTGGTCTAAACCACTGAGTCTTTGGGCTTGCCGATCAGAAGGTTGGTGGTTCGAATCCGTGTGATGGGGTGGGCTCCCGTTGCTCTGTCCCAGCTTCTGCCAACCTAGCAGTTTGAAAGCATACCAGTGCAAGTAGATGGTGTGTACACAGGCACAGTGGTTAAGAGTCCTGGATGTGGACAGGAGAGACCCAGATGCAAATCCCCACACAGCCATCAAGTCTACTGTATAACCGTGGGCCAGACACTCCCTCTCTTCTTAACCTACCTTGCAGGGTAATTAGGATAAAACAGAAGGGAGAAGGGTCACGAATGCCACCCAAATCTACCTTCCTTTCACTGATTGTTCAGCTTTTCCAAATTCAGGGTACAGAATGTAGGGACGGCATAGGGCCAGGGTCTGAGAAGCAGCAGAGTTCAAAGCAAGGTTCAGCAACGGACTGAGGATGGCACAGATTTTCCTTTGCAGACAGCACCTAGGCTAGAACCCGGGGTGCCTTACTGGGCTCTAGGCAAAAGTCTTTACAGAACCTGCAGCACTCGCACAGCTTCCCAGCCTGTTTTTAACTTTTGTTCCAAGACACTCAGAGTAACAGGAATGAATAACTGATAATACCTGCACTGGTGGAATCTGGGCAACACGCAAATCTATTTGTACCAGGCATCTTTGTGCGTGCTCTGAGTGAATTGCGAAAATCACAATCCACACTGAGGTCCCCCCCCCCCCGACTCACAAAGTGTCCCCAAGGAAGCCTGCTGTCTTCGCTTACAAAAGAGGGACATAACAACATGATCCTACTTACGTTTGCTCAGGGCCACTGGGAGGCTGCCATTCAGAAGAACATCATGGCAAGCTGGAGATCAACCTGGCCCTATTCCCTGGTCACGGAGGGAGAAGCTGCACTTGGCTTTAGCTGACAGTTGCCCCAGGACTGCACAGCTGAAGGGCAGCACACCCTTGCCCCTGGCTTTGACCTTGGGACTCAAGGATCCTGGATCCAGGAAGAACAGTATGGCAATGGGAGACTAATGTGGCCGCATTCATCAGCCAAAGAACAGAGCTTGCTTCTCCCTACCTTCCCTGCCAGAAATAACACTGGTGAACTGGTGCTCCGAGTTTGCTTTTTTCCTCCTCCCTCCCAAGTCCCTTTTCCCTTTGTGCTGTTGCCTCTACATTGTAAGCCTGAGGGAAGGGACTGCCTTATTAATGATTGCTTTCAGTTGCTTTGTGCGGCTGAAGAGAAGGGTAAAAAGAAAAGAAAAAAGAAAAAAAAGCCTTGTGTCAGCCCAAGCCGAGTCACGGAATAAGGTTATTGTGAGGACGAAGAAAGGTTAAGGCGGGAGAGGCACTATTCATGTTTAAAAAATGTTTAACAAATTATAATTATTACAATCCTGTGATGACAGGCATGGATTGTATATAGGTTAATTGAGGCTGACAAGAGTGTCTGGGACTGGCCAGCCTGGTAAGTTCACATCCCAGCACAGTTCACATCTGAACTCTGGCCTCCCAAGTTCAAGCCCAGCCTTCCTACCCACAAAGGCAGTTTCTTTCCGTCCCCCCCAGTCTTTACCTTTATGTGTGAGGCATTGATGTAGCCCGTGTTGTTTTCTTTGGTTGGGACGAGCTCCACGCGGTTCTCCTCATACGGAATAACTTCTCGGACACGGTTACGCTCGGAGTTCTCTGGAAGCGTCGCTGTGGTAAAGACCCCGTCTGCCTTCCTCTTTGGAATCTGCTCATATTCAGTGAACACCATCCCCTCTTCTAGTTTCCTCCTCAGGATTTTGCACTATTTTCAATTTAAAACAAAACAAAACAAAAACACAAAAGAGGGAGTTCTATTCAAAAGTGATTCCTCATATAAAATACAGCCAAACCTCGGGTTACAGATGCTTCAGGTTGCGCGTTTTCAGGTTGCGCACTGTGCCAAACCCGGAAGTACCAGAACGGGTTACTTCTGGGTTTCGGCGCTTGCGCATGTGCAGAAGCACTAAATCATGCTTTGCGCATGCACAGAAGCGCTGAATCGCAACCCGAGTGTGCTCAGACGCGGCGCTGCGGGTTGCGAACGCTGTGGGTTGAGAACATGCCTCCCGCACAGATCACTTTCGCAACCCAAGCGTCTACTGTGCTGCAGTTGCTTGCCTTTCAATGATGAGATAAATCATCCAAGGAGCCCCCCCCCCCAAATAATGCTAAGGGTCATCTATTTCCTCCATCTTGCCTGCATTAAACTCTCTACCAGAGTTACGTTCTCTACAGGGTGGGGTGGGGAGGTATTTTACAGATGACATCATAATCCAAAACTCCTGATAATCTATCCCACCTGTTTCACATAGAAGACAGTTGGAAAGAAGTAGACACTGGAGGCCAAAGGACCATTCAAAGAACGAAGAGGTGAAATAAATAATCACCCCATCCCCAATTACTTTCTCTGACTGTAACATGGGGGAGGAGTGGAACCATTTAAAAAACCCTTTCATTTCCCCGGGGATGAAAAGAAAATTGCATGGTCCACCAGATCAAAATCTGGTGAGAGGTCTAGGAAGACCAGCAGGGCCTAACTGGCTGCGTTGATCTTTAGATGGAAATAGTCTGCAAAGGCTAGAGTCTCAGTCTTACAATGTAAGGACCTTTGGTCATGGAAACAGCCTCGATGAACACCACTATACATTTCAAGCACGTCCGATATCAGCGTGATCACACACAAATGTGCCACACCTGGAAGTGACTCAAAAATGTCACAGAAAAGAGGGGAACAGGGCGGAGCAGGGTGTTTTCAGGTTTTTCCAATTGTGTTTCAAATATACGCAATTTCACTTGAACACGCGGTGCCTGGGAACATAACCCCTGCATAAATTAGGAGTTGCCTGTTTAAATTTCAAGGGAAATGATAGCGCTGAGTGAAAGTCTGTGAAACCATGGTGCACATTTGCACACATGGGTGCGTCCATACTGTGTAAGTGAGAAAACAAAACCACTAACCCACTAACAAGCACTGTGGGTGTGCTGATAACAGCTGCCTAAGTCAGTCCGCATTTATTTTACTTTTATCCTACAGAAACATGCTTATGGAACAACAAATGTCTACAGGTGTGTACATTTCGTTTCCAATACCCTTCGGTGCTTATGGAGACTTCTGTGGGCAGAATACTCTTCTGTTGTGAGGCAGAGGTTTTGCACAAGGGCTCATGGCTGAGGTGAGATTTGCATGAGCCAGATCTGGCCCCAATTACATGCATCCTCATGTTACACCAGCAGTCTTATGCATAGTCGTGATTTCTGCAGCCGTGTGCTAACCGGGGCATTGCAATACATCACCTGGTTTTTAATACTTCAGAAGCCGTTGCTGACAGAAACCAAAATGGCGGCCCTTTGTTTTGCTAGTCCTATTCTTACCCGCTCATCCATTGGCACCTTGACTGCTTCATCCTGGCTGTCCTCAGGCACTGGAACTCGAGCGACTGAGAGACCGTTGAGCGCTGCCAACATCAAGGGCCTCTTCTGGGCCTCCAGGCCTGCCATCTTCTGTTTCTCTAGATACTTTTGGCAAGAAAAGGCATGCTTTCATCTCGGGGTGATTAGAAATAATGCCAGCAGAATGTTGGAATGCCTTTTTAATCTCCCACAAAATCTACAACTCCGGCCGAGGAGTGCAGATGACGGCCATTAGCAGAGCAAATCCAAATGCGTCTCCTAAACTTCCTATTATTTCCCCGGGGGGCCTGTTCCTACATGAGTGCAGAGCTTTAATTTCAAAGGAACAGTCCCACGATACAGGGGACCTGCTATCAAAAACAGGCGTCTCTCTCTCTCTCCCTCCCGCCCCCCTTGCGTGCTGTGCGTGTGTGTGTGTGTAAACGCTAGGCACAGAGTGAGCCGCGTCAAGCAAGCCAAACAAACCACAAAGATGATACATAAGCCCAGACTGGTGGCGGATTTTTAAACAGCATTGTTACATTGAAATTAGTACAATGGGCTCTGTTGAGCGTAAAGTGAATAAATACGGATCCAACACCCACCCCAACTCCAATTCAAGAAAAGGCCAATTGGAAATGCTCCGTTGCCACCAGGTAGAGGTGTTGTGGAAGGGAGCAAAATTGTGACATGTAAAACGAGAACGTTTCAAAGCTCTAAAATGAGTTAAATTATTCTTTTGTTTGTGCGTTTTCCCCTGCCTCTAAATTTACTTCCAAATGTGGGCTCAACATTCAGAAGCACCATCAATTCTCCTAAAACTATGGGCAAACAAAGCACTTTCTTGACCTACATTGTAATTGCTGTGTTTTAAACAGGACTGTTTTACTGCATATTTTAATTATGGTTTTTTTATAATAAAAAAACCAACACGCTTGTGCAATTGGTTTTTATACTTGTAAACCACTTAGAAGCTGGTTTCAGCATTTAGCAGCTTATTAATTTATTATTCTTAAGAAAAATAACAAATTGTTAATTTTCACTGCCTTCCCTCTGAATGGACTCTTCTGTGACCTTTTGAATGGCAAGGGTCACTGCCAATTGGGGAGCACCTAGTGGTGGCTCCACCCATAGTGTGTCCTCTGCCAATCACAGCCCCTTAGATGGTTGATATTGGGGGAAGGCGCTCTTCTCGGCTCTGCAATCGCTCAGTGGGGCTAAGGAATAGCTGCAAGCCAAATCCAGGTGTTTCCAGGAAAGCTGCTCTTACGGCACTCCCCAAGCCTTATCGCCTCATCATCCTCTGTAGTTGGCAGGAGCATATAACTTGGGTGTTTCCAGAACTGTAAGAGGCAATGCATTTCTGTCTAGTTGCTTCTGGCTGACCTGGAAACTGCATAAACTAAGGAATTATGCTCTTGGGAGTGGCTGTGGAAGAAAAGCTTGCCCTAAAATGAATTAATATTCTTCAGTGTGAGTAGCTTTTGATTGTGAGGGGGAAGAGAGAGAGATTGGAAGTGAGATAATGACTTCAGCTATGTTGTATTTTTGTCTGCACAGTGGTGCCTCGCAAGACGAAAAGAATCCGTTCCGCGAGTCTCTTCGTCTTGCGGTTTTTTCGTCTTGCGAAGCAAGCCCATTAGCGGCTTAGCGGGCTTAGCGGATCAGCTGATAAGCGGCTTAGAGGATCAGCTGTTAAGCGGCTTAGCGGATCAGCTGATAAGCGGCTTAGCGGCTTGGGGAAAAGGGGGGGGGAGGAAAAAAACCCCGCTGGAACTCGCAAGACATTTTCGTCTTGCGAAGCAAGCCCATAGGAAATTCGTTTTGCGAAGCACCTCCAAAACGGAAAACCCTTTCGTCTAGCGGGTTTTCCGTCTTGCGAGGCACCACTGTACTTGATGAAAGAGTCCAGGTCTCCTTCTGCTCCAGCCTCTCATTCAGGACAATGGAGTGTGTTAGGTTGAAATAAATAGGAGTTAAAAAGTTATTCAGGGTGGTTGAATCTTTGTTTGCAAAGCCTCCTTACAAAATTACTTGTTCTGCCATTAACTGTATTTGACAGAGGCTGAGTTCAGATGTAAACTGAGCCCATGGTTTGTTTTAATAGCTAGTTTTATACTTCTTTCAATGAACCATCATTTAAACTAACTATAGTTTGTCCTTTTTTGATACAATGGTAAGTTCTGGTCAGTGAAAAACTGTAAAGATGCTTCTATTTCCTCCTTGCAGTTGTGTATAGAGAAGAGAGGATAGGAGGAACATGCAAGCCCAAGGTCCACGTCTGCTCATTCACATAATACTGAACTATGGTTTAGCATCACTCCAGAAACAGGACCAGTGGCTTGGAGCCGACAAACCTGGATCAAGAACCACAGTTTGAAGCTGGTTTGCAAACAAATAATTTGTGCTAATTCTGGTTTGTTGTTGAATTCACAGACTACTGACAAACCACAGCTAGGACCTCAAGAGGTTTCTGCACCATGGAGCTGGGAGTTAACTGATGAAACTGAGTTCTGGGTGGGTGGGAAATGAAAAGCATGCAAGCTCCATGGTGAAAAGCAACCAAGCAGCTCCAAACCATGGCTGCCTATTGTATATTTGGAACCTCAAACTATGGTGTAGCTTAATTATGGCTGGCACGCTGGCACAGTGCCTGAACCTGAGTCATTACACGTGAAGCTCTTATACCTTAGAGGCATGATTAGGAGCTCTGAACCCAGCATGGCAGAACAACAAGAAAAAGGTATGCAACAGAGTCAAATGCCGTGAACAGCACTTCGAGAATCTCAGCACCATTCTTTAAATTAAGTTTCTAGCCAGTATGATTACAATCTCAACTTTTACGAAAGCTAAATTCTTGATCTGACTTCTTGACAGCCAACATGATTAAAGAACGGCGTTGACTTTACCTCTCCTTTTAAGACTGTCTAGCTCAGTGTTTCCCAAACTTGGGTCCCCAGCTGTTTTTGGACTACAATTCCCATCATCCCTGACCACTGGTCCTGCTAGCTAGGGATGATGGGAGTTGTAGTCCAAAACCAGCTGGAGACCCAAGTTTGGGAAACACTGGTCTAGTTTTTCAATGGCTCTGCAATATTTTTTTTTTGAAAAAAAATCTATTGTAGCAGTTCAGTTCAGAGATTCCACCCCACCCCACCTGTGTGCTAATTGAAAATATGCTTACCCTCATCTCTCTTTCTATGATACTGTCTTCAATCGAAAACATTTCCGACACAGGCCTCTCCTTCACTGGCTCTTTCTTGACTCTTTCCTTTACACTTGTGAGGTCCGGTTCGGAGATGGATGGGCCGAGCGAGGACCCATTGACGGACGCCTGATCAGTCCGAGATATGCTGATGGCTTTCGCAGGACCCGGCCTGACAGCCCTGGCTCGAGAGGCAGCCAGCAAAACGTTCGCCTGCTCATTGCTCAGGGCTCCGTTGCTGACGCTTTTCCTGGGGCCCGGATACTCAGGGGGAGGTTTGTTTGGTATCCTAGCCAAGGCGGCCTGCAGCTGAGTGCTGTACTCCACGTTTTCATGGAGCGCCGCCATGGAAGGCACCGATTCCGAAGCTTCTTCGTCCTCTTCGCTTTCGCTGCTGTGTATCAGCATTGTGGCGTCCGAGAAGGTCTTCTTGTGGTGGTAGTGGGGGAGCTGCTGGACCTCGTGAGCCCGGGGCACCACTTCCTCCTGCTGCACCTGCTCACGCAACGTGTTCCTGCGCGGCAAGGGGGCGTTGAGGCTCTTCAAAGCCATCGCTTCTATGCCGCGCACCATGTTGCTGATCACTTCCAAGCTGTGGCGCTTGTTGACGGCCGCGTGGTGCTTGACCGCCATAAGGGGCTCACTAACTTCCTGGAGAGACTGATGAACCACCGGAGAGCTGTCCTCTTGGAAAGTCTTTACCAGGAGCTGCACCTTGCGAGTGACCAGATCGGGGCTGCTGCCGCTGACATACTTGTGGCGGTGACTCGCGAGGTCGGGTGTGCTGGTCGCAGGACGGGGGCGCGGATACGGCGGCGGGGGCCTGAAAAGGTAGTTCTTTAATATGTGCGCTGTGCCGCACCTCTGGTTGTTGGGGACTTGCATGTTGGCCAGTTCCGGGGTGCTGACGGTGTGGGAAATGGAACTGGCCGCTGCTTTCGTCTGCGCAGCGTTGATGGGGTTCACTTGCTCAGATGGCGCGGCGTGTTTTTTGTAAGTGCCCTGAGGCCCGTACGTAATGGCGTAAGGAGGCCTCTCCCGGATCTCCGGTTGACTGTACACAAGGTCTTTGGGTTGGCTGTACGCATGGGTGTTCCCAATGTTGAGGTTCCTCAAGGACTGGCTCTGGCTGTCCGGGTGGACAACCCCCCTCTTCATCTGCCTCATGACCGTCTCGTAGTCTGGCGTCGGCCTATAGGAAGGCACGATGATCGCGCTGTGCCTATGGCTGGGGATGTAGTCCGCTCTCATTATGTCGCTCCCAGGGATGCTGAGGTTGGAGGACACCGGAGAAGCCTGGATGAAGTTCTGCGAGTGGTTGAGAGAGTTCATGCTCTGGGCGCTGCACACGCTGCCATTGGGAACATTGCCGTTCAAGTAGCTGAAGTCCATCGCGCACCTGTCCAAGCTGCTCTGAGATCTACAGTAAAACATATCTTCGTTTCCGTGAAAAATGCTGTCTGTGGGCAGGAGAAAGTGAGAAACGAACAAGAAACATCATGAGCAAACAGGCTAAGGACAGTGGAGTAAGAGATGAGAATGTAAGGCGGGGTTTTTGGTAGCCTGCAAACAGGAATGCAATTCCCAGCAAGTGGTATTCAGAGGCATATTGGGTCTGACAGTGGAGGCAGAACATTGCCATCATGGCAAGTAGGAGAGGTAAAGGTAAAGGGACCCCTGACTCTGGGGTTGCGGCGCTCATCTCGCTTTATTGGCCGAGGGAGCCGGAGTTTGTCCGCAGACAGCTTCCGGGTCATGTGGCCAGCATGACTAAGCCGCTTCTGGCGAACCAGAGCAGTACACGGAAACACTGTTTACCTTCCCGCCAGAGCGGTACCTATTTATCTACTTGCAATTTGTGCTTTCGAACTGCTAGGTTGGCAGGAGCAGGGACCGAACAATGGGAGCTCACCCCGTGGCGGGGATTCGAACCGCCAACCTTCTGATCAGCAAGTCCTAGGCTCTGTGGTTTAACCCACAGCGCCACCTGCGTCCCTTAAGTAGGAGAGAGGGCCTTCCAAAACTCTGATGACGACATCGCCTTCATGCCTGCACAAACAGGGTCTCCCCACTGCTAGCTATGGAAGGGGAAAGGAGCCCAAGGCACGCGTGGGGCCGGCCATAGTCAGGAAGAATGTGACCAGCAGGGATAGAGCTACGAATCACTTCCTCTTCCATTAAGAAAATGCCAGTGCTGTCACAAGCCAGCACACTCTTGCAGGCAAATGACTCCTCATGTGCACACGGATTGCCTATCCCTGCAAAACACCGGGAGACATCCCTCCCAACACAGGAGACTTTCTATAGGCACATCTCCCCAGATGTGTGAAGCAAACTGTCTCACCTCCACCACTACCACCACCTTGTTCATGTAAACAGGAAGCCTGCTTGCTGATCTTAACGCACATGGTGCTGGCACTTAGCCATATTACTGTAATACTGAGTGTAGTGAAATTTGTTGGTGGGGAGAGGATGCAAAACAGAACAAACACTCTTTTCTGAAATCAGCAAAACAGTGGGGTAGAATTAGAAGCTCTCGGCCTCTAGACTAGAGCAGGCAGAAATGACAGTGCAGAAATAGTAATGATCGGGAATGGTCTCTCGCCTAATCCACCCTCTCCTGTCAGACCCCTGCCATTTAAAAATATACTTTCTCTCTCTCTCTCTCTCTCTCTCTCTCTCTCTCTTTGCAGCTTTGGATTTGGACACAATGAGAGAAGTGGGGCCGGGCGGGGGGAGAAATACACTTCTATTTGAAAGGTGTGGTATTTTTTCCCCTGACCATTAAGCCAAAGCTTGGTGAGACAGCACATACTGCTTAAACAGGGGGCCATTTCAGCACAGTAGCCAAGAGTATTGAACTACTAACCAGGAGGTCTCTGTTTTCAATCTCACACCTGCCACAAGCCAAGTTGTTGGCCTTTGAACAGACATGGGGAACTTTTGGCCCTCCAGATGTTGCTGAACTACAACTCCCATCAGCCCCTGGGAGCATGGCTGATGGCCAGGGATGGCAGGGGATGTAGTTTGGAGCAATATTTGGAGAGCCAAGGGTTCTCCACACCAGCCTTATGGCAAGGCACTGTCTCTTGTCCTCATCTCTTTCTTGCAGATGTGTCCTGCCCTGCAGTTTTATTACGCAGGTAAGTGAGATCAACGGCCTCGGTCCAGTATACCTGAAGGAGCGTCTCCACCCCCATCGTTCTGCCCGGACACTGAGGTCCAGCGCCAAGGGCCTTCTGGCGGTTCCCTCATTGCGAGAAGCAAAGCTACAGAGAACCAGGCAGAGGGCCTTCTCGGTAGTGGCGCCTGCCCTGTGGAACGCCCTTCCAGCAGATGTCAAAGCGATAAACAACTACCTGACATTCAGAAGACATCTTAAGGCAGCCCTATTCAGGGAAGTTTTTAACGTGTGATATTTTACTGTATTTTTGGTTTTAATGGAAGCCATCCAGAGTAGCTGGGGAGGCCCAGCCAGATGGGCGGGGTATAAATAAATTATTATTATTATTATTATTAAGTTTGTGAAGTGTTTTGAAAAATCTAGGCAGGCTATACGTGAACAAGTGGGATCTGTAACAAAATGTTGCAGCGTGGAATGCTTCTGTTTAAGGTTCCAGACACTCTTCCCCCCCTTCCACGTTCCATTCCTTCTTCTCTCTACTCCCAGCAGCAGCCTGTCAGCATGACCAGCGCTTGACGACTTAATAGCCCTACCAATGTATTATTTACTATTGCTGTTGTTGTTTTTAGTCATAATATTTGTGATAAATACCTTGTGAATTGTGAGTTTCCGTGTAGTGCTCTCCACACTGGAGGTGCATAGGTGGCATAATAAATGGGTGTTGCCTTGGCTAAAATGCAAAAAGAAAAGAAAATTGCAATTTGACACAGAGTTATAGGAAACAGTCCTCTCATGAATCAGAATTCTTGGTCCAGCTAGGTCAATATTGTCTACACTGACTGGTAGCGGCTTCCCAGGTTTCAGGCAGGGATACTCTCCAAGCCATACCTGGAGCTGCCAGTGTTTGTACCTGGGGCATAGCTCAACCACTGAGCTATGGCCCTTCCCCAAATATTCACATCCCCCCCCCCAAACAAAACATTTAATGACAAGAGTCTTGTACTGACTTTTCAAGTACTCTTTCCACAAAACACTGCTATGCTATAACTATACTATAGATCAGGCGCAGGCAAACTCGGCCCCCCAGATGTTTTTGGGACTACAACTCCCATCATCCCTGACCACTGGTCCTGTTAGTTAGGGATGATGGGAGTTGTAGTCCCAAAACATCTGGAGGGCCGAGTTTGCCTATGCCTGCTATAGATTTCTGTAGTTATAAAAAGAGCTCTAGATTTCTCTCCCCCCCCCCTTCCTTGGTGCTTGTTGTTTAGCTTGTCACTTATCCCAAGATATTTACCAAGGATGATCGACTCCAGGTGGGCCGCCGCCTAATAGGAGGAGGGGAATTTGATTGTCTGTGGGAGGGAAAAAAATGAAGGGGGAATTATTTAAATAAATGTCATTTTGAATAAGAATGTACACATCATACTGTTAACGTCTGGTGTTTCGTATGTGTGGTATTGGGGAGAATCTGGAAAGAGGGACCACAGAAATATGTCCTATGACAGGAACTCTGAATAAATGATATTGGCAAAATACCAGCTAGGTGAAAGGCTTAAATGAGAGGCCTTTGGGTAAGCCAGTGGTAAGCTTAGGATATGTAAAAAAAAAAAAAATTATCCTGAAAATGCAAGGAGGGGAGGAGTGAAAGGGAAAGAACTAAAGCAATTTGAGAAATGAGGACTGGGAACACGAGACAGTTCAACGTGGTTTAGGCAAGGAAGAAAACAAGAATCTGGGAGCAAGCAAGTCACTCAAGAGGCAGTGCACACACACAAGCCAAGAGAGGAAATATTAAATAAGTGCTGGGCATGATGCTAGAATAGCAGGATGCATGGCGGGAAAACTTAAGGAGAAATTATGATAGAATGGAGGAAGAGAGCAAATGAAAGAAAAAAGCATTCACAAGACAGAGCAGGAGTAAAGTGCTTACGTGTAGAGAAGAAAGGCGGAATTTCTCCTCTTACAGTTTCTGATCTGGTGAACGACGTTATGTGCAATTAGAAAATAAGACAGACAAGAAGAAATGCGAACAACAGAGCCATTTTCAAAAAAGCACAGACTAGAGGGGGGGAAAGGTTTTCGGCTAGGAATCACAGGCCTCAAATAGTCTTCTAAGAGAATGATTAAACCCATGTCTTATTTTATTGATTTTTGAAGGCATCGCCCATGCCTTAGGCAAGGCTGCAAAGGCAGTCAGCCACAACCAAAATGGAAATACAGCATAAAACACAACAAAACTAGAAAAAGATGAGAGATACAAAATAATATAACCTGGCAACCGAAGCAGAAGCAGGGCAAAGCCATCTTGCAGCCACCATGAACATTTATAAATGGGAATAGAAGGGGCATGGAACGGCAGCCCAGAGAACATTCTCTGTGGCAACTCCTAAATTGTGGAACTCCCTTGTCACAGAGGCCCATCTAGCAACATCGTTATATGGAGTCCATTGGCTGGCACCTTCTTTGTCTATTTTAGGCAAGAGGCCTAAACATTTTCCTTTTCGCTTGGGCTTTTCGGTCCTTAGCATGAAGGCTTTTAAAGTATTTGTGCCCTCCTTTGGTGATGCATGATCTGCTAGACCTGTCTTTTAGGTTTTCATTTATAGGGTTTATTGCAAAAGGTGTTACTATTTCTGCTGAGTTTGCACATTGCTCTGAGTTATTTTTATAAGTACAGTGGTACCTCGGGTTAAGAACTTAATTCGTTCTGGAGGTCTGTTCTTAATCTGAAACTGGTCTTAACCTGAAGCACCACTTTAGCTAATGAGGCCCCCCACTGTCGCCACTGCACAATTTCTGTTCTCATCCTGAAGCAAAGTTCTTAACCCGAGGTGATATTTCTGGGTTAGCGTATGTAACCTGAAGCGAGGTACCACTGTAACTAAATAATAATAGCAATAATAATAGCTTAGTTTGGTTTTATAAACTGTTTTCCTTCCTTTAACTGTATGATTGTATGGCTACAAACAACCCTGGGTGACACTTGGAGATCTGCACATTGTCACAATGCATTCCTAATTATAAGATTATAATTATATTTTCTTTCTTATATTATAATTACAAGATTATTGTATAATCTTAGAAGGTCGGATAATCTTAGTAGGGGCGTGGCTGTGACAACCACAAAGGGGTCCCTGCACTTCTGAGTATGCCACTAGACCACTGGCAGCCTGTGCTACTGCCCACTTCTGGCCGGACGTTCATCTATCAGAGGTGATTTGGCTGCATCTGATATGGCAGATCCTGCACCTAGGAGAGGGTTGGTCTCCACAGCTTCCCAAGGTCCTTTTTAATTCTCCCATTGCAACCAGTGTGTTTCGGATTGCAGCTACCCTTTCATCCTAAATTGAGCCTCTAAGTTTACAATCGAGAAAGCAAGCATCATTTATGCAAGCCTTATCTTGGATTTCTGAACTAGAGAAATGTTTCCCTTTGCTGTGTTTCTGCAGGTGAGGGTGAGGGAGAAGGCAGGTGGGGAACAAATAATAAAAATGGCCTCCAAAAGCCTAAACCGAAAAGAGGTCGCTTCACATTTCACGAGCAGAAGCCAGAACTGGAAAAGGGGAAAGTACTCACTCTGTGCAGATGTTGTTTTGCTTGTAAAACTTGTGCTTTGCAGCAAACAGCCGTGAAATATACTTGGCATTTTCAAGGTCGTCCTTTAAAAAGTTGAAAGGGTGGAGGGGGCAGGGAGGCAAGGGAATGCAGGAAAAACACTTAATTACACTGTGACTAGCATAGCAAAGGGTTATGTAACGGTGAACGCGCTCCTCTGAAATATTCAGTAGGAATATGCTTTGCTCAGAAACACACATGCACAAATGCCAGCATCCAAGTCCCCATATCATAGGGATACTGGTGCTAATTCAATAGAGATGCTAATGCAAACTAGTCACACCATTGGGGACCAGAGGAGAGAAGTCCAATGGCGAAATGGTGCTATGACAAGTGTCAAACCTAAGGCTTCAAGCCCTGTTTCCTGGAAGCATCTGGCTTGGCATGGTGCAAAGCAAGAGGCTGAGCTACAGCCACCAATGGTTTGATCCAGCAAGGCTTTTCTCGTGAGAAATCAAATGGAGTTTCTTTTAAAAGACCAATATCTGATTTAAAAGGTAAAGGTACCCCTGACCATTAGGTCCAGTCGCGGATGACTCTGGGGTTGCGCGCTCAACTCGCTCTATAGGCCGAGGGAGCCGGCGTTTGTGGCCAGCATGACTAAGCCGCTTCTGGCGAACCAGGGCAGCGCAGGGAAATTCTGTTTACCTTCCTGCTGGAGTGGTACCTATTTATCTACTTGCACTTGACGTGGTTTTGAACTGCTAGGTGGGCAGGAGCTGGGACCAAACAACGGGAGCTCACCCCATTGCGGGGATTCAAACCGCCGACCTTCTGATCGGCAAGCCCTAGGCTCTGTGGTTTAGACCACAGTGCCATCCGCGTCCTTAATATGTGATTTACAGGAGGTTAAAGAGAAGCATCAGGGTACAGCAATGAAGCCCATCCTATGACGTTCCCAAGGCATTTGGCTGCCCACTGGTAAAAATAACATTAAAAAATGGGCTAGATGGATTCTGGACTCAGCCTGCAAGGCAGTTCTTTTGCTGCTACAAAACTGGGTAATACTGGTGGCTAACAATTAGGGCTGTGTACAGCTCCCCTGACCCAATCCAGAACCCTGGATTATTATTATAATTTATTAAAATTTGTTTACCGTCCTTCATCCGACAATCACAAGGCAGTTTCCAATATGAAAACACAATAATACAAACCATAAAGGTAAAGGTAAAGGTACCCCTGCCCGAACGGGCCAGTCTTGACAGACTCTGGGGTTTGTGCGCCCATCTCACATCTATTGGCCGGGGGCCAGCGCTGTCCGCAGACACTTCCGGGTCACGTGGCCAGCGTGACAACGCTGCTCTGGCGAGCCAGAGCCGCACACGGAACGCCGTTTACCTTCCCGCTGGTAAGCGGTACCTATTTATCTACTTGCCCCCGGGGGTGCTTTCGAACTGCTAGGTGGGCAGGCGCTGGGACCGAGCAGCGGGAGCGCACCCCGCCGCGGGGATTCGAACCGCCGACCTTTCGATCGGCAAGCCCTAGGCGCTGAGGCTTTAGCCCACAGCGCCACCCGCGTCATAATCACAAATAATCACAATCACAAATAAAAACAACCTCCCTTGCCCCCCAGTTTAAAAGGCCATAGATCCAAGTTGAACCACCTTGGTTTGGCCCCGAATCAATCCATGGCTGGAGCTCATGTTCAATTATGGTTGGGAGGAGGGGTGGAGGAAGAAGCAGAGACTCCCTCCGAACAGAGAGCAGGAAGGTTCAAGCCTGCTGGGTGCTTCTTTGCACTCACCTTCCGTATGGGAAAGATACTTGCAAAAGTAGCGCAGCCTGCAGGATCAAATCCTCTACTCATCAGCTGGTGAGCAGAGAATTCAATCTGTTTCGCCGACACGTTCCCTTTTGAGAACACACCAGCGAAGCAGACCCCTGAAGTTTTGCCATCTGGTGTTCTGCTTCCTGACAGCCTCGGATCCCCCTGGGCAGCCTGACTTGATCCAAGGCTGTCTCAACCTAACTTTGCCCAAGCCCTGTGCCGGCCAGGCTTGAGCTGAATCCAGTGCCCAGCCCTACTAACAACCTCAGTTATCATTCACTGCAATCCCTTTCCAAGCTCCCGGGGTGGGGTTGATCTCACGGAAGTTAAAATAGCACCCTGGGAAATCATCTGTAAGAATCCATCACACTTAAAATGTATACAATGAAGATCCTGTGGTTGGAAGGGGGGGGGGGAAATAACCCTTAAGGCTGATCTTTTAATGCTTTGCTTACGGTATGAAAGAGCACAGTTTCTTCTTTGTTGAGCAGTTCCACAGCAATGGAAGACTTGTTGTGTGTTATATTCCCGATATCATTCCACCTGCAGAGAAGCAAGTTTGCTGAAACAGACATGCCACTGCCAAACAGCCAGAGTTGTCAAGATTCTTTCAGTACAAGGAGAATGTTCAGTAACTGTTTGGCTCAATCAAGCCTCTCCCTGCTTTTAGCCTGTGAAAATTATTATCAATGACCTGGCTGCATGTACAGAGTAATCACCTAAGAAGCAAATGTAAATGCGTCTTTGCCTCCAACCAAATCATGTTAATGGTTCTGCAGATGGGAAAGCTATGCAGCCAGTGTGGTAAAGTGTTTAGCATGTGGGATGAGGACCTTAGCAGACCAGGGTTCAAGTCCTCATCAGCCACGAAGCTTCCTTTGTAACCCTGACCTGACTACTTCATAGGAGAGCGAGAATCACCTGTACTCCCTTGAACTCTTTGGAGGAAACATAGTATATAAATGCAACAATGAATACAGTGGTGCCCCGCAAGACGAATGCCTCGCAAGACGAAAAACTCGCTAGACGAAAGGGTTTTGCGGTTTTTGAGCTGCTTCGCAAGACGAATTTCCCTATGGGCTTGCTTTGCAAGACGAAAACGTCTTGCGTTTTTTGCAAGTTTTTTTCCTTTTTCTTAACACCGTTAATACAGTTGCGACTTGACTTCGAGGAGCAACTCATAGAATGTGGTGTGGTAGCCTTTTTTGAGGTTTTTGGTGATTTTTGAAGCTTTTCCAAAACTTTTCCGACACCGTGCTTCGCAAGACGAAAAATTCGCTAGACGAAAAACTCATGGAACGAATTAATTTCGTCTTGCGAGGCACCACTGTAAATAGATAAAATAAAACACCTTGTTTTAGGAGGGGAAACAGCTGAAACACAAACAGATGTGTTGCGTTTATCACTTTGAAAAAAATTAATAACCTCCTTTTTTGTGCAAACTCATGGCCTATAACGAAATACAAACAGGGCTGTATCCAACCCTGCTGTTCTGCTAGAGCAGCGAATTAGTCCCACTTAGAGCAAAAAAGAAATATGAGCAGCTCTCAGCCATCACCAAAGGTTTTCCCATATATATTTCAAGGTAACAAAAAAGAACATATAGAAGGAGCTAGTTGGTGTCATCAAAGGAGGACATTCCATAATATCTGTGCCACAACTGAAATGGCCCTATGCTGGACCTCAGTTTATGAAGGCTCCAGAACAGAACCTCAAACTAGGTTTGGGAGCCTCTGGAACAGTGTGGGAGGTAGTACTGGGAACAGGAGCCAGGCAGAGGAACTGGCAAAAGAAATCCTCCCTCTCCATTTCAGTGGAATCTCTTTTGTCAGTGGGATCCCATCATTGGATTAAACTGAATAAAACTGGGTTGGATCCGGTTTTCACCCATCCAGCCAAGTTGATGGAAATCAAGCTAGCTTTGGATCAGTCAGACACAAAGCTTCCTGATCATGTTTTTACCTGTAGATCACTGTGGGCCTTCCCATTCTGTTCTTGACAAAAATCCCCATGCAGTAGATTCCAAGGTGCATGTCATTTCCTTGATTGTCCTACATGAATAATAATAAAAAATGTAAATGTTCAAATTTTAATTATACCAAACCTTGAAATCAGCAGCAATCACAATATAAAGAAAAAAAGGAGAGGAAAACCCAACCCCCAACAAAATCTTATTTCTTATCTAGATGCCTTTTGCATCAGATATTTCGGGCTGAACAAACTTCCCATGAGAAGATCTGCCCCGCTGACGGAATGGACATATATCGCGTATCAAGACTGAATCCACAAGGCCGCTTGCTCCTTTCATATAAAATATTCCAAAGAAATATCACCAGAGGTACAATGGAGCAATATCAGAAGCAAGGACCTCACTGTGCCTCAGGACAAAGCACAATTTGAATAACTTCTAATTGCGTTTTTCTCTGGATCCACCAAAGAAGTGTGGAGTTAGCTCTTAGAGCAATGCTTACTGCGCCCTCTCCAATTTGTGTTTATCTCACTTTGGTGCTTACCAAACACTACAAAAGAGAATGGATTAGAGAATTGATTTGCCGCAGCACAGAACTTTAAACCTTTGATTTCTGTCAGTTGTCCAAAAGGCTTGACATGGAATGCTGCATCAATTTCTGGTTTCCGGTGCAAAAATCAGTAACTTTGATGCAGGCTGTCACAAGATTCAGAACACAAGAGAGGAGCCAAATTGTTTGTTTCCTTCTGTCCCTTCGGGCGAAACAGACAGTTGTCCAGATTCTTCAAATCAGCTGAAGCTGAGACAAGGGCAGATCTTCAGCTGAGATGTGCCTTAGGGTAGAAATCAGATTGCCCCTGGCAGATAAAGCTACAGAATACCTCCACAAACAATGAATGGGTGGGGGGTGGAGCGGGTGGAGGCTGACTTTGAAAGCTAAAAACTGCAATGTTTTGACTTATTCTGCAAGCTGGTTGCAAGCTGTTCAGGACGTTTCATATTTTCCTAATACAATAAAAGGCCTCAGTTGGAAATTAAGTCGGAGTTCCTTACCTTCACAGGGAAACTTTCCTGCCCAAACCCATCTAGTCGTTCTACTTCACTGATGTATAGGAATTCCGCATCCGCTGCAGAGATGCCACTGTAAATCGAGTTAAGAGAAAGATGGGTCAGGATTGCCTAGAGGACCAAAGATTCTAGGTTGAACCCTTGGAATTTGCTAACTTAGAATTATATAGAGGTATTCAACATGTAGAAGGCTAGTTTTGTGTCCTCCATATGCTCTTGAACTACCTTGCCCATCATCCCTGACCATCTGCCATGCTGGGCGGGGTGGGATCCGATGAGAGCTGGAGTCCAGCGACATCAGGAGAATGAAGAAGAAGTTTGGATTTGATATCCCACTTTATCACTACCCGAAGGAGTCTCAAAGCGGCTAACAATCTCCTTTTCCCTTTCTCCCCCACAACAAACACTCTGTGAGGTGAGTGTGGCTGAGAGACTTCAGAGAAGTGTGACTAGCCCAAGGTCACCCAGCTGCTGCATGTGGAGGAGCGGGGAATCAAACCCAGTTCACCAGATTACGAGTCCACTGCTCTTAACCACTACACCACACTGACTCTCACGCTGAATGGTACATTGGGTGCCCTTGATCTAGGACAACGATAACATTCAAAGGCCAAAATAGTTTGGGCAACCCTCCTGTCCCCCAAACTTAAAGCTAGGCTATCCAGATCTCATCAAAAACAGTCTGAAGCTGAAAATGAGCAAAGCCAAAGGAAATTTTATAGTCATGCAAAAATGCTACCACCCAGTCACTATCTGTTGCTAGTATTGGCTTCTGACTGGAATTAAGCTATTCTCTCTCAATCTCAGCGCCCGCTGTCAGTAATAATAATAATAATAATAATAATAATAATAATAATAATAATAATAAATTTTTTTATTTATACCCCACGCTTCCCGGTTCAGAAAACCGGGCTCAGGGCGGCTAACAACAAATTTAAAACACTTAATTGATGCAACAAAAAACAGCAGAAAATACGGTATAAAACGTTAATATCAATAAATTCAGAATTCAAAAATCAATTTAGGGGCGAAATCCATCCAATAAACATTAGATGATCAGCAGGGCTAGCTGGCTAAATTAGTCCTATTTGGGCCAGCGAGGAGATCAGGGGAGAATTAGCTGTGGGATCCCAGAGTGGGTAATCTTCATAAAAAGGGGAGGGAAGGAAGGGGAATAAAAGATCAAGCTAAGTTCAAATTGAAAGCCAGGGGGAACAGCTCTGTCTTACAGGCCCTGTGGAAGGAAGTTAAATCCTTCCCCAGCCTTCACTACAGGCACAAGTGCATTCCAATGCGTGTGCAGCATCACGGTGCTCAAAAATAATTAGCAAGGACTATTTCCTGTATGTAATCATCAAATCATGCTTCCCCACCCACCTGACAGTGGCCACCCAAATGCTTCTGGGAAACTTACAAGGCACTCTTGAAAGCAACAGCGTTTCCTCTGTTGATTATCCCTAGCATCTCCTCATCAGAAGTCCACTGCCTTTGAACTTGCCAGGGCCATTTTGTTTCCCTAAGAGATGTCATTCCCTAAGAGATGTCATTCCAGACCATATCAAAGCCACTGATGAAAGCAGAAACACAGGTTGCAGGAAATAGCACCGCAGGCTAAACCTACTAGAGAAACAGTTGATAGCGAAGGAAGGCATGCTGCCTTCTCTGAGCAACACACTGGCATTTTGGGGTCTCACCTGTGTTTTGTGTGCACCTTGGCTACTTTGTCAGTCAGCTCCTTCAGGGTGGCTTCGTCTTGGATCCAGTCCTAGAGAGACAGAAATAAAACAATGATCAAGAAGTTGGAGCAACTTCCCTAGAGGCAAAGGTTGCCATAGTCAGTGCTTTATTCATTTAGGAAAAAAAGTGAGTACGTGGTAACATGACATAAGTGTGTACAGTTATGCATTGTGTAAAGAAAGTGGGCAAAGGCATTGTCTTCCCTCTCGTATAGAAATATAATGTTATAGATTTGGGTGGACCACCACCATCCCGAACCCTAGAAACCCTGCATTCTGAGGTGGTAGAGTCCTTACAGGACTACAACATCATTCTCTTGTAGATGAAAGCTCAACTTGGAAGCTGCCCAGCACGCAGCCTACAAACCATCTGGTATAACAGAAACTACTGAGCAAAAGAAAGAAAAAAGTGCTTACAGAGCAAACACTTTCATAGAACCCATCCAAGCAAACCATTCGTTTTGCAAGAAAGGGTACAGGTAATTAAACTGACCCATTAAGAACACAGGAAGCTGCCTTATAGCAAGGCACACAATTCCATGCTCTCCCAGGTTTCAGATATGCCTCTTTCCTAGTTCTATTTGGAAACACTGGAAATGGAACCTGGGACTTAAGAGCATAACAAGAGCCCTGCTGGATCAGGCCAAAGACCCCTCTAGTCTAACGTCCTGTTCTCACAGTGGCCAACCAGGAAGCTATGGGAAGCCCAAGCTTAGGACATGAGCACAGCAGTAATATTTCCACTTGGGATTCCTAGCATACTGCCTCTGACAGAGGAGGGAGAACACAACCATTGTGGCTAGTAGCTTATCCTTCTTTTGCATGCAAACCTATCTTTACCACTGAGCCTCAGATCTTCATCAGAGAGGGGGATTCCTCTCCAATATAGACACAATCTCCCTTTCAAATGAAATATACCCTAGGGGTATTCTATTGCACAGAAAAACATAAAATAATATTGAGGGGGAAACAGCTTATTAGCTCCAAAAGGGAATCGCTAAGAAACTCTAAGGAAAATAATGCAGGAAAGAAGAGCTATGTTTATTTCTGCGACGTACTTAGGGTTTTGAGATCAAAAGCTTTGCTGCCGGTTCTGTTTTTTAAAAATATGCAATCCAATACATTTGTGATCTCAACAGTTAGGGGGAGAAAGATGTCTACATTGTAAACACGGTTTGCGTGTGGCACGGGTTATCTTTTAAAATCATCCGGTGCAATAGTACAAAATGGAATCTGCTCATAATTTCAAAGTTGAAAAGAAAAAGAAAAAAAGCCATCAAACTCTGAGTGATTATTTTGGAATGCCTCAAGGCTGTGTGTATGTATACTTAACCAAACTGCCTTAGTCCTTGCTCACTGGGGGCCTCCCCGTAATATTTGTTCCTGACACTGAAAAATGTGAAAGCGGTAGCGTGCTAATGAAAAATGGCATGCTACGTGCCTGTACACAGCTGCACACCTGCAAGGCGTTCTATGTACATAACTTTGTTCTTTTCACTGCTGAAGAAATGCCATTTGACACATATTGTAGCTGCACAAGATCAAACGCAGTCCGAAGGCAGCAACCTTTCACCGGTTCTCAAGTTTGCTATTCCCCCTCCCCCTCCCCACTCGCAAGAAACACCTCACCCGCCAGCAAAGTCTTTGGTCCATTGACTATGCCGTTAATAAGGGCTTACTATTAGCCAATTAAGTAAACTATCCCATGCGGACATCTAACTCTTTCCAGTGGGTGGACACCGTTAAAAAGCCAGGCAGGATGAAGGTACCAATTACAGCGTCGAGTTTGGATGTGGGAAACCTTCCTTCAAATATCCAGTTAGCTATTACATTGAACGACAGATTACACATGCTCATAGCACTATTTTAGCTTCCCAGTACTCCCACAAAGTAGACTTATGTATGCGTAACTCAGAGTAATGAGATGAAGCTCCCTGTCAAGTGTGTGAACAAAAGAAGGGCCCTGCAGGATCAGGCCAAAGGCCCATCTAGTACAAAATGCTGTTTCCACAGTGGTCAGTCAGATGCATATGGAAGGCTGACAAGCAGGACATGAGCACAACATCGTTCTCCTGATCGTGAGCCCCAGCAACTGTTACCTATGAGGCACACTGCGTCTGATACTGGAGGTAATAGAACCATTAGCAGCTACTGACAACCTTATCCTTCATGAATTTGTCTAATCCCCCTTTAAAGTTGGCCATTGGTACGTCCCGGGGAAGCAGATTTCTAGATCCATTTCAATTGGGGTTTAGGCCCAGTTTTGGCACATAAACTGCTTTGGTTGCCCTATATGATGACCTCTCTTGAGGGAGAGACAAGGGAAACATGTCCCTGTTAATTCTTCTTGGCCTCTCAGTGGCTTTCGATACCATCAACCATGGTATCCTTCTGGAGCAACTGTCCGAACTAGGGGTGGGTGGCACCGCTTTGTGGTGGTTCCAGTCCTACTTGGATTGTTGTTCCCAGAGGGTTTTGCTTGGGAATGCCTTTTAGCCCCATGGCACTGTCAATTTGGTGTTCCGCAGGGCTCAATCCTATCCCCCATGTTGTTTAACATCTACATGAAACTGCTGGGTGGGGTTATTCGGAGGTTCGGGGTACGTTGTCAGCAGTATGCTGATGGCACTCAGTTCTATTTCTACTTTACATCTGCAGGTGAGGCAGTGGAAGTACTGGACCAGTGTCTTGTCTCAGTAATGGACTGGATGAGAGCCAACAAACTGAAACTCAATCCAGATAAGACTGAAGCACTAGGGTGGCTCCCTAGACTGGATGGGTGGGAGATTGCCTGCTCTTGATGGGGTTACACTTCCTCTGAAGGAGCAGGTTTGTAGCTTGCGGGTACTCCTAGATCAGGGGTCAGCAAACTTACCGCGCCTTGGGCCGGTGTCTCCAGCGCCGAGCGCGCAGCAGGCCGGAGGCTGGGGGAGCGTGTGCCCATGCGCGTGCGCACACGCTATTTCCGCTGCACTTCTGGGTCGGAGGAACACCGGAAATAGCTTGTGCGCATGTGCATCCTCCGACCTGGATGTACACTGGAAATAACAAGCTATTTCCGGCACTCCTCCGACCCGGAAGTGGGCAGCCACGCAGCGCAGCGCTGGTAAGAGCGGGCGGCGGGGGTCGCCAAGGGCCAGATAAATGAGTCCATCAGCCCTTATCTGGCCTGCAGGCCTTAGTTTGAGGACCCCTGTCCTAGATCCTTTGCTGTCGCTCCAGTATATGAAGTGAAAGGTCAGTTTTTGCTCCTTCTCAGTTGTGTCCCGGGAAGGTCCACTTGACCAGGGAGGAGGCAGTGACTGGTGTACGTGTGCGGGCATGGCTTAGGAGGTAGGGTTTCTGGAAGGGATGGGGTTTTTAGGCTTTTGTGGGAAGTGGCCATCAATATATAGCAAGCCCTCAACTTAGATGGATCTAAGTTGGATGGATCTTAGATGGATCCAGGGATCGCACCTAAAGACAAAATTGTATATAGTAAAAAAAAAAAAAATGGGTGCAACAGTGGGTGGGATTGCCAAAGTCTTTCCCTCCAGATGCCAGCCCCATTTCCATTTTTATTTAATTTGCCAAGTGTGTAAAGTTGAATGCGCACAAATTAAACGTGCGTCAATTGCGAGCTTACTATATTCCAAGGTAGGAAGAGACAACAAGCACTTTACTCCACGGACTTCTTGAAATTTGCTGAAGGTCACGGTGGATCACTTAACGAGCAGAGCTTAGGTGGCCATTTGTCATGTCAGCTTTAGTTGAAATTCCTGCCTTGCTGGTGGTTGCATTAGATAGCCGTCAGGTTCCCTTCCAACTTTACAATTCTATTATTCTATGAAGCAGGAAAAGCCTACATGCAAAAGGTGAAATGAAAGATCAAGGTTTATGAACTCACCATAGGAAACAATACATATTCCCGGAGAAAATCATGAGATGCAAATTGATGGAAGTCTCCAAAATCAGCTGGAGAGGAAAGAGGGAGAGAAAATTAACCCGCAAACCACATTAGCTCAGCGCTCCCTGCACATGAAACTCTGAATCTTGAACAGATACAAAAATGTTTAACATGCAGCGAACTGGGATGTCCAATGCAAATATGAGAGCATGGTGTCAAATCTGTGACTTAGAGGGGAAAATCCCTACCAAAGGAAAGACCTTTTCTCACCAAAGGATATTTTATTCTTTTAGTAAAAAACCACCCTTATTTAACTTAAACACAAATTGCTTGATTCCTCCCAATTAAACACTGCCATGGAATCCATTTGGATGAAAAAGAGTTTAAAACTATTTTAAACAAACTAAAACAAAACATGCATACATGCACACAGGACCAAAAATGTTCTGATTTCATCACTTATATTTCTAAAATGTTGCAAAAAGGAACAGCTTGGGTGTGTTTCCCAATTAGGATGATGTCATCCTCTTGATCACAGATCAACAGATCACAGATTTGAGGTAAGGTTTATGGATTATTTTTATACCTGGCTTCCATTTTCATGAGTGTACCTCCCTCACCTCTCTTTCTCTTACCATCACACATACACACAGAGAGACACCCCCATATTTGTGACCCACCAAGCCAAACACAGTTAATCAGGAGCTTGATAATCTTCCAGATCATTATGTCTTAGAACACATACTATAAATGGGGCTTGCTAAACCACTTGCAGGTTGATGAGACAAATATGATGGTCTGTGTTCAGCTTATGACAAATCTCTTCAGGTCACTATGATATTATGCAAGCCCTCTCTTGCCCTACTCTGAAAAATGGGACGCGGGTGGTGCTGTGGTCTAAATCACTGAGCCTCTTGGCCTTGCCGATCAGAAGGCCAGTGGTTCAAATCCATGTGATGGGATGAGCTCCAATTGCTCTGTCCCAGCTTCTGCCAACCTAGCAGTCTGAATGCATAACAGTGCAAGTAAATAAATAGGTACTGCTGTGGTGGGAAGGTAAATGGCGTTTCTCTGCGCTCTGACACTTGTTACGGTGTTCCGTTGCGCCAGAAGCAGTTTAGTCATGCTGAGCACATGACCTGGAAAGCTGTCTGTGGACAAGCACTAGCTCCCTCTGCCTGAAAGTGAGATGAGCGCCGCAACCCCATGGTTGCCTTTGACTGGACTTAACTGTCCAGGGGTCATTTACCTTTACCCTTTAACTACTCTGAAAAACAATTAAGTTTTCTGAGCATTTCTGTTGAGAAGCCGGCAATGGAAGATTCAGTGCCTATCCTTTTCTAAGGAGGAGATATTTAGTTGTTGGTCTTAATAAGTTCCTTCGCAAAATGGGGACAGACAATTCAAGTGGCTGTGGAAAAGAGAACATGCATTTTTAGACTTCTTCCTTTTTTGAAGTCTCCAACCCTCCTAGGCGAGATGGATGAAAATCCTGCCCGTAAGTCAAAGTTGCAAGGTGAACTCTAGCAGAAATGTTTTTTCTGTAACATCTCGAAGGTTGCAGAATTCTTTTTCTCATTATTTCTAGCAGTTTTGATATCTTTTTAGGAACTTGTGCACAAACTTTTCTTCCAGTCATGAGGCACTGTAGGGCACTGGATTTTAAATTCTGGTTGTGGGTTGCTCTACATATGTGCTTACTCCATTAGGGATGGGAGTGACTGACGGCTTTTTATGTATTCAGCACATAACATCATGCAAATAACTGTATTCATTTTTCAGATGTTTTGGAATCGGGAGAATGAGGGTAGAAGTATTTCCTGAAGGCTATAATACTGTCTGTAAAAGACTCTCCCACCTACCCCGCTTCATTTTAACAGAGAGAAATATTGCCCAAGAGCTCTTGCTTTGTTTTATTTGAATCAGATCAAACACTGCTGAAAAGGTTCTCAAGATGCTGGAAATTCCCCTCGTAAATTACACTAGTCAAATATTCTTGCAAAGCCTTCAAGACAATTTCATATGATTACTGGGTGCCAAAAATGCTGTTTCATTTCATTTCACATTATAAATGTGTGTTTACTTCTAAACTAGAGAACATAAGCAGATAAGAAACTGTGCATGTAACTCTTTTTATTTTTTAAAAAAGATGCACACAAACTTTTTAAAACACACACACACACACATCTAAATGAAGCAGGGGGGAAACCTGTAGGAATTCCCTATGTCACTTTTCAATCAAGGACAATGGGGGGGACAGGGGAAAACTGTAACTGATTGTATGCTTGTTCCTATATTTTAATTTTTTTAAAAAAAAGGTTATGCAGAAAATGAACAATGTGAGCACATAAGGCTTTCTGAATGCCTACAACACTGGAACAATAAAATGCATTCTATCTCAGTCCACAGTAAAGCTTTTGGAGCTATGCCCTGAGAAAAAACTGGCTTAGTTTGGCTGTAATGAGAAACAATGATTTTCTATTATGAGAATGAGCTGTGGTGAACCTTAGTCTCGTGCAGTCATCCTCGCATCTCCTCCCTTCCATTTCTGATTTTTAAACTAACCACAGTTTCCAATTATGTCCTAACTGTGGCTTGTTCAGATGATGATTAATGAGAACAAGTCAGAATCTGGAACCACTTTGATCCTGGTTGGCTATCATTAAAATCACAGATTAAACAAACCAGTTTCCAGAGTCAGACATCTTGGGGAACTCTGGTTAGTTTAAAACAGGGGTGCCTAACCTGTGGTCCTCCAGATGTTGCTGGACTCTAACACCCATCAGCCTCAGCCAACAGGGTCAATAGCCAGGAATGATGGGGTTTCTAATCTAACAACATCTGAAGGGCCACAACTTGGCCAATCATCGTGTAAAACTACTACTCTCCATCCCTGGGTTATGAAACAGAAAAGGGAAAAGAGGAAGCAGTACACTCATTCATTTAGTGGGAAACCATGGTTTACCCACTAAAAGAACTAGACTACTGTTAGCTAGTCACAATCTATAACAGTAGCTGCAGGGTAGAGGGGGTGGATAAGGCCCAAGGGACTTGTTTATCCGGCCGCAGAGACCCCCGCCACCGCCCGCTCTTACTGGCACGGCACAGCGCAGGGACCCACTTCTGGGTCAGAGGAGCACCAGAAATAGCTTGTGTGCATGCGCATGGGCCTCATCCGACCCAGATGTGCACAGGAAATAGCGTTTGCATGTGTGTACGGGTGCGTGCTCCCCTGCCCTCCAGCCCACCGTGCGATCATCGCTCAAGACAGTGGCCCGAGGCAAGGAAAGCTTGGAGACCCCTGGCCTAAGAGCATCAGATGAGGAAGCAAGAGTTAAGGGTTCAAGGCCTGTTCCTAACATGATTTCCCCCTCTGTTTCAACATTTGTTCACTCTCAATATTTCCAGTGTAACTTCCAGCTAATCGGGATGGGCAGCTACATAATGAGAAAGAGAGAGAGACAGACAGACAGACAGACAGACAGACAGAGAAATACAGTGGCTAGAATGTTAAACTGCTCTTTCTAATTTAAATTATGTGTTTCAATCTCATGCAATAGTCCTGGGAATCTCCACCATAGGAAATGTAGCGAAATAAATTTCTAACACTTACAGTTATGCCAGGAATTATTTCTTGGGGGCTGAATTCCATACATATACTATTTCCAAATTATAAAGTGGCACTTTTAAAAATGTCAGTCAGTGGCTGTCATCTGAAATATTTTGAATCAAGCCAGCTACCACGCTGAGCAGGTTGCCACATCTAGTCTACAGTAACTGGAACTTATTCCTGTGGCAGTCAAATAAACAGATAATAAGAGAAAGAGTGAGCAGGTGAGTTTGCCGTACCTTGAACCGCCAAGGCAGCTAACTTGATCCCATGTTCCCGTGAAGATCGCAATCGTCCATCAAGAACATCTTTTTTTACCTGTAGGTAATACTGATACCTGTAAACAGGAGATACAGCAAAATGAAACCAACAGTACCTACGTCTGGGATTCCCCTCACCCCACCCCGAAAGAACAAAGAGATTGCTGGGCAATTACATTTATACCCAGACATTCTACATGGTTTGTTGTGCATTTGAACCAGAGGGCGAGTGCTTCAGCATGGAAGAGAAATACCTATTCTAAATTCCAGGATTCTCAACTGCATGCAGAGCCTACATAGCAGACTCCATGTTTCTGCAAGCTCCCTTGTGGTCAACGGGACTTACTCTTGCCTTTTCCTGCTGTGATATATCAAAATCCAACCAACACAGTGCTCCTCCAGATACAGTCATACCTCGGGTTGAAGCAGCTTCGGGTTGAGCGTTTTCGGATTGCGCTTCGCAGCGACCCGGAAGTTACAGAACGCGTTCCTTCCGGGTTTCGCCACTCACGCATGCACAGATGCTCAAAATGACGTCATGTGCATGCGCGGAAGTGGCGAATTGCGACCCGCGCATGCACAGACGCGGGTTGCGTTCTGCTCTGGATGCAAACGGGGCTGCGGAACGGATCCCATTCGCATCCAGAGGTATCACTGTAGTCTGCTTAATAAGCATTCATCCTGATTTGCTTTCACAAAGGCTTGTGTGGAGGTTGTGCCCACTGTTCACTGAGCATTCATTCTAATACATGTGCATGGGAGTTATATAACAATGAGCATTCATCATTCTCCTCCCTGCTCTGTGTTTACAGCGGTACCTTGGTTCTCAAACTTAATCCGTTCCGGAAGTCGGCAAACCTAAAATTTCCAGTGTGTGCTTGAATCCGTCCCTGAAAATACTGACAGTCTGGAGGCTGCTAATAATAATGATCTATAAAGATGTATTGTAAGAAATCAATGGAACTCTCTAATACGTTTTCAAAACAGTTCCTGTAGCATTTCTGCAAGATGTTAGCTATGAGTCTGGAGCATCTGAAAAATGCCTGCTGAAAAACATTTGTTTATTGATAGGCAAAGCTCTTCTTCTCATTCTCCAGGGCCACGGAAAGATAGAGATTCAGAGGCTGGCCGCTAGACAGCACCAAAGGTCCGACCAAGCCTGAATTCTCCAGCTTGCTGCACAGTTGTGACATTATAATTAAGAATGCACTTCGGAGCCTGGCTGAGCACTGGAAAAGGCCAGGGAGTTTCGCTAGATGCTAAATTTCTGAAGGCCTGTGGGGTTTGTCTAAATTAGGTTGCTTGGAAAGAAAAATAAGCCTGGAGTATGTGAACAGAAGACCTTCCGTTAGCAAAGGGAGCAGAGTTTTCCCTGTTTTGACTGTACATATAATCGCTGCAAGGCTGCCAATCTCATTTCAACGGGTATGCAGGGGAGTGGAAAACAAGTCCAGGCAAAGATGGAACTACAAGATGGTTGTTTCCCTTCAGCAGAAAACGTGAGTTGTAACCTTACGCACCATCAGATGCATATCACGGCATTTACAATAACAGACTAGAGTTGCACTTGGGGAGTAGAACAGGGCAAAAGTTTTAGCCCATCCAAGTGAGAGCAGCAAAGCGGAACCACCTCTTTCTGTCTGAAGCCCTAATAAAAAAATTCCTTCCAGTAGCACCTTAAAGACCAACTAAGTTAGTTCTTGGTATGAGCTTTCGTGTGCATGCACACTTCTTCAGATACACTGAAACAGAAGTTGCCAGATCCTTCTATATAGTGAGAAGGTGGGGAGGGGTATTACTCAGAAGGGTGGTGGGAATGGGAGATTGGCAGATAGCTGAGATGAGCCTGTTGACGACTCTTAACGACTGTAATAGGTCTTACAGGAAAAGGCAAGGGGTGAGAAGGTGAGAAATGGCTTAGTCATGTATAATGAGATAAGAATCCAATGTCTCTGTTCAGACCAGGTCTGAAGCCCTGTCACATTTTTTTAACCTCATTACTGTACCATGGAACACATATTTAAACAGCAGCAGCATCCATTAAGCAGTGACGCTTGAAATGTTGTTCAGTTATTTTTAAGCAAACCGACCAGCGTAACTCTGTTGCCCTGTTCTGTTCATAGACCATGTCCATGTGACTAATACATGAAAGGGGTTAGAGCAGGCATCCTTAACCTCGGCTCTCTAGATGTTTTTGGCCTACAACTCCCATGATCCCTAGCTAGCAGGACCAGTGGTCAGCGATGATGGGAATTGTAGTCTCAAAACATCTGGAGGGCCGAGGTTGAGGAAGCCTAGGTTAGGTCAATCTAGAACAGCCTTTCTCACCTCTGGATGTTGGACTACAACTCCCATCATAACTAGCTAGCAGGACCAGTGGTCAGGGATGATGGGAATTGTAGTCTCAAAACATCTGGAGGGCCTAGGCTGAGGAAGCCTAGGTTAGAGTCATTCTAGAACAGCCTTTCTCACCCCTGGACTACAACACCAACACCATCTGGGGACCCAAGGTTGAGAAAGGCTGCTCTAGAATGCCATGATTGTGGGGTTGTTGTTGTTTTTTTAAAAAAAGAAGCTCGGGCATCAGAGATGGGCCTTGCTGGGCCTCTTTAACTCCACTTTTTAGCTATTCTCAAGGAAGTATGAAGTAAAAAAGCTGAATGCATCTGCAGAAACAAACACCATACAGAAACACTCAGTGAAAGATCTTGGTTTGTTGACATAAGATGGGTGAAACAAAATGGCCTGCACTAATTTCTGTCTCATACCACGGGCTGCATGCTGTTTTTTCACCTGTAAGAACTATAACTGCCAACTGATCGATTGAGCAAGTACAAATTGGGTCAAGCGCAAGCGCAGATCAATGCGATCAAGTATCAGGTGCTCACACCATTCTATCAGGAGTTGTGTACCACACAATGTGGGAAATTGGGCCTTTCGTGTGGTGGTACCTGCCCTCTAGAACTCCCTTCCATCAGTATATGGTCTTTTCAGTGCCTGCTGAAGATGTTCCTCTTTCAAAAGGTCTTCCAAAAATCTTTATCTATGTGCTGTTGCAAACTTCTTTTTCATAATGGTTTATAACTGTTTTTATATATGCAATTGTTTTATCCGTTTGCAACTGTTATATATATGCTTCAGGATGTCTCATGGGAAGTGATTCATAAGTGAGAAGTTTCTAGTGTTTAAACTGATTAAGTTTAGGTACATCTTCATAACATCAAAGTCTCACCAATAATGTATTTTTATTAAGTATATTTTATTTAGATCATTGATATATCAACAATTATTCCAACTAATAGCCTTAAATGAATAACATTACAATCAACTAAAAATAGCATAGGGTTTACCCTGCTACTGAACTTATTATTCCAGAACATCTAAACAAAAACAAAACAAAAAAAACCACACCCCACAATCGCTCTATAAATTTATTGGGTTGATTTACACATATTCTGTTATAGTAGGTATCGTCACTATGGCCCAGATCTTTTTGATTCATTCAAACTCTGTAGCAGGTATGTTCTTATTCTAGTTCTTTACAATCACTACGTTTGCAGCAGTGGTAAGCTTAGTTTCCACTTCTTGATCATTTCTGAGGAAACAGATTTTACGGTAAATAAATATATTTTTAAGATACTAAAGGAAGTGTGTGGAGTAAAGAAACCAATATGTCTTGAGGGGAAAGGCCATTACCTTGCTATAGTAATACGCAAGGATGGAAACAGTTGTCGTCGTCCCTCACAAATAATAATAATAATAATAATAATAATAATAAACACCTGTATGCTTTTAACTTTTAGCTCAATCCATTAAAATTAGCCTCTGCTGAATAATCAATGGAAGCTTTTGTTGATCAAACAACCATTCCAGCTGTCTAAACCTTGCAGCCTTACTGTGACTGTAGGGTGTTTCATCAGCGCAATCAATTCCATTTGCAAAATGGACCTTTCCTCCCCCTCTCCCTGTGTGCACCTCCTGCCTCCCCCAAACCTGCTCTGGAAGGTTGGGGAAAACCCCAGAAAAGATTTAGGGTTTAGGGTGGGAGGAAGAGGGGGTGGGGATTTCTGTTGCACTCGTGCAAATCCTTGCACTGATGGAGCTTGTTTCTTTTCACTACACTGGATGCAACCCACTGTCTAGATACTGGATGTCTCCAAGCTATACTTTCAATTGGGTGTATTTGAAAAAATTAAAGGAACGTGCTTAATAGCAGCTTCTAATATGAAACACGCACCTTGGTTGCCAGCAAGGTACAACTCCTTTTAAATTCCTCTCTATTACGTAATTACTGGATGGACCGGTAGCCTGTTAATTAAACAGCCTAGACCTGTTCCCATCTTCCTGGTAATTTCTCAGGGATTTGAATGGTTTTTATTTTATTTTTTAAAATGAAAACGATGCCGAAGAAATATTGATTCGGTGAATCATAGAACTAATGAACATTTTCTTAAAATGTAGCAAGTTTGGGATGACAGGCATCCCAGTCCCTAGCAGCTTAAAGAGAGCAGTGAATTGCGAAACAGGAACTGGAGTAGGCTGATATGTGTGTTATAAGAGAGGCAGCGTGCTGCAGCAGCGAGAGTGATGGGCTAATACCAGTCCAGAGAGACCCAGGTTCAAATCTCCAGGAAGCCACAAAGCCTGCTGGCTAATCTTGGGTTGCGGACTTGCCCTCTGGGTGGAGAACCATATATGCTTCCCTGAAGCTGTTAAGGCAAAGGGACCCCTGACCATTAGATCCAGTCGTGGCCGACTCTGGGGGTGTGGCGCTCATCTCACTTTATTGGCCGAGGGAGCCGGCGTACAGCTTCCAGGTCGTGTGGCCAGCATGACTAAGCAGCTTCTGGTGAACCAGAGCAGCACACGGAAATGCCGTTTATACCTTCCCGCCGGAGCAGTACCTATTTATCTACTTGCACTTAGACGTGCTTTCGAACTGCTAGGTTGGCAGGAGCAGGGACCAAGCAACGGGACCTCCCCCCGTCACGGGGATTCGAACCGCCGACCTTCTGATCGGCAAGTCCTAGGCTCTGTGGTTTAACCCACAATGCCACACCCACATCCCTAAGAGATGCGGATCCCTAAGGGATTCTCTTAGGGATCCCTAAGAGATCCCTAAGAGATGTTAAGAGATAGGCAGGATAAAACAATAATTGATAAACGGATCAGGTTTAAGGCAGTACCATGGGGGTCTTGGAAAGTGAAACTGATGGATGTGCTCTCGCTTCTACCTGTTTGGCCTACTTCTCACCAAGATAGTAATCCTGAGTCTGCAGACCAGTTCAAAGGACTGTCCATCATGCCAACTGGCAGCAGGGTTTCAGAGATCATCCACTACACATCTTATGGTGTGAAATGGTTGGGGCAATATGTTTTTCGCACCATACCTTCGAGATTTCCTCTCTTCTTTGATTCCGGGCTCGTTTTCTCCTTTCCTACGTTATGGGGGAGGGCGCAGGGTAAGGGTTGGGGACCTGCCATCACCACCTGGGAATTAATGTTCTCCCACAAATCTTACTCATTTTTGTCCTCAACAGATTTCAGGTTTTGGATGTACTAAAATAACCATTTTTTATTAATATTTTTTGAATTGGTTAGTCGCTTGACTTGCCTGGGGCAACCTGAAGTGCCTTGCAAACAAACAAAGAGAAAGACAAGAAAGCCCCCATATAGATACATTAAAACCAAGACAAAAAAGACACTTAAAATAAATGTATTAAGATTAAACCTTTGGGGTGTTTTTTTTAAAGGGGGCAGTAATATAGCCTGTGCTTTTGCAACAAAATGGAAGGCATGTCTCAACCCAGTCCTTAGTGCCTGCCCTTGAACTCTTGAATTAATTAAAGCAAATTACAGGGAGACAAAGTACAATGCATAAGCACACCAAACTCCCTTCACAACCACCTATTAATCAGGGTTAATCCAAAATACCAGGAGATTCAGGACAGTACCAGAAATATGCAGGCTTTGGGTTGTTGGGATTTTTTCCCCCAAACATCATACACACATTTCTGGAATAGCCTCCAATTCTTTACTCCCTTTTCAAAGACATTCTTGAGCATACCTCAGCTGAACTAGGACCATAAATTGTAGCAAATCCAAAACAAGGTGACAGCAATTAAAAAAAAAAAAGCACAGAGGCCCAATGGGATTAACCCAATTTGTCAAGCTTGGAAAGGAACAAGGAAAAGACAATTTAAAAAGAGAAAAGGCAGCTGAAATGAGCAGGGCAGGAAGCAAGCAAGAGGGTGGGGGAAAGAGCATGCTTTCCTTTCCATTTTTTTTTTTAAAAAAGTCCCAGCTGAACACCATGTGCTTCTTATAATTAGAGTGCTGAACAGTTTGCACTGGGCATTGGCTAAGTCAGTGCCTGCCACTCGAAATAATGGGCTGGAATTCTCAGCACCCTGCTTTCCCCTGCCGTGAACACTCTTCCCAGGGTTTTGACTCTTGATCTTTTATTTGTGTTATTATTATTTTTTATTAAGAATTTAAACAAAACATATTTTCTTAATACATATCATCCTTGATTCCCCCCCCATTTTCCCCTTCCCCCCATAAAATAACCCACCCTCCCCCCCAGACTTCCCTCAGCTCCAATCTCTGGTTTCTCTACAGATGCTATTCTCTGCATGTTACATAATTGTATAAATCCTTCATTTGTCTGACTGATTATTGTCAATAAAAAAATTGTGAGTGTTTATTCAAAACCTGCCAAGGAGTCCAGTTCACTTTGTTGTTTCTTTAAGTGCTTTGCAAAAGGTTCCCATTCATCTTTAAAGTCACAGCTATCCTTGTCCCATAGTTTATGAGTCAATTTTGCCTGTTCTGCATAGTCCATCAGTTTCTCTTGTCATAGGTCTTTAGTCGGGGTTTCCTCGTTCTTCCATATTTCTGTTATTTTTAATACAGGAAGAGCCCTGCTGGACCCAGCATGCTGTTCTCAAGGTGACCAACCAGCTGCCTACAAAAAGCCAAGAACATCACCCTCCCCACTTCAGATCCCCAGCAGCAACTGGTATAAACAGGCATAGCTGTGCAGTGAACATAATTACCGGTATATCGCTCTCACAACTAGTTGCCATTGACAGCTTTATCATTCATACATAGCAGCTAAAGGGGGCCCAAGAATTATTTAAGAAAGAAAGGTCAATTTAGCACTACAAGGCAATGTTTTATATGGGGAACTTGAATTGATTCACATGATGGGGGGTCAGGCTATCCCACAGACAACTTCCACGCATGCTAAGGAACACAGCTCACCATAATAGAGTTTAATTGTGCCAAGCAACACCAACTGAATCATCCCCAAATATGCTTCTGCTTGCTCTGAAAGGGACATGCCACTAACATTACAATGTGAGGGAAAGAAGCTTGGGTTACACACTGAAGCAATGTGAGTCAACAGTTTGAAGATTCCTCTGGTATTCAGCCAGGTTAATAGCCAAGTCAGACGATGAGATTCATGCTAAAAGAATCTTAAGGATATGGCGAAGCCAAATGTTAAAAATGAGATGCACTGCAAAGTCTTGTAAAGGAACCATCCTTGGTGGATCGTTCCTTTATATTTATAATTTACTTGTTACCCATGGAGTAACTTACTGCAATCCTTTTGTTCTTTTCCACATTTCAAATATGTGGTCCAGAACAAGTGTGATGCTGAAAACCATGGCATGCCTGATTATTATTCCCATTTTACAGGTCAGGATTTGTTTCAAATATTTCTAAGCTGTCTTTCACGGCCTTCCCAAGACAACTTGCGTTAATAGCAAATGCACAATTTTAACCATAACACTGGAACATATGATTCAATTTATTTTTTTTTAAAAGAGTCAGCTTAAATAAGCCCAATGCAATAAAATTCAATAGCTACCAATAAAAACCCCAGGAGGAGAATGTGCAGTAAAACCTTCAAGTAAAAACCAGGGGAAAGAAATGAGTTTTTAAAACTTTCCTAAAAGACCTGAGCTTAGGCAGCCCATCATATATATCTTAGAAGGGAACTCCACCACTGAAAAGGCCCAATCTCCAATGTATTCCTCATCTCTCATGATGTGATTCCCTGCCTCCTTTCAAAGTTTGGACCAAACCTCTGTTGGCTGTTTTGCATGCACTGGGAAACTATGAGATGCACGATCCTTGCAAAAGTGAAGTGGAATAGCTTTGATTCTGCTTTGGTTCCTTGTATGTAAGGGGAAACCCACCCTCATTTTGAAAGTTCACATAAAACAACAAACGATGGTTTGCCTTGAATGAAGAAAATAGACAGAAGAGAGAAGAGAGGGTAAAAGGAGGAGAAAATGTGAGCCTGAGAGAGATTCTCACAGTGAAGCAACACATTATCTTCCAGGTTGTAAGCAGTTTGTATAGAAATTGGCATGATGATAAGCCTCTTTTAAAGTCACTCTTACTTGGAGGCAAGTCTCACTGTACTGAACATGACTTATTCCTAAGTAGGTACGGTGGTACCTCGGGTTACAGACACTTCAGGTTACAGACTCTTCTAACCCAGAAATAGTACCTCGGGTTAAGAACTTTGCTTCAGGATGAGAACAGAAATCGTGCTCCGGTGGCGTGGCAGCAGCAGGAGGCCCCATTAGCTAAAGTGGTGCTTCAGGTTAAGAACAGTTTCAGGTTAAGAATGGACCTCCAGAACGAATTAAGTTCTTAACCTGAGGTGCCACTGTATGCATGGGCTTCAGCTGTATTTATGTAGAGATGCCCTTTGCAATCCCAAGCCAATGTGGGTCACCTCTCAAGAGGGGTTATGTAAAAGTGACATCCTCGCGCCCAGGTATGTGTTTACAGCTCACTACAGCGCTAAGCTCTGCAAAAACGCCACAGGTCTGGGCAAGCGAATGGAATTCTTTTGTGACTTGTAGGCTCAACAGTGTTGTTAACTAAATCCCAACTTCAGAATCACCTGTGCAACAGGATTGTTTTCAAATTATACATTCGGTTACCCTCCGTCGACCCAATTGCCTTCGGGGTTGGGTACGCTGGCAATGGAGTCTGCAGGCACTGGGGTGTGGTGTGTCATGACCCCGCTAGCACTGTGGGAACTGTAGTTCTGGGAGGGGAACCGGAGCCTCCTAAGAATTCTTGATGGCCTTAACAAACTACAGTTCCCAGGATTCCTTTGGGAAGACGTGACTGTTGAAGTGATGTCACAGTGCTTTCAAGGTACAGTGCGGACGTAGCTTAAAAGTAAACTTGGAAGAAATTCTCCTTCCTTCCACGTGCAACAGGGCAGGGGGGGAGAGCATATGAATGCAATGCTTTGCCTGGGTGTGCATGTAGCACCTGTTGCTTAAGGTTCTGTGCAAACCAGCGACATTGTTATCCGACCTGGGCAAAGACTGAGCAAGTCCTTTTACTGTCAGAGTCAAATGTACACTGGCATTGGGTCTCCTCACTGGTGTAGCTTGATGGTCACACTGAAATGCTGCTGTGCCGATAGAGGCTGTGGAGAGATTGAACATCTCATGAAATTTTGAGGATATATTTATATTTCCCTTCAAATTATTCATCAGCCACTCTCCAGTGAATTATTTGAACGCCCTAGTAGAACAAAGCTGCATTCATTTACATTAGTTACCCATTCACTGACCTCTCACAGTGCATAAATTCCTCACTGTTAACTACATGGGGGTGGGAGAAAGAGTGGGGGGGGAGTTAATCATATTCGGATAATTATCTTTCCCCTCCTTGCACAAGTGGGAACTACCATTTATTTTTCTGCGCAGAAGCATCTGCAGATATGCTTTTCCTATTTTCATTTGAGGAAAAATTACATCCTCATTACAGAGAAATCTACAAATTGTAAAACCCAAAAGGTCAGGGCCACTTTAGTTATTTCAAACAAGTCATGCTGAAAATGCCTCGTACAATTAGTCAGTAAGTTGTCTCGTTTTAATTATTGCTTTCATTTTTTCCCGTAACAAAGAGGGTTAATTGAACTCCGCAAGCACTAAGATGCAAGAAAGGCGCAAAGGAAATTGTGTCACACTTTTCAACTCCCATCTTCTTTCAGGCTCGTTTGCATATTACAATGGTTATGCAAATGCAGCTAATTACATTAAGCTCTCCCTCAACAGTTTATACAAGGTGTGGCCAGCTCTTGAGTTCATGGGAATGACTCTGCAGCCCCGACGGAAACCCGGGGTCCGTACTTTGTTGCAGAACACAATTCTCTAATGGATCATCAACCTCTAAATTCAAACTGATGCTGTCTAAACAGTAATGGATTTACAATTCTGGGGCTTAGGCAGCATAGGAGTCATCACTGGGATGGAATGGTGGCCGAGGTATGCAATACGTGGTTCCAATTTAAATATAACGCAGCCGAGAGGGGGTAGTTCTCAGATACAAGAGTGAACTTCAAGATGCAAAGGGTGCTAAGTGGGGTATGAATGCAAAGAATAAGGTTCCCACGTACAATGGGACTCCCCACCCCTGTGTGCCCCCTAAACCTGTTCTGGGTTTTCTCCCCAACCCTCCAGAGGCAATTTCAGGGGCATATGGGCAGAGGAGTGGGGGAGAAAGTCCTATTGCACAAGTGGACCTCGTTCACGCACACAACAACTTAGTTAAGAACATATGAAACGCCTGCTGGATCAGGCCATCTAGGCTAGCATCCTGTACTCACAGTGGCCAACCAGTAGCCCAAACAGCCTGACCAAATAAAGCAAGCGTGAATTTTTTCTCCAGCAGGGGAAGGGTTAAGTGGCCTATAAATTATTAAATTAAATTAATAAAACATATAAATAAGTATTACCCTATCTTTACATACCGCTACCACCTGATACAGGGAAGGGCTATAGCTCAGTGGTGGAACACCTGCCTTGCATCCAGGGCCAACCCAAGACCTGAGGCGAACAACAAAATGGCGTCCCCACCCCACCAGGGAAGAAAAAGCGAGTGAAGATGTACACCAGGAACAAAGGGTGGGGAGAAATCAAATCAACCTCACATGACGGTTGAAGGCTGCCCTGGGGTGAAAGAGGCCTGCTCTGAATCTGGGTGCAGACTCCAGAGAGCAGGCACCACCATTTTCTCCCTAAGGATGGGCCAACACTGCCTCCGAGGGGCTGCTGCAGACGTGGCATTGTGGGGGCTGTCGAGGAGGTGGAAGATCCAGCCTCGAAAGAGCATGCTGCATTATTATCTTGGGAGATGTTTAGTAAGGCCAATTCTGGGGTGATTTCTAATACTTGCTTGGTTATTTTACTTATTTCTTGTATGGTTGTTGTCCAGAATTGTTGGATTTGGGGGCACTCCCAGCACAGGTGGAAGTATGTGCCTGTGGAGATGCACCCTCTCCAGCATTTTGGTGAGGTTCCTGGGTGTATTATCGCTAGTTTTCCTGGTGTTAGGTACCACCTGTAGGTGAGTTTCAGAGTGAGTTCTTTTCTTTTTGTTGATATGGATTTAAAGGGGGTTTAGACCACAATTTGGTCCATTGAGTGGGGTTAATCTCATAGCCTATGTCATCCTCCCATTGTTTTTTGAGTGCATCTAGGGAGTTCATGGGGAAAAATATGAGAGAGAAACTATGCACACACTTTTGTAAATCAAGAAAATCAATAATAAAAAATGAAAGAGAAGAAGAAGAGTTTGGATTTGATATCCCACTTTATCACTACCCGAAGGGGTCTCAAAGCTGCTAACATTCTCCTTTCCCTTCCTCCCCCACAACAAACACTCTGTGAGGTGAGTGGGGCTGAGAGACTTCAAAGAAGTGTGACTAGCCCAAGGTCAGCCAGCAGCTGCATGTGGAGGAGCAGAGACACAAACCCGGTTCACCAGATTACAAGTCTACCGCTCTTAACCACTACACCACACTGGCTCTCAGCATGCTGCAGCTGCTGCCACAGCAGCAGCGAGCAATGCATTCCTTGGAGGCTGGGTCTGCTGCCTCTCTGGATGCTGCTGTCTGAGGTGGTTGCCTCACCTTGCCACATGGGTTGGCCGGTCCTGATCCTTGGCATCTCCAGGTAGGGCTGGGAGAGACCCCGTCTCAAATCCTGGAGAGCCATTACCTGTCAGAGTAGACAACACTGAACTTGATGGACTTGATGGTCTGACTCAGTATAAGGTAGCTTCCAGTGGAACTATGAATACCAACACCTAGTCTGGTTACATTTGGGCAGGGCCACCTGGTGGAGGCATAATTCAACCCATAATCTGGCACATGAAAAGGTCAAAAGGCCTGCTTGCTTCTCGTGAGCAGCGAGGTGTTTTTGAACGTTTGCAAGCAGAAACCTTCCCCAGCAGGAACCAGGGGAACCAGTGAGCAAGGGCAAAGAATTGCTTGTGCTGAGATTGCAAGCGGGTAGCAAGGAAATGGATTTAAGCAGTCCAACCCCACCAGCAGCATGAGATGCTTAGGTGATGTCACTGTTTGGGCAGAACACTATGAATCATCTTTGTTGCTATATTTATAAAAAGATGCAAAGGGGCACCCTCCTTCTGCAGTGCCAACACACTTCAGCACATCATGGTCTCAACATGCCCAGGACCAAACCCTTCCCAGTGGATTAGCAGATTTCCCCTCCTCCTTGTTGGTGGTTCCTGGTGGTTTCTGCCAGGCAGAGAAAGAGGGATGACCTATCTGCTACAAAGTGATAAACTACTACTAGCAGTGATAAACTACTAAGCTGTACTAAGGTCTTCAAGACTGCTGCGAACACAAAATGTGGTGGTTGATTTGGGGAGATGGCCAAGGCTTACTTACCTAGGAGTAAGTCCCAACCAATTCAACAGGACTTACTTCCAAGTAGCCATGGGTAGGACTGCACTGTAAATGATCAACTTGTCGTGTGAATTCAGGATCTTTGTTCTTGCAGGCAAATTTCAGAAACTTCCCCATTGTCAACTATTTCTATTTCTATGGTCTGATTCAGATGCAAAGCTAAAATGGAGCTTGGCGCTACATGAGTGAACCTGCTTAAACTTCATGCTCACGTTTCCCCCTTTTTCAGCGCATGCCAGAGGAGGAGATGGGGAAAATCTGCTTCAAGTGCAAATTGTGGTTAATTTAAACCATGTTGTACTGAATCAAACCATAGTTCCTGATGCTGGATTTTTCCAATAAACCAAAGGTTAAATACCGTATTTTTCGCCCTATAGGACGTACTTTTCCCCCTCCAAAAATGAAGGGGAAATGTGTGTGCGTCCTATGGGGCGAATGCAGGCTTTCGCTGAAGCCTGGAGAGCGAGGGGGGTCGGTACGCACCGACCACTCTCACTCTCCAGGCTTCAGGAAGCTATCCGCTAGCCGTGATGCACCCAGATGCTTGGGGAGTGCTGAGCTCAACACGCCCCAAGCTTCGGGCTTCACGCAGCGCTCCGCTAGCCGTGGGAGAGCTGTGCGACTTCGTGCAGCTCTCCCACGGCTGGCGGATAGCAGCCTGTTCTGTGGGCTGGGGTCGGGGGAAGCTCGGGCTTCCCCCGTTCCAGCCCCGCACCTGGGGGGGAAATATTTTTTTCCCCTTTATTTCCCCCCCAAAAAACTAGGTGCGTCCTATGGGGCGAAAAATACCGTAATTACTGTTCCTGGTTTGGATATAATAACAAACCTCAGTCGCTTTAAACCCAATACAGTGGTACCTCGGGTTAAGTACTTAATTCGTTCCGGAGGTCTGTTCTTCACCTGAAACTGTTCTTAACCTGAAGCACCACTTTAGCTAATGGGGCCTCCTGCTGCCGCCGCGCTGCCGGAGCCCAATTTCTGTTCTCATCCTGAAGCAAAGTTCTTAACCCGAGGTACTATTTCTGGGTTAGTGGAGTCTGTAACCTGAAGCGTATGTAACCTGAAGCGTATGTAACCCGAGGTACCACTGTAGTGGGTACGGTATTTCCAATTTCTTCTTATGGTGCACACCTGAAGAAGGGACAGGTAAAGTGCTTGCTCTTAAGACACAAGCAGGCTCATTCATTTTAGCTGCCAAATGTACAAGTTGGTCTCTGTGCTTCTACTGAATAGGGTTGTCAACTTTACTAAAACCATGTTTAAAGTTACAATATGCATTTTAATTGGAAACTCACAACCATCTTATGGAAAAGTGTGCTTTGAGGTACAACTCAAATGGAAACTTGCTAATCAGGCATCAAACTCTTTTGTTCCTATTCCTGGGCAATCCCACCCCCTCCTCCCGTAAAATGTACAAATAGAAATACATTTTAGAAAGCAAGAAAAAATATACTTAAATCTGAGCTTCTTCTTGATACTACCACACCTAATTTTAGATCATGCCAAAGCACCGTAATGTTTTTTTCCCTTTCCAGTTCACATTGTAATACTTTTTTTTTTTTTTTAAGGGACTGGGAAAGCAGCAGCAGTTCTGTAGCTGAGAGCCAAAGGAAAAACAGCCCTGTCATTTCCAATATAAATACAGCACATTGCTGAAAGGGCTCAAATGATAAGCAGCTTTCCGGTCTTCCTTGCGTCCTCAAACGAGGTTTGCTCTGATCACTGACTCAGTTGCGTTCCCATGAAGTGCAGAGGAAGGAAACCAGAATACCATGAATTCAGGAAGCTTCTTTTTTCTTACTCTTGTTCAACCAACTAACTAGCCACACTGGGTATGGCTCACATCTCCTGGTGGCAATCAATGAGAGCGAACAGATTTCAGCAAGTTAGATTACAGCGAACTGGCAGTAAAAGGCGCCTGCGGTATGCCCACATTCTAAACGTCCCAAGCCTTGCCCCACCCCTCGTTCATCCTAAAATTAACCGTTAAGTTTTGAGGGTGCTGGGTGCCCATCTTAACACCTGAGAGGGACTGTAGCGAAGGAAATGGTCTTTCAGATATTTGAAGCCTATGCAAGAGAACTGAATCAGCCTCCACAGCATTAAATAATTAAACAAATAGTCCAGTAGCACCTTAGAGACCAACTAAGTTTGTTCTAGGTATAAGCTTTTGTGTGCATGCACACTTCTTCACGAAAACTTATACCTAGAACAAACTTAGTTGGTCTCTAAGGTGCTTTATTTATTTATTTATTTCGACTGCGTGCTACCTACCTAAATCTAGCATTAAATAACGTCAGTTTTGCTTATGGGTACAGGCTGCATCAGTGTAGAAATCAATCAAAGGTTCTCAGACTGCCCATTCCATGGACTCCCCAAGTATTACAAAGGACGAGTTCACACATGTATATTTGGGCCGCTCTGACTTTGCAACGCCATTGCGCAGGTGAAACAGGCAATTGTTTCATACCAAAAACTTTCAGCGAACCTATGTGTACAACCATGAGTCACCGAGAGATATGTCAATGCATACAGTGGTGCCCCGCAAGACGAATGCCTCGCAAGACGGAAAACTCGCTAGATGAAAGAGTTTTCCGTTTTGGAGGTGCTTCGCAAAACGAATCTCCTATGGGCTTGCTTCGCAAGACGAAAATGTCTTCCGAGTTCCTGCTAGTTTTTTTTTCCTTTCCCCCCTTTTTCTAAGCCGCTAAGTCGCTTATCAGCTGATCCGATAAACTGATAAGCCACTAAAAGCCGCTAATAGCGCTAATCCGTCCATGGGCTTGCTTCGCAAGACGAAAAAACCGCTAGACGAAGAGAATCACAGAACGGATTCTTTTCGTCTTGCGAGGCACCACTGTATTACACGTGTGCCTGCTGCCTCAATGATATAAAGCTGCCATCAGAATAATCTGAACACCCCCTAGTCCCGCCCAGGAGAAATGCATTATTCTACAGCAGAAAAGCACATTATACAATCCTATACACGTCGATTTAGAAGTAAGGCCTGTTGCGTCCAATGGGGCTTAATCCCTAGCTGTAAAACTGTTTAGAATTGTGGTCTTTAAGAAGGAAGTTCTAAGCAAACCATCTTGCTTCAAGCGTTTTGATCTTACCACAAAATGTTTTGTTTGCCTCTAAGGTTTTAGTTTCATTTGGCAGAGCCATGCTATATCACTTGCTCCACGTGCCAATAGAAGCCACGAGCCTTTTACACACCCCTTGGCTACACTTTTCAAAGTTCATTCATTTACGAGTCCACTTTATTCTCAAGACGTTTGAAGTACAGTACTAAAGTACTGCTGTTTCCCATGTCGTTCTGAGTGTGTTTGTTGGGGGAAGGAACCCTCAACCTTTCTAAAAATTATTTTAAAATATTTCTTCTTTAGACATGTTTTTTAACAGTTAACGTTTAAAGCGCCAAGATGTGTATATTATTTTTAAAGTTGTTCCCCCCCCCCGAGCAGCCCAGTCTCAATCAAATGTAAAGCAATCACACAAAGCAAGCCGCTCATTCAGGCCATACATACAGACTTGATCTGGAAGGTTTCTGACATAAATGGCATTAACAAAAAAACTGTCAATGTAAGCGGTGAAGAAACTGCATTTATTTAACCCAAAATCTAGGAGGAGTGGGGGATAGGCCAAATCAAACCACAGTTATGAGCTAATCTGAATCTACCCAATCCAGAATCCTCATTCTGACATTAGCCAAATAGGGAAATGTAGATTGGGGAGACAGGTAATTGAAAGTGACTCAGTTGCAGCATCATGTATAATGTTCAGCTGGGACCTGGACAAAGGAACTTTAAGTTAAATAATAAAATACCAAACTCTCCTAACCTTGCACCAGAGTTTGGAGAATCCACCTGCCCAGCCCTTTGTTTCAAATTAACTGCAGCCAAGGTTAACCTCAGTTTGTTCCCACCAACAGTCTCCCCCAAACAGTACCCTTGTTGTGGGTGGACCAGGTGTAGACCATTCAGCCCCTTGAATGGGTGACCATTGGAAGTCCTGCTAGAGAGTAGGACATGACTCGCTGAAGCCCATGCATACAGTGGTACCTCAGGTTAAGAACTTAATTTGTTCTGGAGGTCTGTTCTTAACCTGAAGCTGTTCTTAACCTGAAGCACCACTTTAACTAATGGGGCCTCCTGCTGCCGCTGCGCGGCTGCTGCACGATTTCTGTTCTCATCCTGAAGCAAAGTTCTTAACCCGAGGTACTATTTCTGGGTTAGCGGAGTCTGTAACCTGAAGTGTCTGTAACCTGAAGCGTCTGTAACCCGAGGTACCACTGTACTAATTACCAACATGAAATTGCTCTAATATCTACAGACAGTAAGTTGCAGCTAGATATGTCTGACTTTTCCAAGTTAGGAAATACACATTTCAAATGTTTTCAAATACTGTATGAATATTCTGCCTTCATCTCCCTGACCTACACAGTCTCTCTCTCTCTCCCCCCCCCCCCAATTTTCAAGGCTGAGAGCCTAGCAAAGCCTCAATATGGTCTTGAGATATTTGCCGCAAAGAGTTCAGGCTTCAATACTCAACACAATGGGAACAAGCTCTCCATTCACTGGTGGGAGTCAGCAGGGAGAAGGGTTTGCCATCCTCAGCAAATTATTTTTATAAACAGCGAATTAAAACCATGAAAGCACTCTCATTCCAAAGCCCACAGGAGAAAGTTCTGACCCCTCTAGAAGAATCCCGTGGAATGAAAACAAAGAATCCAAGAACATTAAACTCAACACATGACCATACAAAAACACCCACGATGAAAAAGTCACATAACTTTCAAAAGGTGCCTGGCCTAATCTATTCTGTTCCAGGTTTCGCAACAGGTCTGCAACATTTTACTGATAATATTGAAGGAAAGCACGGCTATTAAAAGTGTGCCAAAATTTGGCCCCCTTTGCAAGATACCTGCAGCCATGCAAGACCTATTTTCCTATGGTGTGCATTGTGAGCATGAATTCTGCAGCCATGTGCATGAGACCAGTGTGGGTACTTGGGGTGAAAAAAAATTGGGAGGGGGATCCACACCCCGGAGCAAAATAATCTGATCAGCAGCCCCCGGTTCAAAGGCAGACTGGTACAGTAGGATACCCAAACTAATCAAGGTAACGAAAAGTGCACTGTTTAGAAACAATAGTTACCTGACCAGAGGATTAATATTTGCACTAAAAATTGCAAAATGGAGGGAAGGCACTTAAAAACAATGTTCTCACACTGCCAACAGTTATAAACATGCAAAAAGAGTTTATTGCAAAGACAGACTGAAATGTTTGAGGAAACTATGAGTGCCTTTTTCCTTGCTGGGAAACAATGGGTGCAGGGAGAGATGGAGGCACAACTGTTTTTTCTTCTTGATTTATAATTCCCCTTGCCATCACAAAACAGATTTTCATCCTGCATCATTTTCCAGGAAAGTTAGAATCACAGGATGAGAAGAACAGGCTGGTAGATAAACAATGACAGAACACTGCTCACATTACGAGTTCCTCACTTTATCTTACTTTGCTTTGGATGCCGAGTCAGAGAAAAAAAGATGTATCTGGGAAAATTGATCCTGGTTAGAATCACGAACTATGAGCCTGGCATGGAAAAGGCAGACAAAATGGAATCCACAAAGACAGATGAGTGAAATTAGTGCAACTCAGTTGGACTTCAAAATACCGCATGATAAGCCAACTTGCTGCCTCTGAATAAACATCTAGTTGCCACTGTGTTTTTGATGTGGGGTCCTTTTGTAAATGTGACCTTCAGTATTTCATACAGATAATTATTTATGGTGTTTTTCTTTCCTCTCAAGCCCTGGAAAATGTCACACCGGTTAGGGAATGGACCTGGTATAAGGAGCCGAGTTCCTGTGGCATTGGACATCTTAAAGGCCCACAGCAGGCTTAAGGATGATTCACATAACCAACCCATGTGAGAAAGGATGCGTGAGGGGGCTCAACCATGCTACAGCCACACCGTTTTAACGTTACTCCTGATTTGTTTCTGTGAAGATGTAACACTACTGCAAAGTTAAAGCAACCCGTAAACGGAGGGGGGAATTCACACCGGAAAACACATGGAAGGTCTGCACCAGGCCTTAAAATTTACTGAAAATGTAAAAAACAAACAACACTGTACTTGTTGAGCTCTGTAGCCTGCTTTCATATTACACTAATTTCAACGCATGTGAATAGGCCTTGGCACATTACAGTTCAATGAGCCTGAGGAGATTCAAATGCCACTCATGTCCTTTCAGGAAGAAGTACAAAACCTGTGTCTATCTAGAAACACTAAAATGGCAGCTCGGGATTTCTGCTGGAATCGTCCACAGTGACCTAGACTGGAGAAAATCTAGAGCCACTGCTGAACTCAACGAGGCATGTTTCTGAGACGACACGAATACGATTGCAGCGTAAGTCAGGTAACACAGCCATATGGTGGATTTTGTCTGTGCAGCTAGAGAGCCGTGTAAACATGGCCGTTTGATCTGCAAGTATTATAAACGGGGATCTATATCAGCAGCAAGGGATGCATTACACTTGAAGAGCCGACTTAAATTAGCAATCCATGCAAATATCTGTCCTTCAGAGGGCCATAAAGACTGCTTTATACCAGGTAACTATTCAAATTGCAGGTGCTTCAGCTACACCAGGCAAGTACTGTACTTCCACCTGCAGACGGCTGGCAATACAGAGAACAGCTGGATGGCCACAAATTTGCTGTTTAACGGGTCTGTAATTAAAGTACCGACTTTTTTTGGGGGGGGGAGAGGAATTGCTCACATTCCTGCCTGATGTTGCTTAAGGCTCCTTATTTATTTATTTAATGTCATTTGTGAATTGCCATGTATGAAGCACTTTGAAGCAATCTTACAATACAATAAAACCACATATAAAACAACTGCATGCATGAAAACAGTCAAAACAATGTTGAATCCAATGCAGACACAGCACTCAGCTACATTGGCAAAGAAAATGAGCCTTATGTGCGTTGTTTATGCTTTCTAACACTGTGACACCAGATGGCACTGCGGAGTTCTGTTTTTGCTTACCCCCTCCCCCGCTGAAAGTCAGCCTAAAATTGCCTCCATATGTAAATCTTATGCAAATTTATGCTACGGACAGGTCCCCAGAGTTTTTTCAGTACAGTGGTACCTCTGGATGCGAACGGGATCCGTTCAGGAGCCCCATTCGCAACATGAGCAGAACGCAACCCGCGTCTGCGCGTGACGTCATTCTGAGCGTCTGCACATGCACGAGCGACAAAACCTGGAAGTAAATTTTAATGTTCTGTTGGAAGCTGCCCAGAGTGGCTGGGGAAACCCAGCCAGATGGGTGGGGTACAAATAAATTATTATTATTATTATTACCCGTTACTTCCGGGGCGCCGCGGGACGCAACCTGAAAAGATTCAACCTGAAGCAAACATAACAAGAGGTATGACTGTACCTAGCAACTCTTCCTGAGATACCCTCCCTGCAAACCATGGTCTCAAAATCGGGAGCAAATGTTAAATTCAGCAGTGGTCAACAGTGCTTACGTCACCTTGTGGTAGGTGAGCCATTGCTGCTGGGTGACCCAGGCAGCAGCCAAGTCAGGATAGTACCACTGCACCAGCGCAGTCAATTTGGCATCACCCCGTTTGGCACCTCACCCCACCTGGTAAGCAGCAGCGACTCACCTGCCAGGAGGCCAGGTAAGCCCCTCCACCCCATTGAGCCGTCTGCTATTGGTGACACCTGCAGCAAGGCAGCGGTCTTAACTACGAAAAGTATATAATGAAACAGAGCTTTGGGTACCTTGTGACTTCTTGCTGTAGTCTGGCAACGCTGGGCACGTAGAACATGACCCCAAAGAACAGCAAAGGCTCGCTGGCAAACTTGTCCAGCTGCTTTTTCAGCGGTTTCTCCAATTCCACCCATCGCACTTGCTGGCTCTTGCTGTGAAACCAAAGGCCAAAATAGTGTGTCTGGAGAGGGGAAGGAAGAGTTTGAAAGCAGTTTATTCGCTGGGCAAGTTTACAAAGAGCAAAAACCCTCTCCCGTTTCCTTCCTCCCATAAATTAAAATCTATGTGTATTAACAGTTACCAAATAATAATAGGTTTCATTTTTAGGAACCTAAGAAGTTACCTCAGACCAAGTCAGAGCTGCAGAACTATCCAGAGCCGCTGGTACAATGTCTGGCATTGAAACCCCAGGGGGACAATTCTCAGCCCTACCTTAAGATGCCAATGATTGAACCAGAGGCCTTCCACATGCAAGGTAAATGCACTACTGCTAAGCTACTGCTTCATTCTTCCATCCTATACTAAATGGCAAAGTATAGGAGTTAGTTCTCCAACTCTGGCCATCCAAGCTTGGGGAATAATTAATGTGACTTTTCACAGTAGCTTAGTGGTGGAATTTCACATGGCATCTGGGCTTGTGAATGGGTTCAAGACATTCTGGGATTCTGGCACCAACATACACCTTGCACTTATGATTTATGATCAAACAAAGAGTAGGAAACAACTGAATTTTTGCCAGTCCTGAGATCAGAATAAATGTAACACTTCCTCATCCTTTGATTAGTCCTAAGGGATCAGGAATAAGGAATTCAAAGTGTTGGTGCTGACTTTTAAAGCCCTAAATGGCCTCGGTCCTGTATACTTGAAGGAGTGTCTCCACCCCCATCATCCAGCCCAGACACTGAGGTCCGGCGCTGAGGGCCTTCTGGTGGTTCCCTCACTGCGAGAAGCAAAGTTACAGAGAACCAGGCAGAGGGCCTTCTCAGTAGTGGCGCCTGCCCTGCCTCCCAGCAGATGTCAAGGCAATAAACAACTATTTTACTTTTAAAAGACAACTGAAGGCAGCCCTGTTTAGGGATGTTTTTAATTTCTGATGCTGTATTGTTTTTAATATTTGGTTGGAAGCCGCCCAGAGTGACTGGGGAAACCCAGCCAGATGGGTGGGGTATAAATAAGAAATTATTATGATTATTATTATATTGCGCCTCTCTCAAACGCAAGTTTCCTCACTCCCTGCGCCCTCCCAAATGGCTTGATATTATAATTGGTTAAAGGAAGAACTATACAGTGGTGCCCCGCAAGACGAATGCCTCACAAGACGGAAAACTCGCTAGACGAAAGAGTTTTCCGTTTTGGAGGTGCTTCGCAAAACGAATCTCCTATGGACTTGCTTCGCAAGACGAAAATGTCTTCCGAGTTCCTGCGGGGTTTTTTTCCCCTCCTCCCCCCCTTTTCTAAGCCGCTAAGCCGCTTATCAGCTGATATGATAAGCCGTTAAAAGCCGCTAATAGCGCTAATCCACTAATCCGTCAATGGGCTTGCTTCGCAAGACGAAAAAACCGCTAGACGAAGAGAATCACAGAACGGATTCTTTTCGTCTTGCGAGGCACCACTGTAACTCAGAATTAGAGAAAATGCTTTGCATGCAGAAGCTCCCAGATGGGGGAGAACTCTACTGGAGACCCTGTAGGGATAGATGAACAAATAGTCTGACTTCATATAAAGACAACTCCCTGAATCACTACGGACATCAACCATGGTTAGCTCTAGTCAGAGCGAGCTCATGAACCAAGGTTTGAAGCCAATTTCAGATCCTGGGTTAGGAACAAAATAACTGCGTGGTTTGTTTCGTTCCTCTGTGTTGTCAGAGCAAGCACCCATTTGTCAGATTTCAGTGTGGATTAAAGTGCAGGCTGGTTCAAGTGACTTGCAGTCTGCCAAGACATTTTATGGGCTCCACATGCAGAAGTTGACTGGCCTGGACGAGTACTCTTACTTCAGCACTGGCTATGGAATAGGATAGCATCCATCAGTATATACTTGATGGCAGCAGGCTAGTTGACCAGCCTGTGACACACACACTGCTTTGCTCTTCAGTGGGCAGGGAATGGTGTGGAAGCTCAGGAGGAAGGCCTGTAGGGGTTGTCATCACTGCCCCACCCCGCAACTCCTGCTGCCTGAGGCCTAATATTTGGGCCGGCCCTGCTGTTTGCTGGTCCTGCCATGAGCTTTGGAAGCCGCAAGGCAGGTAGAGGCAGAAGGCGGATTCACTGCACTGTCTGAACAAGCAAGTCAACCTCTTTCACTGCCTCTTCTCCAGGTATGGGAAGGACATTTTACAGTCTTGTAACTCCAGTACAGACATACAGAAAATAAAGCTAAGTGTCTGTGGAGCAGAGGGATCAATGTTACCGTCTATGACATCCCGGTTGCTTTAAATATCCTTTCACGACCCTTGAAATCAACCAAAGACACGCTTCACTCTCAAAATATAACACTGAACGCAAAGCAAGAAAAAGCAACAACGGAATCAGAGTGATGACCATTATTTCACGTATCAGCATGAATTTGGGTTTCCAGCACTGGTTGTGTTAAAATGAGTGTCTCATGAGTCCAAGCAGTGGGTGTGGTTTAAACTTACATCATTTTGAGGCAATACAGTAGAACAGTACAGCAATTAAAAGCAGCTTCTAACAGAAGCAAGCTTCCAGTGGGATTTAAAAATAAATAAATAGATGTACTACAGTCAGGAAAAGAGGAATAATTCTTCAGAATAGATTCCAGAAACAATGTTATTTATTTATTTATTTTAAAAGGATTATCTGAAGCTCGTCCAACATTCCAAGCAAAAAAAAATGAGCGAGTGCAAATTTCTCTCCTTGGTGCCTGGCAAGCAAGTGCCGGTTTGCACAGAAAGCTGCCCACTGCGTACAGCTCAAGACAGTTATGTGATGACTGGACCAGAGTGAGTGGGGGAGGAACTGGCCTCGATGGAATGCAGCAGGAGCAGGAATGATTTATCCTGCATTAAAAGCACATTGCTTCACTAGCTGAACAATCAGGTTGCATTCGCGAGTTGTGAATTTTGTCAGTAAAATATGGGGGTGGGAAGGGTGCCTTGTAACTATTTTCCAGTGAAATATAGTGGTACCTTGGTTCGAAAACTTAATCCGTTCCAGAAGTCTGTTCAACTCCAGAAATCATTTGAAAACCAAGGCACGGCTTCTGATTGGCTGCAGGAGCTTCCTGCACGCAAGCGGAAGCCACATTGGAGGTTCGGCTTCCGAAAAACACTGGCAAACCGGAACACATACTTCCAGGTTTGTGGTGTTTGGGAGCCGATTTGTTCGGCCACTAAGCTGTTCAAGAACCAAGGTACCACTGTACAGAAATATTCACGGGAGTGGAACTCTGAACATGTTTGATGCCCTGCCTCAAGAGGAAACATTAACACGAAAAGGAGCCTTTTCGCTTATGGAGAAACAGAATGAAGTTCTCTTTCAGGCCACTTAAGAGAGTTAGGACCTGACAGGAAATATCACTGAATCACCATCCAAACCGTAGGTAATGGACTTTTATGTAAGCAGGGTATGTTTGCCAAAGTTCCACTCAGTGATAAGATCAGGCCAGTTCCAAGAATAACATGACTCTAATAAACAGATTCCAAATGACAAACAGCTCGAGCTAAAAATATGCCAAATTGCAGGCGGCAGATGGTCTTTTCCTGGGTTACCCTCACCTCTCGCAATTCCAGCCTCTGAGCCACGGCCTCCAGACATTCCTGCCCGGTGCTCTCCACAGAGAGCGTGCACTCAATTACGTTGTTGTCCAACAAGCGGATCCGTGTCATAAAGCAGTTCTTGCTCCGGACATTGTAGCGCCTGGTCCTTCGCAATTTCAACCCAAACGGCATGGCTGCTGGGGCTTCGCCTTCTCACGCTTTAGATCTTCTTAGCAAGAGAGACTTGAATATCGCTGCTCCAGTGGCTGCTCTTCTCCTCCAGGTTTGGGAAAGGTTGCCCATGCCAAAGGCAGATCCCTGCTGGGGGAAAACACACACACATAAATGGAGAAATGAGGTTTATTTGCTTAAGGTTAAGTGGGGCAGAACATTTGCCTTTATGCCAGTAACGGTCATCGCCTTGCAAGAACAGTTAAAACCAGCTTCCTCCCACCCAGACAGAATTATCTTCATGGCCATCGCTGATTTATTAATCACCTTCCAAGCCACCATCTCAAGGCAATTTACATATAATTAAGAACAATTAAACTTGACACAAGCCAGGAATGACAACTTGCTTTGAAGGAGCATGCTCTGTCCCACATGCGCAAACACAACATTCTCCGCAGTAATGGCATTGCAAAGATACACTGTCCTATTTTAACTCTCTGACCGCATCCACACATCATGTTAAGCCGCAAACCAGGGGTCACCAAACTTCTTAGGCTCATGGGCACTTGGGGATTTTGGAACAAGGGCCATGGGCATCACACTCTGTTGTTTTTCTCCCACTTCTCCAAATTAGCCTCCATCCCCAACAGAAAGTGTACACACACACACTTTGCATTGCCAAGCAATGCGGTTCAATGTCGGATCCAGTAGACTTAATCGGAGTCTTGCAAAGCAGGCAGAGAGCTGAAGTAGTAAACAAGAGAAGGAGTAAACGAGACATCACACTTCCTTCTTCTGTTCTATGAATAAAATTGTCACCACCCTCACCGCCTCATGAGTAAGGGGGCAATGGGGGCAGGGGTATGGATGCCAGGGGAAGACCACATGGACATTATTCGACCCACATGCACCTTGTTGGTGACTCCTGCCATAGACCAGACCATGGCCTACTGGGAACAAGCAACATGGTAGTACATGCTGCTGAATTGCTCCCATGTCGCCCTGCCCTTCCATGAGCCAGAAGAAACAAAACACTTTTTCCCTAGAAACTGTGCGGTGCGGATAGAGAGCCACTTTGGACACACAGGTTCCCCACTCCCCTTCTCCTGAGTGCCTCCTCTACTGCCTTTTTAGTACATACTAAATATGTTCCTCTTTCAACAAGCCTTCTAAAAGTATTTATCCCGGTTGGCCTCTGTGCTGGATCTGAATTGATTTTATGTGTGTGTTGCTTTTTTAAAACAGATTTTAAATTTAGGGGGTTATGGTTATACAGCGGACCCTCGGGTTGCGAAAGTGATCCGTGCGGGATGCAAGTTCACAACCTGCAGCGTTCGCAACCCGCGCCTGTGCATGGGCGGGTTGCGATTCGGTGCTCCTGCACATGCGCAAAGAGCGATTTAGCGCTTCTGCGCATGCACGACTGCCAAAACCTGGAAGTAACCTGTTCTGGTACTTCCGGGTTTTGGCGGTCCATAACCCAAAAAAACGGCACCTGAAGCGGCTGTAACTGTATATGTGTATGTGTGCGCGCGCAATTGTTTTTAACTGTTCTATATATGTAATTTTTACATATGTCACTATATTGTAAATCACTTCAAGATGCCTCAAGGGAAGTGATTCATAAATGAAATTATTATTAATACTAATGGTTATAATAATAATTCTCTCCTTCTTTCCCCCATGACTGTAAACCATGAGTGAGGAACCTGTGGCTCTCTAGCTCTGGTTGAATTCCAACTCCCATCAGTCCCATTGGTCAGGGGTTATTTATTTATTCCCTGCCCTTCATCCCAAGGTCCCTAAGAATGATGGTAGCTGGAGTCTAACAACACCTGAAAGGACACAGGTTTCCCATCCCTAGTGCAAACCATGGTTTAGAGCTACATGTACAGTGGTACCTCGGGTTACATACGCTTCAGGTTACATACGCTTCAGGTTACAGACTCTGCTAACCCAGAAATAGTACCTCAGGTTAAGAACTTTGCTTCAGGATGAGAACAGAAATCGTGCTCCAGCGGCGTGGCAGCAGTGGGAGGCCCCATTAGCTAAAGTGGTGCTTCAGGTTAAGAACAGTTTCAGGTTAAGAACAGATCTCCAGAACGAATTAAGTACTTAACTCGAGGTACCACTGTACAGCAAATGCTAACCCTGTTCCCTCGTAAACCTGAACTGGAAAACATGGCTCCAAGACTAGCAACAGCCATGGTTTGCATCTAACTCTAAACCATGATTAACTCTGACATGAAAGGAATTCACTCTGAAGCAGAGAGCAAAAATTGTATTTGCTCCCAAGGACAACTCGTAATTTGCCACCATGGCTTATGAAAAGCCAAGATGTTGTGTTGGATTAAAAGGCATTCCAAGTATTAAATAAGAATTAAGTTTCTTGGAGGAATAAAACCTCAAGTTTCATATGCCTATAGCTAACGAACATTCTGCACTATGCCCAAGACAATAGCTTGATATGAAGTAGTGGGAAGAATGAAAGGAAACTCAACAAAGGTCACAGAGGATAGGGCTATGTTGTGCCTGAGCTCTGCTTTTGTGGACTTTATCTAAACTTATTGTTTAATTAAAATACATTTCCATTCACTAGAACAGTCACACCCTTAGACTAAATTAACTATTTGATACTTTTCTATTAAGATAAATAAATATAACTTCCATTCTTTTCGGCATTCAGAACTCGGCTGGAAGAGAAAGAAGGAAAACGCAAACTGCAAACACTCTATACAAAATGTAGAAAGAAAATGGATAAATGAAGGCTGCAATCCTATATATCCATATACCTGGGAGTAAGACTCATTGAACTCAATGGGGCTTACCTTCAAGTAGACATGTATAAAATTGCATGGTCAACACTGAGCAAGGAGGAGTCAAGATATCATTTTGCTCCTATTCGGAACTACAAATTCTTAAAAATAAAGAAAGGGGCACTTTTCCTCCTTTGTTCTCTTATGGAATTAAACTCATGTAGCTTATTTATCAGAGAAACCATGAGACATAGTAAACTAGTATTCCAAGAACTTGTTTGATTTCTTGCCATGGAATGTGCTTTACAACTTGTAACACAAAGCAAGTACAATTCGATATAAAGGTTTCTTTTCAAAAAATAAAAAAAATAAGTACATAAATTTATCTTAAACAGGCCTGCCCAAATGCTTTGTGCATCTGTTCACAGTGAAGGCACAAGATGCTATTTTAAAAATGCCGTGAGAAACATTCCCGTGAAACAAGCTGTGCTTGTACAGGATGGAATGTAATACTGATTTTGGTCACCTCCATCAAATAAAACACCCTTCAGATGGTGCCAATCTGTACCTTTAGATCCTGCAAGGGGGAGTGATTTAAAGGGAAAGTGTTGTAAGCATTTTAGACATGCCTTGACTCAGTTACCATATTTTCCGCTCTATAAGACGCACCAGACCACAAGACGCACCTAGTTTTTGGAAGAGGAAAACAAGAAAAAAAATCTTCTGAATCTTAGAAGCCAGAACAGCAAGAGGGATCAATCCGCTGCACAGTGAAAGCAGCAATCCCTCTTGCTGTTCTGGCTTCTGGGATAGCTGCGCAGCCTGCATTCACTCCATAAGACGCACACATATTTCCCCTTACTTTTTAGGAGGGAAAAAGTGAATCTTATAGAGCAAAAAATACAGTACTTTCCCACTCCTAGATCAGGGGTGGGAAGGTTGATCAAGATCCACAGGAGCTAGGAAAGCAGGTAGATCTGTGGGTGCTTTGCAGTGGTCGGGAGAGTAAGTATCTGACTCGCAATTCCTCCGCAAAATCTCTCTCTCCTGTAAACAAAGCTGATGAAAAGAAAGAAAACTTAGCAGGAAACCTGGAATGATCTTTTCGTGTGAAAGGACTGCAAGCTCAGTTCTGTTGAGGACAGAGAAATCCCTGAGCTGAATGTGTGCTCATACACTCCCTACACCTAAAATCTATGTGGACGCCTGCTCTCTTCAGCCACTATCATGCAGCTGACTTTGACTAGTGGACCCTGAGGTTCTACTAAAACAGGGCTGGGAAATATGTGGTCCTCCAAATGTTGCTATACAGTGGTGCCTCGCAAGACGAAAAGAATCCGTTCTGTGATTCTCTTCATCTAGCGGTTTTTTCGTCTTGCGAAGCAAGCCCATTGACGGATTAGCGGATTAGCGCTATTAGCGGCTTTTAGCGGCTTATCTGCTGATCGGATCAGCTGATAAGCGGCTTAGCAGCTTAGAAAAAGGGGGGAGGAAAAAAAACCAGCAGGAACTCGCAAGACATTGTCGTCTTGCGAAGCAAGCCCATAGGAAATTCGTTTTGCGAAGCACCTCCAAAACGGAAAGCTCTTTCGTCTAGCATGTTTTCCGTCTTGCGAGGCATTCGTCTTGCGGGGCACCACTGTACAGTCGTACCTTGGATCCCGAATGCCTTGTGACTCGAACATTTTGGCTCCCGAACGCCGCAAACCCAGAAGTGAGTGTTCCGGTTTGCGAATGTTCTTTGGAACCCGAACGTCCAACGCAGCCTCCAATTGTGTGCAGGAAGCTCCTGCAGCCAATCGGAAGCCGTACCTTGGTTGTTGAATGTTTTTGGAAGTCGAATGGACTTCTGGAATGTATTCTGTTCAACAACCAAGGTACGACCGTACTACAAACCTCCCATCATTCCTGGCTGGGGCTGATAAGAGTTGGGAATCCAAAACTGGAGGGCAAAAGGTTTCCGACTCCTGTACTGAAAGAACAAAGTAGATCTTACAGGCCTAAAAAGTTGAGAGTAAAGTCTCCTTAGGAGAATTTTTAAAAAACCTTTCTGGGAACAGTTCCTGAAAGGCAAGTCAGAACCACAAAGCATGCAAAGCTGAAAACTTTCCTTGCTTTAAATTTGAATAGCGTACGAACTCCTTGGTACATGGTGGCATCGGTTAAAGTTTCATTACCAAACGGTTCCCATGGTGTCTGACTTGCTGCTATCTCAGACCCACATTCTGGATGTAGCAGCTACTAAAATAGTAATGGAAAGCCAGGATTTGGAAGCTGCCTCAAATAAACTTAAAGTAGCTAACATGCACCAGGTAGTTTGCCTGTATTGATTCTCCAGGTGATTCCCTGGCATGCTCTGCCTGCATAAGTTTTGTTTGATCTTATCTTGCACTATCTGAAGGAAATGGTAATATAAGACTGACTGACTAGAACAGTAAACCACTCCACGCTGCAATGTTATCTTGCAATTGTATCATAACTTAGCTGGCATGCCAGTCTTGGAGAAGGCTGGCTTATGAATTCCTTGGTGTGCAGTGGCAACCTGTTTAAAGTTTCTTTTGCATAGCACAGAATAACAGCAAACAAGTCTCACTAAACTCAGCAAGGTGTATTCCCCTATAAATCTGCACTAGGAGGGCAGCTTTGGTAATGCCTTCCATTGTTTCCAGCAGGACTTTGGGTGATTAATTTTCCGTCGTTCAGGTCAACATGTTAAATGGAAGAATAGCCGGCCCAAAAATGGAAGCAAGAAGAATTACCAATGGTGGAAGAATGGAGGATGAAATTAATGGACTACGCAGAACTTGACAAACTAACAGGAAGGATCCGAAACCGGCGGGACCAGAAGTTCACCGAAGGCTGGAGTAAATTTACGGACTATTTGAAGAGTATTTGTGATGACCAGACGATGTTTGTAGGTTTGCAAGAAGTTCTGTGGGGAGTATTAATGGAAATATTGTTAAAACGGAAAAGGAGAGAAGACAGGATATGAGATATAAAGACAGTATTAAGTTAGGAAATGCATAAGAAGTGATGTAAGATGGAGGATTATCAGAGGTGCTGATGGAAGTTCAGTAAGATTGTATTTGTGATAATTTTGTGTGGTACGTTTTATAATTTTGTATGTTAAAAATTAATTTAAAAAATTAAAAAATAAATGAATGGAAGAATAGCCTACGATTATTCCCATCAACCTCCTTTATGTCACAGGCTTATGGCAGCATAGCGTGCCAGGCTGCAAAACACACACGCAAGTTCATCTTAGATACAGACATGCATACATGTTAATATATACTCTTTCCCTTTAAAAAACAAAATATTACTAACAGCCTCTGGAATTCTTCCAGCATTCCGTATATTACAGAACTACAGCACACCTATCTGAACTATGCAGTTCTGGGCATGGCATGGATAAGGGGATAATTAGCACAACTTGCTTGATGAGGTGCAAGCCTGCACTTTTAAGAGAGGGCATTAAAGAAGTGCCAAATTCCAGAGACAGGTCTCATCTGGAAAGATTTGCTTACTTACCTGCTGTTGAATATGTAGCTCCAAGAATAAAAGCAGGTTTTTAAGAGGAACAGTTTTTCAGCTAGCTAGCAGCTTCTAGAGCTTCCCATTTCAAGTTACGGTCGATTTAGCCAGTATTTTTTACCACATACACAAGGCTATGTCCAGCTGTCTGGTCTCAAGTGCTCCAGCAGGGTCCACTGTGGGGAAATTATAATGGCAGGTAGCTCCCAGATCCAGCTGCCACCACCAGATAAGCCCACAGCTGGGGAAGGGACCAGCCAGGCAACAGGATCCCTGGCTACTAGCCATAATGGCTACGCTTTGCCTCCACGGCTGGAAGCAGTAATGCTTTTCTGAATCCCAGTTGTTGGAAACCACTATCCCAATTCAATTCAGGACTTCCCACAGTTTGGGGAGGGGAATGTTAGGAGTTTCAAACTCAGATCTTGTTCAGTTACACATACTTTGGTCCTACCTAAGCCTTTCTTTCTAGTGGAAAGCAGGAAAGATGCTCTCAAATTGCCACAGCTGGCTGTGGCATTCCTTTTTAATGTTGTTGTTTTTTCCTGGCACTTCTCGCTTGTGCTGCTGTAAAAAAGGCTTCCCTCTTGGAAATATCCCTAGTATATTCATTCATTTCAGGAATGCTTTGTTCCTCGTGGTTCCACCCCCAGGGCTGTGGGGAGACAGAGATTATGGAACTCTTAATCAGTACTGAACAGTTAACCATTAAGTCAGCACCCTGGGCTACATGGGCTGCCCAGCAAAAGTTAAGGAACCTCCTCGTCTGAGAGCTGCTTCACGTTTTATTCAGCATTTGGGTTTGCAGTGGGAACACTGTTGACGACACACCTGTTTCCTTTGGCATGGAAAGGGATGTGTGCCATTAAACATCCATTCATCTGGCTGCCCTAATCAGAAAAAGAAATCTTCACGGTCAGAGTACACAGGGATGAAAGATACGTTACCTGTCACAACAGCCACATAAAATGTGGGCTGGAGCTGTTTTGCAATGAAACGGTCTCTGTTTCTTTGTTTGTTTATAAGATTTCTTGATACCCACCCTTCACCATAAGGTCCCAGGTCAGGTTACAGCAGTATACTCATACAATTTAAAAGAATTGACGCAGTAAAGGAGTTTATACGCAGCTGTTAAAAACAAGTAAAACAATTTCAAACGGATAGGTGTAGAAAGCAAAGTTCCCCCAAGGATCAGTACTGGGACCTGCACTTTTTAATTTGTTCAGAAATGACCAGGAGTCAGGGGTGAGCAGTTCGGTGGCCAATTTCCTGACGACACTAAATCATTCAAGTTCGCTGAAACACAAAGGGATTGTGCTGCAAACAGACATCCCCAAACTGAGTTGTGAAACGGCAAATGCAGTTAAATACAAACAAATGTAAAAATGATGCCTCTCAGGTCAAAAAATCTTAACTTCACATATACACTCATGGGGTCTGAACTGGCAGTGACTGAGCAGGAGTGAGACTTGGGGGTAGATGGTAGACAGCTCAATGAAGATGTTGAGCCTGTCTGCACAGCCGCTGTGAAAAAGGCTGGTTTTATGCAAGGGATCATTAGGAAACGAATTGAAAATAAAGCTACTGATATCATAATGCCATTCTAGAATTTTGTGGCACAATTTCATTTGGAATACTGTGTACAGTTTCCATTGGCTCACCTCAAAAAAGGATATTGTAGAGTTGGAAACGGTTCAGAAAAGCACAACCAAAATGATCAAGGGGAAGAAGGACTTCCCTATGAGGAAAGACTGTAGAATTTGGGACTTTATTGTTTTGGGGAAAGGAGAGTTAAGAGGTAACATGATAGAAGTTCATGCAGTTATGCAAGGCATGAAGCAAGTGGATAGAGAAAAGCTTTTTCTCCCCTTGTCATCACACTAGACCTCGTGGATGTCCAATGAAGCTAAATGTTGGAACATTAAGGACAGATAGAAGATTCTTAGTCACAGAGCACATTGTTAAACTATGGAACTCACTCCAACAGGAGGCAGTGTTGGCAAACCGACTTGGATATAAATTTGTGGAGGATAACACTATCAATAGCTACTACCCACAATGGCTATGCTCTGCCTCCACCAGTCAGAGGCAATAACGTTTCTTAATACCAGTCTCTATAACCACAGGAGAGAAGAGTGCTCTTGAGCTTGCGGGTTTCCCACAGGTTTAGGCACTGTGATAATACAATGCTGGAATAGATGGGACACCGGCTTGATCCAACAGACTCTTATGTTCTTTTGAGTTTCATAATTTAGGGGCTGACACAAAGCCCTCTCCCAGACCATCATTCCCCACACTTCTGAGGGTGATGGAACTACCAAGAGATCAATGCAAGTAGATTAAACTGTTCTACTTTAACTAGTGTGTAGGGATGCATAACAGGGTCATGTCTCAGGCCATATTTTTAGCAGAAACTTAAACCTAGTTTACAAGGAATTCCCACACCGTAGGGAACTATCATTCTGCAAAGGATTTCTAACGAAGAATTCTTATTCCTTCACAAAACAATTGCCAGGGTCATTAGGTAGAAGGATATAGCTGTTAAAGTTCTATAAAGCTGATATAATTTTGCAGTATAGATCTGCCCCTAAGCTAATGTAGGTCACTAGAGTGGCATCATCAAGATTTTCCTTGCTGCTTTTTCCTCCCAGAAAGGGAAATGGGTGGGGGCAGAATTAAAAGTAGGTCAAAGAGAGAAGTTGAAAACTACAGAAGGAAGTAGAGGGGTGTACGGAAAGAGAAAAGATATACAGTACAGAAATTAACGGTTGGTCTCCTCTTGCAAATTGGAATTAACAAGTCCTGGGTCTGGAAAAGATCGACTGGAAAAGTATGCCATATATCTTATCAGTCCTAAAGTTCAAACATCAATTTAAAACTCATCATTTTGACTATGGTAAGCAACTCTGTTGTGAACCAAGCCTTAGACATCTTTGTGGGATAACTTCCCAGTGCATCTGATATATGCATAGTGCAATCCTTGGCTACTCAGAAGGAATCCCAATTGACTCCAGTAGGACTTACAGCCAGCTAAATGTACGTACAGTGTAGGATTGCAACCTTACCAACAGGAGAGGAACACTTGAATTCTTTCTTTGCCAAGAAAGTTGGAAGCATATTATCTCCAGTTAAAATTACAGTGTGAGTGAAGTAATGATAACAGTACAGGGTGGCGAACCTTTGGCCCTCCAGATACAATTGGGACTACAACTCCTATCATCCCATGCTGGCTGCGGCTGATAGGAGTTGTGAGTCCAGCAACATATGCAGGACCGCAGCGCAGCCACCCTCCGATTTCTAGAATATTCCCCAGCCTATACACTTACACTGAGGCCTAGCTTGGTTTCAGGCCTCAGAACCACTGTGTAACTTGCAGGTAGCTTCTGCCCCTTTCAGAGCACTGAATAAGGGCAACACTGAATAGAGGATTTTTGTGTGTGTTTTAATTGCTTTAATTGCTTCAAAAGCTGGGACAGGAGAAGCTGCATTTCTACTTGCTTCTCTGTCTCTTGAAGGGCAGAAGTCCATTCCCTTTTCAGAACATGCCTCTCTCCTCCGCTCCCCCAGTTTGTAATTAAATCCTGACCAGTATAAATCTCATAGAAAGCAACCACTAAAACCTTTTCCAAATAACTTCGCTTGCATGCCTGCATGGAATGGCATTCTTAGCATTAATTCACAGTAAGCCTTGATATAAATCACACAGAGCTAACAGCTTATGAATAAGTGTGCTTGTTTCAAAGGCAAACCACACTGCCACCTCCTTTGAAAAGCAAAAGCAACAGTTCAGAAGTGAGCTAATGGCCTTCTCTCCCCGCCTCGGCCCCCCCAAAAGTATTATAGCATTCTTTTTTTTCAATGCATAATGTGTGGGCTTAACTAGCCTGATACAACTAGTATCCTTACAACGAAGATTTATTGCTGGAATAAGAAGGGCAGGGGGCAATCCTTATTTGAAATTACTGCCTGCTGCCAGCGAGCTGGAATGCCTTAGAAAGGGACCCCTTAGTGTTAACACTTCACCCCAATTTGTTGCATGCTTTTTCTCTGAGGAGCTCAAGATGGGGTACATAGCTTCCCCCCCCTCCTTCATTTGCCACAACTACCCTGTGAAGTAAGGTTAGGCTGAGAGGCAGCGACTGGCCAAAGTCACCCACTGAGATGCATGGCTGAGTGGGGATTTGAACCCGGGTCTCCTATGTCCCAGCCTGACACTGTAACCCAGGTTAGTCCATGCGGTCCTCAAGGCCATTTTTGGTGACCCTTGGCTACATTTGAAAACACAACCACTGCATCCCTCACCCTGCCTTCCCCAAAACGGCTAAGTGAACCCCAAAGCCTAGTTAGCCCTTTCCCAGCTTTGGGAAGGAGTGAAGAGGGCTCTAGGACCTGCCAGAGCCTTGCACATCCTTCCCAAAGCCCAATGCCTCACTTAGGTGGGTAGCATGAGGACTGGGGGGGGGGGCGCACATCAAATTTTGGCCTTGCTCCCTCCCTCTGCATGACAAGGCAGTGCATGGCCCACAGTTTCTGTGTCGAAGTACTCTTGCGGCCCACTTGGCGTGAGAAGTTGGACCACCCTGCTCTAACCACTACACCGCACTGCATTTGGATGCCGTAATAATCATATTTGAAAACGAGGTGGGAATTTATGAATACACCGGCTATAAAAATAGAAATTAACAACCGCTTGTGAAGAGGGCAGAAAACTACGTGAAAGAACAGCAAGGGTTCTTTCAGGGAGATGGTCACAATTTATATGAATGACTCAAATAACAGACTTGGGGGGGGGGGCAGGTCTATGATTGTACATCTCAGTGCTGTAAAAGCTTCCAGGGAAAGCGATGCTATTCAGTGAACACATGCGACTCCATGAGGCAACGGAAAACTGCATGGAAACAGCATCCCACACATATGTATTGGGAGGCATGAGGCAAGGGGGATGAAGGGGGAACCCCAGCTTCAGAAACTAGCCCACACACTTGGCACAGCTGCCCAAGGAGGAGGAGGAATAGTTGTCTTGGTTGAGGAACCCTTTCATCAAACAGCAAATTAAATCTGCCAAGTGCTTACAAGAGCACAGTGTCTGTATTTTTGGCACTCTCTTTGCGAATTTCGAAGAAGTGGCTGAAATTTAAAAGCTCCTTTCAGTCACTTACATGGGCCAAATGTAATTGATCGGTAGTCCAGATTTATTTACCTATATCCCTCAAAGAACTCAACGTAGCATAACACAGTTATCCCCTCCAATTCTGTCCTCATGACACTCCTGTGAAGTAGGTTAGCCTGAGAGACGGTGACTGGCCCAGGATCACTCAGTGAGCTTCATGGCTGAGTGAGAATTTGAACCTGGGTCCCCCTGGTCGTAGCATCTGACACCTTAAAACATACTTCCCCAGCATGGTCCCTCCAGCCAGCATGCCCAGTGGTCAGGGATGAAGGGAATTGTAATCCAAAAGGTCTAGATGGCACCAGACTGGGAAAGGCTCCTGTAACCACTGCACAACACTGTCCCTTGGTTGCGGCCAATGGATGTAAAGCACTATAAAGATAAATAACAAGAGCAGTTTGTATGGCACTAGGAAAAGTAATTGTCATCTGTGCTATAGATTCATGTCCTGATAAGAGGGACAGCTGCAATGCGATGGGCTGTCTCTTTCCCTGGCCAATGTTGTGACAAAAGACCTGAAGTTATAAAATCTAAGGATCTATGAGGATTGATCACACAGCACTAAACCAATTAAATTATCGCTTGTCTTTTAACTTACGCTAGGTTAGCCATTTGACAACAATGAAACAGAGCTTCCCATACAAATGTTTTATTTTAATTCGCTTGACAGTTTATTGGCAGTGGGAACTACTCAAGTGTAATAGGACGGCGTTCAAGAAGCATAACTGGAAGAATATCAAATTACCACAAGCAATTCCACTGATGGGTTTCTTTTGGTAACCACAGTTGTTTTGCGTTCTGACATAACATTAAACTGAGGAGGAAAGAGAGAGGGGGAAAGTATGAGCCCAAGACTTACCAAAGCTGATTCACATAATGCTAAATCGTAATTTGGCTTTATCTTCAAATGAGACGTACATGCAACATGCTCCTTTGTTAGGGCCAAATGGCAGGGTAAAGATGTTTTAAATTCAAAAACTGTTTCATTGCCCTCCCCACATTTACAAACAGCCAACTCACTCAAATTATTTTCATTTTAGTGTAATAATTTGCAGTCTGTCAACAAACCTCCTTGATAACTTTCCAAGGAAGGTGGTGCCCACATCTAAACATACTCTTTCTCTTCCAGATATTTAAATAATGTTGTCCCAGTTCATTATACATACACCACTTCCACTTTACGGTTGCTGCCAGCTTGCTGACCTATGATGCCTTATTTTAGCCATCCAACACAAGTGGCATTTTTAAAATAAAAATAAATGGTTGTTTATTACTACAGTGCTGCATATTTGCCTACAATTTATCCTTTCTAAAAAACGAAAACAAAAAAAACCTCATCTTCTCCACCTACACAGAAATATCTCACAAGCGGTTGTTTCTTACCATCGCTTTCTCTCTCTAAATCTGCAACAGGAGGAAGAATTGTTTGCCTTTCTAAATTTAGATATCCATGGATACATACAATATTTTTCTCTGTTTAAGCTTGGCAGCTCAAACTGATATGGAAAACAAAAGTGCATTTCATTACAGGAAGTCTGTGCTCTTGATTTACAGAAGAACAAAACAGTACATGCTATTGCATCAAATCAATATAGGGAGGAAATATTCTCAAAAGAGATTTGCATGGCTTACAAGGGACCAGTATAATTTCATCTTCCTGGCCTCATGTTTTATGAAAAGCTACACTATTTAAGGGAGGAACCCATACTTGGGGTTTTCTTGTCATGTATCCATCCTCCCCGGTGCCAAACACTCCAGCTCCAACATCTGAGAGCCCAATTGAGGTTTGGGATCTTTTCAAGATAAGTACTGGTTAAACCCTATGGAAATGATGGAGAACAAAACCCACAAATTCTCATTGAAAGCCTCAGCAAATGAGATCGAGAGCATCTAGCTTACACATCATTTACACAGGGATAAATGACTGTTGTATGAACACTTTTCTTTTTACAAAGCATGGCAAGCCAAAACGTCACAAGAGTTGTCAGATATAATACACAGTTAACACACACAGACACACACACACATCTATTCCAGTGTCCCATTTGCAATTTAGGTTCCTGTTCTAGAACTCAGGCTTATTTTATGGGGTAAACTTCACAACCTGAGTTTCAGCTGTTGGATATAAAAAATGTACCCCTTTCAGATAAACAGGGTGTCTGGAATATAAGTGCAATTTTTAAAAAAAACTTTCTAACTAGTGCTGAGGTAGCTTAAACTCTTCTGTGCTATACTGTATATCACCCATTTTGAGGAAGATATGTTGGATAGTCTCATTTTAGATTTTAATAACAATCTTGTGTTGTGTGCATTTATTTTGTGAGGACTGGCCTTGGTGGTCACAGGAAAAGCCATCTTTCATCACCTTGCTATCCTTTCCTTATGATTCCTACTTCCAATCTAAGACCAACCATTGGTTACAACCCAATCACCACCATCAGAATTTCAGTCAGAGAGTAAGTATAACTGCAAGTCACATTTTTTCTAAGTGTGGCATTTTAGCACAGAATGCTAGTTTAAGAAAAATAATTTAGCTCTCTTTTTAGCTCTCTTCTTTTACTCCCATTATCCCATCTTCATCCCTCACATTTCTCAGTGCTAACACTGAGACAGACACACAGAAAGAAATCCCATAAAAATATATGAATTTGCCAAAATGGTTAGCAACATATGATCATGATTTGACCTCAGAAAACCCTATTATGTGGTGATCCTCCAAAACTAAGATCAAATTATTCTCTCTGGAGTGAAGATAATTACAGGCTCACAAATGTATGAGACCATACAGTTCTGACACGAAAATTTTCAAATTAGCAAACCACTTATTTGTCTTGGATCTCAGAAATGAATCTAGTACAATCCTACCAGACCATGGTAACACAATGGAACCTCCACCCTCTGTACACGAAAAGGAGAAAAGTCTGTGATGTGAACAATCCCTCTGTACAGAATTTGCATTCCCTTAACTCAGATTGGAATGCTCAAGTGAACCCAAACTTTTGACTACTCATTTTTAACCAGGGTTAGGCGGTGTAAGGCCCAGAAACAGTATCTACTGTACACCACTAAAAGTAGAAGCCAATGAGTATACAGTGATGCCTCAGGTTAAGAACTTAATTCGTTCCGGAGGTCCATTCTTAGCCTGAAACTGTTCTTAACCTGAGGCACCACTTTAGCTAATGGGGCCTCCTGCTGCCGCCGGAACATGATTTCTATTCTCATCCTGAAACAAAGTTCTTAATCCGAGGTACTATTTCTGGAGTTGCGGAGTCTGTAACCTGAAGTGTATTAACCTGAAGTGTATGTAACCCAAGGTACCACTGTACCAGAACTACCCCCTGGAAGCCAAGGACCTACACAGGGGAAAGATGTGGTGTACTGGTTATGCCAAACAGGCATTGCATTGCATACCAAAGATTTGAATACCTTTCAAATTACTTCCCAGGTGAAATAATTCCCTCTAATTACAAGTTTAACCTGTCAGTCGCAACAGAGCTCTTCTTCCATGCCCTCTCCCCATTCTGATGTTGGCTCTCTCTTCTCCCCACCCTGGCATTATAGTAAGCTTAGAGACGTTATGTTTTTCTTCAGAAGACCCCTGTCTTCAGCAGGATTTTAAAACAATATGTCTAGAGTACCAAGGCAGCATTAAGTGCTTCGGGGTTCCCAGTTCCATGCCATTCTTCAGTCAACCTGTTTTGCTCCTGACAGGCCAAAAAAGTCCCTCCAAAACACCTCACTTTGGGATTAATCCAAATCTAGAACGCACAGCGGGATGGCTTATTAGCTTCTCATTTTGCACATGGCATGAAACCATGAGAGAAGTTGGTTGCTTTTGTGCCCCAACTCTTCCAAGTTGCAACCCCCCTCCACCTTTATTCTTTCTATGTTGACAAAACAGATGACCGAAGTTAGTTTTCCCATTTGGCTGGGCTCTGTGCCAATGCCAGAAAACCTCATATGATTGCTCAGTTCAGAACTCGTTCTCAAGACTATGGGGTTATCCAAGTCATTCTTACTTTTGGAAAGATAATTTATTTATTGCAATTATACCTCACGGTTTTCTCCAAGACGCTGATCTATAAAAGTTAAAAATAAAACATTGTTATGACTATTATTAATTACCTGTCCTTCATCCTAAGGTCCCACAGCATTAATATTAAAACTCAACATTTAAAACAGTTTAAAACAACTTAAAATCCCTAGCTGGAAATTTATTTTGGAAAATGACTTCATCTTGTATCTGAAAATGCTCTTTAGTTTAAATTTGTTTCTGTTGCTTACTATGTCAGTATGTCCTGTATTTACCTGAATATCAATAAAATCAAAATCACAGACACACGCAGACTGTCAGGAATTCTGTTCAGAGGTTTGAGACTGTAATTCATTCCCCCTCCTATCACTGTAGAGTTCTGTTTTGATGACTTACCTTTGCCTCAGGCAATTAAAAAAAAAAGGTCGCTGAAAAAGCCACAATAGTTGACAAATCCCAGAGAACCCAATCAGATATATTGCTTCATACTGCGTAAAAGGTACAAGTATTCTTTTCATGCAACATCTCCACTCATGCAAGAGATCTCTTCATCCTCTGATCTCATTTCTAACTCTTAGCTATTAACCTGAAAACTTGGTAAGGAGTATATAAAAAGGTAAAAGTAAAGGACCCCTGACAGTTAAGTCAAGTCGCAAAAGACTCTGGGGTTGCAGCGCTCATCTCGCTTTAGTGGCCAAGGGAGCAGAGGTTTGTCCGCAGACAGTTTTTCCAGGTCATGTGGCCAGCACGACTAAGCCGCTTCTGGCGAAACCAGAGCAACACACGGAAACGCCATTTGCCTTCCTGCCCAAGCAGTACCTATTTATCTACTTGCACTTTGACGTGCTTTCGAACTGCAAGGTTGGCAGGAGCAGGGACCGAGCAACGGGAGCTCACCCCGGCAACCTTAAATTATGCCCCTTCTTCTTTAGTATCCCTTATGCCTGCAACTGCTCCTCTCTTTCCTTCAAATCCCTCATCAAATTTCACTTTTTACATGGTGCTCTTGGTTTACTCCTCAATCCTCATCCCTAACCACAGCTTCTCACATTCATCTTTTGCTACCCTTGTCTCCCCATCCTTCCTTCCTTCCCCACTGTCAATATATGGATTCTAAATTCCTTGAGAGCAAAGACCCATCTTTTTCTTCCTTTTTATTTTTTATTTTTTGTACAAATCTCTATAAAGCATTGTGAACATTGAGGGCATAGTTTAAGTTGGGGGGGGGATTCAAGATAATGACGTGAGCTGCGACCTATACTTTTCACTCTGCTATTTTAAATTTTTTAACTTTTGATGAGCCACTTTATCTGTTTTAGGGTTTGGGGCTTTTGAAAAATAAATTACAGTGGTACCTCAGGTTAAGTACTTAATTCGTTCCGGAGGTCCGTACTTAACCTGAAACTGTTCTTAACCTGAAGCACCACTTTAGCTAATGGGGCCTCCTGCTGCCGCCGCACCGCCAGAGCACGATTTCTGTTCTTATCCTAAAGCAAGGTTCTTAACCTGAGGTAATATTTCTGGGTTAGCGGAGTCTGTAACCTGAAGCGTATATAACTTGAAGCGTATGTAACCTGAGGTACCACTGTAATTAATAATCTGTTATGACAGCCACTTGTGCAAATATGCATATATTTTTGTATTTGACTTGAGTTTGCTCTCGGGAGTCAAGAGGAGATGCAAGAAGCTATTCACAACAGGGAAACTCCGCTGTAGAATAACAAACCTTCCGTGCACCACCAACTTATCAGAGGTTTCAGGTGTAGGTGGTCAGATCAAGATGACAGGATACCTGCAATTTTTGTAACTGTCTGGAAGAGGGAACGCCAACACGTGTTGGTTGCATGACAAGCGACACTTGCTGAAATGCCATCTTCTACAACAGTTAATATCTGCTGAACTTCCCTTGGCCAAGAGGGCAAGGCTCGTGTGCCTTTAATAGTTGTGCTCCTGTTCAACTACTCTTGTCCTCTTTTTTGCCTGGCTATCCTAATACAATCCAACATGAAGCTTTACAGTAAAAGCAAGAGGAATTTTGTGGCAAAAGACATGCTCAGTTGTGCCTTATTTGGGGAATCTTGTCGTGGACTCCTTGAATTCAGCCAGAACTTTCAGGTGGGCTTCCAAACATGATAAAAACAATAAATTACACTTTGCTACGTAAAAATGGTTGGGGAGGAGTAAGTAGCAGCAGTTTTAATAGGCTTGGGAAGAATGAAAAGGTTACTTTCTGGAACCAAAAGTATCAATGGTATTGTGTCAGGCATACCTCTCTGTGGGCAGAATTCCATAACTGGGGCACCACCACCACCGAGAACTCTCCCAGTCACCAGCTGTTTTGTGTAAGAAGAAAAGGTACACAGAAAAGATCTTTGACAAGGACTTCAGCACTGAGGTTGGCTTCCATAGGGCTAGGTCTGTTTCTCCTTGCAGTTTTGTCAAGGAGAAAAAGCACTTTAGAAAACACACCCCGCCACAGTTTTGATACTATTATGCCTAAAACTGAGCATTCCTACACTGAGATTAAGAGATTATAGGTCAAGCATCTCATTCTTCTGCAGGCATGCTTCTCTTTCTCAGTCGATTTGAAAAGCAAGGAGCGGGCAGCGCTGTTCCTGAATTCACAGGTCTCCACAATTCCCCTCGCCAGATTGTCAGGGGCAACAGTTCATCACTCCCTGATGAGGGCCATGTTCAAAGTTACCTATGAAGCCTGCCCCCCACCCCACCAGTGCTCAAATTACACGTGAGTCAGAGGCATGAGGTATAATTTGTCTAAAACTGGAGCAAATCAAGGGATGGGGAGTCAATTGTGCATTTCAAGAGAGACCACCTACTTTACCACTGGAATTCAAACTCTATCCCCTGCCTTCCCCAATTCTGGAAAGCTGAGGCAGGGCCTCCCAAATTACCGTATTTTTCACCCTATAGGATGCACTTTTCCCCCTCCAAAAATGAAGGGGAAATTTGTGTGCGTCCTATGGGGTGAATACAGGCTTTCGCTGAAGCTTGGAGAGCGAGAGGGGTCGGTGCGCACCGACCCCTCTCACTCTCCAGGCTTCAGGAAGCTATCAGCAAGCCTGGGGAGCTCACGGGAGTTCCCGCAGGGCTCCCTAGGCTGCGGATAGCAATTTGCCGCCCAGTGCGTGAGGCACCCTGAAGCAGAGCGCCCCTGGCGCCAGGCAGACATCCGCAGCGTGGGGAGCCCTGCGGGAACTCCCACAGGGCTCCCCGCACTGCAGATAGCAGCCTGCCGACCGGCACGCAAAGTGCCCTGAAGCAGAGCGCCCCTCGCGCCGGGCAGATATCCGCAGCGTGGGGAGCCCTGCGGGAGTTCCTACAGGGCTCCCCATGCTGCGGATAGCAGCCTGCCGCCCGGCGCGCAGGGCACCCTGAAGCAGAGCGCCCCGCGCGCCGGGCAGACATCAGCCAGCCCCACAAGCTCGGGGGACAGCGGGGAGGCGCAGCACCGCCATCCCGCTGTTCCCCGACCTGGTTTTGGGGGGGAAATAAAGGAAATAAATTTTTCCTTTATTTCCCCCCAAAAAAACTAGGTGCGTCCTATGGGACGAAAAATATGGTAGATTTCTTCTCCCTTCTGTTTACTCCAACTCTGGAGAGACAAAGTGAGGTATTTCATTGTACTGACTGAGCTCTGAAGTAGGGAGAACCAAGGGCAATACAAGAGACCTCGCTTCCACCCAGTTCTGGAGCAAGGAGGAGGGTTTTCTCATGTGACACTGAATTTTGGAGAGGTTCATGCTGCTTCTGCCTGATCCCAGAATAACATGAAAGGCCCTCCCTCCCTGAAATTCTCTGACATGTGCAGAGGATTTGAGAGGAGAACATAACCACAAATTATGGCTAGCTAGTAAACGAAACCGAAACACGTAGACCCTCTAGTAATTCTTTAGAAAAAGTTGTATCTAAACCACATGTGACTTTTATTAGTTACAAGAATTCATTTCTATATGTTTCCCTCCCTCGTGTTCAATATGAGAGAAGTGCCATTACATGAGGACTACATGTGCTCTCTATCACTGGTGATACACCCTACTGAGAAGTAAACGTGTTCCTAGCTGCATAGTTCCATCTCTTCATCTGCATAACCCCCTCCTGGGTCATGTTTTTTGCTAGAGTGTGGCGAAAAGATGGGAGCTGTTTTTCACAGGCCTCTCTCTCTCTCTCTCTCTGTCCATCCACACATGCAAGGCAAGCATTTTGTTCCAAACTGCACAGCTATACATTGGAATGCACAGCTGCACAGCTATACATGGGAGCCATCCACTTCTGTCACAGAGAGAAAAGGGCTGCACAGTCATTAAGAATCAACTCCCACTTCTATCTGTGTACTTGTTGTGACCCCTGAATGCAGGAGCAATCTAGGTACAGGGTCAATACCTGCAGAGGAGCTAGCTAAGGAGCCAGACCAGGTGAAGGGCTCTGAGCTCACTGCTGGGAATCAGGGGACCACTGTGCCTGAGGCTGTTGGAGAAAATCCCCAGAAGAACCTCCCGTAACAGGCCAAAGGGTTGGCCACCTAAGGTTCTGGAAGTTCTCCACGATGGGGTGGAGCCTAGAAGAGGCTTTAGAAGACCTAAATCTGCTCTCAACCTCTGTTGGAGTTAAGTGGCTCACTCGGAACTATCCGTGGTCCTGCAACACCTGACCTTCTCCATAAGCCTGGACATCCATCCAGAACGCAACAATATTCCTACCATCAGTTGTGCTTCTTGGTCCCCTTACGGGGATTAAAAAGCTGTAATCGCATTGGAGGCATAGAGCTATGCACACCCAGCCCTGCCCCTTCTCCCTTCTTCCTCACCCAACCCTACCACATTCAGCAGAATCCTGAACAGAGGCACTTCTCACTGCAGCACCCACCTATTATTTAGCAAGAGTTACACACCACCACATAAAATAAAAAGTATGTGTTGACAGGACAGAGTATACCGTATTTTTTTTGCACCATAACACTCACTTTTTCCCTCCTAGAAAGTAAGGGGAAATGTCTGTGCGTCTTATGGAGGGAATGCCTATGGGTGGCGGGGGGGATCTGCTGCAGTCGTGAGCAGAGGATCCATGGTTCCCCTTCCTTCCCTCCTCCGTGGCTCGCTTTGAAACAGCAAAGCGGGAGAAGAGCCGCTGAGTGGGGAGGAGAGAGGGACAGAGAGCCTGCTTCTTTAAAGGAGCAAAGAGGGAGAGGAGAGGAGCTGCTTACACAAGTGTAAGCGGCTCCTGTCCGGTTGGTTCCTTTAAAGCAAGCAGGCTCTCTGTCCCTCTCTCCTCCCCACTCAGCTCGCTAAATAGCAGCAAAGTTTTTCAGCTCGCTAAGCCGGGGATGAGCGGTGAGGAGGGAGAAAAGCAGAGCCTGCTTGCTTTAAAGGAGCAAAGCGGGAGAGGAGAGGAGCCTTCTCCCCTTATACCACTCTTCTTCATTATTAGCAGCATCCTTCTCCACACACCCCACGCGTGCTCCTTGTCCCTTGAGTGCTTTTCCTTCCCTCCCCACTTAAAACGTGGTTACAAAGCATGAATCCACATGGATCCTCAGGATTTTTGCATTGGGCTACTCTAAACTCACTGTCAGATCACATGTCTGTGGCCACAGCATGAACCACAAAAATCATACATCCACTGTTTCATTTAGAATTTTTTTTTCTTGTTTTCCTCCTCTAAAAACTGCGTGCATGTTATGGTCGGGTGCGCATTATAGAGCGAAAAATACGGTAAATCAAATAAATAAATAAATAAATAAATAATAGTATAAAATTGTCACTAAAAATAGCAATAAAAGTAGTAGACGTCACAAAACATATAGATAAAAACAATAGTTTTAAAACCAAATATACATTTTTTTAAGTACAAGTACAAGTATGGTTTTCTAAACAAAAATATTTTTATCAGCTGTCATGTCAAAAACAGTACAAAAAAGCACCTGCCTAATATTATAGGCAAAGAGTAGCAGAGAATATGTTCCACCACACCAAACAATCAATTTCTCACAAGTTAAATGTATAGGTAGATACCGGAGGGGAACACTAAACACACCTTGGGGATCAGTTTTTCAAGCACTGCAATCCCATCTCACACTCCACATTTCTCGTGCTTTCTTAAAACCTGAAACCTTTTTGGTTCTTTTTGCTGATATCTATATCACAACTTTATTCCCTTTATCTACCTAAACCTGTTAGATTAGACTGTGCAGGTTGACCAATAGGAATTTCCCATGGGGATCTCTCTACATGGGAACAGTAAATATATAAAAGTAAATATTTTGTAGGAAGGAATACTTTTGTTATTCTAAAATGCAGTAACTGGTAACCAAAACAGCAACTCCGCATTACTGGAACAAAACAGAGTTTCTGCATGGCTGCTAACACTTTCTTTAATTTTCTAGCCAGATTCCACCCTGAAAAAATTAAGTCACCTACAACAGTATATAGCTGAATTAAAGCTAGTTAACAGCCTTTCATCTGGGGACTGAAGCTCTTTCAGGGGATGGATTTATTTATCTCTTTTACAATTAACCCGGTCATTAACAATCTCTCAGATTAGATAAGGGGCTAATTAGCAACCAAGAGCAGAGGGAGATGGATTCTTTTCCTACCGTTGGATAAATCTTTTCACTTTGCCTTTGGGAGGAATGTTACAGTTCACCACTTTAAAAACCTCAACAACACACACTGCTAATCTTGTTGTTGTTGTTTAGTCGTTTAGTCGTGTCCGACTCTTCGTGACCCCATGGACCAGAGCACGCCAGGCACTTCTGTCCTCCACTGCCTCCCGCAGTTTGATCAAACTCATGCTGGTAGCTTCAAGAACACCATCCAACCATCTCATTCTCTGTCGTCCCCTTCTCCTTGTGCCCTCCATCTTTCCCAACATCAGGGTCTTTTCCAGGGAGTCTTCTCTTCTCATGAGGTGGCCAAAGTATTGGAGCCTCAGCTTCACGATCTGTCCTTCCAGTGAGCGCTCAGGGCTGATTTCCTTCAGAATGGAGAGGTTTGATCTTCTTGCAGTCCATGGGACTCTCAAGAGTCTCCTCCAGCACCATAATTCAAAAGCATCAATTCTTCGGCGATCAGCCTTCTTTATGGTCCAGCTCTCACTTCCATACATCACTACTGGGAAAACCATGGCTTTTACTATACGGACCTTTGTTGGCAAGGTGATGTCTCTGCTTTTTAAGATGTTGTCTAGGTTTGCCATCGCCTTTCTCCCAAGGAGCAGGCGTCTTTTAATTTCGTGACTGCTGTCACCATCTGCACTGATCATGGAGCCCAAGAAAGTAAAATCTCTCACTGCCTCCATTTCTTCCCCTTCTATTTGCCAGGAGGTGATGGGCCCAGTGGCCATGATCTTCGTTTTTTTGATGTTGAGCTTCAGACCATATTTTGCGCTCTCCTCTTTCACCCTCATTAAAAGGTCCTTTAATTCCTCTTCACTTTCTGCCATCAAGGTTGTGTCATCTGCATATCTGAGGTTGTTGATATTTCTTCCGGCAATCTTAATTCCGGCTTGGGATTCATCCAGCCCAGCCTTTCGCATGATGAATTCTGCATATAAGTTAAATAAGCAGGGAGACAATATACAGCCTTGCCGTACTCCTTTCCCAATTTGGAACCAATCAGTTGTTCCATATCCAGTTCTAACTGTAGCTTCTTGTCCTACATAGAGATTTCTCAGGAGACAGATGAGGTGATCAGGCACTCCCATTTCTTTAAGAACTTGCCATAGTTTGCTGTGGTCAACACAGTCAAAGGCTTTTGCATAGTCAATGAAGCAGAAGTAGATGTCTTTCTGGAACTCTCTAGCTTTCTCCATTATCCAGCGCATGTTTGCAATTTGGTCTCTGGTTCCTCTGCCTCATCTAAATCCAGCTTGCACTTCTGGGAGATCTCGGTCCACATACTGCTTGAGCCTTCCTTGTAGAATTTTAAGCATAACCTTGCTAGCGTGTGAAATGAGTGCAATTGTGCGGTAGTTGGAGCATTCTACTGCTAATCTATATGCATTAATTCTCTGAAGTGTGTGAAGATTTGCAACTACCCTCTAGGACTGAGCTAAGAGCCAAAGAGGCAAGGGAGACTGGGCAGTGATAAACTGGGCAGTTGGAAACTTTTCTGTCAACATTTATTTAAGCATTTAAGGAAGGGCCAGTGTTTACATGAGAGGCACAAATACAAGATGGGTGACACCTGGCTTGAGAGCAGTACATGTGAAAAGGATCTAGGAGTCTTGGTTGACCACAAACTTGACATGAGCCAACAGTGTGACGCGGCAGCTAAAAAAGCCAATGCAATTCTGGGCTGCATCAATAGGAGTATAGCATCTAGCTCAAGGGAAGTAATAGTGCCACTCTATTCTGCTCTGGTCAGACCACAACTGGAGTACTGTGTCCAGTTCTGGGCACCACAGTTCAAGAAGGACACTGACAAACTGGAACGTGTCCAGAGGAGGGCAACCAAAATGGTCAAAGGCCTGGAAACGATGCCTTATGAGGAACGGCTAAGGGAGCTGGGCATGTTTAGCCTGGAGAAGAGGAGGTTAAGGGGTGATATGATAGCCATGTTCAAATATATAAAAGGATGTCATATAGAGGAGGGAGAAAGGTTGTTTTCTGCTGCTCCAGAGAAGCGGACACGGAGCAATGGATAAAAACTACAAGAAAGAAGATTCCACCTAAACATTAGGAAGAACTTCCTGACAGTAAGAGCTGTTCGACAGTGGAATTTGCTGCCAAGGAGTGTGGTGGAGTCTCCTTCTTTGGAGGTCTTTAAGCAGAGGCTTGACAACCATATGTCAGGAGTGCTCTGATGGTGTTTCCTGCTTGGCAGGGGGTTGGACTCGATGGCCCTTGTGGTCTCTTCCAACTCTATGATTCTATGATTCTACATGTGGAATAGTGGTGGCTGTCTGGGACTAACAGGAGTTGGTAGTCTGAAACATCTGGAGGGCTCCAGGTGGGGAAAGGCGGAGTTAGTCTAACATAAGGACTAAGAGCTTAAGAACAGAAGAGGAAAGGTCTATTGAGTCCAGCATCCTGTTGTCAGAGGCCAACCAGATGCCTGTGGGAAGCCCCCAAAAGTACCTGAACACAACAGTACTCTCCCCACTTGTGATTCCCAGCAAACAGAATTCAAGGGCATCCTGGCAATAATTTTACCTTCCTGTGCTTTTTTTTCCTGGGGAGACACATAGCCCTAAACAATTTATGGATCTACATTTGGCAGTATTTCAATATGAGTAGGACATCACCTTGCCACCAAAGGTCCGTATAGTTAAAGCTATGGTTTTCCCAATAGTGATGTATGGAAGTGAGAGCTGGACCATCAAGAAGGCTGATCGCCGAAGAATTGATGCTTTTGAATTATGGTGCTGGAGGAGACTCTTGAGAGTCCCATGGACTGCAAGAAGATCAAACCTATCCGTTCTAAAGGAAATCAGCCCTGAATGCTCACTGGAAGGACAGATCCTGAAGCTGAGGCACCAAGACTTTGGCCACCTCATGAGAAGAGAAGACTCCCTGGAAAGGACCCTGATGTTGGGAAAGATTGGGGGCACAAGGAGAAGGGGACGACAGAGGACGAGATGGTTGGACAGTGTTCTCGAAGCTACCAGCATGAGTTTGACCAAACTGCGGGAGACAGTGGAAGGCAGAAGTGCCTGGCGTGCTCTGGTCCATGGGGGTCACGAAGAGTCGGACACGACTAAACGACTAAACAACAACAACAGCAACAACAACAACAGGAAAGTGACAGTAACCCAAACATTTTTTTTAGAAAAAAAGGCACTGAATTTATCTAACCCTCTCTTAAAGCCATTCAAGTCGGTGGTCATCAATATGTCTTGTAGGAGACAATGCCATAGTATAACTATGCGCTTTGTGAAGAAGTGCTTTCTTTTGTCTCTCCTGAATCTCTCATCGGATGGCCCCATGTGTTTTAGTGCTGAGAGGGAGGAAAACTTGTACACCTTTTCTCTAAACTAAAAAGCCCCAAAGCTTTCCATATAAGGGAGATGAGCCAGCCCCTTGATTGCTTTAGTTGCCCTTCACCGGCTTTACAGTCTCCTTTCTGAGGTGAGGTGATCAGAATTGCACACATTATTTCAAGTGCCATCTTCCCCAGACATTAACCAACTTGGTGGTCTTAAGTAAGCCACTCTCTCAGCCTCATACACTATCCCTTTCCCACTTGCAGTGTGTCTCAGTGGGATTCTTTTTGCTACTCAACTTAAGACGAAAAGGGAATGTTAAAGAAATTTGGACGGGTTTGTCCAATAAAAGGCAGGTCTGCGGCTTTTTCAGTCTGCAGCAAATATAAAATGCTTGCAGGTCAATTCTCACAAGCATCCAAAGTGCAATGAGGGCTTCTCTAACAATGTTCAAACCACTTCTAGGAAAGTGAACTATTCCTATAACTCAGAGGTTTTCAACCTTTCTGAGTCCACGGCATTCTTTCTGTGGCACCCCTGTGGGGCTCAGGAGCCGTTATATCACCCCCTTGCTTGCAGAACTGGCAGCTTCTCACACTTTTTCAAGCACCCTCCCTTGTGGAGTATTCCCTCAGCCTCCCCTCCTCTACCCTCACCTTGGGAGTCCTCTGGGTAGCTGCTGCTGCCGCCCCTGGTCTCTGAGCTGCCCCCCCGCCCCATAGAAAGGTGCCTCCTCACACTGCTCCACAGGGGCCTAGGATTTGTTTGTCCATTCCCAACAGCAGGGGCTGGTGGACCGGCTGGCTGGACTCCCTGGCCTGCTTGCTTGCTTACTCTAAGGCCACCTCAGCACCTGGTAACCAGTACCCCCTGACCAGTCCCAGAGGCACCATTCTCCTGGGGAGCTTGTAGTCAGGGCTGCTGCAACAAACAGCTGTGTGAGTCATTGGGAGGCAGAGACACTAGACGGCATCAAAGGAGAGAGTGAAGGAAAGAGGGATAGAGGTCAGTGTTGCTGTGGCACCCATGACCTTTGTTCAAGGCCACCTGGGGTGCCATGGCACACTGGTTGAAAACCACTGATATAACAGAGTTAAGCCAAAGAAAGCCCTTAATATTCAGACCTGCTATTACATGCTTTTCTTGTGTTAGACCATCTGCTTCTGGGTATTAGAACTGGAAAAGAAAGCTGATGGGACTGACCTTGGTAGGGCTTTTTCTTAAGTCGCTTCCGATGATGAAGTGGTGCCATTATTAACTTATTTGCAAAGAGCCTCTTGATTTATAAACTGTGGCCACAGTCCCCATTCCTTATCATTTACCCTCTGTATGGCAATGGCAACATCTGTCTCCACAGATGTGAACCCATGCAAATGAGACATATGGGCTTAGGCTGGCACTGGTTTGATCGCAGGAAGAGCTCCTGGCAGGGGAGCACAATATAAACTGTTCAGCAGTCTGCCCCTCTTAACCTACCGTTGGTTGGAGCCTGGGCACTGTTGGAAACCAGAAGGCTACTTTCTTGGTGGGCCCAGATCCAGCCTAACAGATGGCCAGCCAGGAAGGCGTGCCAGAGAAACCAGAATGTGCATCTAATTTGATAATTAAGGGCTGCATTCCCCTCCAGACACAATGAAATGGAAGGCCACACATGACTTCTGGCTTATAGTGAGGACAACAGCCCTCTAGTTCAAAACTGAGCTACTTTTCAACTTGGGGGAGGGGGAGGGATAAGCAGTTCACTGGTCCCCAAAGAAGAATTATGAAGATTACAGCACTTCAAGAAAGGAATGATGAGTTGGGGTGGAGAGCGTTAAAACATATACTTTATCCAAAAGCCCATTTACCATCTGAGGTACCAGTGGATCTTTGCCAAGACAGTACTGTACGGCGTCTTCACTTAAATTTCATGTTGAATAAAAACATTGGCAAGAACCTAATAAACCTTTTACAGAGATCTAAATTTGGGCTTCCTGTCCAAAAAGTAATAATGCTGCTGGGTTAGAGAGAGAGAACAAGGAAGCTTTAATATCAGGGGGAATTGCACATCAAATATAGTTTTCTAAATGTTTAAAAACAAATGTGCGTCTTTGACTTATGGTTGTAATGGCTAAAAAATCCAAGTACTATGCATTGGCTTAAATAGGTGTTGAGAGAAGATTTCCAGTGTCATATGTGTAGTGCAAATGTGTCATTCCATAGTTAATAAACTTGGGCTCATGCGGTCCCTTTCCCCTCTAACCTTTTCATACCTAACCACAGTGCAGTGTTGCATCTTCACCAGTGTCAGCGCTAACCATGGTTAGTTTCAAAACAGAATTTGAAGTAGGTGCACTGCATGTTCTAGTTAAAGCTAACCATGTTAAATAGTGCAGATGTAACACTGTAACATGGTTAGCCTTAAAAAGGGGAGGAAGAAAATCAGAAGGAAGAGGAACGTGTTAAAGATTAAGAAATCTGGAGTCATTAAGTCTTTATCAGGCCAAAGAGCTTTCCTGCAGCTTAGACTACTTTCCCAGAAGTATGTTTTCAATGTGAAAAAAACCTCTGAGAAATTAAAGATCTTATGTATTCCTGCCAAACGGAAAGTGATTAAAGCAGCCACCTTAGGTTACAGCTTTTGCTCTCTGCAGCCAATGTACAGTTTCTTTATTCCCAAATGAGCTATATGTTACAGTTTTATAGCTCATTGTTCTGAGGACCTCTTTGTAAAATGGCAACTCGTCACTTGCTATTTCTTGGCTATGAAAATATTTACACCATGGAACTCTACAGGCCGCAACAGAATTGCAGCAGGACAGATTCTCATGTTACTTTCAGATATCGTGCAAATCCACGGCAACTACTTTTATCGCATCAGTTTTGGGTAGAATTTCATTTGAATGCGTTCTCCCATGATGACAGCGATTAGGATCACACAATGGCAAACTATTTAAAGCCCGTGTTTGTCCTAAGTGTGGTAAATACCAGCTTTCGTCATTGGAGGGTCTCACAGGTGTGAGCTAGCTACTAAGAAGTGGCATGCTGGAAAAAAGAAGAAGAAGAAGAAGAGTTTGGATTTGATATCCCGCCTTTCACTCCCCTTCAGGAGTCTCAAAGCGGCTAACATTCTCCTTTCCCTTCCTCCCCCACAACAAACACTCTGTGAGGTGAGTGGGGCTGAGAGACTTCACAGAAGTGTGACTGGCCCAAGGTCACCCAGCAGCTGCATGTGGAGGAGCGGAGACGCGAACCCGGTTTCCCAGATTACGTGACTACCGCTCTTAACCACTACACCACACTGGCACATTAAAAAATTAATGTGGTAACTTAATAATAATAATAATGATAATAATTTTTATTTATACCCCACCCTTTGACCATTTCAAAAGCTAATGTAAGAATGAATTTAAAATAAGAAGCAAAACAAGTCATCTCTGAACTCGCCTCAAAGAAATCCATAGCATCTAAGAATTTCTGCTGCTATTCTAATAAAATCCCTGTTTTGTTTAAAAAGTAACAAGTTTATACATTCTGAATCAACAAAGGGAGGAGAAATTAATGGGGGGAAAAATCGGGGTAACACCATTTAGAAGATATAGGTTATGGGAGGAATTCGGCATCACACTAAAACAAACATTCTGTCAGCGCAAGCATTTCTACTTGGCCAATGGAACAACCTAACCTCTCCTCTCCCCGAACAGGGTTCTGTGGGTTCTCCTGACCCCCGCCAGAGCCAAGTGGGTTGGGGGACATGGAAGGAAGGGGGGAGCCACTAAACTACTTACTTGAATCCTGCCCCATTTTTTCTATATAAAAGAGAGAGAGTGTTCAAACGCTGTAGACTAGTACATTTAGATTCCCCCCCCCTCTTTTGTTGGCATGAAGTGTGCCTCTGGGGGTGAAGTCAAATCGCTGGCACCAAGTTGACCTTACTGTGGTGAAAGACTGGGCAGTGTGTATGAAGGCCCTGGGCTCCCCAGACAACAGGACCTCCCTCTTGGCCTTATTGATGTGGTCCGAAGGAAAGCAGAGCAATACGTTTGGCACCAGCTTGGCTGCAGGAGTTGCCAAAAGGAGGCGTACAAGGCACCATTCAACTGTCTTAGGGACCCCACTTTGGATTTGTGTAGGGTTTAGTCCTTAGCCTTTTCTTCTCCCAGAGATATCCTGCAAGGCAGCAGACGTATAACAATAACAAAACAAGCAGCCTTTGAAGTTAGTGTTTTCTGTTTATTCCATCCTGATATTCTAGAGTGACTGGATGTCTTCAGGCGTGTATCTTTGAGGGCCCTTTTGATTGAAAAACGACTCATAAATTTTAATATTACTAGCATACAACAGCAGGCATAGGTGTCACTACCATTTCCATTTTGAAGTCATTACAGAATCTGAATCCAGAAAACCCTCACCTCGTTAGCACCGGGACACAAAATTTCAAAGATCCATTTCAAAGATGAATAGAGAGTCATTTGTTTTTCCCCACAGAAGTTTTTTAAATGGAAAAAGCCATGGTAAATTTCAACCAGGTTGTTTCCCCAACGTAGGTCTTTGTGAAACTGGCTTTCTCTGATAACCTGCCAGGTTTGGATGATCTTGTGGGCATAACATAAGGCTTTCTTTTATTGAAAAAGCTAGCTTTGGAGGACTACAGTCACAGCAAGCATGCTCAGGTGCACAGCTGACACTGGCCGTGTTTCACCAAGCTGCCCATTAGGAAAATCAAATGGCTTGTTTGTTTTTAAATGAGCCCTTTCAAACGGATCATTTATAAGACAAAGAGAGAGAAATCATTAGAGGCTTCAGATAGTCACAAACTAAAACATTTTCTCCTTTCTGGTTTATTTTTTTCTGAGTGGAGGGCTGAATGTGCCTATAGGGAGAATGAATGCTACCTTAACTCAGGAAGCAACAGAAAAGCCGAGAAATCAACATTCTGCAACAAGTAATTTCGTCATCTTAAAATTGTGCATGTGAGGTTGCAGGCACATTAAATCCTACTGAAGTCTGGGAAATGAAGGCTATGATCCACACTCTTCCAGCCTTAAAAATATCCTTATCTATAGGTCAGGGAACAATGAGATTCTAGCTTAGTACATTCAAAAGTAGTGGCAATCCTAATGTTGCTATATATGGAAATGTACCAAGTTGTAAAGGCAGGCATGCATTGAAGCTAGTTAGTCTGAAAAGTTCTTAAGCAATACAACTTCTCATCAAGGGTATCGTAGAGCTTGGAAAAGTACAGAACTAGGACAACCAAACCAAAAAGAGAGAGGCTGGACGGACTATTTTATGAGGAAAGATTGCCCCCGCCCCCCAAAAATATGGGCATACTCAACATATAGGATTCACTGCCACAGGAAGTAGTGAAGGCCACTTGTTTAGATGGCTTTAAAGGGGATTGGACAAACCCATGTAGGATTAGGCGATCAATGGCTACCTGTCCTGATGTCTATAGACGACCTCCTTGCTTGGGTTACAATTCCCAACATCCCAACCACTGGTTACACTGGCTGGAGTGGAAGCATCTGAAGGGCATCATGTTGGAGAATGCTGGCCAATCAGTGCAGCTCACTTGAACCCTGGTTGGTATAGGAAACATTTGAAAGCTTGGTTGGGGTTTTTCATTTCTTGTAATAATTGTCTTTCAGTTGTCAACAACTTTATATGAACAACTTAAGTTAAACATTCCACTAGGCAAGCAAAAGTCCACGACTATTCCTGAAGAAGCTCTTTAGAACCTGACCCTAATTGCCAAGCAATTTAAAATATCAGGCCCAAAATGATGTTTGCTGAAGTGCTTTTGATTTCATTCTTATATTTTGGGTTGCCTTGCCACAGAATGCTAAAAGCAAATACTTTGGGATATTCTACCTCTGAACACATTAATGTATACACTGATGAATTAAGAGTGCTTGTAGATATGAATAACCTTGATTGCCTTTCTCTGATAGGATGCCCACCAGAAACTTTCAATAGAAACTTGCCATTTTGGAACATAAAACATTTCTTCTGATAATGTTTCCCCTCCCTCCCTCCATTTCTTTTTCCCTGGCCCATCCAGTCTGCTAACAGCTTTGCTCTTTATGCCAGCAAAAAACATAATAATGCTTTAAACATATTTGAGATGTACAATTAATATTTTGACACAAGAAAATGCTTTTGTGTTTGTTGACCGTGCAGAACTATGATTATTCTTAATAGTTTTGCATGAATATTCTTCTCACATCGCACCCAAATTTTCAAAGCAGCTTATCCATGCTTGTTCTCAGAAGGCGGTTATGCATTAGTTTGCCTTTTGCATCAGAAATGAACCTCAGAGTTGTCACCAAGCTGATCATTATTCTGTTGTTGTAACTGACAAGGGGTGGAGGTAATTTGCACTGCCTTGTTGGCTTCCGTTATTAATGTTGACCTCTGTTATTGTGAATATATGCAGGATTTCCCTGGCAGACTTGCAAATGGCAATTTTGGATTTTCAGGCTATGGTGTAATTGGCTGCCATGAGTTAACAACTAGCCATGTCACCTGGTGATCCTTGAAGGTTAAGACCTCTTGACAGCTGCTATTCGCTTTGTAAAATTTGCCATTCAGTTGCTTTCACTTGAAGTTTTGAAGGGCCATGGCCAAGGGGTGGGGCACATGCTCTGGATGCAGAAGTTTCAATCCCTGGCATCTCTAGGTAGAACCCTGGAGAGTTGCTGCTAAGCCAGTGTGGACAATGCTGAACCAATGGTCTGTTCTGACGTATGTTTAATGTGATGTGTCAGGTTGCATGGTTGTGCTCAACAGAGCAAGAGATGCTACCTGATGCCACAAGACTGTTGAAGGTGTGGCTAACCAGAGGAAAGTGGGAACCCCAATTTAAAACCAAGATTTAAATGGGGAAAGAAGAAAAATCACACTGAAGACTAAAAACACCTGGGAAATATTATTTACCGAACAGCAATGACAGATGGGAAGAAGCTAAAAGGTGAAGACTCAACAACAGTCATTATACAGGCATGAGAAACAGCCAAGTTTGTTTGGCTGTGTTAGACTAACATGGTCCTCTGATTTTGCTTGGGCCTGTCCAGACCTTTAGTTGAAAATAATCATAATCACTTCAAATTCTGGGCAATTTCCCCCCCACCACAACTCTTGTCTCCATGAAAAGGGGAGTTCTATGATAAGACCTAATCTAAGAAACTTGAAGAATGTCAAGTATTTTCCTTGGTCAAAAACACACACAGACAAGCACACAGTTTAACTGATTGCAGCTGACCTTGCTTTTTTGTGCTAGAGATAGGGTCATCACAGGTTAGAGCCCACAGCCCAATGGATAAGCCTAGGAATTCCGAAGGGGAGACAGAACTAAATGAAAACAAAATGCCTTTCATGTTTTTACAGATACCTGCATCCCCACCCAAATTCTGAAGAATAAGCGAACAACAGCCACAAACTAAGGGCCCAGGTAAATCCCAAGCTATCTTTTCTTTTTGCAAGAAAAGATTAAACTTGTATTCCAAAAAGAAGCAGAATAAGGAAATCCTTAAAAAGGAAAAGTCAAGATCAGGCCACATCTTATTTTCTCCCCGAAACTAAAGTGCTTCCTTAAAACATTACCACATGTAAAGCGAGGAGCAAATATATTAGTTGAATATTTTTGGGACTAGATATGTGAATCTCAGAGTACCATCAAAAGACATGCATGTGCCAAGATCTTCTCAAAGCCAGTTCATCCAAATCTGACGCATCTGTACAGTTCTGCTGATCCCCAGAGAGAACACATGGGGTAGTATTCAACACTGCTGTGGTGAGCTGTCGGGAGACCCTCCAGATTAGAGGTGGGGGCATATGAGGACTGCAGAGGAGGAGAGGAAGAGGAAGTCCTATTACTCAGGTGAAACTCAATGGACAACCACTGGGTCATGTGGACCCAATATCCACAAGAGCTCCTCATTTGTTTTATTCTGCATATGTGAGCTATATGTGTGCTATATTCATGTAAGGTAAAAGGTAAAGGACGCCTGGACGGTTAAGTGCAGTCAAAGCCAGCATTTGTCCAGCTTTGCGGGTCACGTGCCCAGCATGGCTAAACTGCTTCTGGAGCAACGGAACATGATGACAGAAACCAGAGCACATGGAAACACTGTTTACCTTTCTGCCACAGCGGTACCTATTTATCTACTTGCACTGGCATGCTTTCAAACCACTAGGTTGGCAGGAGCTGCCACAGAGCAACAGGAGCTCACCCCATCGCAGGGATTCAAACCACCGACCTTCTGATCAGCAAGTCCAAGAGCCTCAGTGGTTTAGACCACAGTGCCACCCGCGTCCCACACAGAGCAGCCCTCTCTGTTGAAAAGCCTTATGTTATTAGGGGAACCTCAGGAATGCCTTTGAAGCAGACTATAAAGAGTAGGCGTATTCATATAAAGGCCTTCAGGTACCCTAGTCCCAATCCATTTAGGGCTTTGATGGAAGTGATCAGATTACACATAATACAGTAGTTGTTTTTATACTGGAATCTGAAGATTAATTATATAGGATTTGGTCCCAAGAGAGTGAACTTTAAATTAATTTATGCCATGCTCCAATTCCAATTTGGGCAATTCATCCCTTCCCCAACAACTTCCCGTATCTTATCCCACAGGGTTAATGGAGGCCCACCAACCATCCAGAGAGGTTTTTCTGGAGTGCAGGAAGGAAGAAGCAGCAGGAAACTTAAGCCATATTAAAAATAATTTTTAAAAATACCCTTTAGGACTATAGCTTCCATATTACAAAAGGCAGGGAGGGATGGTCCACCCATTTAGATCAGTAATTTAAGGCGTTCTCAAATGTATAGGAAAGAATTAAGCAAAGTTATGGTTCCTTCCCATATGACAATAATTTTCCCAGTGACAGGTCAGATTCCAAAATTAGTCACAATTGTTTTGTGGATGTTCACTTAGCTGCCAAGCATTGCCATAGTGGGCAAAGGCGGGACAAGGAGCTATAGGAACGCGTGTTGAATGGTGAGTCAATGTAATTCTATCTAGAAGCAAACCCTCTCAACTTCAAATTTGAGGGCTGCTATGTAAGTTGAAGGCCAGAATCCTATGCATTCTTTATTTGGCAGGAAACTGAAGTTTCTTCCATGTTTGATCTGCTCTTAATGGTCAAGAAGTTTGGGTTTGGTGACTTGCTAGGCTCTGTTTTCCTGAGGCTTGCATTCATTACTTTTCATCCTTTGAGGGTGCTTATGGCTAGAGCTTAGCAAATTGTGGGCTACCTCTCTTCTTTCCACTGCTGCCCTGAACGTTTTGGAAAGATGGTGGGATTTTTTAAAAATGTAGCAAATTTAAAGAATAGTAATCCCAGCATCTCAAAGCAAAATGCTTTTCTCCAACCATATTCAATCCCATTGCAACTGCCCACAACAGCCCAAGCCTGCTCCTATTTTAAATTAAACCAACAGAGCTCTACAAATAGTAAGCAGGGGAGAATAAAATAAAAGGGGGGCTTTGGGATCTTTCAAATGGGAACCTGTCAACGCTTAACTGATTTTGTAATGCAAAAAAAAAAAAAATACTATGTAAGAAAACCTGACACATCTCTCCCCCAGCATTCATCACATTTTTATATCATTTGTGCTATCCTTTTATTATTTACTACCTACTCTAAAAAAAGAGAGGTCTCTTGCATTTCTCTTTATATCAGAGCTGTTCCAAGTGTTCTCACCATTTTCACTGCCAATCTCTTACAGAGACTTTGCCTTCCCCTCTCCGGCCACATTGACAAGAGGATCCATTACCAAAGAGGTTTTGTTTGTTTGCTTATACCAATCAGTTCATTGCTTGGAGTGCAAATGGCCAGCCTGAGTGATTTCCAGGCATTTCCTGAGTTCTTTTCTTGTGCAGAAACTGCACAATTTGATGCAACAAGCCTGGCAGGAATGTGTCATGTAAGGAAGTGCTCGTAGCCGCTTGCCTACTCACTTAAAGAGCTGGTGTTCTGGCAGAAGGGCAACTGCAGTGAAATTAATTGTGGAAATACTAAAGTCCTAGTTTTGGGGGAGGGGTGGAGAGGGCAGGATTGTGGGCAGGTTGTTGAAGCCAAACACCCCCTTTCACCCTCCCAAGACCCTGCAAGACCTTAAGGTGGCTCTGCTCCTTCGCTCAAGCTTACGGATGATGCACATTTAAAGAGTGCATTCTCGCAAATTAACAGGCAGGGACTTGTAGTTTCTGCAATTCTGTAATCATAGGCATTTTCTCAGTCTTTAGCAGCTGTTGCAGAAGATGCCTTGAGCTCTCAAGTTTCAAGCACCAAGACCCTGCAGGCCAAGCAGTTAGAGATTAATTCATTCCCCTGTTGACAGCAAGCCAGCAGAAGTAACAGCAATCATATAAAAGTCACTTTCTCCAGCCTTCCTCAATTACAAATCCTTTCACCAACGACCTCAATCTAAGCCCGGGTGTTTCAAGCCTGACGACACTTCCAAAGTTCAGAAACAAAAGCAGTTACAGAACTGGTGGCCTTAATCTGTATAGCATGCAAATCTGCATCACGAAGATCAATTTGAATGTTATATTCAGAGCACAGGGTTAGACCTTCCCTACTGCACAATTCTGGAATTCTTCATTGCAGAACTCACCAAGCAAAAATCCCTGGTGTGATCAGCCTGGGATCACCTCTCCGAATTATGTTGTTGTTGTTGTTTAGTCGTTTAGTCGTGTTCAACTCTTCATGACTCCATGGACCAGAGCACACCAGGCACTCCTGTCTTCCACTGCCTCCCACAGTTTGGTCAAACTCATGCTGGTAGCTTCAAGAACACTATCCAACCATCTCGTCCTCTGTCGTCCCCTTCTCCTTGTGCCCTCCATCTTTCCCAACATCAGGGTCTTTTCCATGGAGTCTTCTCTTCTCATGAGGTGGCCAAAGTATTGGAGCCTCAACTTCAGGATCTGTCCTTCCAGTGAGCACTCAGGGCTGATTTCCTTCAGAATGGATAGGTTTGATCTTCTTGCAGTCCATGGGACTCTCCAGAGTCTCCTCCAGCACCATAATTCAAAAGCACTCCAAATTATATACTGTACAACTTTAAATAAATTCAAGACAGGAGCAGAGGAAATGCGTTATCTAGGGCAGACCATTCCCATTTGTGTTAAATATAAATTGCCCTACATAAAACGAAGGACTTCCAATGAGCGCTAAGTTGCTTAGGGCAAGGATGCAAACTTTACCTATGGATCTCAAATGAGCTCTGTATACAGCAGAGAGAAATGAGAAGGTTACCCTGAATTTATGAAATCATGCTCTTTGAGGAAGGGCCATAGCTCCATGGTAGAACAACTGCTTTGCATGCAGAAGGTCCCAGGTGCCATCTCTGGCATCTCCACATAGGCCTGGGAGAGAAATCATGGAGAACCATTGCTGAATGGTCCAGTAGGGTGGACCTCCACGTTTTTATGCACACCATGAAAAGGAGTAAAGGAAGAAAAAGCTAGGAACTCTATCTAACCATTACTTCTTAGCTGGAGATATCATAACACAAGTGTAAAGGTAAAATAACCATGTCCACCGTCTCAGGCTAAAAATGCCCAAGCCATAGAATCATAGAGTTCGACAGGACCATGAAAGTAATGTAGTCCAACCCCTTCAATGCAAGAATATTTTTGCCCAACGTTGGGCTCAAACTCACATCCCTGAGATTGAGTCTTATGCTCCATCAACTGTGCTATGAAAGAAACAAAAGGTCCTTAATGCCAATAGCATTGTTGCATTCATATTGCTTACTTAATCCTGCTACTTCAGATGCACTACTAAATGCAAGTTTGTCACACAATACAATGATATTGTATTCTCACTGTTTGTCAACATCTGCTGTAACTCAAAAGGGGCTAGATGCTCCAGCCACTTCCATCAAGGAACTGTCCCCTTGTATTCGGAAAAGTACTAAAGAAAGTGTGTCTGTGTTGTAGCACAAATGACAGGATCAAATGGGAAGGAAATGGTGTTGCAATTCGAAATGGAAACTTACCCAGCTGCACTGTTTTAAACAAAATAATTTAAGTTGCTCCAGGCTGCCCCAATACAGTTCCAGACACGTTCGACTACAAAAACCAAAGGACATTCTTGGGGAAGAAGAGCCAGAGTTCAGTTGCAGAACACATGCTATAAATGTGTTATTGAGTTCCAATCCTCAGCATCTCCAAGCAGAGCTGAGAAAGACCCCAGTATGAAACCCGGGAAAGCTGCTGCAGTCAATCTAGACAATGATGAGTCAGGTGGACCAACCATTTGATTCAGTAGTAGTGTTTGGATGTCATGCTACACCAGGCACCCCCAAATACGGTCCTTCAGATGTTTTGGGACTACAATTCCCATGATCCCTGACCACTGGTCCTGTTAGCTAGGGATGATGGGAGTTGTAGTCCCAAAAACATCTGAAGGACCAAGTTTGGGGATACCTGTGCTAAACTATAGTTTTTTGTTGTTTAGTCGTGTCCGACTCTTCGTGACCCCATGGACCAGAGCACGCTAGGTGCTCCTGTCTTCCACTGCCTCCCGCAGTTTGGTCAAACTCATGCTGGTAGCTTCGAGAACACTGTCCAGCCATCTCGTCCTCTGTCGTCCCCTTCTCCTTGTGCCCTCCATCTTTCCCAACATCAGGGTCTTTTCCAGGGAGTCTTCTCTTCTCATGAGGTGGCCAAAGTATTGGAGCCTCAGCTTCAGGATCTGTCCTTCCAGTGAGCACTCAGGGCTGATTTCCTTAAGAATAGATAGGTTTGATCTTCTTGCAGTCCATGGGACTCTCAAGAGTCTCCTCCAGCACCATAATTCAAAAGCATATGTAAATGAGCCGACCCTTTCCCCAGGTTTGTGTACCCTGCCCCTCTGGCACAGTCAGGTGAAGGAGTTTGGATGCTTTCCCTTCCACTTTTGATTAACCACGGTTTGCTGCATCATCCAGACCAACAAACTATGACTAAGATGATGTTTAGTGTGTTTCAAACAAAGCTGACTTCAAATAATGGTTGTTGCAGCTGCCTTGATTAAACTGTCACAGTTGCCAATAAGGAACTATAGGATACAGCTATGCGGTTAACCGAATGAATAATAAAACATACCAGGAGGAAAAGGATGTGTGGTTTATGATTACAAAAGGTTCCATGATAGCAAACATGAGTATTAATACTTGACAAGGTAGGCTCTTTGATGCTGGGCCATAGTGAGTCAAAAAGGTAAAAGTAGCTTTTAAACAATTCGCTCTAATTTTCGTTGTTGTGCAAGGATATCTTTCTTCCACCAGCCCAAAAACAGATCTCATTTAATTCCTAAGGTCTTAAAAGGAAGACAGCTAGTCAATCATTTTGAGAAATGTGAAAGCAGCACACAGACTGGTGCCTTCATTAGGAAATGAATCTGGGCCGCACATTGTCTCTCAGGTGGTTCAGTGTGCAGAAAAGTTTGGCAAGAATTTTAAAAATGTAGCGGTTTGAGTAACACTATACCAAGAGACGACCCCAGTTAGTTTCACAGACTGCAGGAGGGACAAAGTGCCCCCTAAAGTATGCAGGCCCAACCCAATTATGAGAAAAATGTGGCCTCCAAACCAGCGTCTGCCATGGGATCAACTTCATGGGCTCGGGTGTATTTCAAACAAGAAAAACACAACTCTGTGGATCACATTTGTGCCACATTATACCAGCCATTCCTGAGTGATGTCAGCTTAGCCAGACTGCACCAGAAAGTACTTGCCAGCCAACTATCAGAGCCAAGTGTCTTTCACAATCTGACTAACCCTACAAAGCCACTGAATCATATTACAACGTAGCACACTGCACAAGTTAAGTTGATTTAATCAACTCCAATCCAACACCGGAGCAAAAGTGTGACAAAACTGGCTTGGGTAAACAAATATACACTCCAAACATGCACTGGCTTCCTAGAAACCATGGTTTGCAGAACAAAACCCAGCATGGTGGACATTTCCCTTTCCCTAACTTCATCTCTTCCAGAGCACCTTCTCATCTGCTCCCTCAGTCCAGAGTTAGGGTTAAACCAGGCATAGGCAAACTCGGCCCTCCAGATGTTTTGGGAATACAATTCCCATCATGCCTGACCACCGGTCCTGTTAGCTAGGGATCATGGGAGACGTAGTCCCAAAACATCTGGAGCACCGAGTTTGCCTATGCCTGGGTTGAACCCATGCTCGCAGGTTCACACATAATAGCAAGTTGAGATTAGGCTCACTCAGGCTCATTTTCACTCAAGCACACTGTGTTAAACCATAGTTTAGCATGATGTGCAAATGCAGCCATTATGTCTGCGATAGGCCAGGGTTTCTCCCACCTGTCATTGGTGCTATTTATTGGTGCCACTGTTTCTCAGAAGCTGCCACACCCTGCTCCACCACCACCACAACCATTTTTTAAATAAAATAAAAACCCCACAGTCCATTCCAATCCAAGCTGGTAATTATAAGAACCTTGCAACGTCAAGAATTTGAGGGCCAAGTTTGTTTTCCTCTTTTGCTTCTGAGCGATGACTTTTTAGGTTCTGTATCTGAGGGCAGGGACTGTCCTGCATTATTTTACTGATTCGTAAGCCACTCTAGAAGCTTTTCCAGCATGGACGCTTTGAACAAACAAACGAAATTCATGCGCATAGTTCCTTTCTGTTTCGGATTTGTCTATGCCTCTTAGTTCTGCCTGGTTTAGACACTTGTGGCTTATGCAACACTGTATATGACCAGATCTGTTTCACAGGAGCCTGTCCCACATTTAAGCAACAACAGTAGAAGAAGCGCATAGCATCTGCTGCCAATTAATGGCCAGCTGAGAAGAGCATTGAGACACATCAACACCAGCTGCCTATTAATTGCTCCCATGAACAATGTTGCACCTAGGCCATCACTGCTACTATACATGATCAATGAAAGATGGCAGAAACAACAGTTTCCTCATTTTAGAATACTTTTTTAATAAAATGAAACCTCATCACAATCATTACTAAGGCTGTCCTCATTTTTCTGGCATGCTTTAATTCCGCAATCAGGCATTTACTGCAGAATCCAATGCATGTTTAAACTTGGAAATAAGTCACACTGTGTTCAATGGAGCTTGCTTCCCGGTAAGTTTACAAAGGATTAAAGCTTTAGCACTGAAGCTCCCACAAGTCTACACAATCTTAAGGATCAGCTCAAATAATAAGATGTCCAGTTAATTAATTTATTAAATTTATATCCTGCCCTTTCTCCCCAAGGAGCCCAGGGTAGCAAACGGAAAGTAATGAAACAATAAGGCTGATTGGACAAGTGAAACCAACCACCTGATTCCTTGATCCTTGCCCATCCTGTCTCATTAAAACAAGCCAGGAAGTGCTGGGTGATGGTTAAAGAAGCAGTTATTGAACTGCTTCTTTAAAAACCATTTTTGGACTTGGCCAATATGGCCAACTATTGCCAAGTCTCAAATCTTCCATTCTTGGGCAAGGTGATTGAGCGGGTGAACAACTCCAGGCATGCCTGGAGGATACGGACCATTTGGATTCAGGCCTCATCATGGGACTGAAACTGCCTTGGTTGTCCTGGTCGATGATCTCCGGCAGACCAGGGACCATGGTGAAAGATGTTCCCTAGTCCTGCTGGATCTCTCAGCGGCCTTTGATACCATCGACAATGACATCCTTCTGGACTGCCTAGAGTAGCTGAGGGCACTGTTATATAGTGATTCTGCTCCTTCCTCCTGGGCTCTGTGCAGAAAGTGGTGTTGGGGGATGAGTGTTCAGACCCCTGGGCTCTCACTTGTGGGGTGCCTCAGGGCTCCGTCTTCTCCCCGATGCTTTTTAACATCTATATGAAGCCGCCGGGAGAGATCATCAGGGAGTTTGGGCTGGGCATTCACCAGTATGTGGATGATACACAGCTCTACCTGTCCTTCAAATCTGAAGCAGTGAAGGCAGTGAAGGTCCTGTGTGAGTGTCTGGAGGCAGTTGGATGATGGATAGCAGATTGAGGTTGAATCCTGACAGGACAGAAGTACTGTTTTGGAGTAAAGGGTGCAGACATGTGTGGGGGATTTCCTGGTGCTGAACTGTGCCCCTGAACTGTGATGCCCTCCCTGTGAAACATCCTCCCTTCAGATGCCAAGGAAATAAACTGACTTTTAGAATACATCTGAAGGCAGCCCTATATCAGGAAGTTTTTCGTGTTTGATGTTTTAGTACGTCCTGATATATGCTGTGAGCCACCCAGAGTGGCTGGGGAAACTCAGCCAGATGAGTGGGGTATAAATAAAAAATTATTATTATTATTATTATTATTATTATTATTATTATTATTATTATACAACAGCTTGCAATGCCAACAGACTGGGAAAGATCTAAAATTAAAGGCTTGGTGGAAGAGGAAGGTCCGAAAAGTAAGGCACCATAAAGGCAACAGAGGCTGCCTCTGACTAATATTCAAGGGGAGGGAATTCCAAAAGGTAGGTGCCACAATACCAAAGCTGCTATTTGGTGATTAGATTATATATCTGGGTTTCTATCACTGCCATCATCCCATGGGTATAAATTTATGTTTAACGACTGCTCTGAAATAGGAGACATGGGCCATAATAGACAAGTCGGAGGAAAATCCTCTTTTATTAGAGCCATCCAGGTTGGCCGCCCTCATCACTGCCTCCGGTGAGAGCAAGTTACACAGTTTAACTATATATGCACTGCACAAAGAAGTACCGGTACTTTATTTTGTCTTCCAACATTCAGCTTCACTGGATGTCCATAAATTTTAGTGCCTTGATATAGAGAAACTTCCCTCTTTCTACTTTCTCCAAACCATACATAATTTGATAAAAACTTGCCTCTCACTCACCTTTTTGCTAAACTGAAAAGTCCCGAACACTGCAAGCTTTCTTCATAGGGAAGGCGTTCCATCCCCTTGATTGTTTTGGCTGCCCTTTTCTGAACCTTCTCCAACTCCATAATATTCTTGTGGATGTGAGATGATGGAACTGTACACAGTTTTCCAAATGCAGTCACACCTTTGCACTTTTGCGGGGGGGGGAGTGGGGGCTTGGATTGGGCGGAAATGTCCTACCACCCAGCCCTGCCCATCTCCATTAGCTGCCCCTCCCAGTTAGGTGTCATCTGCAAATCTGATGAGCAGTCCTTCAATTTGTAACAGAATTTGATGGGAAATTGTGGGAAGAGGGGGTAAATAAACATAAGAGCCAATATGAAGTGAATGGTGTGTGCAAAGTAATTGAAGAAAGAATCTAAGCTGATTTGGATGGAAACATTGTTGGCTTACTCCCCAGCTGTTGTGGGACTACAACTCCCATCATAGAACCTTAACAGTTGGAAGGAACCCAAGGGTCATCTAGTCCAACCCACTGCTATGCAGAAATCTCAGCCAAAGCATCCATGACAGATGGCCATCCAATCTTCTTAAAAACCGCCAAGGGAAGAGAGTCCACAACCTCTCGCAGGAGTCTGTTGTTGGACCACAACTCCCATCATCCCCAACCATTGATCCTGCTAGCTAGGGATGATGGGAGTTGTAGTCCAACAACAGCTGGGGACCGAAGTCTGAGAAACAGTGTTCTAAATTTTATTTAAACACACAGATAAGCATATGCAGATGTTATGCACATTAATGCCCATGGGCCCATTCCCCCAAATCCTTTAAGAGCCAAGCAACTTCTACCCACTAAGTTCAATGGGATTTACTTTTGCATATGTGAGCATCAGATTATTGCCTAATATATATTGAATCCTGTTGATAGGCCTACTTAAAGCCTAATCAAGTATTGCAACTTAATTGGATTGTGAATTGCACTGCCCTCTCTTCTAACACCACTAATTAGCATCCTCATTCAAGTGCTTACTACACAGTGATATCTTCAGATGTTTTGGTCAGGCACTGTATGCTCATTCATGCTCCTCTTGGTATGAAAAGAGCTTCCTCTGCCAGCCACAACCCAGAAGGACGTGGATTTTCCAGCCTCTTCAGAAAATATTTAATTATGTCCATAAAACATGCCTAACCCCGGCCATTTGTTTGTAAGGCCACCAAACCCTGACTTTTCATTTGACCCAAAATTGTATTAACATCACTATCATCATCAACAAAATACTTTTATGCGTCTTGCAAAGTAAATAACGCAATCCATGTTGCCAGAGTTCAGAAAGATTCACAAACTAGACTGCAATCCTAACTCCATTTCCTAGGGAGTAAGTCCCAATGAATAGAACTTACCTCCGAGTAGCATTGCACTATTAAGACTCCCCAAATACACTCGTGGATTAACTGACTTAAATTCATCAGTCTTGCTTGTTTTAAGATGGTTTAGCATTCACTCAGAAGTAAGATCAGTGAGACAAATATTACTTATTAATCATTATGACAAGGATGCCTCTGAGAAGCACAAGTGAGAGAGCGCATTTGCACTTGTGCCATGTTTGTGAGTTTTCCATACGTGTCTGGCTAACAGAAGAACGTAAGAAGGGCCTTCTGGATCAGGCCAGCGGGTGGCCCATTCTGTCCAACATCCTGTTATCACAGTGGCCAACCAGTTGCTTGTGAAAAGCCTGCAAGGAGGGTATTAGCGCAAAAGCACTTTCCCCATGTATGACTCCCAGCAGCTGGTATGCAGGGTCATACAGTACTGCTTCTGACAATGGAGGTAGAATATAGCCATCAGGGTTAGTAGCCTTGGCTGGCCACTGTTGGAAGATGGAATGCGGGACTAGATGGACCTTTGGTCTCATATGGCAGAGCTCGTCTTATGTTCTTAAAGCACACTGGAAAACAACGCTATAAATGGGAGCTGGGAGAAGAAGCTTACAAAGGCACCCAGGCCCTCAACCACCATGCCCACAAGCCAGATCCAAAAATCAGTAACGATGGGCAATATGCTAGGCTTAGTTGCCAGAGACCCCAAAGTTGAGTGATCTGCTTCGGGTAAGTCACCGCCCCCTTGCCCAAGTTACCTCACCACGCAGCTTGTCTGGTTCACACATCCCTGGCTATCATAGGATGACTACAATACCAAGTGGCGCCTGTATGTATGAGCCATCACTATTATGTTGGCCCAGACACACTGCTTTTCACTTAAACCGGTTCACACATTCCGCAGTCAGGCACCTCTTGCACAATTATCAGTCTCAGCAATCCAGTGATCCGCATTTATGTGCAAACCCAAAAAAAGTCCAGATCTAGACATTCTTTGCAAGGCTACTGCTAAGCGCGGCCTGAATACAGAAGATGCACCTCTCATATCCACTGGGAAATCCAGCTGGTGGAGACCACATTATATACATTAGCAACGCAAGTTGTGGACAAAACATTCCAGCACGCAAATATATGAACTGCCAGCATCAAGCAACAAGGGCAGCTACCTTTGTGCCCTACTGTTTTCTCTGATGCAACTAGGTGGCCACAATTGAACTAGGTGGACTCTAGGTTTGATCCACCTTGGCTTTCCTTGCATTCCTAATGGCTAGTGAGCATCTAAGCACGCCAGCTTCGAGCTTGTAAAAGTCCACGCAAGATCCTAATCTACAGTGTAAGAAACCACTTGTGTGCTTTATTTCTAAAATAAACATTGCAAATCTAAAACAGGTCTTCCTATTACATAAACTTGTCAGCATGCACATTTCACAGGAATAAAGACATCACAGGGGGAAATATTTAAAGCAAGACATTCCGTATCTGACACCTTCCCTTCATTATTCGCACCTTTCATTATCCACATTCCAAGAGACTACAAAGAAAGAAACTTGTAATCAAAAGGGCCCTTTTGCCCACAGAGTTCAAAACTAGCAAACCTCATCCCATTTACAATGTTTAAGTGCACACACACAGAGAGAGACCTTATTCTGTGTATATACTGGACTGCCAGTGACTCATCCCTTTAAAGATAGCTTTTAGAAACTTTTTTTTTTTTTAGATTAATAGATTTTGTCAGACAAGGAACACAAGCAGACGCCACCACATTCCTTGTTTCTTGACACCGCAGTTTGCCAGCGCTGGATGACCAGTATAGACTTGACTGGTAACTAACAAAGAGCAAGAAGATAAATTCACCCAGCAGAGAGTGGGAGGGGAGCTGGCTGAAAGTTGAGCAAAAGATCCACGGAGCAGAGAAATTCGTTCATCTGTTTACCGGCTTTAAAACAAACAACAGAAAGGAGCGAAGGAGCGCGATCCCAAACCTGCTTACCTGGGAGCAAGTTCCACTGAACCTAATGAGACTTACTTTCGAGTAGGCATGCACAAGATCGCACTGTAGGTTACAAAAGTAGTGTTTTGTCTAAAAGGCCCTTTTAGTTTCAGGACTCCCTCTAAATGCAAAGCGTGCACATTAGCCAACCCTATTTAAAATCGGGGCGGGGTGGAGGGGGGGGGAGAGTAAAAGAAGTAGAAGCTTGTCTCAGAAACTGCATGCCAACTGCTCCCACATTTTATAGGCAGACTTTTTTCCCCTAACACAAAACACACAGACAGCATCGTCTTATCACAAGATTCCAGCTTCCTGTTTAACGCTAGAAACTGCGTCCAAACTCTTCAATTTGCCCCCCACCCCGCTCCGATCCCTGCATTTACCTGTTTCTTGGGTCACCCAAAAGCAGCTTCTTCTCCCCAACGCGCCTCGTCCGCTGGGATCCCTTCCTTTCTTCGCCCCCAAGAGAAAAAGTAAAGCTTTTATGCAAAGAACACACGCACGCATACAAAACTCCGTGAGGAAGATCCAGCGATGGATGCGCAAAGTTTCCTTCTTCACCAAAAAATATCCATGCAGCAAAGTTTTAAGTTGATCGCTGCAATAATACTAATAATAATAACTGGCGACGCGGGGGGGGGCGGTACTGTGAGAAAGGGGAGAATCTGGATGGTGGCGAAGTTTTGTTGGGGAGCAGCAAACAGGGAGAGAAAGAGAAGGAAAACCGACTCCGCCTTCTCCTCCCCCTTCGCTAAGAAACACACTCGTGCGTCCCAGCGGCGCTGGGGAAAGTTTGGAGAAGTTTGAGAGAGGAGGCATAAAATTCGGGAAGGAGGGCAGGACGGGCGCTGGGACAGGGGGCGGCTAGGGAGCCAGGAGGGTGGGGAAAGGACGTGAGGGAGGGGATTGGAGTCTGGATTATAAAGCGAGGAGGAGCCGGAGTGGCGGTCGGGAAGCGCGCGCGCGCGCACAGCGCTCTTTCTCTGGCGCGTAACGCGGAGCTGCTTGGAGGAGCAGCCGCCGACCTCGGAGTCACGGCCCAGGAATGCCAAGAATGCGGAGCGGCCGCTGCCACGGCAGGGCAGGAGACGTCGGCGGGGACTTGGCTTTCTTTCTTTCTTTCTTTCTTTCTTTCTTTCTTTCTTTCTTTCTTTCTTTCTTTCTTTCTTTCTCACCTCTTTTCCCTCCCCCCTTTTTTTTACACTGCTCACACTGTACATTAATGTATATAGCAAATGAATGGAAGAGAGGAGTGTGGAAAGGGGAAATTAAAAAAAAATAATGGGCTGCTCGTCCAGCCCAAGCCAAGGATGATGCCTTCCAAGTGCGACTCTCTCCCGAGGAGGGCAGAGCAGATGCCAAGGGAGGGAGGAGGAGAAGGTGGATCGCAACGCGGGTGGGGATTGCTCTGCAGGAAGGCGCGCTGCCACCGCTTCGTTTCGCCCATGGCGGGCACCGTGGGGCAGGAAAGGCCCGATCGCTGCCTGGGGTGGAGGGGGGGGGGACACACTTCGGATCTGCAAGGGTCCTCCTGCCGCAAAGCAAAAGAACCGGGAAAGTCGCGCTGTTGCGTTTTGTGTGTGTCGCAGGACATGGGGAGGGAGGCGCTTCCTTGACTCTGAAGGAAGTTTGGGCTTGGAGAAGAGGCGGCCTGGGGAAAAAGAAGCCGAAAGGGAAGGTGGCGGCTTTTCCCCTCCGCGGGTTGGAGCGGAGTTTGAGAGGGGTGGCGGGCCTTGGCGGACGAAGCCAGGCTTCGTCTCGTCCCTTTTATGAAAGAGTTCCTTTGAAAACCGCCTCTCAGGCCCGGTTGCAGGGAAAGGCCTTCCCAGTTCTTAGCCCGCATTTTAAAAAGAGTAGCTTCCAACTCCTGGGAAGGAATTTAAGGCTGCATCTGCACTATGCCTTTAAAGCAGGATCAGGCATGGGTCTTTGTTAAGGGTGCTGGGAGGTGTTAGGAAACTTCCCAATCCCCCCACAGAGCTGCGGACGTGGATCCTTCTTCCCAAGAAATTCGGGGATATTGCCACGTGCCACAAGCTTTTCACAGAAGACATTGGGATATACTTGAAACGCATCAAGTCACATCAAGTGCCACTCCGGCCTTTACCATGTTGTCAAGGTCTGCTCTGCTTCCTATATACCACGTGGTGGACCATCAAAACCACAGGCCTCATCCTGCCCTAGTGGTCTGGTAGCCAACCTGATCCAATTTGGTGGCAGCCGCCACGGGTTAAAAAAAAGTCCTGCCATTTGGACTCTTAATTTCTTCTACTTTAGATAGCCTCAAAAGCTCTTCAGTTGCTTGTTCTTCAGAGGGTTGCAGAGGAAGTTGCATGTTCATTGTTGTTTCCTCGTGAAAATAATTTTTTTTTTAAAGTTTTGTTTTGTTTTGGAGCGCAAAATGCTAGCAGGGATGGAATATTTTTTCATCATCATATTGGATTTTCAACCTCTCTGCCAAGTCCAATGCCGCAATAGGGATTTGAAATTGACCATCCCACATCGATGGTGCTATGTTTATTTGCTTTACATGAGCCTGCCCTCAATTCACTTCAAAGTCAAACACAATGGTATTTGTTGCTAGAGAGAAAAACAATTGTATTACAATATGTTAACAGCTCAAAATATACCCCTGCCTGGCTGTGCATGGTGCTTTAGTGTAGAGTTCACATGTTGATATGCACTTACATCATAGCTGTCAACCTTCCCTTTTTTTGGCGGGAAATTCCCTTATTCCAGCACCGTTTCCCACTGCTATCCCGGATTCTTAGATATCCCGTAGACTGTCCCCAGGACGGGTGAGGGTGCTGATCCCTTATTTACAAATCTGAAAGTTGACAGCTATGACTTAGATACATTTCTACGTATGTGCACTGTGGACAAGATGCATCATACAGTCAGAGAGTTGACTTCTAGAAATTCTGATGAAGGAGATGAACCTTGAATATTGTTTGTGGTCACAGTTTTCAGATGCGATGGTAGGCATACACACATGAAAGAAAGTCCTGCTGGAAGTATCGCTACCAAGGGAATATGGTTAGAACAAGAAGTTAGAATCGATAATAGTAGTGCTTTATAGTTACATTAAAGCTATGATGCAGGGATGAGGAACCACTGGCCCTCCAGATGTTCGGCCACAACTCTGAAATGGTAATGGGGAATGCCTTGGTATTGTGAGAAGCTTGAGGTGTACATGCAGTAATGTTGCCTCATACCCAGACCATTCTTTTGAAGGGGGTCTGGGACCCTTTAGTTAGCCAGCTGCATCTCTTATCATGGGTTTGTACACCTGCTGATAAGGTGGTTAATTTCTTGCCTATCACTTAGTCATGGGCAGCAGGGCTTCAAGATCAGCCACCAGTTAAAGGAACGCTGGTGTCTAGTCACTTGGTCCCAGAGAATGTTTAAATTTGCAAAAAATATAAAAGGGATTTGGAAACTCCATGAATCTTAGCATAGATCAAGACCATGGAAGACGACTATTTCAGGAACCTGCCCATTGTTGTTTTGAGGGCTTCCCAGTGACTAAAGGGATGTACCGTATTTTTCGCTCTATAAGACGCACTTTTCCCCTCCTAAAAAGGGGAAATGTGTGTGCGTCTTATGGAGCGAATGCAGGTGGGAGGCTCTTGCTGCCCTGGCTTCTGGCTTAGCCACACGCAGCCTCTTCTGGGCAGGGGGAGACTTCATCCCGCTGCCTGGGAGAGGCTGCACACGGCTATCCCATAAGCCAGAACAGCAAGAGGCTATCCCAGAAGCCAGATCCCTCTTGCTGTTCTGGCATCTGGGATTCAGAATATTTTTTTTCTTGTTTTCCTCCTCCAAAAACTAGGTGCGTCTTATGGTCTGGTGCGTCTTATAGAGCGAAAAATATGGTGAATTATTAGTTTTTTGCTTTTCCCTTTGTTCCTTGTTTTCACATCCTACCTGTAAATAAAATATTATCAAGGAACAAACCTGGCATGCTTGTTGCCTTGCCCAAATCCAAAAACAATATCTGTTCTTGGCAGAACAAATCCCCATTGACCACTGGCTGGAGCAAATAGGAGCTGGATTCCAACAATTACCAGAGGGCCAAAGGTTCACCACCCCTGCCATAATTCATGAAAGTAGTAAATTGGCCTTTCCAGATGTTGCACCAACCATGTTCTTAGAAAACTCATCCTGTACAGTAGATGGAGAGTAAATGAGAGCCACCATCGAGAAAAAATCACAACTGTACTTTATTTTATTTTTAATAATTTTCATTTCTCAAAATAAATATCCAATATTTTTAAACATACGTTTTCCAATTTCCCCCCTCCCTGTTGACTTCCCTCAACTACCATTTCTGGTTTATTACATGAGATGATACATTCTGCTGTTTATATACAATTTTATGTTATCACATTGTTATACTTCTTGTTCTCTGTAAATAAAATTGTAAATGTTTATTTAAATCCTGCCAGCGAGACAATTTCTGTTGTTTTTGCAAATATATTGTAAAGAGTTCCCATTCTTTTTCAAAGTCACTATTGTTCTTTTCACACAGTTTGTCCATTAACTTTGCTAACTCTGCATAGTTCATCAACTTGTCTTGCCATTGTGCTTTTGATGGTACTTCTCCAGTCTTCCAACTGTACCTTAAAACATACAAAAATTAAAATACCAAGACAAGATTAAAATTAACTCAACTTTCTAAGTATCTGGGTAGGCCACATGTGATAAAATATTTGGCTGTTAACTTATACCCCCTATGGTCACATCCACACTACATTTAAAGCACTTGTATACCACTTTTAACAGTCATGGATTCCCCAAAAGAATCCTGGGAGCTGTAGTTTGTTAAGGGTGCTAGTATTTGTAGCTCTGTGAGGGAGCTACATTGTATGGTGTGGATGTACGTTCCTTACCTTACAAAAACAAATGAATGCTGCTAAAAGCTACAGCAGCTCTGCAGTAATTGTTAGTTGCATACCTGGTATTATGTACTGAGCTGCATCCTAGAACAATAGGATCCAGAATGCAGCAGTCTGATTGGTCTGCAGGAGCCACCCAATCCAGCTCCAGGTGGAAGTGAAACAGCGACCTGATTAGCCTGCTGGAGCAGCCAATCAGGCTCCTGGATGAAGTGACTCAACAACCTGTGGCCTACAGGAGCAGCCCGCAATTAGCCAATCATGTGGGGCCCATTGTGTAAATAATGTATATATTGCTAGACGTTTTGGGGAAAGCTTCATTCATTGCTACTAGGAGCTGAATAAAGAGCATGAAATTCACACTCCACTCTGAGTATATTTCACCTGGAATGTGCTGAAATCTAGAATGGCCACATGCTCTACTCTTTGTAGAGAATCGCTGGAAGGAAGTGTAATTCAGCCACTGCCATGTGTTTAAATGGGCATGTAGAGATTGCCTCCATGGCATTAAATTCTGGATAACCTTCAGTATATGTATTGAAATCTCTCCATGCAGACTGAAAATTTTGAAAAAGGTTCCAAGGTAACATTACCCTGGTTATGCTGTTTGTTGTGCTGCATAGCACAATGCCCTGGGGAATTTTGCATGTCACACCCTGAGTTGGTAAAAGGAAGGAAGGAAAAGAAGAAACATTCCAGATTTGGGCTGGAACTCCTGCAAGGAACACAGATAAGAAGATAAGACCTGGATGAGCAGGTCTAAATGTGTGTGAAGCCATCTATATCTATCTATCTATCATCTATCTATCTATCATCTATCTATCTATCTATCTATCTATCTATCTATCTATCTATCTATTATCATCCATTCCTGATCTTTTTTTAATTCAAAAGCAAAAAAATACAAAATAAAACATAGGAAAGGGAAAACAAAAAAACCAACACAATATAGAAGGCACAGCAAAGAATAAACAGTCCCAGAGTTCAATTTATATACACTGAAGTTGCCAAAAGTCTCTGTGTGTGTTTTTTGTAGGTCTTTGCTGGATGCACATGTAATAAAGTCATGCCAGGTTACGTAAAATTATAGTGGCTTTTCTTTTCCTTGTGAAGCTCAGATATTATCTGTAATTTTCTCCACTATTGCTAAAGTCTAAATCGTTCTGTACTTTGTTGGTAAGTTATGGCTGTCCAGAGTTTTTGCACTGCCAAGTTTTTGCACAACTTGAAAGTGTAAAATTAAGTCCTTAGACTTGATATCCTTATTATGTCCCATAAGCATAGAAAGCAAAAATAATTATAGAGTAAATTCACTATTATCATCTGTAATACTAATCAGTTCATTTTGTACATAAGACCAAGCCCTCATATCAGAGTGCATTCACGCCAGAGGTGATGATATGTAACTTTAATCCCACATCCCCTCCAAAACACAACTGATCATGGAGGTAATAAAAACCTATTCCATGTGTACCCTTTACCACTGATGTAATATTTTTTGAGTGGCCTCTTTAATATTAGCAGAAACCATCTCAGGGTTGCTTGACCTCAATTTGTCCCAATCTTTGTCTTCAATTACGCTTCCCAGATCTTTCCCCCATACTTTTTTTAACCACCATTTTGGATATTTAACAAGATTTTATATAAATCAAAAGCATAATTTGCTCAAGGCTCACCAGTGTTCAAGTGCTCATGTTTTTGTATTGATATCCTTCAGAATATGGGAGAGTTGGTGCGTTTTTCAAAAGGTAATCTTTTTCTAGCTTCACAACAATATGTTCTAGAGAGGTAACTGTGTTATTCTGTTGCAGTGAAAATAACACTTTTGCAGAACCTTAAAGACCAGCCCATTTCTTTATTTATGCTATCATTTACAGTGCTACAAGTATCTTTTTTGTTTTTTGTTTTATCAATATGTGGCATTTCAAATGCCTATGTATCAAATAAAAAGCATAACAATTTGCCTCCGGTTTTGTTTTTTTACTTGATACGCAGGAGTTTGAAATGTCACATGTTGATGCAAAAACAAACAAAATTGGTTTGTAGCACTGTAAATTATGGCATAAGCACTGTAAATTATGGCATACATGGTCTTTTCACTCTGAAATAAAATCTACCATACACACACACACACACACATTCATCTAGCTTTGATTTCCTTAGTAATGGATTGAGAAATGCTGGGATGGGATTTTGAACCAAAACTATTGAATTGTTAAATGAACAGAGCTTGAGAAAGCAAGGGCTACTTAATAACACAATTCCCTTGGCATCTTCTGAAGATGCGCACACTTTTATGAGTTTAGAGTATGCATCTAAAATTGCAAATTGGAAGTGTGTTTCCAATGATGGCTGCAGAACCTATGGGGATATTGGCCATAAAATTACATCGAGATAATTCCTGCATATTTATATTATAGATATGGCTCTTAAAAGTGGTTATTTAATCCTGGTGATGCGTGGAATATATAGTGCTTGAAGTAAACATATGAATTGTATAAATGTACAAGGCCTTTAATAATTAACTTGATTAATAAATAACAGGATCAGGCTTGGGTACTTTGCATCTCAACTTTGGGTGCAGCAAAAGGTCTTAGACCTGAAGTATTTACTAAGGTCTAGTCCACATAGAGTTGCCAGACCCCCCCCCCCAGGTTGAGCAGAAGTTTTCAGGTTTGCCTGGGTGGCAAGGGGAGGGCTTGAATCTCTAGGTGGGTGAGAGCAGCTTCAGTCCCTGCCTCATCCAATGAACTCTTAAATGTCTTTGGGGATTGAAATATACTCGGAGTCGAGAGTGGATTTCATGCTCTTTATTCAGCTCATAGTGGTGAGGAGGAATGGAAGTTCCCCCAGAATGTCTGCTTTATGTACATTATTTACACAATGGGCCTGACGTGATTGGCTAATTCTGGGATGCACCTGTAGGCCAATCGGGTTGCAGATTCACTTCCACCTTGAGCTGGATTGGGGGGCTCCTGTGGACCAATCATACTGCTGCATTCTGGACCCTATTGTTCTAGGACCAATCAGACTGCTGCCTTTTGGATCCTATTCAACTCAGTACATAACAGGGGTTTTTCCGAACAAGCAGTAATGTATTGTGGCACCTTAAAAAGTACCAAATTGCATAATGGCATACGAGCTGGTGAAGAGGAATACAGTGGTAACTCGGGTTACAGACGCTTCAGGTTACAGACGCTTCAGGTTACAGACTCTGCTAACCCAGAAATAGTACCTCGGGTTAAGAACTTTGCTTCAGGATGAGAACAGAAATCGTGCTCCGGCAGCACGGCAGCAGCGGGAGGCCCCATTAGCTAAAGTGGTGCTTCAGGTTAAGAACAGTTTCAGATTAAGAACGGACTTCCGGAATGAATTAAGTACTTAACCCGAGGTACCACTGTATAGAGAGTAAGGTCAGAGGAAATTAAATACACACTTTGGCAATTGCATCATTAATTCACAACAGCAGTTCACAACAAGCATAGGTTGCAAGGTCCTCTGCTCTGCCTTCTCATGTTTTGTACTGCAGTTAATGCTTTAACATGTCATGCTTAATGTCATCAGCAAGTCCCACCCCCTAGGACTTGTGAGGCCCAATGAGATAATGATGTTGCCATTGGCTATGGACCATCTGTGATCACAAAAGTACATGGCAGGTGAGCGGCTATAAAGGTGGGCCTTTTCCTCTTTCCCAACAGAACGTGCCAGGCTACAGTTGTGACCTTTCGCACTGCCCAGTCTTCTACTTGAAGGAGAGGAATTGGCAGATAGACAGAGGCAATCATCTGGCTGTGGAAAGCGACCTGACAAGGTGAAATACAACACATAAAGGCAATTTAAAACCAGAAAAAAGTAAAATGATGAACAGTACAAAATACATAAAATGCTCATCCAGCAACATATTAGTAAAGACAAGGCCTATCCACTAAAAGATGAGTACCACTGCTAATTAACCAAAGGCCTAGAAAGGTATTTGCCTACTGCTGAAATACAAGGATGGTTCCGGGCATATCTCTCTAGGGAGAGCGTTCTGTAGACGTGGGGGAGCCACGGAAAAGGCCTGTTCTCATGCGGCCACCCTCCACATCACTCTCTGGTGAAGCATATGGAAATAGCCTCTGACGAAGAGTACAGACTGGATCATATGGTTCAAACTACAGTGGTACCTTGGGTTACATATGCTTCAGGTTACATACGCTTCAGGTTACAGACTCCGCTAACCCAGAAATAGTACCTCGGGTTAAGAACTTTGCTTCAGGGAGAGAATAGAAATCGTGCTCTGGCGGCGCAGCAGCAGCAGGAGGCCCCATTAGCTAAAGTGGTGCTTCAGGTTAAGAACAGTTTCAGGTTAAGAACGGACCTCCAGAATGAATTAAGTTATAAACCCGAGGTATCCCTGTATATGTGTGGGAAGACATAGAATCTCAAGGCTCACTTCTCATGTACAACCATCTTGTGACCAATGTCATGTGTACAAATTCTGGGTGTTGCACAGGCACCAAATATCCTTTCAGAACTCTTAACACACAACATGTACCTTAGCAGAAGCTACAGCCAATGGCATTCATGCTGCGCAAGACGGTACTTTTTAAATTTCATGATGTGCACCATAATTAATAAGTAAGAGTTTATTTTTCCAGTGTCTGGTGTGCCAACTAATAGTTACATTTAGTAATTGTTCTTTTTTTTTTTGGAAAAGGAATTTGGATTACACAATGCTGGAAAACAAACCTGTTGTCATGGAGCATGAGCTAACATGTTTTAATACTTTATGGCTTACAGTTGCTAAAGCAGCACACTGAGCCAAATAGTTTTCACGAGGTTATCAACCATAAAAATAAAAAAGACATCGAGCAAGATAACAGACTCAAGTTGTAGACTAAAAACACCATTGTTTTTTCTCAACGTTTTGGAATTTTCTCTCTCTTTTATCCCTGGAGACTGAGATGCTGATGTGTTCTTATTTATAGAGCCATGTTTCCTAATTTTGATTATAATTTCCCCAATAATTCAAGAAAAGTGCTCCAGGCGAGAATTCTCAGACTCCATAGCAGCAGGGCAGGGCCATTTTGTGTGTGTGTGTGTGTGTGTGTGTGTGTGTGTGTGTGTGTGTGTGATTTAAATCAAAGTTACTTGGAGTGTAATTCTACACATGCATAATCAGAAGGAAGAACCATTGATTTCCATGGGCTTTATTCTCAGGTAAGTGGGTATAGAGCAGAGATGGAAAATCTCAGGTCCAAGGGGCTAAATGCAGCCTGCAAGCCTCTTTATCTGGTTCTCAAAACTCTGAGCCATGTCCCTTAGGCCACATCTCTCTCTGGCCCTGCTCTGTGCAGTGGTGGACTTTGGGCTCTCAGATTTCAGCAGCGCCCTGTGTGATGCTAGAATCTGGCGCGCCCTACCTCTCTCACTCCATTCCACAGCACTGTTGTGGCGCCCCCTGCAGCACAGCACCCAGTGTGGCTGCACCGGTTGCACTACCCTAAAACCGCCCCTGCTCCGTGGCCTCCTCTAGTGATTTTACCCAGCTAGAATGTGCCCTTGAACTGCGATAACATATATTCCTTGCCTGGATGGAGGTTGGAGAGTGGTGCATGTCTGGCCACACCCACCACTGGAATGTGGCCCCTGGAAGGCTATCCACAAAGGAATGTGGCCCTTAACCTGAAAAAGGTTCCCAGCCCCAGGCAAATGAAACAAAATATCTCACATAATGGTTTCTGATTCTTAGGTGATATAACCCCGCCGCAATCTACACATCCAAAAAAGAAAAAGGCATGAGGTCATTGCTTTTGGAAATTATTGCCTTGTCTAGCTTACAGACTCAGGTCTTTCCTTTATCTGTGCAAGTCGGCACTTAAGAGTGCGAACATAAGCAGTTGCTTTTTCAACAGTGATGGGAATACTGATCTTCTGCCTGAGCTGAAGCCTGTTAAGTTCTGTTTAATATATTTTAATGGGATGCTAGCATGGGTAATGGGGAAAGGGTCAGTGTAAGAGGTCTAAAGGCCAGTCACAAACTGAAGGGTTGAAGGGAAACATAATAACCATTTGCATCTGCCTAAATGTCTATTCAAAAATGAGGGTACGATCACATGAAATGAAAATATGTGTTAAAAAATACGTGTTTGTCAGGGCTGAGGAATGGCCCATGCTTCATCATTAGCATTCTGCTTGCATGAATCCTTTTCCTTCCGCTGAGGTGGATAGGATTGATTAAGTGCAGGAATAAGGATTGTAGACTTATTGCTACACTGATGCCAAAAAGTAAACTATTCCAAACACCATGCTAGTGATGTTGCAGAATGTGGTAATCTTTCAAAACAAGATCTAATATTAGAGTCATCTGACAAACCTGGTGCAGCTAGAGTCCTGGTTATACAGCACTCTTAACATTTTTTATTAAAAAACCCCCCACTGTAGACAGATTTCTGCTTTTCCTGTATAAAAGCAAACAGAATTGTTTTGCCCTTTCCTGTGGAAAAGGGAATCACCTAGTGGCAAGAACAGATAAGGTATTCTGATCTTTGTATGTTAAAAAAACAGGCAAAGCTCATAAACGAAAGGAGCACATTATCAGTTACAGAATAGTCAACATCTTTATTATTGCATACATCCTGGACTTAATTTTAAGTGGAATGACCTGAGAACAGTTGCTTTCAAATATATATGTGCCCCATTCTATTCCACCACCCTGCTCTTGCAGTGGCCAACCAGATGCCTATGTGAAGCCCATAAGAAGGACCAATACCAACAGTAATCTCCTCTTTTCAAGGCACTTATTTCTTCAACATTAACAATCCCATGACAAGCAGTTTTAAATAGGGACTTCATATTTCAATTCTATGCATGTTTACTTTGAAGCAAATCTTCATCCTATGCCAAAACCAAACTTAATTACATGTAACTGAACTGAGCCCATCATCTTCCCATTTGACTCTATATTTATTCATTTCTTATCTACATGTTTCCACTTATTTTACTGTACAGATATGAAGATCCCTTTGGGCCAGCCATTATCTTTCAGCCTAAACAAGCTGTGAGGATAAAAAGTTTCGGGGGTGGGGGTGGGAGAGCCATGCACATCACCTTTAACTAAATCAGGGGTCAGCAACCTTTTTCAGCCGTGGGCCAGTCCACCGTCCCTCAGAACATGTGGCGGGCCAGACTATATTTTGGAAAAAAAGATGAACGAATTCCTAAGTCCCACAAATAACCCAGAGATGCATTTTAAATAAAAGGACACATTCTACTAATGTAAAAACACGCTGATTGCCAGACCGTCCGCGGGCTGGATTTAGAAGGCAATTGGGCCGCGTCCAGCCCCCGAGCTAGGCTGCCTACCCCTGAACTAAATAAAGAAAACAAATCTCTCAGGGTGACACATCACAAAAAAACAACCCTGTGCTCCCTTTGTTCATCAGTCTCCGCTGCTGGTCTCTTCAACAGTGAGGACTGGGCACAGCAGATCCATCCAGGCATAAAGAGCAAACAAAGGGGGTTCCGGATTCCGCACAGCCTTTTGGTTTTTGTTTACACCTTAAATACTAACAAATTTATAATGACATAAGCTTTCATGGGCTATATAGTTCAATTCATTAGACACATAAAGTACTATTATAAGATGGATAGAGCTGAGAGTGGAGCCTTGGCCAGGAAACATGCAATAGGTATTGACTGTGCTTCTGCTCACGGGACGCTGGTGGCACTGTGGGTTAAACCACAGAGCCCAGGACTTGCCGATCAGAAGGTTGGCAGTTCGAATCCCCATGATGGGGTGAGCTCCCATTGCTCGGTCCCTGCTCCTGCCAACCTAGCAGTTTGAAAGCACGTCAAAGTGGCAGTAGATAAATAGGTACCGCTCCGGCGGGAAGGTAAACGGCGTTTCCGTGCGCTGCTCTGGTTCGCCAGAAGTAGCTTAGTCATGCTGGCCACGTGACGCCGGCTCCCTCGGCCAATAAAGCGAGATGAGTGCCACAACCGCAGATTCGGTCACGACTGGACTTAATGGTCGGGGTGTGTGTGTGTGCTTCTGCTCACAAAAATGCATTGTGCACTCCACACCCTGCCGCCTTCTTAACCTAGATGTAACACTAAACATGTATATGAACTCCATGCTTGTCTTTCTCGCACAGCCTTTTTGTGAGTACTGTCTCTAATCCACGAGAGTTCATGCCATTATAAACTAGTTAGTCTTTATTGCTTTATTGCTCATCTCTCACCACGCCTCATCTTGTGGACTACAACTCCCATTACCCATGACCATTCCCCATGCTCGCGGGGGCTGATGGGAGTTGTAGTCCATAAGGTTTGGCGGGAACCTACGAGGCTGGCTACCCTGCTTTACAATAACTCCTTTGTTGCCTTTTGTGACACGACTCTGAAAGGAACTCTAGGCGCGTTCGCTGTTGGATAAAAAGAAAGCGCAACGTCGCCTCCCGCCTTTATTTTCCGCCCTCCCAGCCAATGAGGTTTGAAGAGGAAACCCAAACTCGCCACTCAGAAGCGAGGTATCGTCACACCCGCCGGTGATTCCCTATTGGCTCAACTGAAGAACGCAGGAAAGAGATTGACATTCGGGGCTGGCCAATCGGCGTCCTGGCTTGTCCTCCGCTAACCGCCTGCGTTGGGGAGATGGTGGCAGGTTTGAATCCTCTGTAAGCGCTGAATGAGAAGCGAAGGCGAGATCCTGGGTGTTGCAGCGGGAAACGAAGGTAGGAGAGCGGATCTGGGAGGTGAAGGATGGACTCAGAACAGAATATATGTCTTGCATTATTATTTTTATATTATGCACAGCTTTCGTTGTATAGTTTATGTATCTGTTTATCGTGTGTATGCATGCATGCATGTATGTATGTATGTATAAATAAATAAATAGATATTTATCTATTTGATGTGATGTTCAGAAGTTTAAGCCTCATGAAGTTCCATAGGGCTTACTCTCCCGTAGAAGTGCATACGTTTGCACTGACGTTCTTCAATAGATTTCTAAAAAGAAAGAAAGAGGGTTGCAGGGAAGACTTAACCACGCACTTCAATACATGTCTGCTCATAAGAAACTCTCGTTGCATCCAGTGGGGCTTCCTCTCAAGTAAGCGGGGGAATAGAATTGCAGCCTTACTTCCAGGTAGGTGAATGAATGGAAATTTTGAAGCCATTGAAAACTGCTCCCTGGCCCTCTCCACCTGTCTGGGAAACACAGTTCTTGGAGGGTTCAAAATGTTGCATTTTGCAGGACTTGTGCGTTTTGTTTTGTTTTTTGTAAGTGCTCTTTACATATCAAAAGCCACTTCGTTATTCCAGGAACATAAAACTAGCATCTGGGCCCAATTCAAAGTGCTGGTTTTGACCTATAAGCCTTAAACGGCTCAGGACCGCAATGTCTCTCTTTTTTTTATAAAATATTTATTAAATTTTCACAAATTATATAAACAAACACAACAATTCAAACAAACACACATACAAGAAAAAACAAGCATAATTTCAAATCCTTATTTTCTTAAAACTTACTTCCCCGACCTCATACCTTCCCTTTCTGCATTCCAATTTCAAATATTCAGTTCAGCAAATCCTCACCCTTACTTTTATGTAGTTATTAACCTTTCTTTTCTTTTAACTTAATCTTTACAGCTTTAATCCATTTAATTTCTAAAACCACATCATTGTAACACTCATTGATTTTACAATGTTTCTTAAGATAGTTCTTGAATTTCTTCCAATCTTCTTCCGCCGTCTCCTTTCCCTGGTCTTGGATTCTGCCAGGACCGCAATGTCTCAAGGTCCACCTCTCTCCGTATAAACCGCCCCAGACTCTGCATTCATCATCTGAGGCCCTTCTTCATGTGCCGCCTCCATGAGAGGTTCAGAGGGTGGCAACACAAGAACAGGCCTTCTCTGTAGTGGCTCTCCATCTGTGGCATGCTCTCCCCAGGGAAGTTTGCCTGGTGCCTTCATTATATATTTTTACATTAAGAGTAAAAATGTATCTGTTCTGCCTTCTAATGAACTATTTGGTTGGTTGCCATAGGTTACCAGGAAATTCATGTAGGCAAGTGAGAGCTGGTGGAAAGGGAAACTATCTGTCCAGTCTGTTTAGAGACTGGTGTTGAAAGTCATAGTGCCTCTGATCCTGGGTGAACCGTGTAGACATCATGTCTACTAGAAGCCACTGATAGGCTGATCTCCCATGAATTTGTCAAATCCCCTTTTAGAAGTTGTCTAAGGGACCATCGGTTAGTGGGTCATGCTGCCTTAGTCAGAGCAAAAGAAGCATCGGCTTCTTTTTACAGTGTGTTGAGTCCCTCATGAGGAGAATGGCGCTGGGCACCTTTGGAATGAAGGGCAGGATATAATTGTAATTAATATTAATCATAATACCAAAAAAGATACATTGGCATATATAATCAAAACAATATAAGAGCATAAAAACATAGTGCTTGGCAATGGCATACCTGCATAGTGGATCAGCCAAAAGATGATGGCGATCGACTCACCTAGGTCTGTCTCAGTCATCACAGTCACTGCCTCCTTTGCAAGTTAAGCTGCATCTTAGCTGTTCCTGGCCAGGGGATTGGGGTTGTGAGGAGCAGTGTAAACCTTAATTTTCTGCCCTTCTGTCAATTCGTTCTGGATGAGTGTTAATTATGCCTGCATTTTTGGTGGTGTAAATTACACTGAGCTCTGTGAACGGGGCAAGTGAAATTAAGGGACTTTGGGTGCAGCACAACTTTGTTTATCCCTCCGCTTGCCCCCAACATGCTCACTCCCTGCCTTGACAATCCCCCCTTTTTTGCCCTCTTAATCAGAGGGGCAGCAGAGCTTTCCTTCAGCCGCCATCAGTAGATTTGCCAGGGTAGGTCATCCATGCCAGCTTGAGGCCTCTTCAGCTGGGGAGATACACAACATCATTAATATATATATATTATTAAGATTTTCCTATAATAAAACTGCAACTACAGAAAATGCAAACAGAATAAGTAAAGTATGGAGTGCTCTCTTAAAAGTAATTCACGGCCCTTACCACCCACAGGGGACAATAGTTCTTCCCAGCTCTTACCTGAGATCTTTCCTTCTCCCAGCCTCTCACCCAGGGAGACTAACCTTTCCCTGTTTCTCAATCAGGGTCCTCCATAAACCATCTACTACCTCAGTGATTATGCAGTCTATGGACCTTAATAAAGGCCCCAGATATAGGACTCCAAAGGGAGGAGAAAAACAAAAGAAAGAAGCGGGGGGGGGGGGGGGAGGAAAAAGTGAGATAGAGAAGAATAAAATAAAAAGAAGAAAAGAACAACAACAATTGGCAAAACAATAAAATAAAACACACAACCACATCCTGATCTTACCCATATCGCCCATGTGAAGGTTAGGATTGCAGCATGACTTAAAAATGTTTGCGTACTTGGTTTTTATTTGTATAAACCACTTAAAAATTGGCTTTGACGTTAAGTAGCATATAAATTAGTAATAATAACTGAGGGCTCTATCCACGCACCACCTTTCACCTCATCCTTCGGCTCTGTAGTCTCTGTAGTGAACAAGTAAGACCCCTGCCCCATGTCACCAGCCCACTTTCTTTTACACACACACAAAAAAAATAAAATAAAATAAAATAAAATACGGTATATCACCAGTCAACAGTATAACAAAACAAATAACATACATAAAAGAAAACATTTCTATATGTAAAATATTCCTTCCACCTATAATGACTTCTGCCCACTTTCTAAATTAGTACATAACTGAGGAATAAGACTCATAGACACAAAATCTATCCTTTATTTCAGTCATATGGACCAGCCATATGGTGCCCTTCCAACAATTTGGGCTGATAGGAGTTGTAGTTAGAAACATTTAGAGGGCACCAGCTTGGCAAAGGCTAGCAGAGAAATGTTTGTGGACACTCAGAAGGGCAATGCCTTTAAGGTCATTATTTTTCTTTTCTTTTCTTCCCCCCTCTTTGTGAAGCCTTCTGTTCCTTAAGGGGTTGGAATCTGACGAGATGAGCTGGGCTGTGGAAGAGTGGAAGGAAGGCCTTTCCACAAGAGCCCTTCACAAGATTCAAGAACTTGAAAGTCAACTTGAGAAGCTCAAAAAAGAGCGGCAGCAAAGGCAGTTTCAGCTGGAGTCTCTGGAGGCTGCTTTGCAAAAGCAGAAGCAGAAGGTAGTATAACTATATATAGATATAAATATAGCACCAATTTAGGGGACAATCTGATATTGCTAGTATATTCTCATAATTTTTTCATTGCTTCAATTAAAAAGGAACATACTAGAAATATGTAGTATTTCTGCTTCTAGCAAGTTTTTACTGTTCGACCAGTTTAATGACTAGAAGCTGAGAGGGGAAGAGCCACAGTAGCCAGAATCACCATGAATGTCATATATTATCCTTGGGGGCAACTTAAAAAGGACGACACCATAATTTATGTACAAGGACACTACACTGGCTAGCTTTAGTTTAACACTTAGACTTTTCATATTCCTCTCCAATGTTATGTTGATATCCCATTGAAAAACAGTCCGAATAAAAATAGTAACTCTTCTCCAGAACTGATTGACGAGGTTTTTCACAGAACAGCAGTGAAAATCATCATCTTCATTACTTTTAATTTGTATACCGTCTTTCTAACTTACAATACTCAAGACGGTTTACAAGCTGAAAAAAACAAAGAATGTACACCTTATAACAATCTACTGCAATACAAAAATGTGATAATAAAACATAACTTTTAAATAAGCAACCTACATCAAGTCATACCGGGTGTGGCTGTGTACTCTTCCGATTAGGTGGAAAATGAAAAAAACGAAGGAGCGACGCTGAAGAGAGAAAACCAGAACCTGATGGAACTCTGTGACAGCCTAGAGAAAACCAGGCAGAAACTTTCTCATGAACTTCAGGTGAAAGAAACACAAGTCAGCGTTCAAGAAGGACAACTCCTCTCGAGCAAGAAACAAACTGAAAGGCTTGAACAAGAACTTAAAAGGTGAGGTTCTACGAGCCGAGCTCCTCCCAACCAGGGGTTAGCCATCTTTGCTCTATTAGATGCAAGGTAATTTGCTTCTAAGTGAGTATGTAAGTAAGTTATTTGAGCTTGGATCACAATGAAATCATGGCTAACTTGTCCCAATGATTTTAATGTGACCTAAGTTCAACGGGTGGCGCTGTGGGTAAAAGCCTCAGCGCCTAGGGCTTGCCGATCGAAAGGTCGGCGGTTCGAATCCCCGCGGCGGGGTGCGCTCCCGCTGCTCGGTCCCAGCGCCTGCCAACCTAGCAGTTCGAAAGCACCCCCGGGTGCAAGTAGATAAATAGGTACCGCTTACCAGCGGGAAGGTAAACAGCGTTCCGTGTGCTGCGCTGGCTCGCCAGATGCAGCTTTGTCACGCTGGCCACGTGACCCGGAAGTGTCTCCGGACAGCGCTGGCCCCCGGCCTATAGATGTGAGATGGGCGCACAAACCCCAGAGTCTGTCAAGACTGGCCCGTTCGGGCAGGGGTACCTTTACCTTTACCTTTAAGTTCAACTGATTTAGTCTGAATCCAAACTTACATTTCTTATTATTAAGGTAACTTTCTATGCCTTTATTTATTTTTTTATTAAAAAATAGATACAAATACGAACTAGAAAAAAGCCAGAAAACTTTTGCTGCTGCAGATATATCTTTCAATAGTACACCACAGAAGAACTTTGCTGCTCCTTCAACACCAAGTCACAATGGTATGCTTTGTTTTTATCTTAAGAACTTTATGAATAGAATTCCTAGATGTCTTTTGTACCGGTATGTTTTTAAAAGTCAACAATGGTGCAATCCTGCCCACATGGCCAACTGTCATCCATATTATAGTGGTACCTTGGGTTAGGAACTTAATTCGTTCTGGAGGTCCGTTCTTAACCTGAAACTGTTCTTAACTTGAAGCACCAGTTTAGCTAACGGGGCCTCCTGCTGCCGCTGCACCGCTGGAGCACGATTTCTGGTCTTATCCTGAAGTAAATTTCTTAACCTGAAGCACTATTTCTGGGTTAGTGGAGTCTGTAACCTGAAGCGTTTGTAACCTGAAGTGTATGTAACCCGAGGTACCACTGTATATATTAATTGTGTCGCGTTCACATTGAGGGCAAAGTGCCCAGAGAGTGACTGTGTTCACATGTAGTGGTAAACCGAGGTTCTTAAAAAGCAAACCCTTTATTATTAAAATATATATATAATTGTGCATATAAGCATTTTCAAACTTCCTGGAAAATCAAAAAGCCATTTACAGTAATATTGCGGATTTTATCAAAATGCCACATGAATAAAACCAATCTTATTAATGTAACAAATAATGCTTAAAACTTAGATTTTATCTTTAGTTTCTTCATATCAACATATAATATAATCTATCCCAGTATCTTGTGTTTTGAATGCTCTTTTTATGTACAGCATTTCCCAACCGGCCTCCAGACTCCAGTTTTTCTCTATAATTTCCTTGTTTCCTTAACATTATGTCCAGTTTAACAACTGCTTTTTGCTGTCAAATATTTCCATCTTTCCTCGTTCCCAACTATCCTTCCTCACTTTTGCATGCTTAATTCTGACGATCGTTAAATGTGCAACACTTGGATACCAATGTTCTTTGTTACTCTTTTTCCTTAACACAATTAAACAAACATAAAATTAGTAATCCAGGGCTCTTTGCTCTTTACTGTTTATATGAACCAGCACCATATTGTGCTGGTTCATATAAACAGTTGCCCCTGATTTGTTCCTCCTCTGGTGCAAGTGGATGAACAAGCCAGAAGAGGACAGCTTAGCCTTATGCCTGTGGTACCTTGGGTTAAGAACTTAATTCGTTCTGGAGGTCCGTTCTTAACCTGAAACTGTTCTTAACCTGAGGTACCACTTTAGTTAATGGGGCCTCCTGCTGCCGCCGCACCTCCAGAGCACAATTTCTGTTTGCATCCTGAAGCAAAGTTCTTAACCCGAGGTACTATTTTTGGGTTAGCGGAGTCTGTAACCTGAAGCGTCTGTAACCTGAGGTACCACTTGTTAGCCAGCCTTAACTCATGGTTGGTTTCTTACGGAAAAACAAACCCCAACCCCAGGTTCAGACATAACACTAGACTGTCCTCTACACAGTGGTACATCGAGTTACAAACGCCTCAGGTTACAAACTCCGCTAACCTGGAAGAGTTACCTCGAGTTGAGAACTTTGCCCCAGGATGAGAACGGAAATTGTGTGTCGGCGGTGCAGCAGCAGCAAGAGCCCCCAATACGAAAGCACGCCTCTAGTTAAGAACGGTTTCAGGTTAAGAACAGATTAAGTTCATAACTAGTGGTACTGGAACAAATTAAGTTCATAACTAGAGGTACCACCGGCTTTGTTTACCCTAGGGATGGCGAATCTGCAGCCTTCTAGAAATTGTTTGACTGTACCTTCCATCAGTCCTAGCCAGAATGACCAATGGTCAGGGATGAGAGGAACTGTAGTCCAGCAATATTTGGAGGGCCACACATTCTGAACTTCTGGTTTACAAGATGCCATTCTTCTAGTTGTCAGGAAGCTCTTGCTTTTTGCACGCTCTGGTTTCTTAATCCAAGTACTTTAGCTTGCCTCTGTATGCAGACAGAGCCATTATGTATTGTAAAGGATGCTCCTTACATCAGAATGGCATGATTTGCTAGTATGCCATGTTGAGAAACATCACACTTCAGTATCTTTGTTCTTTTTATAAGGACACACACAGACGTATAACATTTGCTTCACAAGCTTATTGAGATGTTTATATTTTTCACGAACAGATTCAAAATTTGAGGAGCTTCAAGTAAAATACAACAAAGAAACAGAAGAAAGGAGGAGGTTGGAAGCTGAACTGAAGAGCGTGAAGTGTCAAGTAATGGTATGAAACAAGGCTTAGAATGCTGTTAACACAAAGAATTGGTTCAGAATAGGAAAGGTGGAGTTTCTCAACCAAAAGAAAGCTAAACAAAATAGTGAAGCAGCCCACAGTTGACTTTCAGATTGCAAAACTGTCATACAGGTTGAAGAATGATGAATGGGTAGAGGTTTTGATTCTCCTCATAAAGAACAGTATGCTAGAGAGTGACCTCTGTTGTTTGTTCCAGCTCTCAGTAGTCAATTCTTTTTCTCTGAAGAATCTTCTGTATTGAGGCCAGTCCAATTAGGTAAGCATTTTTTCCCTCTCTTCTTTTGTTTTTAAAAGAAAACAATCCCCTCGCATCCTGAAAGTACTATAAGTCGCAGAGAAATTGCCCGGCAACAGGCTTCCTCCTCTGTGTTCTCATGGCAACAAGAGAAAACGCCAAGCCGGCCTTTATCCAGTAGTCAAGAAACTCCTGTGAGCAGCGGGTCAATGCCATCGCATTTTCCTTGGGAATCTGGGACAACTCCTAGTCACAAAGACTGGAGATCGGCAAAGAAAGAGTTCACCAGCAGCGTCTCAGACAGTTGCAAGGACTCTTCATTCATTGACAAGATGAAAATCCAGAACCAAGGTATCTCGCGAATATCGTAACAAACTTGAACTCGTTCTTGAACTTTGTAGTTAGTCTCCTGCAACACAATGCAACTGATGTCCTTGCAATGCTGGCACTACAGGGGCATAGTAGTGCTCATTCCAGATTGCAAATGCTTGCATCAGTGATGGAGAACCTGTGGGCCTCCAGATGTTGGATTCCATTAGCCCTGCCACGAGTTGGGTATGATGGGAGTTGGAGTCCAACGATATCTGGGGATCTATAGGTTCTGCATCCCTGAGTTACATGCTTGCCCAAGAACAGGACATTAAAAGGTGTCCTGCAAACATCATCATCATCATTATTCTATCTAGAGAACTCAAAAGAATTTAAGTATCCCCCCCCCCATTTTATTATAAATATCAATACATTACAAAACAATATACAGTGGTACCTCGGGTTAAGTACTTAATTCGTTCCGGAGGTCCATTCTTAACCTGAAACTGTTCTTAACCTGAAGCACCACTTTAGCTAATGGGGCCTCCTGCTGCTGCTACGGGATTTCTGTTCTCATCCTGAAGCAAAGTTCTTAACCCGAGGTACTATTTCTGGGTTAGCGGAGTCTGTAACCTGAAGCATATGTAACCTGAAGCATATGTAACCTGAGGTACCACTGTATACTTAACATTACCTTACATATATTACATACAAAACATAGAACACATACCTGATCTTCACCTCCCCTTCTACCTACCTACCAACCAAGATGCGAACATACTGTGATTATTGACTTCCAGCCAGTCTCACTGTGTAATTTTGTCACTCATTAAATCTATGCACATTTCATATTGTTTATTTTGTTTTTCTTTTGTAATAATTACATCTTTTCTCTCTAACTTCTCTGTTTATTAGATTTATTTATATATCTGTCAGGAGATTCGTATTTTCTATATAAATTTTGAGATAGTCTTTAAATATCGACCAATCTTTATTGACTCTTTGTATGGTGTTTCCTCTTAATCTCCCAGATAATTTGCAAGCTGTGAGTACTCCATCATTTTTACTAACTAGTCAATTTTCGTGGGAATGCTATTGCTTTTCCAATTTTTGGCTATTAGAATCCTAGCTGCGGTGGTCATGTATATAAATATGGGTTGGGCAGCTTTTGTAATTTCTCATGGCATAATACCAAGTAAAAGAGCTTCAGGTTTTTTGTTAATGGAGAATTTAAACATTTTGTAAAATTTCATTGTAAATAACCTCCCCAAATTCTCTTATTTTCTTGCACTCCCACCACATGTGGATAAATGTTCCTAGTCCTTCTTTACACCTCCAAGACATATTTGTGTTATTTTTATATATCTTTCCCAATTTGACCGGGGTTAAGTGCCACCTGTATTGCATTTTCATTATATTTTCTCTTAAATTACAACATAAAAGTGAACCTAATATCTTTTTTCCCATAATCATTCCCAATCACTCATAGCTATATTATGCCAGAATTTAAGTATGATTTTAAGAGGGTTTCACGGCAGATGTGTTTACAAAGCTAAGCTAACAATGCATTTTACAAACTCGTATGCAGAGATGATTTCGATATCTCCCTGTAGAGAAGCAAGCAAACTCTGTCCAAGGTATATGAAGCAACACTATATTATTCACACTTTTGTGTATATGCAGAGTTAAGATCCAGGATTCAAGAACTGGAACGTAACCTGCAGATTCAAACACAGGATTTGAAATCAACCACGGCTAAACTTCAGGAAACTAAGCTGCAGCTGGAACATATAAAAATGGAGTCAACAGAAAAAGATAAAGCTCTGAACAAGAGTAGAAACGAAGTAACTAGAATTAACGCACAACTTGACCAGACCACGAATCAGGTAAGGTGCTTTCTTAAATCTTAGACTTTTTAAGAGGCATTTCCCACATGCATGCACAACGCTCACTGAATACTTTTGTGGATCTGATATTGGAGAGACATTCATATAATCTTAGAATCATAGAGTTGGAAGAGACCACAAGGGCCATCGAGTCCAACCCCCTGCCAAGCAGGAAACACCATCAGAGCACTCCTGACATATGGTTGTCAAGCCTCTGCTTAAAGACCTCCAAAGTAGGAGAGTCCACCACACTCCTTGGCAGCAAATTCCACTGTCGAACAGCTCTTACTGTCAGGAAGTTCTTCCTAATGTTTAGGTGGAATCTTCTTTCTTGTAGTTTGGATCCATTGCTCCGTGTCCGCTTCTCTGTATGCCTCCCTCCTCTATGTGACATCCTTTTCTATATTTGAACATGACTATCATATCACCCCTTAACCTCCTCTTCTCCAGGCTAAACATGCCCAGCTCCCTTAGCCGTTTCTCATAAGGCATCGTTTCCAGGCCTTTGACAATTTTGGTTGCCCTCCTCTGGACACTTTCCAGTTTGTCAGTGTCCTTCTTGAACTGTGGTGCCCAGAACTGGATATCTGCTGAAGCAATGCTTTTCAGTGGACCTCGGTACTGGTTGTTGTGGAGCAGAACCATGGAACCACCCTCCCGACATTGCCTATGCAAGCCTGATGTGGTGGAATTCAACTTTGTTGTCCAGTCTACCATCTAATTAATCTAGTTTGCTGCCTAATATGATTTTAAATTTGGGATTGACTGGCCAACTCTCTCTCTCTCTCTCTCTCTCTCTCTCTCTCTCTCTCTCTCTCCCCCTCCCCCCAACCAATCAAAAAATAAAATAAAATAAAATCCTGGCCCTAATTTTAAGTCTTCCATTATGCCATATACTGAAATAAGTTATGGCTATATCTGTTGAGTTGTTGTCTTTGCTAGTAAGAACTAGGAAAAAAGCATTTTAACAGCAGCAATCCTACCTGAGCAGGTGAAACGTAGTCTTTCCCATTGCTCTGTGAGGGTGACAGCTTCCTTACCTCATGCTTCACAATTATTCATCTATAAACCATTCATTCTTATTTGTTTTATTCTAAGATACTCTACTGGTTTCCCCCCTTCCAGCTATAATTTAATTCAGTTCATATTAGTTCCAGATATTTCTAACCCTTGTGATATTTAAATTACTCATTTTATAGCATACTGCATCCGAGGAAAAGGTGAAAAGGCTTTCAGAGGAGCTGAACTGCCAGAGACAAAATTTTGAAAGAGCCCAACACTCTTTGCAACAGAAAATGAAAGAGAAGGAGAAAGAGTACCAGGAGGTAAAGCCAGGGAAGGGGGAAATTTTCACAAGTGAAAAGGGGGGTTGGGGGAGCCCATGGGTCCCTGGAAGGATCCTGCTAATGTTCAGTCCTGCATCGCACTTCCATCAGCCCACATCCACAGGTGAACAGCCTTACTTACAGCTGTGGCGTTTGTCCTCCTAGGTGTGTGACATCATCCTGGGTCATAAAGAAAGGGTTAACCAAGTGTAAAATGATTAACCAATAGGAACCCAAGGGGAGGAGCTGAATTAGAGTTGTTAAGAAGTCAATCTGGGGTTAGAGAAGGGAGAGGGAGGATAAGTCTGTGGGTTGGGCAAGTTTTATGTGAGAGAGTGAGAGAATTTGTTAAGAGGAGTCAGTTAAAAAGTTGGGATAATCATTTAGAAGGTATTAGGAAGGTATAGGCCGGTAAAGAAACTAAGGTTAAGAAGCTGACAAGAAAAATTATCTGAAACCATAAACTTGTTAATGCATATAAAATAAACTTATTTGGTTTAATGTTAACAACTGTCTGGACTCAGTGTGTACCCGAGAGAAACGGGTTGGTGGCAGCGGGGAAGCGAGCACAGTGGTGGCACAGGGATCAATAGACCGTCAAACGTCCGGGGACCCTGTGTGATCGCCACCACAGCACAATCCATTTTCATGTCTGCTCAGAAGTAAAGCCCCATTCAGTTGAGTGGGAGTTACTCCCAGGCTGTGTGCACATAAGACTGCAGCTTTTGTAGTGAACATAACTTCTAATGTACTTTGTACAGTTGCAAAGGAAATTGCTTACACAAAGGTCTGGCCAAATTGGTTTAGAAAAATCTTTCCTTTTCTCCTTTGGTAAGGAAAATAAAATGTTTGGGGTTGTTGCTTGATCCTTGGGATGGGATGGGAGACAAAAGGGCGTAATCCAGAGAAGTTGGCATGCAGTGGTGGTCTTTACACATATCACTGGCAATGAATGGAAGCAAGTTCACCGGGCATGATTTCTTGGGCATCTTTCGAAATATGAGGACCATCAAGGTTTAAAGAAGATTTCCATTTCTTTTAAGAATGAAGACCAGCAGTAAATTAAAAAATATATATTCCCATTTCAGTCCATGAAAAAAATGCTTCTTTTTACCTTCTAAATAAGTGCATAGGATTGCAGCTTTAATCTGCCCTGCTCCTTAATATTTCTTTCATTCCAGCCCCAGATTTCCTGCCACAAGTTGCATACCAGCAGATACATTTGATTTCTCTCCTACGTCCTCCAACGTTGCCTACTTAGCCTAGGATCCGCACATCTACTTACGCTAACATGCAGGGTGTGCAATTTCAGTGGAGTTTTTGCCTTTCCCCCTTTTTTTTCCTTTGAACTCCTAACCTTCATGCCATGTCACAAGCTGCTTTTGAAACTCTTCTGGTTTCCAAAGCAATTTGCCATAGGAGGGCAGCTGTTCAAGAAAAACTAAGTCTCTAAAGCCCCACTGGGCTGATGGTACTAGTTTTACAGGCCATAGATGCGATTCAGTGAATTGCATATGCAATTGAATCCTTCCCACCCTTCTTGTCAACAAAATCATTATGAAAAAGACTGAAGTGGAACAGTAGAAAATATCTATATATTCCAATTTCCTCATTGTTCCCTTCTTCGTAAAAGGCTCACCAGCAAAAAGACATGCAGGTCTTCAGGGTGCATAGCAACTGAGAACTTTCACCCATTATTTTTTTCCTTTTCCTTCACCACCTGAGATCAGGTCAGGAATATCTGACAATTTACCACATTCCTGGTTTATAATCATTTTGGTTTTCCCCAACGCCGCTGTTTTAGGAAGCGTCTCTCCAGCTCAATCAGGTGAAAACGAAATTGCAAGGGGAACTGCATCAAGCCAAGAACAACTACAATCTTCTTCAAGCAGAACTCGAGAAAGTAGGTACTTTTTCTGGTAAGGGGGAGGGATCCTAGAGCTTTATAGAGTCGGATGGGATCTTGGAGGTGATCTTGTGCAGCTCCCTCAGCACAAGAATCTTTCAAGTCAATGGCATTTTTTAAAATAAAAACAAAACAAAACAAAATCATCCAGCCGCTGCTGAAATAACTCTCGTAAGGGACAGCTCACCACATCCTGAGGCTGTTTGGTTCACCAAGAGCTCTTTAATTAATTAATTATTTTTAATTTATTTTTATTACATTTATATATCCCACTTTTTCTCCAGGGAGCTCAAGGTGGCGCACATATCACCTTCTGTATTTTTTCCTCACAGCACCCGTGTGAGGTAGACTAGGCTGAGAGATAGTGAGTGGCCTGAGGTGACCCAATGAGCTTTATGGCCAAGTGGGGATTTGAACCCTGGTCTCCCAGGTCCTGGGTACTAGACCACCCTGGCTCTCTTGATTAATATTATTAATATTAATATTAATATTAATATCTTTATTGTCATTGCCCCCTCTCGGGGACAACGAAATTACTTGGCTGCTCCATCCACCCAGGTAGGGCACTCCACACAAAATCAAAACAACTATAAAAACACTAATTAAAACAATACAGTATAATACAGCAAGGAAGATTAGATGACTTTCAAAGTCTGGGCTTCCCATTCAGGGCCGAGATCGCTCTGGAGAAGAAGCTGTTCTTAAGACGGCTTGTTCTTGTCTTCATCGTCCTGTATCTCCGTCCCGACGGCAAGAGCTCGAAGAGACAGTGACCAGGATGCGGTGGATCTTTTACTATGTCCAGTGCCTTCCTATGGCACCTTGTGGCATAGATCTGCTCTAAGGTGGAGAGTGGGCAGCCAACAATGCTCTATGCTACCTTAACAACTCTGCACAACCCCATCCTGTCCCGGGTAGTACAGCTTCCGTACCACACACATAAGCCATAAGTGAGCACGCTCTCAATGGCACAGTGATAGAAGGCAAGCAGCAGATGCTGAGCAGAAATCTGCCTTGGTTCTAGGCCTGCTCTCTGAAGCAACAAGTCAGCTCTGTCTTCTGTCTTCTCCCCTTAGCCTTCTCCAGGCCCAACAAACGTGGCTCTTTCAAATGTTCCTCATAGGTTTCTAGACCCCCTCATCATTCCAGTCACTGACCTCTAAAAATATGCTTCTAAGTGGCCTCTTCTGTGAATCCCCAGCTGCACTGAGAATATTTCCGTATCGTTTAATGTCACACGTGGCTGCAAAGTAAAACTTGCCATCTTTCCCCCTTTAGACCAAGTCTGCAAAGCAGCAATTGGAAAAAAAGGCTGACGATTTTTCACAGAAGTTGAGTCGAGCGGACCAGGCTACTCAGGCAATGCAGCTGAAGGAAAGCGAACTGAAAAAAGCCTGTGAGGTAAACAGAATTACAGGAATAATTGCATATTTACGACCCATGGCCTGGTGTCGCTGAGGTGAATCCCACTTGCCCTTTCAGTTCTGGCAAAGAAGAGATATATTTAGGAGCAGGACACTGCATGACCCATCAACTGCACAGTTAACAATATCACTGTGACCTGGCCCAGAGCAGTCAAAATGGCTGCCAGCCGCGATCTGCAAGCCAGAGAGAGCGCAAGTGTTAGTGGCGAGAGATAAGGGAGGTTTTTGCCTTATGATCGTGTATTGACCATCAGCCGATATATATTTGAACTTGCAATCTGCAGCGAAGGGCCTGGTTAGGTGACGTGTACTGTTCCTGCAAAGTTGAAATTATTTAGCCACTCCCACTGTAGCCCCGTGAAACACAGCCCACAGTTTTCTGTAGGAATCCCCTCCAAATCTCTGGAGAGACTTTTCAAAAGGTGGCATCCAGGAGACTTTTGTGAGGTATCTTCTGCCCTCGTTACTGGTGCATTCAGCCAAACGAGGCAAGCTGCAGATCCGTCTGGAAACGCCTGTGACTGCTTCCCATCCAGTGAAATGCAGCAGACTCGATTGCTGCCGCAGTGCCTCTGGTCCATGCAATGGCCAGGCTCCCAGACTGGCTGAGGTTTTGCCAGACCCCCGGCTACCTAAGCTGTTATTGGGGAGGGGGCGGTGACACTGCAGGGCCCCATCATTAATAAGAGGCTCCTGCAAACGTTAACGGAACCTACAGCTCCTTGCACCTGTCATCTCAAAAGAGTGATATGCATAGCTGTCAACTTTTCCCTTTTCTTGCAAGGAATCCTATTCGGAATAAGGGAATTTCCCTTTTAAAAAGGGAAACGTTGACGGCTATGGCGATGTGCCTGCTGGTAGCACCACTAGGAGAACTGGGATGTGGGAGGAGAAAAGCCAAGCCGGGGGTGGGGATGGAATAAAAGAGTATCTTGTTGCTTCCTTGTGCACAGTTTGATTCTGAAGGCCAGAGCTCGTGTCTTCTGTCAAAGTCCCGTGAGCTTATTGGTCCGGCCCCTAATGATAATCACACAGGATGCAAAGCCCCATTGCTCTCTGCATCCGTTTAAGCCACTTGACCGTGATCGTATTCCAGCAGCGCTTTTTAAATCGCCGGCTAATGGTGCTTATGCTTGTGCTTAAAACTGTTAAGGAGCCTTTAACTGCAGGATGCTCATTATGCGCTGCGCATCCAAAAAAAAAAAAAAGTCAGAAAAACCCTGAGCTTTTGCATTTGGGCACTTGTGTGGGAAACGTTGGCGCTGCAGTTTGCCTCTTCTCTTTCTTATGGGAGCTGAGCGGGGGTTGCGGCACGGGGCGTGCGGGGAGGACGGGCGATGAGCAGAAGCAACAACAAGTTTAATCTTGCTCTCGGGCTGATTTGCTTAAATAGCTGGAAATACAGACCTGCTTTGCCAGCAAATTTCCAGCTTATGCTTCCCATCCTGGTTGTCCCTTCTCTTAAATTTGGCTTTGGTGCGTTTGGTGTCCATCTGCTAGTAGTAACTAGATGGATAATTGAGGGCTCGAGACCAACAAAGCCCTGCCAATGCCATCTGTTATCTTAGCGGCTCAGGAGTGGGTGGTATGTGTTTGTACGTGCCATTTTCTTTAGGAACTGGCTTTTTATTTTTGCTTCCCAAGAGAGAGTGAGTTATGATGACAGGGGCCAGTTCTTTTTTTCTTCTAATGCTTTCAAGGTTCAGTGCAGAGTGCTCCAAATTGTTTCACACTCCTTCCTGGGGAAGAGTTTAGATGCAAGGCGATTGTGTGTTTAGGATCTACTGTGCAGAAGGGCGGCTAGCTTTTGATTTATCTATCCGCAAGATACCTGCTTTCTGCAGAAAAGACCTGGCCCCGAAGCCTCCGTGAGTTCTAACCCCGTCTCTGATAGCAGTTTTAACTCAGAGACCTTTGGCTGCAGACTTTCCCTCTTCCATTAAGCACTAAAGGGGCCGTGATTGGGTTGTGGTTCTCTGATACTCCTCCCCCCCCTTTTTGACCTGCAAAACCCCCTTGTCCTGGCATAATTTATAACAGGCTAGAGGTTTCCTTACTTAGCATATGCCACTTGGCAGCTGCTTAGAGTGCACTGCCTGTCAGCTGTAGCCTGCCAGTGTGATAATATTTCTGCTGCTGTTCTCTTGGTGCATAAGAAATGATAGGGCAGTTGTCAACCGATAACTCACGCTTGATGGAGGAGAAGGTTGTTTGCGTTTGTGGAAAAGTGTGGTGGAATTGGACTACCGGACCAAACATGGCTTCTTTCCGGAAGCCCTCTAAGCCAGAAAGTACATAGCATAAAATGCTTTTTTTGTTTCCCACAGCTGAATTGCTCAGATGTGTGCAGAACATGTCAAGAAGTCTTCATTCTCTTTTGCATCTTTTTTATCTACTTGGTTCAGATAGGGAGAGGGTAAAGGTAAAGGGACCCCTGACAATTAAATCCAGTTGCGAACGACTCTGGGGTTGCAGCTCATCTCGCTTTAAAGGCTGAGGGAGCCGGCGCTTGTCTGCTTCCACAGACAGTTTTTCTGGGTCATGTGCCAGCATGACTAAGCTGCTTCTGGCAAAACCAGAGCAGTGCACGGAAACGCCGTTTACCTTCCTGCTGGAACGGTACCTATTTATCTACTTGCACTTTGATGTTCTCACCCCATCGTGGGGATTCGAACTGCCGACCTTTCAATCAGCAAGCCCAAGCTGCACAGTGGTTTAATCCACAGGGAGAAGCCTTATATTTCAGTGAATACTGTCTTGACTTATTTGTAAAATTATGGTCCCGATGTTGTGCAGTTGACTTTGTATTATATCTGTAACACATTTTTGTGGGTTTTTTCCCCTTCTAAAATAAGCCACATTGAGGACTATAAACCTTTAAATGATTCTAAGCACATTTCAGGGTACTCTCCTCTTTTTTTGGAATACACTGAGAGACATCATTGCATCTGGCAGACATTAGTTGGGATTTGCATTTAGAATGGGTGTTTCTTAAGCAGCTAGTGTAGTTTCAAGTTCCTTTCGCATTTTAGAGACTTTAGCCCTACAGACCACCTTGATACAGTCCAGAGCATATAGACCATGTCTGGACTGGTAAGGCTTTCTCCAATAATTATTTACTTATTATTTAAATAATTTTGTACTGCTTTGTATGTAAAAAAACAAACAAAAAATTCCTCAAAGCGCTCCACAACCTAACTTAAAGCATCAAATGAAGCATTGCAAAAGCATCAACATAAAACCTTACAGATGAAGGTCAAATACAAAATAATGCATTTCAGCCAATGTATTATCAGGAAAAGAAAGCATTTTCTTAAATACAAAAAATACAGGAAGATATCAAATACAAAAATACAGTAAAACTCCACTAAACAGCATCATTGGCAACTAAACGAAATAACTGGAATAGAAGCTGTGCCTAAACTCCTAATCACCCCTCACACGGTGGCAACCTCTCCAAAATACACCCTTAGCAGTTCTCCTAGTCTCACTCCTGCATTCCCATCAGGCATACAGATAACAAAGCTAATTCCCAGCCAACCTTTTATTACAAAGCAAACATCTGGTCTACAAAAATACATAGCAGCATTAAGCATAATTGACAACCAGCTCATTCACCCACCTCAGACTAAGGCCATATATAGTATATAAAGAGCAACATTTCCACCCTCCTTCCTGTCTCTCTCCAATGCAGGGTTCGGTTCAGTCTCTCACGCTGAGAGACTGTATTAAGCAGCTCTGAAATGCACAAGTGCAGGAGAATCGAGACAGTTGCTCGGGGCGGCAAAAATGCAGTTCTAGCTACTGCCCAATAATAATACACCACACACTTCCTCCTACCGGGTAATGCATTCAACAGTTCAAAATTAAAGGGGTTGGCGCCCTCACGGCGATCCCTAAAGGCCTTCATTTCAGCAGCCCTCTTATCTTGGTCTGTGGGCTGGGAGGCAAGTCAATTAGCCACAGCCGTTTCCACTCTTCTCCTGATGATGGGACTGTGTGGGCCAGACAACCTGAAAAGGTATAGCCGGCTAGATAATTGCAATGTTCCTACATGTAAAGTGTCTGAATTATATGTTTGGGCTTGGATGGTAGGCTATACATCCAGAAAGAAAAGAAAGTATGGTTCAAGGTCACTGTTGTGCCTGGAATCACATTGGAGACTTCATCTCCCTTGATATTTTTCCTAGCAAAGCCTTCTCAGCAGTTGTTTTTGTTTTATTTCTTACTGGACCCTCTATTTGCAATTTAAAAGTTCCCTGCAAGCAGTGGCTATACTTTAGCAAGCTGGAGTTGTCTATGCATGCTCTCCTCCTTTTCTCAGCACATTGATCCTACTTCCATTATGTCTGAAAGCAAGGAACTGTGGTTTGAAGGTCAGCTTATTAACCAGGATCTTAAACGATGGGTAGTAAACCGACATTAAACCATAGTCCCCCATTTTGGGCATAATGGGGGAAGTGTGGTTTAAAGCTTCTGAGAACTAGTATGAAAGGAAGGGATTGGCTACCCAAGATTGCTGAGCAAGGGGAGAAGACCCGCTGCTAGTTCCTGGCTTGGTAAACTATGGTTTAGCAAACTCGGAATGTATGTCTCAGCTGGCCCAGTGAGTCAAAGAACCTTAGTCAAAGGTAGCCAATTCTTTAACTGTCACTTGTTTAATTCTTGCTGTCCAAGGAAACAAAGAAGCAAAATGGCCTCCTTCACTGCCAGTCGGCTCAACAGTTGCAAGAAATTTGTCAGTTAAAAGAAGAGCTCTGTGTAACCAAACGACTTCTGCAGCAGAGTCAAAACATCATTGAAGATATGAAAAGTGAGTCACCATTTTTTTTTTTTAGGTTTCCTTCCCATTCCAAACCTTATTCTGTGTTTTGAGGTTCCTCTGTATAGCATATACTGAGTTAAATCTTGTTTAGCATGTTGTAAGCAGCTTGGGCGACCATTGTAGTTTTCGATAACTGGACAAAATATAGCAATAATAATAATAGTAATAGTAATAATTTTTTTTATTTATATCCCGCCCTCCCCAGCCAAAGCCGGGCTCAGAGCGGCTAACAACAATAAAAGTAACACAGTTTACATAAAATCACAATCAATTAATTGAAATGCATTCTAAAGTGAATTCATTCTAAAATCAATTCAAAATCAAATTAATGGCTACCATTGGGCTAGAGTTCTATGCAATATGCATTATGTTTTGCAGTGTACAGGGAAAAAGATAAGATCCAGGTGTGTCTGTGTAAACCTTAAGTTACCAGATGAGAACAAGTGGGATAAAATAGATAAAATAAACGAATAACACTAATAAAGAGAATAAAGGAATCTTACTTTTTGTAAATTAAATACTTCCCCTTTTCTTTCAATCACTTGGATTGCAGATAAAAATTGCTCTCTGGAAAAAGAGTTAAAACTACTTGAAGAGAATTTGAGCAAACAAGAGAATCCTCTCACTTTGGAGAAAATGAAACTTGCTGTTTCTGAATTGGAAAACCAACGAGATTCTCTCCAGCAGCTTCTGAAGCACAAAGAAAACACCATTAAAGAGCTCAGTGTAAAACTGGAGGATCTGGAAGCTTTGCAGAAAGTTCTTACAGAGTGTGAAGGACTTAAAAAAGAGATTGAGGTTCTTTCCCAGTGGAAAAAAGAAAGTGGGCAACTCATAAATGAACTTGTTTTAGAAAAAGAAGATTTGATGAGTAAGATTTGCAGCCTGGAAAGGGCCTTAACGACCGAACAACTTAAAAGTAATGAGAGAGTAAAAGCTTTAGAAGGTATGAATGAAAACCTTTGTGTGGAGATTAGAAATCTCAAAGCTATGGTGGAAGACAAAACAGCAGAGCTAGAAGCAGAAAGAAAAGCCCACAATGACCTTCAGGATAAAACAGCAGCATCTGAGGAAAAACACAGGAAAGAGAGAGAGAACAATTCGCTGAAATTATCTGAGTTCACCAAACAAGTGGATGTTCTACAGAAAAGACTGGAGACGGTAACAGAAGAAATGTTGGAAAAGGACAGATGTATGGCCTCTTTGGAAACATCCTTAGCTTCCCACGTGCAGTTAAAATCCAGCTTCCAGAAACAATGTGAGGAGCTGGTCCAAGCCAGAGATGAGACAGAAAGAAAACTGGCTGCAGCAGAGCAAAGGCATAAAGATTTTGCTAGGGAGAAGGAAAAGCGCGTAGGTGAGTTGGAAGCGGCTGTTTCCGAAAAGCAGGACTTGTTCACTAAGACTTTACAGGCTCTCGAGGAGAAAAACAAGACATTGCAAGCACTGATTGCAGGATCAGAGAGGCAGCAAGCAGAGATTCTGGATTTAAGAAGCAGTAACTCTTTCCTTGAGGATACAGTGCAGCGCCTGAAAGTTACGCCTCAAACAGTTAGCCACAAGGAACCAGATTTGTTGGCACCAATATCCTTAAATAAAAAGCTAATTGAAGGAGTTAGTGATGAAAATCTCGGCTTTAAGATTGATATCAGTGCCATGAAGCAAAGAAATCTAGACTTAATGCAGACAAGCTTCCATCTGCCCAGAAGCCAGAAGGAGAGCGAGGAAAGCCTCTTGGAGCTGTCAGAAAAGCCTAGAGAGAAAAGCTTGTTGCTGTCTAAAGCCGAAGAAGAATCAAAAAGGAAATGTGGATCAGTGGAAGCAGAGAATAAGAACTTAGAATGTCCTTTAAGGGAGCAAGCATGCCATTCTGAAGTGGAGAAAGCCACATTTGAAGAGCGAGAGAAGCAGCTCATGAACGAACACGAGGAGCTGAAGTGTAAGGTCATGACCTTGGAGAAGAAAAATAACACTCTGCTTCAGCAGCTTGAAAAAATGCAGGCAGTACCTGAAGAAACGGAGATTCTAGGACAGGAAAGGGCAGCACTTCATAAAATGCAGCATCATAACGCTGTGTTGCTGCAGGAGAACGAGGAACTTGTCAAGGAACTGGAAATAAGGGACGAACGTGCAGCTGGTGGCTTTACTGTGGAGAAGACTTCGCTGGGACAGCTGAGAGGATCTGTGGAAGAAAAGGAGGAGGAACTGAATAAATATCAGGTTCAGCTAGAGCTGCTTCAGATGGACCTTGAGGATAGAGAGGCCTCAGTAGAGAACTATGCTGATCAAGTTAAGCAGCTGGAGAGTGCTCTGAGAGCTATGGAAATAAAACTGGAAGAAAACGAAACTGAGAGAGAGAGGCTGAACCACGAATTGCAAGCTCTTAAAGATGTGGAAAATCCACATTTAGAGCTTACAGAAGGGGAAGGGAACGACCAATCAGCAGCCCATTTCAATGCTGTTTCCAGGGACAACTTTAGCGGACAGATAGGTGCCAAGTGTTCGTCAGTTCCTCATGATCTGACGCCCAGCCAAAGTGATTATGTCCGATTAGTAGCCTCCCTGCACATGACAATGAGCAAGCTCAATGAGTTGGAGAAGATGTTCGAACACCTGCAGATTGAAAAGTCAACATTAGCATCGCAGCTGAAAGACTCTCAATTGAAATGCATCGCAGGCACAATGGCAGAAAAGCTCATCGGCAGAATTAATAATGTAACAGAAGAGAGCGCTACTTTTTCTGGTGGCTTAATAGATCACAGTAAAATAGCAGCCCAATCTGATATTGAGCAAGTGCCCTTAATAGCTCTGGAATGTTGTGATGGACTTGACTGCAAAGGTTTGAAGCCATCCAGCAAAGAAATTAAAATGCACTTTGACGGAGTCAAGGAAAAAATCTTCTTTTTGACAAATGAATATAACAGCTTGCAAGAGCAGCACTCGGGTATGGCCTCCAAAATATCAGAGCTGCAAAGCTATATTGACATGCTCAAGGAAGAAAATGCTGCACTATCAACCAGCCTCGACCAAGTCACAAATTCTTCCTTCACAACGCAGGTAACCCCTCTTCTAATGAATGAAGAATTTCATTTGGATGGAAAGTTCCCCATGAGATTTTCTTCTTGCAGCAAAATCTCCTCGTGTACAAGTTCAACTCTTATGGAATCTGATATCGACTCTGATCAGTACAGACCGTCAAATGAAATAAGTGACCTAGATAGTAACAAACAAGCTGATCTAGAAAGTACCCCTGAGGAACACGGCCATTTTCTTTCAGAAGGGAATGACAGTGACACATGGGCCTGTATTATGAAGAAGGGGCATGCCATGCCTGAAAGATATCATTTAAAAAAGAGAGTCGAATACCTCCTACGTGAGGCTTATGAGAAGTCCTTCAGAATGCTTGAAGAATCATTTGAGTCGCATAAAAATCTTGAAGATGAAGAGATACAAAAGATCCAAGAGCTGCTCCTTTCTGTAAGGAAGGAAGTTGATGGTCTCCAAAAGCAAAATATATCGGAAAGCAAACAGTGGCAACAAAAACTTAATGATGTGGTCTTGCAGGTGGCATCTAAATTGCCAGCCGAGAAGAAACATCCTGATCTGTTGCCTCAGGAACTAGAGGAACCACTGCAAGGCCTTGATTTAGGTTCTCAGCCTCTGCTTTGTGTTGACACTGAACACGTAAGTGTGCCTAATTTCTTATCATGCAGTTTTGCATGTATGTTCAATAGATTACCCATGTGTACTGTTTTGGGAGGGAAGGGAGGAAGTCTCTAGACTGGGAGCAAAGGCTGTTTAAAAAGCACAGCGGCTAACTTCAGATGTTTTGTTGGACTTCAAATCCCATCATCCCTGACCCTTGGCCACATTGGCTGGGGCTGATGGGAGTTGTAGTTTAACAACATCTGGAGGGCACCATGTTAACTATCCCTGTTTTAAAATTTATTTCTTTCACACACGCACCCATTTTGAAACTATTTTGATAACTTTGAAATGCTGTAGTTCTTATGCTAAGAAATAGTGTGAATCAAGGTACATAAAGATTTGGTTTTGTATATAAATTCTGAAAGAAGAGCTCATAACTTACTCATTTTTAAAGCCTCAATTTATGGCCATTATTGCCATTTAAATTCTGTCCCTCCCTGGCTCCAGCCAAGTAATATGCTCAGAGAGGGAAAAAGAGTATGCTTGATAGCAAAAAAGCTATCTTGTTGAGTATGCCAAGGTTGCTAAATATTAGTATTTCAGTTCCAGGTTCTTTCATTTACAGTAGTACCTCGGGTTACAGACGTTTCAGGTTACAGACTCCGCTAACCCAGAAATAGTACCTCGAGTTAAGAACTTTGCTTCAGGATGAGAACAGAAATCGTGCTCCGGTGGTGTGGCGGCAGCAGGAGGCCCCTTTAGCTAAAGTGGTGCTTTAGGTTAAGAACAGTTTCAGGTTAAGAATGGACCTCTGGAACAAATTAAGTACTTAACCCAAGGTACCACTGTATTAAATCCAGCAACAACAGCTATGTGTGATTATTGCTAGGTAAAGGGACCCCTGACCATTAGGTCCAGTCGTGACCGACTTTGGGGTTGCGGCACTCATCTCGCTTTATTGGCCGAGGGAGCCGGCGTACAGCTTCCGGGTCGTGTGACCAGCATGACTAAGCCGCTTCTGGCAAACCAGAGCAGCACACGGAAACGCTGTTTACCTTCCCGCCAGAGCGGTACCTGTTTATCTACTTGCACTTTGACGTGCTTTCGAACTGCTAGGTTGGCAGGAGCAGGGACCGGGCAACGGGAGCTCACCCTGTTGCGGGAATTCGAACCGCCAACCTTCAGATCGGCAAGTCCCAGGCTCTGTGGTTTAACCCAAAGCGCCACCCGCATCCCAGTTTCAGGTTAAGAACGGACCTCGGGAATAAATCCAGCAACAACAGCTATGTGTGATTATTGCTACAGAGGGCCAATTTATGTAATAGGGAATGACATCAGTAGGTGGGAAGAGCCTGCTTTGATGAAATGTTACATAAGAGATGAGGTGTCTTCAAGCATTCTGAAAATGAGAGCACCAAGTTGTGTAGCCAGTGGGGCCCACATGCAAGTCCTGCCCCCAATGTCATCATGTGCTCTGCCCCCACATGCCCAAACTCCCCAGCCTTCCCTGTGTTGGACTAGGAAGGTCTGTGCAGCAATTACGTTTGCATTTCTCTGAAAGTGAGTAGAGCTCTCCACACAATCAGAGCACCCTGCAGAAAACAATTTTCCCAGGTGATCAACAGGAGGGCCCATATTAGAATATTAAGTGTGTTCTTTACCTACCAAAACATTACATATCGGTTCCCATTTTATTCGGCAGAGGTCATTGGCATTGTTTTTGAAGATGTGTTTATTATTTTTTTGCCAACCTGGACTCCTTTGGGGAGGAAGTATCACAGTTAAATGTAATAAATAAAAGAATAAATATATCAATTTGATAAAAGTGACTTATTAATTAAAATGACTCTCTTTTTTCCATCTACTTCTAGCAAGTCCAGATTCCCAGTAAGCGAGCAATTGATCCCTTGGGTCAACTGGAACTGTATGGCATGTCTAGTGAAAGCACAACATTTGAAGTTGAAAATAGTAAAATATCAGCAAGGGCAGGTGAAGCAAATAGAACAGAAGATGAAGAATCTATTTGCCAAGCAGTCGGCATGAAATTTAGAGAAAGTGGCCTTCTGGACTTAGATACAGAATCCAGAAATGCAACAGATATATCCATAAGTTCTCCAAACTATCCTCCTGAGTTATCGTTTCTTCCTTCTCAAAACACTGATGTGATGTCTGTGAACACCTTGGAAAGCCAAAGGGCCCCTGAAAAGCCTCTTGTAGAAGAAGAGCAGACATGTAATAAAATCTCGAAGCCCTTCCCTGATGTGGAGGAAAGCAGTAAAAGAACTGATATTCTACTAATGGAGATCCAAAACCTAAAGTCAGGTCTGGATTCAAAGGACAAAGAGCTGGCTGCAGAGAGAACTGCTTGTGCAGAGTTGGACAAAACAGTTGTAGCACTCGAAAAAGAAAAAGGAGACTTAAATGAGTCACTTAAGTCTGTTACTTTTGATAACCAACAGTTGTCTTATAGCCTTATGGCTCTTGGAATAGAACTTGAGAAGGTAAAATCTGATATGGAAATGTATAAGGCAAGACTGTCCAATACAACAGAGACTCTGGAAGATTTGGAAATGGACAAGGCCGACTGGACTGAGAGGCTTCTTGAAACTGAAAATGAGCTGAGGAGGATAAAATCTGAGAAAGCAAATATTGAGAACCATGCCTTATCCATGGAGACCGACATCGAGGAGCTTCAGTTAAAGAACGAGCACTTGGAAAAAGAAAACGAAAATAAACTGAAAAGCATTTTTGGCCTTCAAGAGCAGCTTCATATACTCGTCACTGAGAGAAACCAATTTAGTCAAGATCTGAGTGCTTTGTTGAAGGATAAAGAAGAATTGGATCAAATGTGCCAGAAAATGCAAGAGACTATCAAAGAACTTGAGTCAAGTAAAGGGGATTCTGCTGAATTTATCAGGATATTGGAAGCCGAAGCTAATACTCAGGCAAAATTGCTTCAGGCCGCAAAGGCCGATGCTCATCAGTTATCAGCAGAAAAGGACAGACTTCTGCTGCAGTTACAGAATCTGGATCAGGTGATGAGGGCTCTTGTGTTAGAAAAAGAGGCAGCGCAAAGCCAAATAGAGCATCTGAATGAGGAAAAAGAAGTGAGCCTTAGGGAATATGAAACTTTACACAGCAAGTTAAGTATCTCTGAAATGGAATATGCCAAGATATCAAAGTCTCTGGAAGGGTCGCTAATAGAAAAGGGTGAACTTGCAACTAGGCTGAACTCAGCACAGGAGGAGTTGTCTCAGCTGCGACGGGGCATCGAGAAGCTCAAAACAAAAATAGAATCCGACGAAAAGAAAAGGTGTCACCTTGCAGGAAAACTGAAAGAAAGCGAACGGAAAGCTGACTCCCTCGCAGACAGAATTGAGAATCTTGAAAGAGAATTGCAGATGTCGGAGGACAATTTGGAAGATGCAATTCTTCGGGCAGAGACAGCTAAAGCAGAGACAGAAACAGCCACTGCGGAGATAGAAATGATGCGTGCGACTTTGCAAAGCTTGGAATGTGAGGTGAATGCCTTAAAGTTAGAAAAAGGATCTCTAGAGAGAGAGCTGAAAGAAAATCAGGATAAAGTATCTGATTTAGAAGGTCTTAATTCCATGCTTGTGAAGCAGCTGGAAGAAAGGGAGAAGGAGAAGGTGCAAATTAGAGGTGAATTTGAAAACGCACTGGTGTCGATGGAATCCCAGTTGAAACTGGCCCGTGAAGAAGTTAAACTTTCTCATTGGGAAGAAGAGAATTTCAAGACAAAAGAACAGGATCTGATTGATGAAGTTGCTAGTGTCAAAGAAGAGAATGGACGGTTGGCTCATCATCTACAGGAAGCCAAACACAAACATTCTGAAATGGAGCATTTACTAAAGGTCCTTGCCCAGCAATTCCAAGACCTCATACAAAAGCTGGATGACAGCGATCCTTTTCTGGAGCAGTTGCCAAAAAATGAAACTCTGCAGTCTAGTCTTGAGGCTACAGAGGTGGAGTTGGAAGCTGCAACTTCTGAAAAAGCTGCCTTCCTTGAAAAGGTACAGCATATTGTTGACATCATGGGTAGAATATCTTGTAGGTTAATAGGTTCCTTCTGAAATTAAAGGCTGATTTGGGGGGGGTTATATTGGGGGAGTTTTCTAGAATTTACATGTAGAAATTAAATACATTCTACCTGATGCCAAATAACAAAGTAACATTGAGTGACTGCAGATGTGGTTCCCAAAATCAAAATCCACTTTATTTGAGGAAGAAAAGCTGATATTTAAGTTTATAGTTCTATTGCAATCATAACTGTAAAGTATGTTATCTGTAAGTATAACATATATGTAGAGCAGGCATAGGCAAACTCGCCCCTCCAGATGTTTTTGGCCTACAACTCCCCTGATCCCTAGCTAACAGGACCAGTGGTCAGGGATGATGGGAATTGTAGTCCCAAACATCTGGAGGGCCGAGTTTGCCGATGCCTGATGTAGAGCTTAATCTTATGGATTTTTTCTCAGAAATAGTACTCAGTGTTCAGTGGGACTTACTCCTAGGTAAGTGTGCATAGGATAGTAGCCCTAGTCTATTACTGTGCTACTTACAGCGTACATAGTAAAGAGTTGCTGTGATGTGCAACACAGGAGCAGTGTTTGCATATTACGGTAAACCGTAGTAATGCTTTACTGCGAACACACAGAAATCTTCCCTTTTACCCATCTCATCTAGATGGCAGGAAGAACAAACCATGATCCCTGGCTTAGTGTTATGACCGGACTAAGGATTGTGGTTTGTTTCATTCCGAACAAACCGAGGTTTGCTCAAATGGTAGGATTGCATTGGGAGCCTTCTGCATGCTTGCAGTGAACTATTAACTGCATGTGCCAACTGGACTCTGCTTTTGGATCTCTGGCATAGACAGTTAGGGCCTGTCCGGTGCAAACCAAAGGACATCAGTAGATGTTTGTATCGTTTTATGGAATTCATTAGATGCTCTAGTTAACATGTCCTGTTAAGAAATGGCATAGTTGCCCCAACAGTGTGGGTGTTATGGAAGGAATGGAGAACATCAATGCACTTTAAAGGTAAAGGGTAAAGGGACCCCTGACCATTAGGTCCAGTCGTGGCCGACTCTGGGGTTGCGGCGCTCATCTCGCTTTATTGGCCAAGGGAGCCGGCGTACAGCTTCCGGGTCATGTGGCCAGCATGACTAAGCCGCTTCTGGCGAACCAGAGCAGCGCATGGAAGCGCCGTTCACCTTCCCGCCAGAGCGGTACCTATTTATCTACTTGCACTTTGACGTGCTTTCGAACTGCTAGGTTGGTCCATGCACTTTACTTTGAACTAATGAGAAGTCCTGTTTTGCATTTGGCTGGGTAATTATTTCTTCTGCAGCAATAATTGCATGAATGTTTACCGGTTTATTTTTATTTTATTTTGCAGGCAAATAACCACCAGAAAATAGTGCAACTCAAGACAGATTTTGATTCTTTCCATCATAGATTTCAGCATTGGCTGAAAGCCTACACAGAACTAAAGCAGGAGAAAAAGGTGATGGTGAAGCAGATTCATGAACTTGAGATTCAACTGAAGAAGATGGATCCAGGTATGTAGTGCAGGCATCCTGCAGGCAGGCCTCCTCCCTCAACCCTGCCTGGCAACAGCAGAGAGGAGGTCCCCACCTCTCATTTTTCATATGAAGCTTCTGGCAATTTCATAGCAGTTAGGTAGTTGCTAAAATATTTTAACTCATCATTTGGTGCAGATGGCCCACAGCATGCATGCATGGCCCACAAATTACATCTTTTAAAATAAAAATTAAAGCAATTATAGCATTCTCTGAAAAACCACATTGGAAACCGTCAGAGAAACTAAAGACAGGGAATGAAATAGACACCCAGTGGGTGGGAGTTTCACAACATTGGTGCCACTGCAGAAAAGGCCATGCTCCAGGAGGACTGAGGAAGATCTTTAGGTCTTAAGATGAACTACATATCTAAAGGAGTCGATAGTGTTTGGTGTCCACTGCTGCTGAAATGCTCTTTACAATATTTTCAGGGAAAGTATATTGAAAGTCTCTGTTGCTAAGCCTTCATTTATTAATGACTGTTCTTTCATTGCATAGGTTCTGATAGGAATGCCACTGCAGAAGAGATAAGGTTGGAGCTGGAAGAACTGAAGGAACTGGTTGAAGAGAAAACTGCAGAAGCAGATCAAAACCTGGATAAGTACTGTACTCTGATAATTGATTATGATAAATTAGAGGAAGAAAACGAGATGCTAAAGACACAAGTCTCTCTTCTGAACACTCGGCTCAAACAGTCATCAGACTCTTCCAGTTCCCCTCTACAAAGTCCAGGAAGCCAAACAAAAATCACTAATGGGCTGCTTGTGGAAAAGGCCTTATCTGAAGATGTTACTAAGATTCCTGTGAGGAGGCAAAGGCGTCATGAAAACCGAAGCAATGGTGAAAGTGCTACATCTCCTTTTCCAGAGTCTGCCTCAAAACAAACTAAAAGAAGAACCACATTTCAACAGCACAGCCCAAAAGTGCCCCTAGAAAATGCAGAATTTGAGTCAGATGGTTCCACAGAGGTGGGAGGCAAAGGTAATCACTTTCACAACAGTATTGATGCTTGTTTAATAACATTCCTGTTATAGCTTGATACAGAGGGACAATAGAGGTATCTGAATATATCCCCCTATGTTTGCCCTTTACCATTTTGTATTCTCAATATGACCAGTGGAATAAAATTTAAGGCTGCCATTACAGGGCATAAGGGTGTAAAATTCTGCATGTAAAGTGACCATCTTCTTTGGCAATCACTCATAGCCGAGTAAGATTGTCTTCCATGAACATGGTCTTAACACAGTGAGTCTGTAAGTGACTGTGGAAGCCAATTCTGGATCCACACATCCTTCCACAGTAGGGACACAGGTTTCCAGATGGGAGTTGATTATGGTGAGGGTTTGCCAAAGGTGCCTTCCTCTTAGCACGTTTTCCCCTTTCCACTTGAGTTCAAGTGTCTTCAAAGCCCATGACAGCTTTGGTAATGGCTGCTCTCCACTTGTAGCGCTCACAGGCCAGTGTTTCCCAATTGTCGGTGTTTATACTACATTTTTAGAGATTTGTCTTTAAACCTCTTGCGTTGACCACTAGCATTACATTTTCCATTTTTAAGTTTGGAATGGAGTAGTTGCTTTGGAAGATGTTGATCAGGCATCTGAACAACATGACCAGTCCAACAAAGTTGATGTTGAAGAATAATTGCTTTGACACTGGCGATCTTTGCTTCTCCCAGTACACTGGCATTAGTTCACCTGTCTTCCCAAGTGATGTGTAGAATTTTTCAGAGAAACAGTGGATGGAATCGTTCGAGGAGTTGGAGATGGCGTTTGTAAAGTGATGAGAAAGTTGTCTAACGCTATTGCCAAACCTTTACAACCGCAGAAGTGTAATATACCCAAACAAACGGTTGCCTGCAAACTGCTTTTTCCTGCGATCCCTGTAAAGGGAGATGTTCACGTGGAAGGCTTTTCTCCAATCAACATTCTCAGAAAAGGCTCAGCTGGATTTAGGATTGTTGCCAACAACAAGAGTGGGGGCAGCAAGATACAGTGGCCGCATTCTGGTGAGGCTAAGAGAGGCCTTTGTGGCCATTGGAGCTGCAGCTTGCAAACCACTTAACCGCTGATGAAGTTGCTAAGGATATCATGGGACTACTCAAGGGCGCAAGTCCGTGGGCTCAGTTCCATGAATGCTTGACTCCTTAATAGCCTTGGGGTCAGTGGCCTCACATTATGCAGATACTAACTAGCAAAAGGAAGCCATTATCTTTCAAGCCGAAAGCACCCACCTGGGAGACTGCAGAAACACTTTACCTGTAGTACTTGAAATGAAAATAAGTATATGTTCCTGTTGTAAGGATTTGTGTCAGGGAAGGGCTGTGGATCAATGGTAGATCATCCGCTTAGCATGCAGTAGATCCAGGTTCAGTCCTTGGTGTTTCCAGGTAGATCTAGGAGCATCTCCTGTGTGAACCTCCTTGAAGATCCACTGACAGTTCACAGCTAGGTGGACCAATGGTTTGACTGTAGAAGGGAATAATAATAATAATAATAATAATTTATTATTTATACCCCGCCCATCTGGCTGGGCCTCCCCAGCCACTCTGGGCGGCTTCCATAAAACCCAAAAATACAATAAAATATCACACGTTAAAAACTTCCCTGAATGTCTCCTGAATTGCAGGTAGTTGTTTATCGCCTTGACATCTGCTGGAAGGGTGTTCCACAGGGCGGGCGCCACTACCGAGAAGGCCCTCTGCCTGGTTCCCTGTAGCTTTGCTTCTCGCAATGAGGGAACTGCCAGAAGGCCCTCGGCGCTGGACCTCAGCGTCCGGGCAGAATGATGGGGGTGGAGACGCTCCTTCAGGTATACTGGACCGAGGCCGTTTAGGGCTTTAAAGGTCAGCACCAACACTTTGAATTGTGCTCGGAAACGTACTGGGAGCCAATGCAGGTCTTTCAAGACCGGTGTTATATGGTCTCGGCGGCCGCTCCCAGTCACCAGTCTAGCTGCCGCATTCTGGATTAGTTGTAGTTTCCGAGTCACCTTCAAAGGTAGCCCCACGTAGAGTGCATTGCAGTAGTCCAAGCGGGAGATAACCAGAGCATGCACCACTCTGGCGAGACAGTCCGCAGGCAGATAGGGTCTCAGCCTACGTACCAGATGGAGCTGGTAAACAGCTGCCCTGGACACAGATTTGACCTGTGCCTCCATGGACAGCTGTGAGTCCAAAATGACTCCCAGGCTGCGCACCTGGTCCTTCAGGGGCACAGTTACCCCATTCAGGACCAGGGAATCCTCCACACCTGCCCGCCTCCTGTCCCCCAAAAACAGTACTTCTGTCTTGTCAGGATTCAACCTCAATCTATTAGCCGCCATCCATCCTCCAACCGCCTCCAGACACTCACACAGGACCTTCACCGCCTTCACTGGTTCTGATTTAAAAGAGAGGTAGAGCTGGGTATCATCCGCATACTGATGAACACCCAGCCCAAACCTCCTGATGATCTCTCCCAGCGGCCGCATGTAGATGTTGAAAAGCATGGGGGAGAGGACAGAACCCTGAGGCACCCCACAAGTGAGAGCCCAGGGGTCTGAACACTCATCCCCCACCACCACTTTCTGAACACGGCCCAGGAGGAAGGAGCGGAACCACTGTATAACAGTGCCCCCAGCTCCCAGCCCCTCAAGACGGTCCAGAAGGATGCTATGGTCGATGGTATCGAACGCCGCTGAGAGATCCAGCAGAACTAGGAAACAGCTCTCACCTTTGTCCCTAGCCCGCCGGAGATCATCAACCAGTGCGACCAAGGCAGTTTCAGTCCCATGATGAGGCCTGAATCCCGACTGGAAGGGATCCAAATGGTCCGCTTCTTCCAGGCGTGCCTGGAGTTGTTCGGCAACCGCTCGCTCAATCACCTTGCCCAGGAATGGAAGATTTGAGACTGGGCGATAGTTGGCCATCGTGGCCGCATCTAAAGATGGTTTTTTAAGAAGCGGTTTAATAACCGCCTCTTTCAGCGGGTCTGGGAAGGCTCCCTCACGGAGGGAAGCATTCACCACCCCACGAAGCCCATCGCCCAGCCCTTCCCGGCTTGCTTTTATTAGCCAGGATGGGCAAGGATCCAGGAGACAGGTGGTTGGTTTCACTCTTCCAAGCAGCCTGTCCACATCCTCGGAGGTAACAGATTGGAATTGATCCCACTCAACTTGACCAGACAGAACTCTTGCACTCTCCCGCCCCGGCCCTGCTCCCACGGTGGAGTCTACTTCTTCCCGAATCTGAGCGATTTTATCTGCAAAAAACTTTGCAAAATCATTGCAGGAGAACATGTGGCCCGTACTGGGTCCCGATGTTGCAGGTGGTTCCGCTAAATTGTGAACCACCTGAAAAAGTCTCCTGCTGCTGTTTTCTGCAGATGCAATAGAGGCGGTGAAGAAATTCTTCTTCGCCGTCGCTATCGCCACTTGGTAGGCTCGACGTTGAGCTCTAACCTGTGTCCGGTCAGATTCGGAATGAGTTATCCGCCACCGGCGCTCTAGCCGTCTCAACGATTGTTTCATTGCCCTCAGATCCGTGGAAAACCACGGGGCTGTCCGGGCTCCATGCAATCGGAGAGGGCGCTTCGGAGCCAAACAGTCAATAGCCCTGGTTAACTCCACATTCCAGCGGGCCACCAGGGAATCAGCTGAAAGGCCATCAACACGGGATAAAGCATCCCCTACCACTCTCTGGAAACCATTTGGATCCATTAAGTGGCGGGGGCGGACCATCCGAATTGGTCCCACCTCCCTGCAGAGGGGATGGGTCGCAGAGAAGTCCAGTTGCACCAGGAAGTGATCTGACCATGGCACTTCTTTCGTTTCGCTTTTACTTAGTGTCAGATCACCAACATCCATAGAGGTGAATACCAGGTCTAAGGCATGTCCGCGGCTATGGGTTGGGCCAGACTTATTCAGGGACAGCCCCATGGAGGCCATGCTTTCCACGAAGTCCCGAGCGGCCCCTTGTAAGGTCGTGTCGGCATGGATGTTAAAATCCCCTAGGACGACCAAGCTAGGTGTCTCCAGGAGAACATCCGCCACAACCTGAAGCAGCTCGGGCAGGGAATCCTTGGCGCAGCGGGGAGGTCGGTACACCAAAAGGAATCCTGTACTGCCCCTATTGCCCAACTTCCAGAACATGCACTCAGAAAACTGGGTCTTCCCAATAGGACGCCTGGTGCAAACTAATGACTTCCTAAAAATCACTGCAACCCCCCCTCCCCGCCCACATGACCTGGGTTGCTGTGCATAAGAGAAACCTGGTGGGCAAGCGGCAGCAAGGACAGGCCCATCTGCTTCACCCAACCAAGTCTCTGTTACACAAGCCAGGTCCAATCCTCCATCCATGATCAAGTCATGGATGGCAGTGGTCTTATGAATCATTGACCTGGCATTGCACAGCAGCACCTTCAGGCTATGTGGGTATCCCTTGCTGATTCTAGTATCCGTCCGGACAGGACCAAACCCGGAGGCAGGGATAGTCCTCAGACAACGACTAAACCTGCCTCCTCTGTAATGACATGGTCTGGTCTTAGCGTAACTCCTCCTCCTACCCGTGATCACTGAAATCGGTTGTCCCAGTGCATCCCCCCCTGTGGAACATGCCCCAGCCATTTTGTGGGCTGGGGCCCACTCCCCGGCAGCCCTGACCCCTCCCCCTAAAAACAAAATAACACCTTAAACAAACAAGCAAAACCAATAAAACAATACAAACAAAAAATATAAAAATTACAAAAACATCAAAATAAAAAATAATAATTCCCCAAGCCCACCCAAACATCAATCCCACCCCCACCCCCCACATACAAAAAATCCAGAAAATTTTCTTAAAAACATTTTAAAAACACTCTGTGCCTCTCCGGCAGGAACTTCCTATATGGCTCAGTTGTTTAGAGCATGGTGCTGATAATGCCAAGACTGCAGTAGGGAACAGCTGCATATTCCTGCACTGCAGGGGGTTGGACTAGATCAGGGGTCTGCAACCCGTGGCTCCGGAGCCGCATGTGGCTCTTTTACACCTTTGCTGCGGCTCCGGGGTGGATACTAGTGAGGGGAGGAGGCGCATTGTGCGCCCCGACACTCCCCACTCTGGTGGGCGTTGTACTGGCTGTGACGTCACATGGGGGTGGTGCGTGCGTTAGTCACGCACCGTCCTGACGTCACCTTCCCGCCCGCTGTCAGATCGGACATTAAGGTAAGAAACAATATATGCAGTGTCATATTTGTTTTAAATGTCGCAATGGTTTCGCGGCTCCCAGTTGTTTTTTTCCCTTCGGAAACGGGTCCAAGTGGCTCTTTTTGTCTTAAAAGTTGCAGACCCCTGGACTAGATTATCCTCAGGGCCCCATCCAGCTCTACAGTTCTATGAGAAACCTAATTGACAAACAACACACCTCTGTAAAACCTTGCATAGTCTTCAGATGCTGCAGGGCCGGAATGCATACTGTATAGCAACAAACTACCATTGCTATTATTTATTTCTTCTTTTGGGTATCTTACCCATCCTTCAGCACGTTGCAACAATATAAAAACACAAGATTAAAATCAATTTATACAATTTACAGTCAGAAGAATAAGGTAGTATATGGGGCCTAACTTGCTTAGGGATTTAAACACTACAGTGGTACCTCGGGTTAAGAACTTAATTCTTTCCGGAGGTCCGTTCTTAACCTGAAACTGTTCTTGACCTGAAGCACCACTTTAGCTAATGGGGCCTCCAGCTGCTGCTGCGCCGTCGTCGTACGATTTCTGTTCTCATCCTGAAGTAAAGTTCTTAACCTGAGGTACTATTTCTGGGTTAGTGGACTCTGTAACCTGAAGCGTCTGTAACCCGAGGTACCACTGTTATATGAGCACCTTGAATTGGACCCAAAAAGCGAGCTGGCAACCGTTTTTAAAAAGTTGGTTGTTGTTTTCCTTTTTATTTCTTTTTTGTTTTTATTCCTGTCATAGTTTTTAAAATGTAACAAGCAATGATCACCACGCACTTTCCTCCCTCAGGATCTTCTGATGTTCCTCCAGGAAATGGCAGCTCTTGCATTTCCCATGGGGCATATCTAATTCCCAGAGCGAGCCCCTGTCTTGTCCGCCCAAGCTCGAGATCGCCACCGTTTACTGATCACTCCCAAACAACTGAGAGCGACTGCTTGCTTGAAAACCAAAAAGCAACACCAGAGGGCAGCAAACTACAAAAGGTAACTTGCGCGTATTATTAAACATGAGTTTGAACGTACCAAAGCACAAGAAATACAGATTGTGAATGTATCTGAGCAAGTGCTTATGGGAGTGTCACGTTCTACTTATACAAGTTGTGAGCATATCAGTGTGAAGACGGGAAAAGTGAATATAGGAGGAAGTGACCATAAATTAGCAGCAGAGATTTTGTATGCCCCCCCCAACCCCACTTATAAAATCTGAAGAGAACTGTGTTGTGTAGATTTGGCTTACAAATCATGAAACTTGTATGGAATACATAGTACATGTTCAAGAACTTAAAAGGGATGTTTGTGTGTTTTTGTGTCTTCAAAACACTTAACTGAGTACAGTGGTGCCCTGCAAGATGAATGCCTCGCAAGACGGAAAACTCGCTAGACGAAAGAGTTTTCCGTTTTGGAGGTGCTTCGCAAAACGAATCTCCTATGGGCTTGCTTCGCAAGACGAAAATGTCTTGCGAGTTCCTGCGGGTTCCCCCCCTTTTTCTAAGCCGCTAAGCCGCTTATCAGCTGATCCGATAAGCTTAAAAGCCGCTAATAGCGCTAATCCGTCAATGGGCTTGCTTCGCAAGACGAAAAAACCGCTAGACAAAGAGAATCACAGAACGGATTCTTTTCGTCTTGCGAGGCACCACTGTACCTACCTGGAGTGAGTGCTAAATACATAGGTGTATAGTTGCAGGTAGGTAGCTGTGTTGGTCTGCCATAGTCGAAACAAAATAAAAAAAAAATCCTTCCAGTAGCACCTTAGAGACTAACTTATGTTTGTTACAGTGGTACCTCGGGTTAAGAACTTTGCTTCAGGATGAGAACAGAAATCGCGCGGCAGCGGGAGGCTCCATTAGCTAAAGTGGTATCTCAGGTTAAGAACAGTTTCAGGCTCTTAACCTGAGGTACCACTGTATTGGTATGAGCTTTTGTGTGCGTGTACACTTCTTCAGATACCTGGTAAGGTTGATGGACTTCATTTCATGCGGTTCAAAGTGGTGCCTTCCATAGTTCTAGTTACAGGTAGATAGCCGTGTTGGTCTGCCGTAATCGAAACAAAATAAAAAAAATCCTTCCAATAGCACCTTAGTTTGTTATCGGTATGAGCTTTCGTGTGCATGCACACTTCTTCAGATACCTGGTGTATAGTTAAGCTCTAGTTTTCTTGTTCTGAAAGCTTTGGGTCTGACTATAAAATCTACCCAAAAAGCTTATAGAATAACACAGAAAAGAGGCCTGCTGAATCTTGCCAAAGGCCCATCCTTGGCCAATCGCTTACCTGTGAGAAGCCTGCAAGCAGGGTATGAGCACAATAGCACTGTCCTAATTTGCAGTTCTCAACTACTGATTGACAGGTACACTGCTTCTAACACTGGGGATAGTACACATGCCTAGTGGTTTTGATAGCCTTATCCCCCATGAACCGAATCTTACCGTCTGTGCAAAACCCTGCACCTGTCTCATTTCTTGTGGGATTTCTATACCTGTGGTTCCTGGCACTGGGTACCCAAACCAGCTGCTTGGAGCTGTGTATGGAATTTCCAGCACTGGGCATTTGTGCATGCAGTACCCAAAGTGGTGGCTGGTGTTCTCAGTTCTGGTCCGTTTTTGCATGGTGCGGAGTGGAATTGAAGAGCTAAAGCCGGACTCACCCCTTCCCCTTTAGGAATGGGAGTGTTGCATTCATGTCCTCTAGTTATCTCAGAAGTGGAGATTTACTGTTCTCCAAGCTTTCACACCAACTTGGCCTGGGCCTACTGCTGTTTGTAGATCTCTCTGAATCAAGGCTGTTGGTCGCTGTACTGCTTCCAGACTTTGAATCTCCCTTCCTAGAGAATTTAGACTGGCTCCCTCCTTGTTGTCTCTCTGCCATTGGACTTTTTATTCCATCAGGCCTTTGGAAACTGACTTTTTAAGGCAAGGGCAAGTGCTGCAATGGTTTTCTTGTTGTTACAGTATTTTTCATCGATTTCTTTATATTGTTTTCATTCCATTAGTGTTTAGTTAATTGTTAATGGCTAACTTTTCTATGTTTTTTGCTTTTTCTGTTTTGCCTGCTTTTTTGTATTTTTATCTGTAAGCCGCCTTGAGTCTCAATCTGAGAAAAAGGTGGGGTATAAATACTAATAATAATAATAATAATAATAATAATAATAATAATAATAACAATAATTCAGCATAATAACAATGATAATATAATATAGCCACAAAACACAGAATTCTTTGTTTTGTGTGTTTCATCATACATCTAGAAAATTAGGATGCCAAATTCTAAAACCAGCAGTTAAGTTTTGCACTTCATTCTACAAGTTGTTGTTGGCGTCTGTCTCAAGAGACAATGGAGTGTGCCTCTAGGGGTGAAGTCAAACCACTGGAGAATCACAGCGCCTGCTGTGGCTGTAAAGACCGGCAACTTGCAACTGCTGCCTCCCACATTCTACATTCTGACAAAGGTCTTGTTTGAAACATCTCTGCTCATATGACCCGGTGCCTCAGTGCTGGAATAATAACAATAACAAGTCCCTCTTCTCCTTACACCTTTCTCTGTCAAAAAGTGGACTTTGAGCAAGGCCCAGCCAGCTGACCATAAGAGGCAATGCTGAGGCTTATACTGGAACAGAGCAAGGGTTCAGTAGGTCAATCCAATTGACTTTTGAAAAACATGGCTTTCAGCTCCGCTACTAGACTCAGAAATGTGAAAAGTAGTCCTCGCCATTGGAATCAATAAATGTCTTCCTTGCATGGATTGATACACGTATACTTTTTCTGTGTGTTCCCAGGTAAATGATGTGCGGCTACAAGAAATCCTAGCTGCTGGTTCGCCCTTGGATTTTGCTCCCAGGTCTCCCCTTTCAGCTTGCAACCAGTCAGCCCAAGCAGTTGATGGAAGATCTGCTAGGACCCCCAGTGCAATCGAAACGAAAAGCCCTCAAAGTACTGAAGAAAACGAGCTGGACAAAGCCTGCCACGTGCAGTAAATCTGGATTCTGGACTTGAAATGGTGAGAGCAAAGGGTTGTTTAGGAACTGAAAATCCAGAGAGCAGATTTCATTTGGCTGGTTGACATCCGATGCTCTTTTAAATGTGTTGTGGGAGGAGGAGATTACTGGGTTGTTTTTGTTCTTATCTTTATTATGTATTTGCATTTTTTATATTGCAATTTTACATTGTGAACCGCCCTGAGATCTATGGATGAGGGGCAATATACACATTTAATGAATAATAATTTTGTCCATTTAGTTTTTTCATCCACCTCCCCCCTCCCAAAATATAATAAAAACCTAAACAAACTATTGCTTTTGTGTGACTTCTTTCCTGATAGTTTTAGAAACTCAAAAGCTTGTCCCGTTTTTGTGACATTTTGGTTTGTCCCGATAAAGGTATTGCTCTTTTGGAGATTTTCTCCTCTTATGAACCAATACAGTTTGTGTGCGACTTAGAAAATAGTTGTCTTGAAAAGGAAAAGGGGGAAGCAAACTACAAGGAAATGGTTGTGTACAATAGGTCTGCTCTGACATCATTTAAAGTAAACCTTTTTGGAACAGTAATTTTCAAATAGGAACACACTGCCTCAAGGACACTCATGCTCCCATCAAGGTTACAAAGTACCTGAGGGATACAGATTAAAGACTTTAGGGAACAGAAATAGCTTTCTATCTGTAGAATCCTGCTAAGTGGATACCACCCCCTCACCCCTGCTTTTTTTGCCTTTTTAAAAAAAAACACCTGACTTTTCCTGGAATCGGTGCTTCATTTAATAGTGGCGGCACATAACTTTCCAATGCTTTAAATCTGTCAGTGGCTGGGTTTGCACCATTAACAATAGTTTATAAGCCAACTGTGAACCCAGCATGGTTTGGTGGTAGTTAATAAACCATGGTTTAATAAACCATGGTATGGTGGGGTGCGTTGAATTTTTCAAATTTCAAAAATGGGTGCCAAAGTATTATGACATGACTTGGTAATTCTAAAGATATTTTGGCTAAATTAATATAATTCAGTTTCACCCTCTAAAATGGTATGCCCTAATGCAGGGGTCAGCAACCTTTTTCAGCCATGGGCCAGTCCACTGTCCCTCAGACCATGTGATGGGCTGGACTATATTTTTTTTTTGGGGGGGGGGAATGATGATGAATGAATTCCTATGCCCCACAAATAACCCAGAGATGCATTTTAAATAAAAGGACACTTTCTACTCATGTAAATACATGCTGATTCCCAGACTGTCCATGGGTCGGATTGAGAAGGCGATTGGGCCGCATCCGGTTGCCTGCCTTAGGTTGCCTACCCCTGCCCTAATAGTAAAATGTTGCACGTGAACCAGGCCTGTTTCTCCCAAATCTATGCAGACAAGCATGAAAAGAATGGTAAACTCTAGAGTTGCCATTATCCAGAATTTCCCAGACAGCTCTTGTGAACAGCTTTTGGCAAAAATTTTTTTGAGAGAGAATGAGTCAAAAAAGCTCAAAAACCTTTGTCCGGATTTTCACTTTTTGAAATATGGCAACTCTACGGTAAGCAGTTCTGCCAGCCTAGGAGTTCACTTTGGTGTTTCAAACAGCTCCCACACCAAGCGCACACACCGATCCTCCAGCTCATTCTAGAAATCCAGCCCAGTTCATTTTAACCCGTGGAAAGTCGGGTGCACGAAGCTCACACCTCTCTCCCTCTCTGCGTTTTCTCTTTCAAAAGCAGGAGCCAAAGAGGAACAACAGGCATTGCCCACAGCCAGAGGTGCTTTATTCATTTGGGGGGGGGGAGCCTCTTAGCCGGCATTTTGAGCTGTTCCCTCCCTTGTCCAGAAACAGGAGGAGCAGCTTGCAGCGGGAAAAGGCTCTGCAAGAAGTAGGAAATCCTATCACAGAATTGTAGAGTTGGAGGGGGTTCTGAGGGTCATCTGGTCCAACCCCCTGCTATGCAGGAATCGCAACTAAAGCATCCATGGCAGGTGGCTATCCAACTTTCTGTTCAAAAAACCTCCTGGGATGAAGCGTGTGCCCCTTCTTGTGGGAGTCTGTTCCACTGTAGGAACAGCGCTTAGTGTCAGAAAGTTCTTCCTAATAATAATAATAAGACTTCTGGGGAAGTGCCTCCGGCAATGGCTGGATTCCTCTGATCGGGAGGAATCAGCTTTGTGGAAATCTGGGTCTGGCCGCCACGGCGAAGGCGGAGACCCATTAAAAATCACAGGCGGGAGAAGCCTGTGAGCATGGGATTCGGCGGGCACCTTTTGCGCCTCCCCCACTCGTGGGGAAACCCGGTTTCGGGGATCTGGAGCGATGTGGGGTGAGTGGCACAGTGCTTCGAATCATCTGCTTCTTCCACGGAGCGAAGCCGCATAGCTGTTGTCGGAGAGCGCTGACTTTTTCCTGTGGACAATTTGACTAAAGTAACTACCCGTGAGTAGAGCTTAATCGGGAAAATTGGATTTTTAAAACGTCTAATTTGGCATTGAAACGGGGAAGGTTCAATACAGGAAGTCCGCCTTCCCCTTTTGTAAATAGACTGAAGCAATTGAGGCTGCAAGCTGAAGTCTTGGAAAGCTTTTTGTAAAAGACTAAATTTTCATAAGTAAAGAATATAATCCCCCCCCCTTGGAGGCAGGAGAAGAGGGGGGGAGTTGTGGACTGAGTTTGCCTGCGGAAGAGACCAAGAGAGGTAAAATACCGCCGCTCGGAGCCTGGGAACGGGCTGCTAGTAGGTCCAACATTTGGTGGGACGTTTATTGACAGCGTTTGGATCGTTCATTGACAGTTAGCATAAGAGAAGACACATTGTTTCTACTGTCTCCAGCAGTGAAAGTAACTGAAAATTGAAATTAGTTTTGGGTCGTTTGAACTGTGCCTATAAGAGGATATTATTTATCAATACAAAAAGAAACTTGTTTCCCTCTAGTGGAAGTTCTTGAAACTGGCGGCTATATAAGATCTGGGCTGGGAAATTTCCAGCTGTAAGATAAAAACCGTGAGACTGTGAGACTGACCTTGAATCTATTGAGTGTTATGGCAGATGGGAAAGACAGAATATTGCCAGAAGAGGCCTTAGTGGTTGTATTAGTGAAAATAAATGACTTGCTGGAACAGCTTCACAAGAAAACGGATGTGATAAATATGAAAGTGGATGCTGTAAATATTAAAATTGACTTAATGGCAGAAAGTTTAAATAACCTGGGACAAAAGGTGAATACCAATACAGAAACCACCCAGAAATTGATACAGGAATCTACCCTGATACGGCAAATTGCGGATGAAGTTAAGGAGGAAACCCTTGCTGCTGAAGTTAAAGTAATTCAACTGGAGAGAGAGAGAGTCCCATCCATACAAGGACAACTTGATGAATACAAGCTGACACTTGTTATGACTGAACTTAAAGAGAAACAGATGAAATTGAGGAAAAGAAAAGCTTGATAGAGTTTCAGGAGGAGATAGGACTAACATTGGTTGAGAAAGAGAGGTATTTGGGGGTTAGTATGACCGCCAGAAATGTGAATCTATTCAAGGGCAACTGTGAAGGATGTTGGCTTGAAGAGAAGGGGGATTTGGAAATAGGGTTAAATTGGAAGTTGCTATTGTTGGGCTGAGTTGCTGTGGTGGGGACGAGGGTTGCTGTGATGTCGGGGATGTTACTTTTGTTTCAAACATTGCAAGCTTTGGATGGGAGGGATTGTCTCAGGAGGTGGCAGAGGGACGTCTCTAGATTTGGTTGGCAGGGCAGGAAGCCTCGAGTAAAATTTAAGCTATTAACGGATGCTAAAGAAGGAGGTGGACTTGTCCGGCCAGACCCCTAAATTTTGTTGTGAATCATCTGCTTTTTGCTGGCTGAGAGAATCGGCAGAATCTGAGACCAGGGAGAAGAGCTGGTGGAAGAATATTGGAAGTTTAAAGACTATTTATAGAAATATTGCAAAATTAATGAATGTTACAACAAAGTTGGAATGAAGTTATATGGCTTTAGCAGAAATGTTATAAGGAATAAAGTATAAATAGATTAATAGAGCATTAAAGGGAACAAAATAAGGTTAGAATGTATTAAGATAATTATAGGATAGAAAACAGAGGAAGATGGAAAGGAATTGCTGAAATAATTAATTGTGGAATACAAAAAGGGAGGTGTGAGGAAGTCGTGGAAATAAGCGAACGAAAGATATGACATTGAAATTGTTTAATGTGCTTTAAATGGTCTTTGTTTTGTTTTATTTGTCTTATGTGTTAGTGTTTTGTAGTGTTTTTGTATTGTATTGTGTTGTTTTTCGTTTGTTTTTTCTTTTTGCTTTTTGGTTTGTAGTGTTTAAATTTTTGGAAACTCAATAAATATAATAATAATAATAATAATAATAATAATAATAATAATAATAATAATAATAATATTTATACCCCGCCCATCTGGCTGGACTTCCCCAGCCACTCTGGGCGGCTTCCAAAAAAATATAAAAATACTGTAATACATCAAACATTAAAAGCTTCCCTAAACAGGGCTGCCTTCAGATGTCTTCTAAATGTCAGGTAGTTGTTTATCTCTTTGACATCTGGTGGGAGGGCGTTCCACAGGGCGGGCGCCACTACCAAGAAGGCCCTCTGCCTGGTTCCCTGTAGCTTGGCTTCTCGCAGTGAGGGAACCACCAGAAGGCCCTCGGCGCTGGACCTCAGTGTCCGGGCAGAATGATGGAGGTGAAGACGCTCCTTCAGATGTTTCATCAGAATCTCCTTTCTTGGTTTGGTTTGGTTTTTTAATCCTGTGAACCACCCTGAGACCTGCGGGTATAGGGCACTATATGAAATTAATTAATTAATTAATAATAGCCATCGGTTCGGGGGCGGGGCGGCAAAAACGAATGGAGCTTGCCTGCCTCAGCCAATGTTAATATTCAGCCCTGCAAGCTTGGAATTGCCTTTTAAAATACAAGAGTTGGAGCCTGGTGGCCATATTGTACATAAACGTTAAGAGGGCTACACTGTGTTATGCAAACTAAAGTGTTTATTCAGCCTGCTGCCTGACTAGCAATTTGGCCTTACATGATGCTGCATAGTCTACCCATATTGGAGGGGTTCTTGGGACATTTTTGTATGTGGGGGTGGCAGGTTTCTCTGCGATGAAAGGCATAGGGCAACAGTGACATCTGCTGGCAGATTTTGAACTTTAAAAGCCCTATACAGTGGTACCTCGGTTAAGAACTTAATTCATTCTGGAGGTCCGTTCTTAACCTGAAACTGTTCTTAACCTGAGGTACCACTTTAGCTAATGGGGCCTCCCGCTGCTGCTGTGCCGCCACTGTGCAATTTTTGTTCTCATCCTGAAGCAAAGTTCTTAACCCGAGGTACTATTTCTGGGTTAGCGGAGTCTGTAACCTGAAGCGTCTGTAACCTGAAGCGTATGTAACCTGAGGTACCACTGTACCAGGTTAGCGGAGTTTGTAACCTGAAGTGTTTGTAACTTGAGGTACCACTGTGCAATGCTTACTATTTACGGGTTGATGTGCCTGCTGCTGGCGATATTTCCACAAGGAGGAAGACACAGGACACCCCCATTTCATGGGTTGTGCACTTGTTCCTGCCCATGCATTTCACACTCATTGTTTATTAATATATTAATATAAAAATAGAAAGTTGCTGTGAAGGCAGATGTATCATTTTCTTGGAAATGTTATATAGCTTTGGGGATAACCAAGAGTTGGAAAAGTAAAGCGAAGTAAAACTCAATGAGTTTTGTGTAGCCTTGCCATTTCCAACCCGAAACAGAACTGAGCTCAAGGAAAGCACTTTTAAGAGGAAGACTTGACCCCTGCCTTGCAGGCCTTTTTCCACCTGGCCTGGGAGGGCAGGGCCCAGACTGACTCCAGCTGCAAAAGCTGAGGTTGCTGAGCAGACTCGTGGGCTGAGGTGTTTTTTAGGGTTTGTTGTGGGGTGTGTGTGTCAGGCTGTTGCAGTTATTATTTTCTGTTACAGTGGTGCCTTGGTTGTGGAACGTAATCTATTCCGGAAGACCGTTCGACTTCCAAAATGTTCAACAAACGAGGTGCAAAGGGCAGTCTGCTAAGTCAATGGAGAAAATTGGAAAAAAGCGCAGTGGAAGCCATTAAACTTCTGAGGCACATTCGGAAACAGAAGCATGTCTGGGTTTTTGGTGTTAGGAAACTGAAACATTCATCTTCCGAGATGCTCAAAAAAACAAGGCACCACTGTATCTTTATGTGGAAATTGTTTAATTGTATTGTGTACCTTTTGATGTTTTATTAACGGTTTATGACAACTTTTGTTCTGTTAGTAATTATGTAAAAAAAATTAATGTTGCAAGCCGCCTTGAGTATGGTTTGAACTATGGAAATGTAGAATACAATTGAAATCATGTATGTATGTATGTATGTATGTATGTATGTATGTATTCATCCATTCAGTGGTGTTGCTCATTTGATGTTAAAGCTTCAGTCAGTGGAACAGGAAAGGAAGGAAAAGTCCCCCAACCCCTAAATTTACTCAAGGGTTGGGAGATCGTCCAGAGGAGATTTAGGGTGGTAGTTGTTATGTATGCAGGCATTGGAGGCCGAAGTCAGGCTATATGCATTCAATGCAGGCCTAGGCCTTAAGGCCTCCAGGAGCTCCATCTGCATAACAAAAAGCAGAGAGGATTCTAAATGACAATGACATTGACAATGACATTGTTAGGAACTGGCAGGCAGCCAATCCCTGCTGAGATAGGGCCATTGTTGTGATTTGCTAATTGCAGCATTAAAGTGACCTATCACAGACTGGGTGTGTGTTTTGCCTTGGCCGGTTTAAGGGATGTGGGTGGCGCTGTGTTCTAAACCACTGAACCTCTTGGGTTTGCCAATCAGAAGATTGGCAGTTCAAATCCTCGCGATGGGATGAGCTCCCATTGCTCTGTCCCAGCTCCTGACAGCCTAGCAGCTCAAAAGCATATCAGTGCAAGTAGATAAATAGGTACCATTGAGGCAGGAAGGTAAACGGCGTTTCAGTGCGCTCTGGTTTCCATCACGGTGTCTCATTGCACCAGAAGTGGTTTAGTCATGCTGGCTACATGACCCGGAAAGCTGTCTGTGGACAAACCCCGGCTCCTTTGGCCTGAAAGCGAGATGAGCGTTGCACCCCTTAGTTGCCTTTGCAACCCCTTCCAGGGGTCCTTTACCTTTTACCTTTACCTTTAAGGTAAATATACTGGTCTAAGTGCCCCTGTTTGTCAGTCTTGTTCCTGTTGCTGCAACAAATCCTTTTGAGCTGAAATCTGGTCTTGGGTCATCCCTGAACCCACCTACACCTGTGGTCACCAAAAATTGCTTTGCTTCCTATCCTGCAGATGGGAGCTTGCCCATCATCTGAGCAAAGGGGTCAGATATAGCCCATGTCTCGGCTTACTTTCAATCGCTGTTTTTTTTAATGTGTGCAAGCTTTGTACGTGTTATTACCGACTAGTCTTGGCTAGAAATTTATGGACACATTAAGAAGGGAGGATATGGATGGGGGAGGATATTTATTACTTTGTTTTATTGGATTTAACATCAGTATGTAAGCAGAAGCTCTAAAGATGAATGGATGGTCGTTGTCAATGGAAAAGGGATGGTAACAAGAGGCTGGGAGCTTAAACGGGGTCTGCAAAAAGGATTTTGTAAACGGCAGTCGGAGTTTGCTCCCAAGAGGAATGCCCTTGTTAGGCAAATGCAGATCCTTCTTCAGCAGTTGGAAAGCAAGAACATAAGTTGTTGTATGAGGACGTGAATTGCCTGCGTCTTGGAACTAAAACTTGTGCTGGTTTTAATCAGAGTGATTTCATTTGCTTTAATAGAGCTATGCTGATTTATACTGGCAATTATACAGGAGCACCGCACAGTTTTAAATAAATTTATAGTCCTTTTGAAAATAGTCAAGATTAGCTCGTTCCTTTTCTGTCTTTCCTGCGTGGGCTTGGAAAACCCCTGAACGAAGCCAAACAGAGTTGTCTATATGACAGCTCACATTAATGGAATTATAATGATGTCACATATACAAATAATAATCTCTCTTTTTCTCTCTTTTCAACTATATAGATGAGGGTTTTTTTTAGCTGTCTCTGATATATAACAACCAGTTTGGCAGGGAGCAGGGTGTATTCCAGTATTTTGGGGGGTCTGGGGTTAGTGTGGTGTAGTGGTTAAGAGCTGTGGACTCGTAATCTGGGGTTCGCGTCTCCGCTCCTCCACATGCAGCTGCTGGGTGACCTTGGGCTAGTCACACTTCTCTGAAGTCTCCCAGCCCCACTCACCTCACAGAGTGTTTGTTGTGGGGGAGGAAGGGGAACAAGATTGTTAGCAGCTTTGAGACTCCTTAGGGTAGGGATAAAGCAGGATATCAAATCCAAACTCTTCTTCTTCAAAGTGAGCCCAGACATGGGACACTTTCCAGAACAGCCCTTTTGTTCCTCTTTTACATGGGTTGTGCTGCAGCATTCACTAAGTGGCAGCAGTATGTGAGCTTGATGAAATCCTGCAAGATCTCGCGAGATTTCAGTAAGATATTGCCAGTGGTGGGGGACACCTCTTGGGCTTCTGCCACCCAAGGTGGCCGCCTCACCAGGCTTCATGGGCAGGGCAACCCTGATTTTATCACCCTGTTTTAGAATTAGTTGCAGAAAAATGCCAAATGATATGGTCATTTTCACCCCCGGTATGGACTTTTTAATCTATTGCACTCTTTTTGAGATACCTGACACCAAATTGTTGGTACAAGTTAGTACTGTATACTAGTTCAGCTATGCTTTCCAGAAATATGTCTGGTTTCTTTATTTTTATTTTTATTTTGGGGGAGGGATTGTCCCTCAGAGTATGATGGCACTCCACCACACTTGGCACCAAACATCTCTCCACTAAAGGAAAAAAAAACCACACATCTTTTCAGTCGGCACCAGGATCATCCACACGAGCTTTCCATATGCACCAGATGGATAATCTTCCTAAATCAACTCAGGACAGCTGGGGGCAGCAGATAACAGTAGGTCAGTAATATTATATGTGCATCTAAATGGGAAAGGTTCAAGAAAGGCACATTATACATTTTATCTCCGAGGGATATACCATCCTATTTATACTGATTCTAAATGTGCTAGTAAACAGATCTTAAATACAAGAGAAGCACAGTTAAGCACAGCAGAATGCTGAACTTAATGATAAACATTAAATAGTCTGTCTGAACAGATCTTGGGCCTTGAGGCCAATGGCTCATTAAGTCAGGAAAGGCAGAAAGAACTGGGGTAAATCTGACTCTTGCCATAAACATTTAAGCTTTTTAGCCTTCAGCGCCTAAATGTGCTTCTCTTACGTCTTTTTGCAACTGTGGATTGTGTGTGTGTGTGTGTGTGTGTGTGCGTGTGCGCGTGCATGTGTAGTAATAGCTTTGTTCCAACCTCAGTGTTCATCAGTCTAAAACACATTTACAGAAATTTTGCAAGAATTAAATATTCCAGGTGGAGTCCAATGTCACATTCTTAGGAACGTTCTGTCTGCAGAAGCATTTGAGCCTGTCAGGTGGAATGATCCTCCCCCTTGTGCTTTTATGGGGTTTCCCCTGACTCCCCCGAGCCAATTTTGGGGGGCATGTTGTGGGGGAGGAGAGAGGGGAAAGCCCCATGGAATAAGCAGAAGTTTTTGTGTGAGCCTTCTGCTGACAGGGCTCCCTAGGTCAGGCCCTCCAGATGTTTTGGGACTACAATTCCCATCACCCCTGACCACTGGTCCTGTTAGCTAGGGATGATGGGACTTGTAGTCCCAAAACATCTGGAGGGCCGGGTTTGGGGATTCCTGCCCTAGGTAAATCCCATCCATTCACTCACTCACTCACTCACTCACTCACTCCAGTGTTAGAAACTGAGATATGAAAGCTAGGAGCTAAATTGCACTTTGTACCTGGGTTATGAGTGCAACAACGGAATGTCTAGGTACATTTTTTTATAACAAAAATACAAAGCTGAAAATGAATGAACTGCAGCTAAAATCTTACGTTCATTTCCACATGGTCTAGTCCTTTCCCTGCTCACCACCCTAATATTCTTAAGAGGGTCTCTTCTCCAGTCTTCAAAGAATAGCTGGATGTGGGGAGGCAGAGAAAGGTCCCCCTTTCCTTCCATTCTGTAGTTTTAATCTGAATTCTCAGGAGCTGTACTGTACCCAGAGCTCAGAAACTGCTCGCGCCAATGAAATTCCCTGCTGCAAAATGCACCTAGGAGTGTCGAACGCTGATTCACTCACATTACTCAAAGCCCAAACTTTGACTTTTCACCTGCTTCTAGTAGTCAGTGCATTTGGATGGAAATTGATCCTGCATCTTCAGAAGAGGGGTAGGAAGCAGGATGAGATACTTTTAGTACAATCCTATCCATCCTATCCTATCCAGGGATGTGGGTGGCGCTGTGGGTTAAACCACAGAGCCTAGGACTTGCCGATCAGAAGGTCAGCAGTTCGAATCCCCACGACGGGGTGAGCTCCCGTTCCTCGGTCCCTGCTCCTGCCAACCTAGCAGTTCAAAAGCACGTCAAAGTGCAAGTAGATAAATAGCTCTGGCGGGAAGGTAAACGGCGTTTCCGTGCACTGCTCTGCTTCGCCAGAAGCGGCTTAGTCCTGCTGGCCACATGACCCGGAAGCTGTACGCCGGCTCCCTTGGCCACTAAAGCAAGATGAGCACCGCAACCCCAGAGTTGGTCACGACTGGACTTAATGGTCAGGGGTCCCTTTACCTTTACCTTATCCATGTCTATTTAGAAGCAAGTGGACATAGCATTACAGTCCGACTTTGGACTGTATGGTGCCCTAGAAAAAGAAAATATATAAGAAGAGCCTCCTGATTCAAACCAATGGCCTATCTAGACCAGTGTTCTGTTCTCACGGTGGCCACCCAAAGACAGAGACAGAATAAAATCATTTTAATGATAATGACCATTTCATTATACTTAGCTTGAGTTTTAACCACAGTTGGCCGAAACAGTTGCATCCTTCTTTTCGTTTTGTACTGTTCTCCTAATGAACTTTTAAAATGCAGCCAGTTCATTTTCAGCTTCTCCTTGTGCCTCCTGTTCCTTCAATTTATGTCCTTGTTAGCTCATTCACATGACTCTGCTCAGACCAACTTCTTTCAGAACATAAAATTATACTCAGTGACGAGAAGGAAGGAGTGATGTATTCATTGTGTCTGGAAGTAGCCAGTGATGAGTTCCTACATTATTCATTCCAGGAAAAATTAGCACAAAGACTGGATCAGAATTGTTTTTGCTTTCATCTAGAAAATAGAAGTGCTACAGGAAGGAATTTTTTTACATCTGGCAAGTTAATCCTTGGAAGGAGGCTGTTCAGATAGTTGCTGTCCAGTGGCCTCAGGGTGTTTTAGAGTTCCCCCAAGCCTACTGACCACTCCCTTTTGTGTAAGGATGATGCTCTTACCAACAGTCAGAATGAGTTAATTATTAGGACATACAATATAAAAAATGTTTGAAAGGAGAAATCTAGGATTCAACCGCAATTCTCTTCAGATAGTACAATGATTCAAGTTAAGTTTCATTAATGTTTACAGTACTCTGAATGGCTCTCTACATTGTAAATTTCCTTCCTCTCTTATTATAAAGTCTGTTATGCTTGTTTGAGTCCGATGCTTCAGAAGACCATTTGTGACTTAAAAGGTGGTGGCTGTGTTGAGACAGCTTCTCCTGTGCTTCAAGCAAGTGTAACAGACAGGAGAATCTGGCAGATGAGGGCAGATGTTCAAATCATCCTTCAGGGCTTGAAAAATTCTTTGCATTTTTACCTAATTAAAACAAAAAACAAAAAGGGGGTGAAGAGAAAGTTTGTCAGGGCTATAAAAGTGTTGCACACATATATGTACTGTAGTTACATTCCTGTAACTGAACAATGCGGGGCAACAGGAATGTATTCTGTATGGGCCTCATTGCAATTTCAAAGAGCTTTCAGTTGTCAAACTGACTCTAGATATTCTGGAACAGGTACGTATGCCAACACCTACACTATCATCTATCCAAGTGACCAAGGCTGATCTGAACACGTATTGAAATGGGTCTAGATAATCAATGTCATCCATGAATTCCTGTAGCTGCCCCATCATGGCCCACTCCAACCCCTTTCCTAAAAAGGCAGTATTTGTGAGGGGTCAGTAATTAGTCCAGACCAATAGGTCCAGGGGCAGCTTCTTTAAGAGTGGTGGTACCACCATCTCGTTCAAGGCAATAGAGACAATCCCCTTCATTAATGAACTGGTAACCATTGAATGTCCTTCTCCCTGTCACATATGAATCATCTGTTCCTTGATTTAGATGTCTTGTGATTACATATCTTTTTGTCCAGACTTTCCATAAGATTGGACCCTGCTATTTCTGAATTATTGTTTTTGCATGTTTTTATAATGCTGTTTTATGATATTGTTTTATTGTATTCATGTTAGTTTTGTATACTGCTTTTAAATATTCAAAATATTTTTAAATGTTTAAATACTTAAAAGATTTTTAGAAATGCTTTTGAATAAATGAACAAAACATCTGGAGGGCATCAGGTTAGCATAGACAGACCTATGTCTTGCCAGCTTGACTCCCAGAAAGTTCACCTGTCCCCTCACCACATTTCCCTGCATTTTATAGATCCATTTTTGTTGTTTAATATCTGACTTAATGTGCTATTCAAGAATCATAATGCAAATACCTGTCCTTCCTTGTCCTTTCTCAGCCTTGGCTCTTGAATTTAATATCAAGAGCAGTACGCAGCAATCTAAATTTTTACACGATACCCGTAGAAACAATTTATGGGGAAGAAACAAAAAAACAAGAAATCCATCTTTTGTCACAATTGTGGTTGTTTCCTCATTTGCAAGTGTTTCCATTATGTACTTTTGGAGGCCTGAAATTTATTAATGTCACAGAAACAATTGCTCAAATTCAGTTGGCCAAAGAATCTCCCTGAATGGAAGTCGCTTGTGTTGATTGTCAATGTGAGGCAATTCAGGTGCGATCCTGGAAGCAACAAGCTGAGCTGAAATTTCTCAGAAGACTTTTTCCCCCATGAGAAATATTCTGAGGTTTTCCTCTCTCACTCTTCTTTTAGGGAAGAAGGTGAGAATCTTTCAGGACCTTCTCTGAATATTATTCGCTATTGTTTTCTGGCAGGAGACAAACACAAACCCCTCATCCTCCATCCTGGAATGACACTAGGCTCAGTACAGTATGAATGATAGAGAATGATAGCTAGGCTGCCAACACGGTGGCAGCTGTTGTCGCTTGCAGCAGCAGCAAAAATAAAAAGTAAAGAACCTTTTGGTGGAGCAGGGCGGGGGAGAAGGCATGCACAAAAAAGCCCCGCTGGATCAGACCAGTGGCCCATCTAGTCCTGTTCTCATTGACCAATCGGATGCCTGCGGAAAACCTGCAAGGGGGACCTGAGCGCATAAGCAGTCTCCCCTCCTGCAGTTTCTACCATTAGTATTCAGAAGCATACTGCATCCAATCGCAGAGGAAGAAGATAGCCCCCATGGTTTCTGGCCACTGATAGCTTTGTCCTCCACGAACTTGCCTAATCCTCTCTTATAGCCATCCAAGTTGGTGGCCATCGTTGTGGGAGGGAAATGAGCTGCATGAAGGTGTATTCTTTGTATGGGAGACTGAGAATATAAAAAAATGCAATCAATATTAAAATTAGTGAACACAATTGATCTATTTGAAAACAAGCAGGTGAGCACACATCAAAGTAGCCTTACTCTGAGAACAACACTGATGGTTAACACATTACATTTCCGACCCTCACAATTATGCCCAATAATTATGGGCTGTTCGTTGGCCTAGTTTCACACTTCACTAAGTTCTACTTTACTAGGATGGCCATATTTTAAAAAATGTAAAATTCCTGACACCCCAAAGTTGTTGAGCCCCAGAATCTCCAAGAGCTGATTCTTCTTCTTCTTAGAGCAGGGAAGAAAGGGATTCCCCCCCAACTTTTTTTTTAAAGCGTGAAAACCCCCCGGGAGACACCCCCCCCATGAAAATGGCCAGGCCCTATTGCACCCCTTTCTCCAACACGGCCCCCCGCCTTACTTTCCTCTCTACTACTCCCCACCCAGCTGCTCAGGCCCCCAACAGCCCTCAGAAATGTGTAGTGAGGCGCTGCAAACTCACCCACACCAACTTACCACAGATGGTTATGTCCCCCTTCCTCACAGTTTGCTGCCCTCGCTATCCAGGCCTATCCAGGTCTCGTTTAAACTCTTTCCTGCACACGCACACACACACACACACTGTTCCCTGCCCGCCCCCATCTCCGCCTCGACGGTGCTGCAGCTGGAAGTGGATGGTGGCCATGAATGGCTGCAGCCCACTCTGACAACATGAGGATGTGTTTGCTGCCATGTACCTGATGGGTGAGCCGAACCAACACCGCCACCTCAACCCCCTCAGGCGAGGTGGCTGTGCCAGCAGCTCCTGAGTGCCCAGTTGCAGACCCCCTCTCACTGCTTCTGCCACCATGACTCCGCGGGACACCCCTGGCACGGGGTCCCTTTTTAAACCAGCTGGGGCGGCTAGATCGCTGTGTCACCTTCTTCTTTCCACAGTGTCCTCACTCCCCCCCCCAGCTAAGGGAAATGACATTTTGTCACTTCTACTGCTGCTGGGGGGCAGCCTCCCCAGGAAATAAAAAAACAAAAACGGGGAGGGGCAGGTTGCCATACATTCGGGAAATTCCAGAGATTTCTCAACATTTTTCCAGGATGCTATTTTAGGCGTCCAATTTCTGTACAGTGGTACCTCAGGTTAAGAACTTACTTAGTTCTGGAGGTCTGTTCTTAACCTGAAACTATTCTTAACCTGAGGTACCACTTTAGCTAATGGGGCCTCCCACTGCTGCTGTGCCGCTGCTGTGTGATTTCTGTTCTCATCCTGAAGCAAAGTTCTTAACCTGAGGTACTATTTCTGGGTTAGCAGAGTCTGTAACCTGAAGCGTGTGTAACCTGAGGTGTGTGTAACCTGAGGTACCACTGTACATGTCTGAAATGTATGTATGGCAAGCCTAACTTTACTGCTTCCTGTCCAGAGAAACAAACAGTGCTGTATTGTCCCTGTGTGAATTGTAAAACACTTGCAATGTTCAACAGATACTCATTACATAAAACCGACAATCTCAGCTGTAACTATCATTGCCGACTCAGAAGTTAAGCTGTGTCCAGCTGAGCTAATCCATTCTATGTGTGTATATAAAATAAAATAAAATAATATTTATGCACAATGAACAAAAAAATAGCTATTTCTTTTTCACTGGCACTGCAGAAATGTTATTCTCTTTCAGGACTGCATTTAGGCTATATTAATATGCCTGGACTGTCTGACAGGGGGGGAAATGGGTTTATTTTGGGATTTAAATGGACACTTTGCTTTGGTTGCTGTGGAAACCCTAGATTCATTTAGGGACTTTAATAGTCCCTTCCACAGGGTTGCTGTGAGTACTTCTTCACATAATTAATCTGTGGATTCCTAGGATGTTGCGATGACGATGCTTACTAATATAATAGTATATATAGGTAATTGGTTAAAATACATGGAACAGCAGTATAGAAATGACTACAAAGTCATAATACCAAAAGTACATCCTCTATGTTCATAGACAGCACACTAAATTGTTAATAACAATAATTTATTATTTATACCCCAGCCACTCTGGGCGCCTCCTAACAGAATATTAAAAACATGATAAAACATCAAACATTAAAAACTTCTCTAAACAGGACTGCCTTCAGATGTCTTCTAAAAGTCAGATAGTTGTTTATTTCCTTGACATCTGATGGGAGGGCGTTCCACAGGGTGGGCACCACTACCAAGAAGGCCTGGTTCCCTGCAACCTCACTTTTCACAGGGACGGAACCACCAGAAGGCGCTTGGAGCTGGACCTCAGTATCTGGGCTCAATGACGGGGAGGGAGACGCTCCTTCAGGTATACTGGACTGAGGCTGTTTAGGGCTTTAAAGGTCAGCACCAACACTTTGAATTGTGCTTGGAAATGTACTGGGAGCGAATGTAGGTCTCTCAGGACTGGTGTTATATGGTCTCAGCGGCCACTCCCAGTCACCAGTCTAGCTGCTGCATTCTGGATTAATTGTAGTTTCAGAGCTAGTTGGGCTATTGATGATCCAATTTTTATGCTTTCTCGGTTGTTTCCCTTTTTTCCCTTAGCAATGTGGCACATTTGGAAATAGGGAGGCAGCTGACTGGGAACAACGGGAGAAAAGGCATGGCTACTTAGGGTGAAGACATCTCTCTTCCTGAACACTTGAAATATTTTAGTGACTTGTTTAAAATACAGCCACCCTACCTTTCTGTTCTACCCAGCTATTCAAGGTGATCAATATAATAATGAGTTAAAAACAAATCCAATACATCAAACTAAAATCTCAAAAAGAAAACAGCAGAAAAAAATTATGATGCCAGAATTGGAAGATTCCTCAAAAGTCGTCAAATCCAACCCCCAGCCAATGCAGAATATCCATTAGTGGAATTTCTTTACAGTGAATAAATGTGGGACTCCCTTGTCCCCTTGTTTCTTGTAGAGAGAAATGCTGAGCTACGAGATCAGACCACAGAAGCCGTAAAATAACTGCTGTGCCCTCACCTTACTCAGTTATATATAATTTTTGTGCAGTTTTTAGTGAGGGAGCACTTTTGAGATGCTGTATGTTTAAAGCCATTACACAAATAGCAGCAATATGAGGCAACCCTCTCATTTAACTCCACAGCTTTCCCAGAAAGAATTTACTGAGAAAGACACCTCACAGAAAACAAATCAGGATTGCAGCTCTTGAGCTTATTACCATCCATTGCACAAAGTAGTGTGCACTTTACAGATACATCTTGGTGGCTAATTTTTTTTTTTTTAAAAAAAGGGGGGAAGAGCTCTTTCTGCTTTGCTGGATTGTTGGCGTTACTTACCCAGGGAGGCTCAGTAAAGTTCTCAAAAATATTTATCACAGACATATTATGGCCTCTTTGGCTGAAACGTGTTCAAGTCATAGATACTAAGGCTGCAGGTGATAAATGTTCTTTAATGGCTCATTATTCTGCTCTGCAAGTGACTCTTTATGAGGACAATGAAAAGTAGACTTCTACATATATCAGTGTCAAAGCAGAGCAACTTAGATTGTAACCCTAAACACACTTACCCAGGAATAAGGCCTATTGAATACAGCTGGACTTACTTCTGAGTAAGCATGCATAGGGTTGCACTAATATACAACATACAATAGGGGAGTGCAACCAAATAAGAGGATGTTAGACAAAAACGTGTGGATTTTTTGATGAATATTGACAACTGAAGATGTAAAACACAAGAACATATGGAAGGGAACATTCATGGCTTGTGAAGGAAGTAGAAGTATCCTAAATCATCATCATCTTTTAAAAATACCCATTAATTGGATTAAGTTCTAAGGAAGTGCTTAAAATCCTGTCATAAAAAGAACTTACGGTATAAGTGCACCAAATGTCTGGTGTCTGGATTTAAAGTAGTTTTTTGTGGGGCAGGCAGAATATTCTCTAGGAAAAAAGGAATGTTTCAAGAATGTTCACCTTTTGTGTGTTTCCACAACAGGTGTAGCTACAAACACACACAGACACAAAGGGGTTTACACCTGAGTTGAATAGGATTCAGAATGCAGGAGTCTGATTGGTCCTAGAAAAATAGGGTCCAGAATGCAGCAGTCTGATTGGTCCACGGGAGCCACCCAATCCAGCTCCAGGTGGAAGTGAATCTGCAACCTGATTGGCCTACAGGTGAATCCCGGAAGTAGCCAATCATGTGGGGCCTATTGTGTAAACAATGTATATAAAGCAGACATTCCATTCCTCCTCACCACTATGAGCTGAATAAAGAGCATGAAATCCACTCTCTACTCCAAGTATATTTCAATAATGTACAGTGGTACCTCAGTTTTCAAACGTAATCCGTTCTGGAAGACCGTTCGAGTTCTGAAACGTTTGAAAACCAAAAACTCAATATGGAAGCCTCAAAACAGAAAACTCAAAACGGAAAACGGCGTACTGTTTTTAACACTTGTTTGGGAGCTGCCCAGAGTGGCTGGGGAGGCTCAGCCTGATGGGCGGGGTATAAATAATAAATTATTATTATTATTATTATTAGGAAGCAGACTTGAAAGTTTGACTTCCGAGGCACATTCAAAAATGGAAGCATTTATGGTGCTTGAGTTCCGAAACGTTCATCAACAGAGACGTTTTAAAACAGAGGTACCATTGTATATACATAGAAACATAGGAAGCTTCCTTATACCAAGTCAGACTGTTGGTCCATGTAGCTCAGTACTGTCTACACTGACTGGAAACAGCTTTTTTGGATTTCAGGCAGGGCTCTCCACCAGCCCTACCCAGAGCTGCCAGGGATTGAACCTGGGATCATCTGCAAAGCAGATGCTGTATCACTGAGCTGCGGTCCTTCTGCTAACAAATATACAACTTTGGTACAACAAAGAAAGAAGAAAAAACCCACCCAAGTTTCAGAGTATATTGTCAAAGAATTGTATTTGTGTGTAGGACCGACCCAAGGCATTTTGGCACCTGAGGTGAATCACAAAATGGCGCCTCCCCTGCCAGGGAAGAAGGAGTGAGTGAAGAGCTACATCAGGAGCAAGAGGGAATAGGAGCCTATTCTTTTCAGAAACAGTGTGAACCCTGGGGAACGCAAAACAGGAATCCCTCAAGGAATCACAGAGTTCAAAACTCATGCATGTTTAGTCAGAAATAGGTTTCACTGGGATCAAAGGTGCTTGCATTCAAAGACAGGATCCTGCTGTGACATGGCTCAAAGGATAGGAGTCATTCTTGGGTGCCCTGCGGGCAGAGGATTTGCAATGGCAGCTCACGAAGTTTCGGCTGCAAAGATTGACAGAATTTAGTTCACTGCTTGCCAGGAGCAGCCCAAGCCATTTTGCTGCCTATGGTGAATTCGCAGGGATGGTGCATTCCCCATTCTGTGCCCAAAATCTGACTAAACTGGTAGCTGGATCTTACTTCAGCAATGGCGATAAAACAAAGTCTTCCACTGCACTCGAGGGCAGCAAGCTAGCTTAGAAGATGCAGGGCAGATCACATGGCACACATTTCTAGCCAATTTCCGCCCCTCAGAATTTGCCACCTGAGGCAGCTGCCTCACTCTGCCGGCCCTGTTTGTATGTATGTTTGTTTGTGTATGTTTGTGTGTATTACTTGAAGGTCAACATGTTCAAATATCAGATCTTTCAGTGTGATTATATGAAAATGTCTTCATATCACGCAGGATTTGACTTCAAGAGGGATGAATTCAGAACTAACTGCCTAGCCAGTGACAATATAAATCCATTCATTTTGATGAACCATTTTGCGAAGTGCCGTTATCTAAAAAGAAAAATAACCTAAAATTCTTCCCTGATTGTGCTTTAACAGATTTTGTACAGCCCCACTAACTGTTACTCACACTAATGTCTGAACACTACCGTCACCAAAACTACCCATTCCACTTAGAATGACATGAAGCCACTCTACAACCTAATTACTTTGCAATTATCTAGATTACCTCTTAATCGTCCTTTATAGTGAACATAGTTAACTCCCACATAACCTCTTGTTTCAGAGAACACTGTCGAAGAACTCTAGCGCTTAACAACAAGATGAAACAGCCTTGTGGTTTTAGGATATCTAGTGCAATTTGCAGCTGTTTCCTGGTTTGCAAAAAAACACACCAAAACAGCAACAACAAACAAACCCCACCCACACAATCCCAGTTTGTTTTGGCAATTGGGAGTTCTGGTGCTGAGTGATGGCAAACCTGAAATGGGAATGTGATTTTGGGGCTGGCACAAAGAAAATTTACAAGATGGTTCAAGGGGAAGTGGAAGGTTTAGCTTACTCATGTGGTGGCTTCCCTTCCCCCCCTTTTTGTTTTATGTCCATTTTGGGAGGACACTTAGCTGGCCAGCCACTTGCAAGAGTTCTGCTGGCAAGTGGTTTCTGATGGGTAGACAGTGGCGATGAGTTCCAACTGGAACGTCATAGTGGAAACCTACATAGTGCATCTTTTTGGAGCAGGGAACTCATCAGTGCTCCATCAGCAGAGCTTTCATTCTGGCTGGCCAGCTTCCTAATCTCTATTACTCTCCCCCTGCCCCCTGAGACAAGGAATCAGAAGGAATCCACTGCTCCACCATACTACATACATTTTGTTGTTGTTGTCGTTTAGTCGTGTCCGACTCTTCGTGACCCCATGGACCAGAGCATGCCAGGCACTCCTGTCTTCCACTGCCTCCCACAGTTTGGTCAGAACTACATACATACCTAAGGCAAATTCAGTCTTCCCTCCTCTCAGAATTACCTCATCTTCCTGGAGGCAAAATGCTGTTTTTCAACTCACCCTCTATGAGTTGAATTGGGGTATTTGATTGATTGGGGTAGGGAATTTTCTATCAGCCCTAATAAGATCCTTGTGGGCTTCCTGAAAGCATGTGGTTGGTCACTATGAGAATAGAAAACTGGACTAGAAATGTCTTTGGTCTGAACTCAGTAGGCCTCGTCTGATGTTCTCCAGAAGCTGAGAAAATAGTCATTACCCAGTGTCCCATAATTGTGGAATCATTTTAAAACAATAATGACTATACAGGAAATTAGTTTATGTTAGATAAGCATAAACAGGAGGGCAACAACTGCAAACATTTGTGAGGATAGGGTTTGGGGGCAGGGAGACAGAATATTTTCATGAGTGAGCCACCCTGCTCCACACGATGTCAGTAAACTGTAGTGTCGCCTGTCTTAGGAGGGACACTTTGCCATTCTGCCCCACCAAACCAGCCGCTACTGCATGCTGCTCAAAAGTTCCTGCAGTGTTCCTCCCCTGCTAGGGTTGCCATATTTCAAAAAGTAAAAACCAAGACACCCCGAAAGTTGTTGAACTTTTCTTTTTTGCAAATGCAAACACACACACACAAATTTTCTTTGCCAAAGATCCAGGACAAACCACCACCTCCCAAAAATTCCCCCCAGATGTCACTTCCACCTTTCAAATCCCGTAATGTCCAGGAAAATCCAGTCATATGGCAGCCCTATCCCCCACTTCTTCTGTTGCTGCAGCATGGACAGCACAAGCAAGAGTTGGACTTGTTTCACCATCCAGATCTGGGTTCGCTGTTTGTTTCTCTCCAAACGAATAAACCTAGTATTTGAAGATTGTTTCAGGAAACAAACAAGCTGGACTCTGTATTGCTTTGTTTGCCATGCAGCAGGAGCAGGGGAGGAGCACCGCGAGCACTTTTGAGAAGCGTGTACCAGCGCACTGCTCATTCACATCAAACCACTGGTGATGTGTGAACTGGACCAACGAATGCATCTTTAACTGAGATTTGCATTACGGCGAACAGTGCTATGACGTTTTCATTTTGGATTACAAGACTCCCTCCCTGATCCCCCCCATAACATTTTTTATTTTTATTTGAAGATGCAGCCACGCCTGGTGCTGCCTTGTATTTGCCTGGTTCCTCTTAACATGCACTTTGCACCATCAAAGCAGGTTTCGAGGAAGGCCCTTTGAAGCCAAGTGGACTTCAAAGTTGGTGGCAAGGCTTTGTAGTTCAGCTCATGCATCTAACTGACTCGTTTCTAAAACTGGAGGATTACAAATCCTCACTGGCTTTATCTGTTGCTTCAAACAGGAGAAATGCATAGTGGCAGGCTTGCTTTGCAATAAGGGCCTTCCTTCACTTAAAGGAGGACCTGGACAGCTGCATACTTCATCAAATGCTAAGTTACATTATCGGTTTATCGCCAAGGGGAGGGAAGGATGGAGGTTGGGGTTGTTGTTTTTTGCCTGCATCACATATAATCCACTCTGGAGCTGTTAATTCATTCATTAGGCACCTAATTGTATTCTCTTTTTAATTAAAAAGGGTAGCAGCCCAAATGGTATATATTGTTATTCGATCTACGTAGATGCAGGGCTACTGCACTGCTGGTAACAGCACGTTTAATTACACACACAGGGAGACACAAATGTGTGTGTATGCTCACCTCATCAAGGTCATACCTTCTCTTTCTAGTGTGCATCTGAAATACATGGCTCACTGCCCTTAGAAAGAGAATGAAAAATGTACATCAGCAGAGACATGAAAGAGAGCCAAAATAAAGCAATGAAAGCAGCAACAAGAAAAATAGATGCTGGCCTATTTTTCAAAGCAGTCAAGAGAAATCCTGGTTCTACCCTAGGATTTCCACTTTAATGTTATCAAAAAAAAGTAAGGGCCACCGCCATAGAAACAACTTTAAGGTTTTCTTCACATATTATGTTTGTGTAATACATAAGAAGATCTACAGAGCAGTCCTACGGATGTCATTTCAGAAGCAAGTCCCTTTCACTTCAGTGGAGTTTACTCCTGAGTAAGTGTGTACAGGATCGCAGAGACAGCACATGTAGAGCTTTGCACCTAAACATTTTATTTATTAAATGGGGTGTGTGTGCTTTGTGCATGGAAATGATTACTGCCAAGTCATTGACTCTTTTCCTGACGTATCACACTTTGACCAGTTGATTTACATCTTGTGCTATGTTAACTTCTGATGTTGAGATCGAAGAATGTTTGGTAGGCTTTGTTAGTGTTTTGTAGAGAAATATAGAGAAATATATACATGACTTAAAAGAAAAGAAAAAGAAAAAAATGAGCAACACAAAATGGTGAAAAAATGGAAAAACTAGAGGTCGCCTTTATGGCTATCTTGTGGGAACCCATCCTTGAAAGATTCCATGTTGGAAGTGTCAGCCTACAAGAAGAAATGCTAGATATTTGTGCTTGGGCCCATTTGCTGGAGTATTTTACCGCCTACATTGCTACTTTGTGTGAAAGTTTTCAAAGTTTTGAGGAACAAGTATTTGACCTTAGTGATGTCATGAGTAGAAATCATGTCTTCAACAGCAAAAAAACCCCCACTAAACACTTCCACAAGCCCATGTCTGATGAAGCATGAGCGAATAAAGTTGTTTTGGAAGGCTCTCAAAAGTTCAGAGCAGAATCATTTTATCCAATTATTAATAGATTACTCACTTGCATGAAGTTCACATATTAGTGCCTACAAAGTTGCACTCAGCAAGTTTCGATTCCTCAGCAATTTAACTGAGATGTCGAGTGAAAACATCTTCAATGCTGCTACAGATTTACAAGAATGTTACCCCAAAGACCTTGTTAAATCATTTCCTTAAGCATTTTCTTTCCAGTTTAAGTGTTTTGTGAAACCATCATGTTTGCCACTGCCTTCCCTAAACATTATATGAGATAACAAAATGGAGAGCACTTTCCTAAATGTAGATGTTGCCCTCCGAATTTACTTGTGGTTGCCCATCACCAACTTCGGTGCCGAGAGGTGGTTTTCAAAAATGGCACAAAGAAAAAATGAAGGGCAAGCATGCTGAATGCAAGACTAAACACTTTGGTGCTGATGAGTGCAGAAGCAAGTCTTCTGTGCAGCCTAGCGTTTGAGAACATAATCAATGACTTTACAGAAGCAAAGGCAAGAAAAGGTCAACAGTAAGGTAAAGCTTCTTTTCTGTCTAACTCTTCATCATTTCACCTGGTACCAGACAACATATGTGCGCTGTTAATTTTTAGGCACCTAACTCGCAACATTTCTTTTTATACTGCACTTTTCTAGTGCGTTGTCTGCCATTGTTTTATTATTACCGCTGTGTTGCTAGTGGGTTTTGAGTTTTTATACTGCAACAGACATATACACATATCTGAGCAGTGTACAATTCTGAAAACCCATGATTGACTGGGACTGTAGTCCAACAACATTCAGAAGTTCACAGATTAGCCACCCTTGAATTAATTAACGATTAGAAAAAACTGAGTACTCACTCCTTGCGGAAACAGCTTCTCCTCAAAATGTCACTTGCAAGTTCCTGGAGAAACTGAAGGTACTTCAACTCTTCTTCTCTTCATAAGCATGAAACAGAATACCAAGATAAGTAAATTAAAGAAATACTGCTTTTTATGCGTTACCAATTTTGCTAGCAACTTCAACATTAGATGAAAGGCAGATCAATGGGCATGACCTGTCAAATTTAAGCATTTTGCAGACCCACTGATTTGAATGCGACAATAAAGCTAATAGGTGTTACTCTTGCATTTATTTATTTTTAACGTTGTGATTGCTTCAAATACTGTCAGGGAACTGACATCAGAGCGAGAGGCGAAGGGGAGGCTCCCAGATTCTGCGGGCGAAGGACCCAGCACCAGGGGAAGATGCAGCTCGGTAGAGGAGGAAGGAAATCAGCGCAACACCAGGGATAAAGGGGGGCAAATGGGGGAAGCGGAGGGAGAGCTCTGGGATTCTTCTCTGGAGATTAGTGAGGAGAGCACAGGCCCTCCACTACCCACGCCCTCCCTGCGCAGAAGACTCCCGCGCAGTGAGAGAAGGCGGCGACTGGGAGTCAGACAGCTTTTATGCTGGAAAAGGTTTAAGAAACGCCCACAGACAGATTCTGCCAGCGACTGAGACAGCCACACGGAGATGGGCTGTGCAGTCAGAACGGTTTAACCAAGGCAATTAAGCCTAGAGAGGCGGCAGTTTACGCACGAGTAACTCATACCCATTACAAATACCATGAAGCATTTCAGAGGCCCTGGCTTCAACTTATGCCATGTCATGGAGATCCCATTTCACCTCTGGAATTCCAAAAATCTATCTGAGACTCCCCACTTTGCTGTGGGACTCAGGAGTCATCTGAATCCAACACATACCCCTATTAGATATGCCGAACTTGAACATACTAAAAAGGGCCCCATTTGCAATATACATTTAAAGCAGTATCATACCACTTTAAATAGTCATGGCGTCTCCCAAAGAATCCGGGGAACTGTAGTCTGTTAATGGTGTTGAGAGTTTTTAGGAGACCCTCCCCCTAGTCCCCTCACAGAACTATAATTCGCAGAGTGGTTTAACAGTCAATCCCTCTTCCCAGGGAGCCCTGGGAATTGTAGTTATGTAGGATGAATGGAATACAACTCAGTACCCTTAACAAACTACAGTTCCCAGGATTCTGTGCAGGGAGCCATGGCTGTTTAAAGTGGTACATGACTGTTTTAGATGTATCGTGCAGATGGGGCCTAGGGCTATTGGTCCCTTCAGCCAACTTACAGGCTACTTCACAGCCTCATGTAGTTACTGCACTAAAATCCTTTAATTGCCAGTGATAGAACAAGACAGAACCAGTTGCAGGCTAAGTCTGCTCTGTCTCTGAGGCACAAAATGTCACATCAATATGGGAACTAAGTGAGAGAATCAGGAAATAAGGCAGGAGGAGAAAGTCAGTGACACAAAAGAAAAACATAGTTTGAAGGGAACACACCTTCAACCAGCAAGGAAATCAATGCAGAGAGTAAGGAGTTAGAGCAGGAGAGAAGCACAGCAGCAGAAATGATATTTATTTTGAAGAAATAAAGACTTCACTTTTACATAAGTCCAGACTCTTCATTAATAGTAAACTCTTTTAAAAGCACTTATCCAACTTTGACTGTACTGCGGTCTATGAACCAGACACATCCTCCTTCTTTTTCCTTGTACGCCTATATTGTACTGATCACTGACAATAGCTAGCTTCCTGCTAGATGCATTATGTGAACCAACAGTGGTCTAACCACTGTTTTCTTTCTAGAAAAGTACCCTCTTTTAATAGGGAAGCTCATAAGGTACACAGTGTGTACGCATGCACAGAGAAAATATCCCAGAAATCTGTATGAGGAAAGGTATTTGAGAATTGACCATAACTATCTCAGGTGCGGACGCGGGTGGCGCTGTGGGTAAAAGCCTCAGCGCCTAGGGCTTGCCGATCGTAAGGTCGGCGGTTCGAATCCCCGCGGCGGGGTGCGCTCCCGCTGCTCGGTCCCAGCGCCTGCCAACCTAGCAGTTCGAAAGTACCTCCGGGTGCAAGTAGATAAATAGGTACCGCTTACCAGCGGGAAGGTAAACGGCGTTCCGTGTGCTGCGCTGGCTCGCCAGATGCAGCTTTGTCATGCTGGCCACGTGACCCGGAAGTGTCTCCGGACAGCGCTGGCCCCCGGCTTATAGATGTGAGATGGGCGCACAAACCCCAGAGTCTGTCAAGACTGGCCCGTTCGGGCAGGGGTACCTTTACCTTTACCTTTATCTCAGGTGCAGTTCTTACAATATAAACAACACATACACACTCCTTGCATTTATTGGTTTGTTTGTTTTACATGTCAATATTGTTTACAAAAGAAGTGCACTACATATCAAATTTGAGCCTGCTTTCTGCTTGGATGTAGATAATAAAAAATATTTATTATTTTAAATAAAATAGGGCAAATGCTCAGGTACAGGCAGCTCCCATTCTGTGCACATTCAAAGCATGTGCATGCCATTTTCTGACCCGGAAGAGGGCAGGGCATAACAGGGGAAGGGGGGGCTTAATGCAACCCTTGTGCAAGTCAGGGTTTGCCTGTATAAGCTTCAGTGTTTAAAATCTGTGAGTCCCTGATCAAATTTCACAATAGGTTCATAAGGGAGGTGGATGGCGTCCTTCATGCTGTTGGAAAGTTTTTTTTGATCCAGTGGAGACTTTCAGCAGTGGAACAGGGAGGGAAGGGATATTTGCTGATTCTCCCTCCCACTGCAGTCGCCTGACCCCATTCCCCACCCCACAGTCTACTCCAAAGGGTTGAGGGACCCTTCAGAACTTCACAGGAGGTGAGGTGGGGCTGTGGGACAGAGAAAGAATCAGCAAAAATTGCCTTCATCCCTGTTCTGCTGAAAGAAGACTTCACTGAATCAAGGACCTTCTGACAGCATAAGGGTTACAATTGCGCTGTTTCTGATCTTGTGAAAAATAAGTGAAAACCCAGGCAAATTAGTCTCCCAATGGTGCCCTATTGCCCATTGCTTTACCAAAGAGGCAAAACTATGATGTTCATTGTTGAGCCTTGCTTTGAAAGGTGCAAAACAGGTCTGGAAATTTTTGCTTAGGAAGGAATAGGCTAATCACACCATTTTTATACCAGCGTTTGTCTTTTGAAGCTCAGGAAGGCACTTTTGATTATACATGTGCTTTTGTGATATCTTAGGAACATAGGAAGCTGCCTTAAAGTGAGCCCACAACTGGGCCCATCTAACTCAGTATTGTCTACTGACGAGCCCTGGATCCCAAGGGTTTCAGGCAAGGCCTCTCTCCCAGCCTTGCTTGGAAATGTCAGGGTTTGACTCCCTTCTGCATTCCAAGCAGAGGCTCTAACACTGAGCTACAGTCCTTCCCTGCATTCTGAAACTCCTCTTATTTTCCATTTTTAAAAATTTGCATTAATCAGGAATATCCAAAAAGAAAAGTAAAAGGAGAAACTTTATGTTCAGACATTTTTCTTTACTATTTTCTTAAAGGGTAAAATATGGCAAAATGAAAGGATATTGTGTACCTCAAGATCTCTAACTACATTACTTTAACTGAACATATTATTTGTGATTTTATGGTCTCTTTTTTTGCAGGGAGAATACTGGATTGGATGATTCAGCAATTATTGTTGGGTGATTCAGCAGTTATGTTTTTAAACACACATTGTCATATGCTTTAGGGACAGCTCAGTCAGTAGAGCATGAGACTTAGTCTCAGGGCTGTGGGTTTAAGCCCCATGTTGGGCAAATGGATTCTATGATTCTACTGTTTATTTTAAGGCTAGGTCTGTTTTAGATCAAAATACTTGATCTTGAAATACTAGATTTCCCAAGTACAATTTTCAATTACTTTCATACCAGTTAGAGTTAACAGCACCTAATTTCTATTCACTGTTTTTTAAAAAACCTTTAGCCATTCCTGTTTGTAATTGCTTTTTAAAATCACACTATGCTCAAGACCATAATTGCTTATATTTCTGAATATTTCTGCTCGTGTAATTTCATTCAGCACCCAAACAGGGAACAACAACCTTGACTGGATGCCTCACAGAGTAATCTGCATAAGATCTTACACATTCATCTTCCGAAGACCTGAAAAATGAAAAATGAAATGTTGTATAACACTGACAGGCCATGGCTGTGTTTAGCCCACTACATGCAAACTAAGCTGATGAGTGGCCTACCTGTTAAACTTATTTGGTCTTTTGAACGATTGTTGATGAAGCGAGGGACTTTTCTTTCCATGTGGGCCATTATAATACCTGTATTTTGAAAGGTATGGCTTGCTTGCTGTTTTCAAAACTCTGGGAGTAAAAGGCTGCACTGTTTCAGTGAACCACTGTGCATGTCTGTCCAGGAGATCAGCAGCAAAAAAATTCTTCTGACGGATTTGAAGTTTCTTCTTTCTGGCATGGCTCAGAACTGGCAGGCGAGACTTGGTGGATGAAAGAGGATGTTGCGGAAATATACTTCTGCCACTGTTTTGAGTCTGAGATAAAGACCACTGGACAATGTCATGGATGGCCTCCTCTGCTCTCAAAACTGGGGAATGACTACTTGAAAGCATCTTTTTGAAACACGGAGGAGAGTGCTGCTCTGTTTTCAAGGATCGCATTCGTCCACTGGAAGTGTAAGTCGGGCTGCTCTGTAGCCACTGCAGATGGGAGAAAAAACATTTCCTGAATACTTTTGTTACATTGTAGAGAAGGTCTTTTTTTCTGTTGTAAGCCATCTTCAGCATGGTTTGAACTACGGAAAGGCGAAATACATAATTATGTATGTGAGCTTTTGTTCAGGACTGGTTCGGTTCATGGGTCACTGTAAACCACAGTTAATGCTACATGGTGTTATATTGTGACTGCGGTTTGCAGGTTTGCACCTACAAGACATCACTAGTGGGCCATCAGTTGCGTAGACCTGACAAAAACAATTTCTTCACAACATAGAAGTAACCACAATACTTCATCTCTGCAGAGATCTCTAAATTGTATTTGCTTAGATGTTACATGACTTCCTGCTTATAAGTCCAGAGAGAAAGTAGGCCTCTTCAGGCAGGCAGGTGATGGGTTTTGGGAGCAAGTATATTCTGCAACAGGGACACGGGTGGCGCTGTGAGTTAAACCACAGAGCCTAGGACTTGCCAATCAGAAGGTCGGTGGTTCGAATCCCCTCAACGGGGTGAGCTCCCGTTGCTCAGTCCCTGCTCCTGCCAACCTAGCAGTTCCAAAGCACGTCAAAGTGCAAGTAGATAAATAGGCACCACTCTGGCGGGAAGGTAAACAGCATTTCTGTGTGCTGCTAGCGGCTTAGTTATGTTGGCCACATGACCCGGAAGCTATACACTGGCTCCCTTGGCCAATAAAGCAAGATGAGGGCCACATGACCCGGAAGCTATACACTGGCTCCCTTGGCCAATAAAGCAAGATGAGTGCCGCAACCCCAGAGTCGGCCACAACTGGACCTAATGGTCAGGGGTCCCTTTACCTTTACCTATATTCTGCAACATGTCATTGTTGCAATAATGAAGCATTAGTGGTAGATTTATACTGAACCATCCACACATAATTAGCTGCTCAGTGATGCTTCCACCAATGTTACTGCAATATTGCCATCTAAAGGGCCACTCTTGAACTATAGCGACTATTGTTTTCAGCCCAGCCAGCTCTTTGCTCTGCTAGGTTTCTAGTTCCATGGATTCTTTTTCATGCAAGGGAGTATTTTCTAACCACAAGGATTTCCTTCACTTTTTTTAAAAGCATGGGAAATACGCAAAACTCTGCTTACCCAAAGGCTGCAGTGGGGCAACTTGATCACTTCAGAATTCTTACCCCATTATTGTGTGGCATGTTTACAGTTGAGGACTTGGTTGCACATAAAATTTACCTTGCCAGGGTCTGACTTAAAGGTAAAGGTAAAGGGACCCCTGACCATTAGGTCCAGTCGCAGACGACTCTGGGGTTGCAGCGCTCATCTCGCTTTATTGGCCGAGGGAGCCAGCGTAAAGCTTCCGGGTCATGTGGCCAGCATGACTAAGCCGCTTCTGGCGAACCAGAGCAACACACAGAAACGCCACTGGAGAGGTACCTATTTATCTACTTGCACTTTGATGTGCTTTAGAACTGCTAGGTTGGCAGGAGCTGGGACCGAGCAACGGGAGCTCACCCCGTCGCAGGGTTTCGAACCGCCGTCCTTCTGATTGGCAAGCCCTAGGCTCTGTGGTTTAACCCACAGCGCCACCTGTGTCCCTAAGTCAGGGTCTGACTTAGAAGTCCCCAAAATCTGTGGGTTTTTTTAAGGTGGGAGCAGGTTTGCCACGATGGCATCACTGCTCCTTGTTCAGGTGAGGCAAAAACAACAGGATGAAGTGAGTGGCTGGGATACTGAGCAGAAGATGGCATTGAGCACAGCTTAGGTCATCGTGTCAATGTTTATGGCAAATGTCTCCGGCTCACAGGAACATGCCAGATCACATGGGGCATGTGCCAATTAGTTTCAGTTGCAGAGTGGGCGAAACAAATGGTGCTGGGGAAAACAGTTTAAATTAAATACTGACTGCGCAATGCCTGGTTTAATGCTAATGTAATAGTAATAAGAAGTTTAATTAAAACAAAAACAAGCTACGTTGAGTAAGGGGAAGCCAGGGGTCCCAGTGAGCAGCCACCAACCCAAAGGAGTTGTTCAGCACACAGGTCCTCCAACCTGGAAGAAAGCAGATTTAAAGCACATTTGAAAAATCCTGGTAATTTTAGTTTGTTTAGGTTGCTGGCAACTGTGAGGTGCAAACTACAATTCCCAGGATACTTTAGGGGAGGTAACATGGTTTAAATGTGCATTAAATGTATGGTCCCTTCTACAATTCTATGATGCATTCCAAATGCAAGATTATCCTGATTTTCCCCCATGGTCATCACCAGACTATCATATGAAACTATGTCTGGAGATCCATGGAATTTTAAAACAATATAATTCTTTCAATGGTACAGTTAGGTAACTTAGACTCTGGACGTACTGGTCTAAAATGGGGAGGACTTCTTTTAGATGGTAGAGTGTGCTATTTCACGTAATTCATAAATTAAATATTATATAATAAGTTTAAAATGTGGTAAGCCAACCTTGCTGGGCTTCTCATTCTGTTGAGTGGGGCCATGGACCTCTGCCCTCCCCCCAAATCCTACCCTGATGGCATGACTGAGTTCTTATTTTCTTTCCAGCTGCCAGCTTATATTCAAGCATTTATGGACAACCTGGAAGTCTAGAGGCTTGCTTTACTTTTTTAGAGGAGGAAAAAATGGAAAGCTGAGATTGTCAGAATTCTTAATAGGAGCGGAAAGTGCCAGCCAAAAGTTGAGCTAGCTTGGGACGTTGTCCCTTGGGAGCAAACCAGAAAGGCAGCTAATGTTTCAGTGCCTTCAGAAATAAGTCGCATACAGATTGCACAATCAATATCCTCCGCATACTTTACAATTCTCCGTGGAAACACTCCTGGGATGACATGGAGGTCCAGAAGGGATCCGGGACATTTCTTTCTTGTATTTCTCAACTGCTTTAATGAGCGCGTCTCTTTTCTGCTGGTCCTGGTCTGTACACGGGAAAACAGGAAGGGTTTGTAAGCACAAATTAAACGGCATTTCAGCTTCTTGGAGTACAATAAACAAGTACAATGGCATGGACAGAAGCTGGACAAGGAGTGCTCCTGCAATTACATGTATACCTTCACCTAGCTGGGAATGGATGTCTCAAGTCTATTTCTTCTCCAGGTCAGTTCTTCATCCAGCGCATTGCTAAACAAGAAAATTGGTTCCCCCACATAAGAAGCAGTGATGGCCACCACCTTCTACCACATGTGGTGGACATGTAAGGTAACAAAAGCATTATGGGAAATGATATACAGTGGTACCTTGGGTTACATACACTTCAGGTTACATACACTTCAGGTTACAGACTCCACTAACCCAGAAATAGTACCTCGGGTTAAGAACTTTGCTTCAGGATGAGAACAAAAATCATGCTTCGGCAGCGCGGCAGCAGCAGGAGGCCCCATTAGCTAAAGTGGTGCTTCAGGTTAAGAACAGTTTCAGATTAAGAACGGACCTCCGGAACGAATTAAGTATTTAACCCGAGATACCACTGTATAATGAATTGGGGTGTGTGTGTTTAAAATAGCTTTTGTTAAAAGACCAGAAGCTTTTTTATTAGGAATTATAGGTACTGATATTCCAAAGGAGCAGAAAAGACTTTTTATGTATGTGACAACAGCCACACGGATATTACTAGCCCAGAGATGGAAAGAAGACAAAGTCCCTGCCAGACTGGAATGGCAAACTAAGCTGTTGGATTATGCCCAAATGGCAAAAGTGAGTGGAAGGCTCAAGAACCAAGAAGACCAAAACTTCAATAGAGAATGGGGATTTTTTAAAAAAATTATCTTGGAGACCACTGTAGGCAGATGAAAACATTAGCAGGATTGTAATAATACTTGTAATGTAGCAAATATTATGGGCAAAATGGAAAGACATATAAAAGATGGATTATGAAATAATATGCAGTTGAAAAGGTTGACAATAGGACCCATGGACGGAAAGGTGGGTCAGAGAAATCTCTAAATAGAGATGTATTTTGTATTGTTATAATTCTGTATTTGTAAAATCAAATAAAAATTATTTCAAAAAAGAAAAAGAAAAAAAAGAAGCAGGGATGGTCACCAACATGTATGGATTTAAAAGGAGTTTAGCCTTTTACAGGGCGTTTTTTCAGCCGGAACTCTCTGGAACTCAGTTCTGGCATCTCTCAGGTGGGGGCCATTGCCATTATAAGAGAACAAGGTGAGTTCAAGCACCTCCTTTTGTAGAAAAATACCACCGGCCTTATCCTTCACAGATTTATCAACTGATGGCTACTAGCCATGATAGGAATGTTCTGCCTCTACTCTCAGAGGCTGTTTGCCTCTGAACACCACCTGCTTTAAGTCACAAGAAAACACTGTTAGTCTCAGGTCCTTCTTACAAGTTTTCCATAGGTATCTGGTTGATAACTGAGAGAACAGGATGCTGGAACAGATGTGGGAGTTATTGTTTTTGTTTGTTACTATCTTATGTATTTTTGTGATTTCATATTGTGAGCCACCCTGTGATCCCTGGATGAAGGGCGGTATACAAATTGAATAAGTAAGTTCTGGGCACCACAGTTCAAGAAGGACACTGACAAACTGGAACGTGTCCAGAGGAGGGCAACCAAAATGGTCAAAGGCCTGGAAACGATGCCTTATGAGGAACGGCTAAGGGAGCTGGGCATGTTTAGCCTGGAGAAGAGGAGGTTAAGGGGTGATATGATAGCCATGTTCAAATATATAAAAGGATGTCATATAGAGGAGGGAGAAAGGTTGTTTTCTGCTGCTCCAGAGAAGCGGACATGGAGCAATGGATCCAAACTACAAGAAAGAAGATTCCACCTAAACATTAGGAAGAACTTCCTGACAGTAAGAGCTGTTTGTCAGTGGAATTTGCTGCCAAAGAGTGTGGTGGAGTCTCCTTCTTTGGAGGTCTTTAAGCAGAGGCTTGACAACCATATGTCAGGAGTGCTCTGATGGTGTTTCCTGCTTGGCAGGGGGTTGGACTCGATGGCCCTTGTGGTCTATTCCAACTCTACGATTCTATGATTCTATGATAAACAAATAACCTTTGTGTTGCAGCTATAAGGAGTGCCGAAACAGCACTCTTCTCAGCCTCTAAGATCAGAGTCAGTCACTGGTCTTGAGCTTAGGAATGTAGTAAGTTGCCTTACACTGAGTCAGACAATTGGTCCATGCAGCTCAGCACTGTTGGCACTGACTTGGTTTCAGGCAGGGGACCTTCCTAGCCCTATCTGGAGATGCCAGGGATTGAACCTGGAACTGCAAAAGCAGATTCTCTACCAAGGAGATATGACAATTCCCTGCAGCTTGTGAAGAACAAATGGGTTGCAGCGGTGGCACCATGATTCTTTCAAATGCTTTTGAGACAAGTGAAGGAGAAAGGGAAAGGAAGAACAGTAGGCTGTAGGCAGGAAAAACAGAGGAGTATTAAGAGACGCTAAGAGGGAAACAGAAGGGAGGGAAGAAAGAGAGAGGTGGACATCATATGATAAAAATAAAATAAAAGTGGGTCCCATGATATAGGCTGAGTTAAAGTTGGGTCTAAAAATGTTGAAGATAATTAGTCTCGGTGTGCCTTGTAACACTATATCCTCAGAACGATTTGAAGGACATAGTGGTGCCTCCAACTTTGAGATGTTAGAGGTCAATGCAAAAAGTATTGCTCTAAAAGCACATCATCTAACACCCACCATCCTCTGCTCCGAGTAAGGAATCTTGGAAAAAGCATCATCCTATATTACCTGCAACATGACTAGCAGTGTTTTGGGTATTAGCTGGGAAATGCTACATGGCATAAGCCAAGAAAAAGCAATTGTTTGCAGAAAGGAATCCACTCATCTATTTTTCCATCCACAAACAATTGCTTTTCGCAATATTTTCATTAGCATTTTCTTCTGGTCATGGTAATCAGCTGTGTGCATTAGTATCTGGCACCCACTCACATTCAGGAGAAGTCGTGTCTGGCACCGTTGACTTAACAGAATTGATTGCCCATCATCATCACCCTGTTTTCCTTGCTCCTGTTGGCATGGCTATAAGTGACAGCTGTCTTCTCAGTCACCATTATTCTTTTGGGAACATATCCAGGGCACTGTATAACCAATTTGTCGAACTCAGTACAAACAATGTGATAAAACAATTTACTCCATGCTAGAAAGCTAGAAAGCTGGATATGGAACAACTGATTGGTTCAAAATTGGGAAAGGAGTACAACAAGGCTGTATACTGTCTCCCTGCTTATTTAACTTATATGCAGAATTCATCATGTGAAAGGCTGGACTGGATGAATCCCAAGCCAGAATTAAGATTGCTGGAAGAAATACCAACAACCTCAGATATGCAGATGACACAACCTTGATGGCAGAAAGTGAGGAGGAATTAAAGGACCTCTTAATGAGTTTGAAAGAGGAGAGCGCAAAATATGGTCTGAAGCTCAACATAAAAAAACCCTAAGATCATGGCCACTGGTCCCATCATCCCCTGGCAAATAGAAGGGGAAGAAATGGAGGCAGTGAGAGATTTTACTTTCTTGGGCTCCATGATCACTGCAGATGGCGACAGTAGTCACGAAATTAAAAGATACCTGCTTCTTGGGAGAAAAGCGATGACAAACCTAGACAGCATCTTAAAAAGCAGAGACATCACCTTGACAACAAAGGTCCATATAGGTAAAGCCATGGTTTTCCCAGTAGTGATGTATGGAAGTGAGAGCTGGACCATGAAAAAGGCTGATCGCTGGAGAATTTATGCTTTTGAATTATGGTGCTGAAGGAGACTCTTGAGAGTCCCATGAACTGCAAGAAGATCAAACCTATCCATTCTGAAGGAAATCAGCCCTGAGTGCTCACTGGAAGGACAGATCCTGAAGACGGGGCTCCAATACTTTGGCCACCTCATGAGAAGGGAAGAGTCCCTGGAAAAGACCCTGATGCTGGGAAAGATGGAGGGCACAAGGAGAAGGGGACGACAGAGGACAAGATGGTTGGACAGTGTTCTTAAAGCTACCAGCATGAGTTTGACCAAACTGTGGGAGGCAGTAGAAGACAGGAGTGCCTGGTGTGCTCTGGTCCATGGGGTTCACGAAGAGTCGGACATGACTAAATGACTAAACAACAACAAACATCAAGAAAGCTTCAGAAGCAAAACTTGACATCCAGTCTACTCAGGCAAGTACTAGCCCAGTCTTATGGGTGAGTGTTAATACTAGATTGTCGCTGGCTAGGGATGAAGGAGAAATTCAGTTGGTTTCACAGTTTTAATGCAAAGCTACCTAATATGCACTTCCTGAAACAATACACACACCAAGGGGCAGCCATCCTTCAAAATCCCCAATTTTGCAGTGCAGTTCTCCAAATAAAAAATATTTTATTGTGAATCGAGGGAACGATTAGGCTGTATGATACCAGAGTCCCTTCTCGTTCCTGGATCCAGAAAGGGTTAAACACTAATGGAGGATCCCATTGTTGAATTATGGACAAGGGCCATAATGGCCCATAAGTATGGGTCCTATGAGCAAAGAAGTTGCTCTATGCCACAGGGCAAATGGGTGGACCCCCTCCCTCACCTGGCCGATAGTGAGAAAGATAAAAGAGTGTGTGGTTGGGGGGGGGAGCTGGGTGAGAAGCAGGCAGAGGGCGGAGAGTGAGATTTCTGCCACAATCCGAAGCTATGACTATGGGAACTCCTCCATTGTAGGCTCAGGTTGTATATACGTGTAACAAAAGCATATATCATGAAGACACCACAGTTTCCACTGTGCCTCATTCCCCAAAAGAAATCATAAACACTGGGAAAGAACCTGGAACCCCAGGAATCTTGCACTGCTCAGAGATTAGAGTGGTATGCAACAATATCAAAAAATGCATACATTATGTGAAAGCATGCAAAAATGCATTATATTAGGGGAGATTGTTTGCAGAAATGTGTACATTAGTCAAAATGACATCAAAAGGTGTACGATAGCGGGAAAGCACAGTAAAATGCTGATGAATCTTCAGGAGGACTTTTAAAAGAAGAGTTTGCAAACTGAATTTAAGATTACTAAAAATGAGAAGGGACAAAAATTTGGAGATTCATTCATCCCTATTGCTGGGAAATGAATGCCCACAGCTTTTATAAAAGCCACTTCCTGACATTCTGCCACAGTCCAGCATGGCCAAGGAAAGCAACATCAACCCAAGATGGGGCTAGCAAATCTGAACATGCTTGATTATGAATGACTGGGGTCGATGAGACGCCAGGGGCACAGGTTTAACCATAACACTGTCCTTGAGTTCACCCTTTTAAATCACCATTTGCTCCTCCTACAAGGGAAAGGCAGCAGCTACTTTGCTGGGACACAGAAAAATTATGTGATGCTGCCATTATGCCATTGCAGGGATGACACTACTGCTTGAATGCGTTATATCAGTCATAGGCAAACTCTGGCCCTCCAGATGTTTGGGACTACAATTCCCACTAACAGGACCAGTGGTCAGGGATGATGGGAATTGTAGTCCCAAACATTTGGAGGGCTGGAGTTTGCCTATGCCTGAGTTATACGGACACACTGCTTGTGGCTTCACTACCACACAGGCCACATTATTAACCACAAAAAGGTATAAGTGGGTAAGAGACTTACAGAAAAGAAAAAAACGCAGTGCCTTTCAAAGGCACTTCTCACAGCTAGCTTATCTGTTGCATTTATGGGTGCTATAGAGAGTTTATGGCATGTATGTAGATAAAATCATAAATGGGGGAGCTTTTTCAAATAGCTATTTGCTTACATTTCAATAAACAATGAGCGGTACTTGACTTGAGAAAACTCAAATGCAGCATGGTTTGCAGTACCTTTACTTCAGAAAGACAAGGTCCATGGCAATACAGAGGGTGGCAGTGTGTGAAAACAGGCAGGCTATTAAACTGCGAAAGATTGATACAGAGCGGAAGATTGCTATGGAACAAGCTGAGTGATTGGTTTTTTCAATTGGCTGTATAATCCTTTTGCTATCTGAGTAGCATTTAGTACTGTGTCAACATGCTGTTTCCACTAGGCACCTGCTGCAAACCGCTCATCTGTACACACTTGTAATTCTGATCACTTAACCTTAGAATAAATGTATGTCAATTGGTCTTCATAGCTACGCCTTTCGCCCTAATCTACCCAGAGCCAAAACCTTATGCTTAAAAAATAATAATCTCTGCCAAGCAAATCATGCCCAAACATCAAAATACGAAAATGGTTAGCATCTGAAAGTCCTTTAGAACAGTTTCGTATAGTTTTTTTTAATCAGATGTGCAACCCCATGATCAAATTAACCATTTGGAGGCAGGAACTAACCAGAACTCCCATCAATACTGGGAGAGGCAGCAAGATAGTACGGTTAAAAAGTCTGGCCACTTGAGCAGGTAGAATTTGACTAACATTAGGGCATGACCTTAAGCTGAACACTTGAGATTTCAGATTCATAAGTATTAGTATTATTAGGGATGAGTTATGGTTGCTTTTCACCTTGAAAGTAGCAATTTGGGGCAGCTGAAACCCTACCTGAAAACACTTGAATCTTACATTTTTCTGCCACTGTTCCCCTCTTTGTTGTTACTGCTTCATTTGTCATGGAGCAATTTCAATAAATAAAGGGTCACATTCTTGAAGTGATGGCATCATAGTGCTACGCAGCCATCAAGCTGGCTTTGAGTTGACGTCGCTATGGGCAAATGAAGCCAATTTAGAATGAGAGCAATGCTTCCTATATTAAATCACAGGAGCTAATTCTAGCCAATCAGGGATCCTGCTGACTAAAATGATCCTGGGAGAAAAGGAGGGGGGGGATCCCAGGAATGCTCTTTTTTGATGGATTGCAGCCACCAGGGTTGCCATATGTCCAGAATTCGCCAGACACAGTTGGGATTTGGTTGTCAAAAACTATGTTGAAAATTGCTTAAATGTCCAGGAAAATCTGGATGTCTAGCAACCTGGAACCTAGGCCAAAAAAGAAAAAGGGAGCGAGAGCAAGAGCGAGAGATGCTCAACAACTTTGGAGGAAAAAAAAGGCTCAACAACTTTTGTGTCCGTATTTTCACTTTTGGAAATATAGCAACCCTAGCAGCCACCCTTTTAAAGCCTTAAACAATATTGGCAAAGCAAGAGCCTGAGGTTTACTGGCCTATTTGGCATTCTCTCTTTGTTTTCAACATTATATTTCTCTTGAATGGTGAAAGATACTGAAATGAAATTTAAAATGTGTGTTTAGGACACAATTTCATGTTTCAAATTCAAATATTAGACCCCTTTCGATTCATAAGAGAGAGAGTAGGCTAACTATGCGTGTCGCGAAGGATCGTTTCCTTTTGTCTGTCTGTCTCATTGAACATCTTCCTCCGATGACCCAAGGTTCTAGTATTATGAGAGAGGAAGCACAATCTTTTGCGTCGGTTTCCTCACATCACGCATAATTGCCAGAAGGCAACTAGCAACAGCAGCAGTGTGGAGATGGAGAAAGAGAAGCCATCCCCTGAATAGTTATTTGAGCGACTGAACAAGTTGATTCTTCCGAAATGCTATACAATTTCATTAGTTTTGATTAATAGGGAGTAATAATCCTACATGGAAAAGAGCCTTGCTGACTTGCTTGAGTGATGGAGATCATTCATATAGGCTGGATTTCTCTTGTGGCAATTTCACATTCGTTTGTATATTTCTACAATGAAGTAGCAAATAAATAAAGGGCAGAATCCACTTAAAATTAAGTATGCTTTGAATTCAGCGGGAGAGATAAGTTCACGCATAAGCTCTCCCATCTCAATCCAGTAGTGGGTGGCATGATGGGCTGACCTCTGGCCATGTGCATTGCTGCCGCTTACTGGGGGGTAGAAGGAGAGGCGAGAGGCAGGGGGGAAGTTATTGCAGTGCAAACAAACTAGCAGGAGTGCCAGATTGGTTCTGCTGCCGTGTTTGCACCACACTGACCCCACCACCTTGTCCCTTGTCCCTCTACCTCCTAGTACACTGAAATTATGCAAGTGACCAGGAGGTCAAGTGAGTGATAATGTTGCACTACACTGCCCACTATCGAGGACTAATGAGTGCTTAACTTTGGCTGGCTTGTACCCAAATGCCCAGAAATCCACGTAGAAACATTGCTCTGAAATTCTGCAGTCTTAAATCAGCACTGAGCTCCCAAACAATTTACAAACTTAATAAAAAAAGGCAGTGTGCTATTCTAAACTAATTTAATTGACTAATATTTGCCCCACAGAGATTACTGCAGTGAAATAGCAGATAATAATAAGCAAGGTCTCAGCATGCTATGAGCTATAAGCTAAACTGCTAGGCTGACAGAAAAACAATCTGCTACACTAGGTAATTCCCCCCCCTTTCCAAAAATATTGGCTTCACAAAATAGTTCTATATATAACCTAAGCAGGCTGATAACTCATATTTATCTATAGCAGATGATCAGACCTTCTGTGCAGCTTCTAGATATAGATATACACTGGCATAAATATGTTTCCCTTTAGGTATGAGTATTTTTTTTAAGGGAAAAAAATCCTACATACTGTGAGTGGTGATCCTTATGTAGTCAAACTGGAATCATACATACAGAAGAGGGATAAATCAATGGGCTTGGGGAAAGTCCATGGTTTGCAAAGTACCAAAAAACACCCCCCAACCTTATTAAAATCAATAACAACAACAACAACAACAACAACAACAACAACAACAACAACAACAACAACAATAATAATAATAATAATAATAATAATAATAATTTATTATTTCTATCCCACCCATCTGGCTGAGTTTTCCCAGCCAATCTGGGTGGCTCCCAATCAGTGTTAAAAACAGTACAACGTTACATATTAAAAACTTCCCTGAACAGGGTTGCCTTAAGATGTCTTCTGAATGTCAGGTAATTATTTATCTCTTTGACATCTGATGGGAGGGCGTTCCACAGGGTGGGTGCCACTACCGAGAAGGCCCTCTGTCTGGTTCCCTGTAGCCTCACTTCTCGCAATGAAGGAACCGCCAGAAGGCCCTCGGTGCTGGATCTCTCTTGTGGCATGCGGGTGGAGACGCTCCTTCAGGTATACAGGACCGAGGCCGTTTAGGACTTTAAAGGTTAGCACCAACACTTTGAATCATGCTCGGAAACGTACTTGGGAGCCAATGCAGATCTCTCAGAACCGGTGCTATGTGGTCCCGGCGGCCACTCCCAGTCACCAGTCTAGCTGCCGCATTCTGGATTAATTGCAGTTTCCGGGTCACCTTCAAAGGTAGCCCCATGTAGTGCACGTTGCAGTAGTCCAAGCGTGAGATAACTAGAGCATGCACCACTCTGGCGAGACAGTTCGTGCGCAGGTAGGGTCCAGGTGGAGCTGGTAGACAGTTAACCTGCGCCTCCATGGACAGCTGTGAGTCCAAAATGACTCCCAGGCTGCGCACCTGGTCCTTCAGGGGCACAGTTACCCCATTCAAGACCAGGGAATCCCCCACACCAACCCGCTCCCTGTCCCCCCAAAACAGTACTTCAGTCTTGTCAGGATTCAACCTCAATCTGTTAGCCGCCATCCATCCTCCAACCGCCTCCAGGCACTCACACAGGACCTTCACCGCCTTCACTGGTTCTGATTTAAAGGAGAGGTAGAGCTGGGTATCATCCACATACTGATGAACACCCATCCAAACCCCCTGATGATCTCTCCCAGCGGCTTCATATAGATAATAGAAGAAACAACCCAAAACAAGCCAATGAGAGCTAAGCATCCTTTGTAGCCACTGGGAATTTCAATTCAGTTCACATTTGAAGGCGAACGTACATATTTTGCACTTTCTGAAACCCTATGCAAACAGAAACACAGCCAATCCCTTTAAAACTCGCATTTCTCTGAATTTTGCAATGCACTTCTCCAGCTAAGTAACATGGGCAGAAATGCATATACTAGAGTAAAGTTTGCGTATGAATGAACATTAGTGAAAACAGATACAAAATGCATTATATTAAGAGGAATGGCTTTGCAAAATTGCATACAAAAAATGTGTATATTAGAAGTTTGCCCTAAAATAGTAATGAATTTTCTTGAGGTCATTAAAAAAAAAAAGTTAAGGAAAAGTGGAGAACTGAACTTAAAATTGACTGAACTGAAACTGACCAATTTGCCCATCATGGCTTGTGGCATCCTGGGAGTATAAATTGTCCTATAAAGGAGAATACTAAACTTTGCTTTTGTGTTGTGGCTGACCCAAGCTTATTAAGCTTATTAATTTTATGCGTTGCAAGTATTATTTTTAGCCAGTGATCATCTTTATCTGCTATAAACAAACACAGCATGTTATGTTAATTCTGCCAGTATCCACAAGCTGAGTGTAATGCTAATGATGACCCAAGTGCCATTTCATTCAGATTTCCACAATTGCAACAACAATAATAATCATTATAATAGTGAATGAACAACTGTCTGTTAGTACAGAAGAAGTTGAATGCACATTTTTGTCTCATCTGTACTTGCTTTATATCAATTAGTAGAACTCAGTGGAGGCTGGTGCCCATTTGGCACAAAGCAAGGAGGCCAACTCTAGGTGGCGCCAGAGCCAACGACAGGCCGAGCCAACTAATTCTAATTTTGTCCCCATCTTCCTCCCTGCTAAGTTCTACAAGGGGAACAAATAAGACGAAGCTAACAGCTGTTCCCTGGACTGGATGTAAGCATTGCTTGCAGTTTGTCAGGCTGACGATTAAAGAGCCTAAAGGACTCATCTTAGCTCCAAAACAGCTTTTAAAAACAGAATTCAGTTTACCTGAAGAGGCAAAGACTATTATTGGGCAACTGTGGGATGTATACAGGCTAACCCATCTTGGCTAACCCATCCCCTTAGAACTCTTGTGAGATCCTGCATGACCCACAGGAATTTCAGTTTCTAAAATTCTGATGTAAGTCAAGTCCTGAACTAATATGTGGATCAGAATGTAATTATCCATTGGATTCTGCACATTTATGCATTTTGCAGTACAGTTCTTTGTTCAAAAATACATTTAAAAATGTGTTTTGGATATGTTATTACCCCTAGATACCTTGGAATTTACCTCAAGATGGAAAAATGATCCCAGACCCATTTGTGTTACATTTTTTAAGGCATCTTGGTTATTGTTAAATAGATAATGTTCCCGATTTATTGTTATCCTAGCTGCCCTGAGGCCCAGTCTCAGGCGGGGAGGGTGGGATACAAATAAAAGTTGTTGTTTTTTTAATTATTATTATTATTATTATCTACCCTGAATCTGAATTTAGTTGCTGTATGTGAAGGACAGCCAACACAATGTACTCCAGATGTTGTTGGAATCCCACCAGTCCTAGCCAACACGACCAATGAAAACATAAGAGCCCCGCTAGAGCAAGCCAAAGGCCCATCTGTTCTCAAAGTTGCCAGCCAGCTGCTGGTATTGCAGAGGCATCCCAGATGGATCCTGGAAGTTGTACACAGCCATCATGGATCAAGGATGATGGAAGTTATAGTTCAACAAAGCTGAGAGCCAGTGTGGTGTAGTGGTTAAGAGTGGCAGTCTCGTAATCTGGGGAACCGGGTTCGCGTCTCCGCTCCTCCACATGCAGCTGCTGGGTGACCTTGGGCCAGTCACACTTCTCTGAAGTCTCTCAGCCCCACTCACCTCACAGAGTGTTTGTTGTGGGGGAGGAAGGGAAAGGAGAATGTTAGCCGCTTTGAGACTCCTTAAAGGGAGTGAAAGGCGGGATATCAAATCCAAACTCTTCTTCTAGTCCAACCACACTTTGAGGACACATTGGATGGAATTCGACATGGTGCTATTATAAATGCTCCATCTGCACAAGTACATCAATTTGCCAGACGGAACAATCCCCCTCCCTGTGTACTTTTCTGGGGGTTCTCACACACCCACCCCAAGCTAATTACTGGGGGGAGGGGCAATTGTTAGCCACCTATTGTAAGTCATCAACGACGACTGCTATTTTTCTACAAAAAGGGGTGCCAGAACTCTCCATGAATGCCTCCTTTGTTCTCTTATAAAATGGCACCCATCTGAGAGCTGCCGGAACTGAGTTCCAGCTGGGGGGAAAAACCCTGTCAGCTACCATCGAACAATTTATACATTTATCCTTTGTTATTACCTGAATTTATTGTTTTCCATCTGTGGGACAGGTGACGTACATGCTATGCTTTCAAAGAGTGAATGCATCTTTATGAGCTTTCATGGATTAAGGATAAAAATCTGGTGCCATTCAGTATGACGGGTGATTATGTTAAGGCCCTTGTTTATCACGGCACTTGCCATTTTTTGTAACCTTCACGGGTTTTTTAAAAAATGGCTCCATATTTATTCGGTGGTAATGTCGTTAATCAGGGACAAGTCTTCTCCATTATTGTTTTAAAATGTATTAAAGAGGTAACTGCATACCTCACACAATAGAAAATTGACAATGTCCCCACATCACTCTGACATACTCCTTGTTTATCCAGTAGTTTTACAAATGCAAACACTAATCAGGACCTTCTTCTGGTAGATATTAAGTCATTTTATGTCTAAAGAATTGTTTGCTCATTAGGCCTATTAACTCTGTGCCTAGAGCTTACATTGAGTGAGCACCTTACAGTATTTATTTTGAGTGGATGCCTTATTTGAAATGCTACAGTAGAGTCCTATAATGTCCAAATGGATTATAAGTCCCACTGAATTCAGTGGGGCTTACTCCCAGGTAAGTAGGTAGAGAATTGCTGCCTTAGATAAATAAAATGAGTTCATTAGGTCACAAGAGCCACTTCAGTGTGAGCCAGTGTGGTGTAGTGGTGAACCGGGTTCGCGTCTCCGCTCCTCCACATGCAGCTGCTGGGTGACCTTGGGCCAGTCACACTTCTTTGAAGTCTCTCAGCCCCACTCACCTCACAGAGTGTTTGTTGTGGGGGAGGAAGGGAAAGGAGAATGCTAGCCACTTTGAGACTCCTTAAAAAAAAAAAAGGGAGTGAAAGGCAGGATATCAAATCCAAACTCTTCTTCTACAGATCTGACTTACCTGTGGTAGTGAACTGAGCATTTTGGTAAATCAGTAGTTTTTTTCCTTTTTTTCTTTTTTTCAAGGAAACAACAGCAACAACCATGATTGCAAAAGTGAAAGTTAAGACTCAGCTATATTAGTCAAAAAACAGCATTTTGAATGCATTATAAACATGCCACACCAAATAGCGCTGGAGAGCAAAAAAAATTCTATGTGATTTTCCATTGTGTTTTTTTTTCTTTTGTAATGATTTAATTTCTGACTTATTTATAGTGGGGGGCTTTTCTGTGTGTAGATCCACCTTTACTTTTACAGAACTGTAAGTAAGGCTTTAAAAGCACTGGGAATTATCTAGTCCAGTAACAAAAATAGTTTGGAGGAGGGAATCCAAACTCCAACAGGTAACTACTGAGACATATTTAAATTACCTTTCCTTGACATTTGTTCTGTATGTTTTGGAAACTGAGAACATTTTCTCTCCCTCAGCTAGTAGATGTTCTGCCTCATTGTGCTGTTTGTTTTATTCCCCCCTTAGTCTCTGTATTTAGAACTGCTTTAATTTCCCCTCTGTAAATCCATTAGCAACTGATCGCACCTTAGGTTGTCCCGGTGTAGCAATTTAATCCTGTTTAGGTCAGAAGAAGAAAACTGATTTGCAACTGGCCTTGCATTGACCTTTCACCCCATCTCCACCATCTCTTTTATCTCAAGTCAGATTCAGCCTTCCATTATTCCTTATTCTACAGCTGGGTCTTGGATCATCTGCAGATTATTTGCTGTACAGGTTGTGCTCAAGTTACTGTTAAATTATTACAAGTTATCCTGCAGCATGGTTTCTGACAGGATTTCTGACAGGCTGCCAAGTTCAAGGTGTTACTATTGGTATTGAAATCCTTAATGGTGTGGGACCAGTTTAGTTAAGGGATCACTTTACCCCATATACGCCCACTCAGTTGTCTGGATCTGCAGAACTTGCTTGTTTACATGTGGCATGCAATGCCTGCTCTTCACTTGTAAGAAGTCATTCCTTGTACTTTGAAACTCTCTGCCACTTGATATTAGGTAGCATCCCTGTATTCTTTCAGACACCTGCTAAAAACATTTCTGCTTTGTTGGGCCTCTTGAGACACAAGATTTGGTTACACGTTTTACTCTATTTGAACCATTTTTAAAATATGTCTGGTTTTTAATTTTAATTTTGTCGAAGTTATTTCTTGCTCTAGGCTCCTTCTGGAGGAAATGTGGGATATAAGCATGATGTATAAATGAATAAATTGAAGATTGATTTACATGAAAGCGTGGATTGGATGTGAGTTTAGCTGACTGGATATTGACACAGCCCAATGTATGTTGAGACAAAGAACATTATGTCCAAAATGATTCTAAGCGGTTAATCTAGTCATTGTTACATCCCATCCAGATCTTGTCTTCATACTTAGTAGCATCTTCTGTATCTCACAACACTGATTTTCTTTAGCCTAAAAACTCTCTTGACATTACTTCAGTCAATCAAGTGTTCGTTATGGTTGGCCAACCAATAAACAGAGTACAAAATATAAAGTACAAATGCATAACCTCAGCAGAACAAGTTATTAATCACTAGCGTTGACATGCTAGGAATTAACAATCATAGCAAATCTCAGCGATGTGACAACATTCAGATATCTTGCCACCTGTTCAGTAATAGGCCCGTGAAGTAAAATACTCAATGTGGCCTCAAAGGATGAACCAGGAAACACATTGTGAATCACCTAATCCAGTGATTCTCAAAGGATGTGGCACACCACATGGGTGTGGCAGGAGAGGGTGGCAAATGTGTCGGGAAGATTCAAGGACAATCAATATTATATTTTGAAAATGATTCATGTTCTTATGTAGCTGCATTGTTTTATACTTTCTGGCTGTCCCATGATCATATTATAAAGTAGAGTTCTGTGTTAAAAATCCAGCACTGCTAGGAGTTATTTCTTTTTGTTTTCCAATGTATTTCTTATATAAAAAAAATTGTTGTGGGTCAAGCAAATTTTTATTTTGAAAGTGTGGCCCAGATAAAAAAAAAAAGTTTGAGAACCACTGATCTAACTCACTGATAAAATCTACAGCAGAAGAATGGGAGACACCGATTCAAAATCTCAAATGATTACAAGGATAGCACCTATCCTTGAAAGGAACTATGGCAAATCTGCCGCCTAGGATCTTAGAGGGTAAGGGATCAAATCAAAACCCAAGATGTGCTGGGAGGAGGGAGGTTTGGAATAGGCAGATCTCTGGCTGAGCTACACCAGCTAAAGCCAGAGACACTGTAGACCAGTGTAGGACCTCCATTGCAGATGAGCCAGGGCTGAGCTGAAGTCTCAAAAGAGGGGTGTTCTGGGGCTGGGCAGGGGAGACCTATCCCATTCCAGTCCCCTTTCAGCTTGGTCACATGACCTGGCAATCCCACAGTAGTTAACTTGGCAAAAAGAGTGGCGCAAGTCAAACTCTGTTTGAAAGTCTTGCTTCCCGTCTGCCACGTTCAGGCCACCTCAGCCAGCAGTAGCCCTGCTCCTGAAAGGAGTTGGGAACAAGGAAGCTCCACCGGCATAATTTACCTTGGCGTAAATCACTCTGGCTTCCTCTTGCTTGGATTGCTGTGTAAAACATTGACATGGGCCAGCAGAACTGCTCTTCTTAGGTATAGGGAGAAAATTTAGATGTGGTATCCATTGGTTAGAGGTGGACGTAGGGCGGATCTACATTAATGGTTTATAACATTAAGGAAGGGTTAAGGAATAATTTTCATAACATAGATGGACACATTGCATTCTGCTTCTAACAGAGCAACCAGGAGCTGGCAATAGGGAAACTGCATTGTTACGGACACAACAGGGTAAGGAACATTTTAAATTTACCAGTATGCCCTGTGATGTTTCAGAATGATGTATCTAGCATCGTTCTAATAACGATAAAAGGGTCAGTGTAGATCCAGCCCAAGAACATGCTCCATTTGCTCCTGCATCATCTATATCCATAGATTTGGCTTGCAATGGGTGCAATGACAGCAGATAAGACAAACCCACAATATTTCCCCCAATTAACTTGCTTATCCATAGAGACACAACAAGAGTCAAGCAACCCGTGTTCTGCCACAGACGGCGGAGAGGCAGAGGAGCAGATTCAGTGCCATTGACGAACAAGCTACTTAATGAGCTAAGACTAACTTCCAGATTAAGGGCAGAGCTAGCAACACATTTGCTATGTCGTACAATCTTCTCCCTCTCTTCTCAGCCACCTTTTCGCTTTGCTATGCAAGTCCTGCTGTTTCTTTCATAAGAAGGAGGGCTGGGCTTCTTTAATCATTCTAAGGCACTTCTGCAAGGAATGTTGTTTTGGGAGGAATGCTTGCTCAGCAGATAATCTGCCCAGTAATGAGAATGAATGAATCTGGAAGGTAATACGAGGGGTAGCTAATAAAGTCCAGAAGCCAACCCAGAATTCAGTAGTAACTCTGTATGTGGAGTGGGGGGGGGGAGGTCTGCTTGCATGGGACCCATTGTGACATTTGGAGTTTATTCAAACCAGAAAATCTAGAGGGCTGTAGAATTATGGAATGGCTTCCTCTTTCCACTCCCCAGATTTAGGATCATACTCCCAGGGGCCCTTCCACACACCATCCTTTTTCGTGCAAAAAACATTTCATCCATTTCTTATTTGTTGCTTACAATCTGCACATCTTTCTGCAGGCTCTTTATGGAAATAACCAAAAAAATTAAATAATTTTATTCATTTCATTTCTTTTCTCTACCAGCTTTCCTCCCGTGGGAGCTCAGGGCAGTGAACGGCATAAAAACACAATCTATGCAATAAAATATATTTCTAAAACAAAAACAACAAAAAACAACAAAAACGTGCAATGGGATACGAGCTGCCAAAATTTTAGTAAACGTTGATTTTCTCAAAAGCCTGGGTGAGTGGAAATTTTCACAGTTGGTGTCCAAATGTGACCAGTGTATAGGGAACAGGCACACCTCCATATGAAGGGGGTTTGATGAATGAGGTTTTGCCCCATCATGGCGCCAAACGCATTGCTGGCAGCGCCATTATCTAACTAGTCACAAAGGTGACACAATGACCACAGGAAAGTTGATATGTGGACGCATAGTTAACACACACACACACACACACACACACACACACACACACACTTAGATAGGAATAAATCCCCTTGAACCTGAGCCCCTTTCAGGTGTTTGCCCTCACGGGATTAACAATCATGTGCGGGGGGCAGTGAGGCAGCCCTTCCCCCTCATCATCCACACAACTGGAGGCATGGCCTGGAGTAGGCTCCCTGTCCTCTGGTTAGAACCCTGCCTGATTAAGATTCTAAATCACAGAGGGAGCCTATGCACACCTGGGGCAGGTTACACCCTATTGTTAATGGTGGGAGGGCGACTGCCTGAAGACGGCTGCGGTGCCACTGAATCTTAAATAGACATGCATACGATTGTGCTGCTATAGCTGACCTGTGGAACTCTCCCTAGGCCCCTAGGCCATGTTCCTTCTCCCCAGGACATGCCCGTGGCAGTGGCGTAGCGTGGGGGGTGCAGGGGGGGCCAGCCGCACCAGGTGCAACACCTGGGGGTTAGGGTTAGGGGGCGCAAATCCACGGGTTAGGGGACGCAAATCCATGGGTTAGGGGGCGCAAATCCACGGGTTAGGGGGCGCAAATTACTTGCCTTGCCCCAGGTGCTGACAACCCATGCTACGCCACTGGCCCCTGGATGTTTTGGCCTGGCTGGAATGTATCCTTGAACCTCTCACTTGTCTGAATGGAGGATGGAGAGGTGTGAGTGTAACCATTCCTGAATTTTGTGCTATTGAAATATAACATACAAAGGTCAAAGCCATATCCATTGCAACCTTCCCCTGTGCTCCCACCCAGCACCGGAATGTGGCCCCTGGAAATTTATCCGCAACAGAGTGCAGCCCTCATGCTCTAAAAAAGGGTCCCCGCCTCTCTTTTAAAACATGGTGTAAATGCTTTTAAGTCTGGATTTATCTCATTCACCCCAAGAGTGCGAGAGGTTTCAATGCACTTTGAAGCAGTAATCTTGAAATCCGTATTATCTTTTGTATAATCCATGATTATTTTTTTCCAACAGGGAGGTTCAACGTATCTAAACGAATCACTTCCTGCCTATAGGGGGCGTTGGGGTACAAAGGAATGCACCTGTGCTTATAAATGAATGTCTTATAATGGATTGCAGCCTTAAACTTGAAAAATCAGTTTGTGCTTAGACTTTTGGATTTTACCACTATTGTGAGAATCAGATTAAAATACATGTTAGCCGAATACTTTAATGAACTGATACAAATAATTCAGATGCAACAGCACCCTTCCCACACAACACAGACAATACTAAAGTAACGGACAGTGCTATTTTTCTTTGCCAACAGGTCAGTGCTATATGGGATGCTGAAACTATTGTGGTTTGGGGGAAATGGCATGAAGGTTTTAGGAGAGAACGAGAGGGATCATCCAAAGCAAATATTTCCAGACCAAACAATGTGAAGCCAGACGTTATTTTGAAAGCAAAACAAGTTATACTTACATTTAATGCTCGTGTTCAAACTCTTTGGAGCAGATGAATCAACAGCAGCTGAATTAACAAAACAAAACAAAAAGTTGTTTATCTATGTTTTCAGTATTTTGCTTTCAAATTACAGGAAAGAGTAATGAATGACCTGCTTCTAAGCGATAGGGTTGTTGAAAGTCTGGATTCAATTAAAAGCGTGCTCTTAAGTAACCTCCTTCTCTAAACCTTTTATTTAGAAATCTAACCGCAATATGGGATATATAAAAGAGGAAATTATTTGTGGTAGGTTTCTATTTCTTCTTCGTTGATTATGAGGCCAAATCCTCAGCTGTAGCTTAAAATTTTGGTGGTTAAGGCTGCATATGGAGGAACAAATGTGACCTGGGGTGCATAGCATCATGCTCCCTACACAGGTTTAGTTTAATGCTTGAAACAGAGATAGTGTGCTCATGGTTAAGATGTTTGCATGGCTCCATCTCATTACCATGAACAACTGCCGGAGCCCTGCATTTTAAAAGATTAAGCATTGCATGTGACATTGATGTGATAAGGTTATCTTTCAACATCTCAACTCAGCTGTTACCTTCTTCCAAGATAATAATGCCCACTCACATCACAAAGAACTCATAACCCACCTACTCTCAGCAGCCAGAAACATCAAAACCAGACACTGGAGAGACCTGTCAGGAATAAGTATGGACCAATGGTACCAAATAGTACGGTAAACAGCCTTACTAGAAAAATTAACCAATGAACTGAAACTGGTGTGAGGACAAATAGAGGAAGACGCCTTCACCCCCATATGGCTCCCCTTTATCAAATACACAGCCCAACAAGACAATGACAAAAATCCATCAACAACATACAAATCAACCTGATCCAAAACACCCACCCACCCCACTCACACTTGAAAACAAAGATCACCACAGCCAATCACAAACAACCACACCCTAGGCCAACCCCAACTTCTCTCACCACCAAAGGAACACAAGCGAATATCAAAGAGAACCTGCACAAGCGACGCCGATGCAAACCCCCATGCATACGTTAAGTAAAATAGAAACATCGCTACCTGATCCCACCCCCACCCACCATGGCCCCCTCCACCTCTTCCCCCCTTTTCTTCCTAATGTAACACTAATGTCTCAACAAATGAAACTGATCTGTAGAAAACGTAACTTGAAAAAAGAGACATTGCACATACTTTTGTAAGAAATCTTTAATAAAAATACATTTTAAAAAAACCTCCAGCTGTTACCTTAGTAATTAACTGAGTAAATAGTATATCATGCATTAAGGGGGGGAAGACCTTCAATATATTATTTTTAATATAGGACCAAACATCCAAATTAATAACTTCAGCCACAACTTGGCTAGAGCATACAGAAAGTGTATTCAACACATCAGAAAGCCAAAGGGTCAAATCCCTTATATTCTGAATGGCTTTCTTCCTTTGGGTGTGTTTAACACCTCACTGACTGCAAGCAGAATACTTCCTGAGTTTGGGCAATGCAAGGTATTCCGATATCTTTACTCTATTCCTATGAGCAAACAACAGCAGTGGTATGCCTTAGCCAGCTGAAAGAGCAGAAGACTGCCAGCTCCCTGTAGTCACTGGGCTTGTGATTTACACCAGCCGATTATTTTGTTGTACAGTCTGTGCATACTCACTTGAATGTAAGGTCAAGCGAACATCAGAGGGGTTTGCTCTCAATTAAATGTTTCCAGGGCTGCATACAGGGGGTAGAGCAGGGACCCCAGACTCTTCATTTTTAGGTGTGTGTGTGTTTTTAAGTATGTCAGCCAAATATTTCTGAAGAAAGTTAGAACATGTGGAAGCAACTCTGATGCTTTGACACTTGGTAGGCAGCACCACTGCTAAGGATACTTAATCACCGTTGCTAGGCAGACAGTGGAAAAAGTGTTGACCACCACCACCTGGGACACAGAAGGGGGCCACCTTACAGCAGTGGGGAATGTAGGCGAATATGGTGGATAATATTGGGCTATGTTCGTTAAAGCACTTTTCTTGTGTCCACATTATTTCAATCACTCCTCAAGTGTTCCAGCTTTTGCAGATTAAAACACAACTGGCTGGTTTGGGGATGTTTTACTCAGAAGTAACTCCCTTAATACAGGGTTTTTAATTTTTCTTGCATATACTATTTTATCTTTGAGGGTTTTTGTTTTTTTACAATCAAGCAGTGAATAGATTTTATGAAATAAATAAATAACAGGCGAGCATCCTGGGGAGAGCATTCCACAATGAATCAGCAAATACAACCATAAAATAATTAAACACCTTATGTTAAAGTTCTTATAGGCTCTACACAAGGATATACTGCATTTCGTATAGCCTATAAGAATTTTAACATACACATATGAACACACATACATATAGGGAGAATGTTTTGTGTGTACATATGTTTTGCTGAGCGTCGTGAAACTGCACATACTTGTTGTTTGTTGTTGTATATTTGCATCTTGATTTTCCTCCCAGGAGCTCAAGGCTGCATTGTTGAAATATACTCGGAGTTGAGAGTGGATTTCATGCTCTTTATTCAGCTCATAGTGGTGAGGAGGAATGGAAGTTCCCCTAGAATGTCTGCTTTGTATACATTATTTACACAATGGGCCCCACGTGATTCGCTAATTCTGAGATTCTCAGAATCAGGTTGCGGATTCACTTCCACCTAGAGCTGGATTGGGTGGCTCCTGTGGACCAATCAGACTGCTGCATTCTGGATCCTATTGTTCTAGGACCAATCAGACTGCTGCATTCTGGATCCTATTCAACTCAGTACATAACAATTGTCTCCCCCTTCCCCACTTTTATCTTCACAACAGTCCTGTAGGGTAGGCTGTGGGCTGGTAGTTTTAGACACTAAAGTTTTGAAACCACACATACTTAGAATATTGCTAGCTTGTTACTTTTTCAGGGTCGGCAAACTTTTTGTTTGTTTTGATATTCAGCTAGTATGGAACCTCCTGAGATAACAAAATCCCAACCTTCCTCTGCTTCCATTCTAATCAAAGCCTCGCTGTTCTGCCTACAAATTGGCTGCTAAGAGCCCTGAGAAATCAAGAGTACTGTACAGAAGGGTTTATTCTACAGACCTGTTTAGACAAACGGTTCCCAAGCAAACATGGAAACACATGCATGGATGGGAGTCCTCCTCAGTTGCTCCAGCAACAGCCACCTTATCCTTGTCAGAAATCACCAGGTGTTGCTCAAGCCCACCTCAGAACTACTGTTCTTTGGTAGGGTCAGATTAGGTGGATGCATGGAATCTGTTATATATATTTATAATTTAGAAAATTGTTTCAAATTAGCTTTGCATCTCCCGAGTTACACATATATACAACAAGCTATCTGCTTACTAAGGCACACCAGGTGGGCTCTTGGAGTCAAACTTCAGGATAATGTGAAATCCCCAGGATCGAAATAAGACAACCTGACTGGAAGGAAAATGCCTCTCTAATCCAAAATATGTCAGTAAATGAGCTGGGGAGTGAAAGCAAAACCTTTCCATTCAAGATGAATGTTTTCTGTTCTTAGGCATGATACAACTCATAATAAAACCAGAATACCTAAGGGAACAATGAATGTTAGTTTGGCTATTTCAATACCCGCACCTCAGGGATACAATGACATTATTGGGGGGGGGAGTCATAAGCAGTGCACTACCTATATTTTCACATGCAGGGCTTTTATTTAAGCATGCCTGCCATTTTTCTCCATTTCCCCTGTTTAGCCCAGTAGGGAACTGGTGGAAAAGATTTGCAATGCATGAAAAGAAATCCTTCACAGGTTTTAATTTTGTGCTTTGATTCTTTCAAATGACTCTGTGCAGAGTTTAAATGCTCAGAACTGAGCTTTGAGGGAGATTTCTTCTGAATGCCTGAAACCTGGGTCAGATGTAGCTGCGACTTGCCACTCTGTGTAAAAAGGTTTGCAGCTTAAAAAGAGCATGCTAGAGTTTGTTCCAGTGAGCAGTTTCAACGTGGGAGAGAAAGTAAGACTTGAAGTTGATTTGGACAAATGAGATCTTCCATCCGAGGTCCTGGCGTGTGAAGAATTCGTCCCTATAAATTTTGGCTTGGGCTTCAAGGAATGTAATGGACTGAAAGAATTGGCTGAAGGTCATGCGAGTCCTTGAATTAGTTCCTTCATGTTCTGTTGGGAACCTCTTCTCTCTTCACGATGTGGGGGCAGAGAGCAGAGATAAGGTGCTGCTCACCTTTGTTGTTGTTGTTTAGTCATTTAGTCGAGTCTGACTCTTCGTGACCCCATGGACCAGAGCACGCCAAGCAATCCTGTCTTCCACTGCCTCCCACAGTTTGGTCAAACTCATGTTGGTAGCTTCGAGAACACTGTCCAGCCATCTCGTCCTCTGTCGTCCCCTTCTCCTTGTGCCCTCCATCTTTCCCAATATCAGGGTCTTTTCCAGGGAGTCTTCTCTTCTCATGAGGTGGCCAAAGTATTGGAGCCTCAGCTTCAGGATTTGTCATTCCAGTGAGCACTCAGGGCTGATTTCCTTCAGAATGGATAGGCTTGGTCTTCTTGCCGTCCATGGGACTCTCAAGAGTCTCCTCCAGCACCATAATCCAAAAGCATCAATTCTTCGGCAATCAGCCTTCTTTATGGTCCAGTGGTGGACTCGTAATCTGGTTAACCGGGTTCGCTTCCCCCTCCTCCACATGCAGCTGCTGGGTGACCTTGGGCGAGTCACACTTCTCTGAAGTCTCTCAGCCCCACTCACCTCACAGAGTGTTTGTTGTGGGGGAGGAAGGGAAAGGAGATTGTTAGCCGCTTTGAGACTCCTTAGGGTAGTGATAAAGTGGAATATCAAATCCAAACCCTTCTTCTTCACTTCCATACATCACTACTGGGAAAACCATAGCTTTAACTATGCAGACCTTTGTCAGCAAGGTGATGTCTCTGCTTTTTAAGATACTGTCTAGGTTTGTCTTTGCTTTTCTCCCAAGAAGCAGGCGTCTTTTAATTTCGTGACTGCTGTCACCATCTGCAGTGATCATGGAGCACAAGAAAGTAAAATCTCTCACTTAGCAGGTGTGAATTATGGATGCCTCCCCTCACGTAGCTGAGATGCTTCTGAACATTTATGAGCATGAGATTTCCAATGGTGGAAGTTTGGGTGCTTTGCCTGCAATAATCCCAGCTGTTTCTTCTCTGTGTGATTTAAATGCTTTGGGGGCCAAAGGTGGACAAATGTTACTACAGACAGAAAACGGGCAGGGGTACCTATGCATGATGGCATACTAAAAGAGAAAACACACAAACACACCTGTGGTATTTTTGGTAGGTATATTCTGTAACATGTAACTGATGCAATAATAGTGGATTTATACAGGACCGTCCACAAATCATTCTTCTTTATTAGTTCTTCAATACAGTTGTACCTCGGGTTACATACGCTTCAGGTTACAGACTCTGCTAACCCAGAAATAGTGCTTCAGGTCAAGAACTTTGCTTCAGGATGAGAACAGAAATCATGCTCCGGCGGCGCAGCGGCAGCTGGAGACCCCATTAGCTAAAGTGGTGCTTCAGGTTAAGAACAGTTTCAGGTTAAGTATGGACCTCCGGAATGAATTAAGTACTTAACCTTAGTGTCAGGGAACTGACATCAGAGCTAGAGGCGGAGGCAAGGCTCTCAAATGATGCTGGAGAAGGGCCCAGCAGGGAGAGAGGCAGCTCCGCAGATGGGGAAGCAAATCAGCGCAACACCAGGGATATAGAGGGGCTGATGGGGGAATCGGTGAGAGGGCTCCAGGACTCTTCACCGGACACCAGCGGGGAGAGCACGGGTCCTCCGCTACCCACGCCCACCCTGCGCAGAAGACTTCCACACAGAGAGAGTAGGAGGAGACTGGGTGTCAAACAACTTTTATGTTGGAAAAGATTTAAGAAACGCCCACTGACGGATTCTGCTAGCGACTGAGGCAGCCACAAAGTGAAGGGCTGCCCAGACTGAAAGGTTTAGCAAGGCAACAAAGCCTGGACAGGCGGCAACTTACGCACGAGCAACCCATACACATTACACTTAGGTACCACTGTACTTCCCAAATGTTACTGCATTATTGCTATCTGGAAGGGCACTCTTACACTTCAGCGCAACAAAAGTAGGACCAACCTCCCTGGACCCTCCAATATTTGTGATATACACCAGTTGCAGGATTTCAGCAGGAGAACTGTAGGCCCAAGATCTCACCGCATCATGCAAGATAGGTCTCTGGTCTTGGAATCTCAAAGCTTATTTAACATACAAGACCAGACTGTGCTAAGTAGGAAGCATGATGGAATTGCCTTAAGGAACAGAACTGGAATGAACCAGGAATCACTCCACCCACAGGCCCAGGAAATAACTTTGCACAGGCATTAAAGATGCCATGACATAATAAAAAAAAAATCACCATCATCATCACTTTCATCTCTCATTCATGTAGGTGGGATTGCAACACAGATTTTGCTCATGGTCACATGTTTTTTTTCTTCTAAATCAAGGATTGGGGAACCTGTGGACCCCCCCCCCGAAGTTGTTGGACTCCAACTCCCATCATCCCTACCAAGGGACACGGATGGCGCTGCGGTCTAAACCACCAAGTCCCTTGGACTTGCCAATCGGAAGGTCGGCAGTTCAACTCTGTGTGACAGGGTGAGCTCCTGTTGCTCTGTCCCAGCTCCTGCCAACCTAGTAGTATGAAAGCATACCAGTATGAGTTGATAAATAGGTACCTTGACATCTCAAAGTAGCTGTTTTACTACAAAGGAATTTCAGAAATAGACTGGAAAGAGAAGCTGCTGAATTGCAACTCATTACCAAACTTAAAATCATGGAGAGACCTGGTCTGAACAGAGACATTGGATTCTTATCTCATTATACATGACTAAGCCATTTCTCACCTTCTCACCCCTTGCCTTTTCCTGTAAGACCTATTACAGTCGTTAAGAGTCGTCAACAGGCTCATCTCTGCTATCTGCCCATCTCCCATTCCCACCACCCTTCTGAGTAATACCCCTTCCCACCTTCTCACTATATAAAAGGATCTGGCAACTTCTGTTTCAGTGTATCTGAAGAAGTGTGCATGCACACGAAAGCTCATACCAAGAACTAACTTAGTTGGTCCTTAAGGTGCTACTGGAAGGAATTTTTTTATTTTGACTCTGGTTTTGCATTTGAGAAATACTCTCTTAGGCCTAAGTTTTTCTGCCAGTTGCTAAGATGCCAGTCAACCACCAAAGAAACAAGTCCCGTTATGTGATTGTAGCTATCAGCTTGATGGGCACACTTATTATTTGACAGTCCAAATACCTTTGGCAGATAGCAATTTTCTGTAATGTGTAGACATGTGATCTTGAATGATGTACTGGCTTGACAACTTGCATGAAGAACTGGGAGAAAAGGCTAAGAAAACAAAAAACAAAAAGTTTTTTCAGTCAATGGGTTTAAGAAGTATCTTGCACATTCATTTATTTTGAAAGATCTGGATTCTTACACAAAGAAATACACTGTATGAGAAATCTGAAGCAAGATAAGTCATAATTCAGCATAGCTTCTCCACTCCTGTTTGATTACTCAGTCACTACAGTTTACAATAAATAATGCATGAGTTCTCTCTCTGTATTCTTATTAAATCACATTTTTTATGTATCATCTGCCATTGAAGCTCTCATGAGAACATGGTGCTTGCTGTTGTTTAATCTTCAATATCATCTTCATTTGGAAAGATTTAAAAGGGATGGAGGCGGAAAAGCAGAAATAAATGAATGCATGCCTACTTTCACTGCACTACAAATATGCAGCCAGGACTTTGTTTTTTAGATTAAATGAGTAAGTGAGAAACATATAAAAGTTCGGGAAATCTGAATACCTTCTTCCATTACTTCTGCTTTCCAAAGTTGTCACTCTAAAATATTTATCACACGTGATGTCATCATGTAACTGTAACTGTAGTCCTGTAAACAGGGTCATTAGCTGACCATAAACTAAATTAAACTGTAGCTGAGGGTTGCTATGGGGCCAGTTGCATAAAAACAAGTGACAATATTCTTTTTCTCCTTCAGGTTTTGTTTTATCTACCTTGGAGAATTGTGGATCTTCACTGCAGTAAGAGCTTCTCCCCCACTCCCTAAAAATGCAAATACAGTGGTACCTCAGGTTACATAAGCTTCAGGTTACATACGCTTCAGGTTACACACTCCGCTAACCCAGAAATAGTACTTCAGGTTAAGAACTTTGCTTCAGGATAAGAACAGAAATTGGGCTCTGGTGGTGCAGCGGCAGCAGGAGGCCCCATTAGCTAAAGTGGTGCTTCAGGTTAAGAACAGTTTCAGGTTAAGAACGGACCTCCGGAACGAATTAAGTACTTAACACGAGGTACCACTGTAGCAGCTGCAGGGGCATGATCCATATTGGAACCCCGACATGCAATACAGGCAGGCTTTAACCTTATGCCCTCCTCTGAGGTCCAGGTCAGGTCCCTGACGCCTGCATTTAAAAAAATCTCCTGTCAGCCTCCTTGCGTTCTGCCCTACTAGTACCAATGGTCTTCTGCTGGAAACAGAAGTTGGAGAGATGGGAAGCAGAGCTCACCCCACCGGCTCTTCAGTGACAGACCTGCTCCATTAGGCTTCCTCTCCCTCAGCCATCACCTGGGGGCATCCGGCTGGCTTCATGGGAGAGATGGGAAGCAGAGTTCACTCCATTAGCTTTGCTGAAAGACCACCTGTATCAGGAACCTCCTAGCCCTCAGCTGCGCCAACTGGTTATTATAATAACAACTGTTTAATAGTAGGTGCCCAAATTAGATCTGTTCATCTTCCCTCCCTGTCCCTTCTCCCTTGTGTGTTGTGTGTGTGTGTGTGCTTAGATTGTAAGCCTATGGGCAGGGACGGTCTTATTTTAATTGTAGGCAAGCCAATCTTTTTGCCTAAAGGGTAGGTTACAAACTAGGGTTACCAGATGTCCCTGGTTCCTGGGGACAGTCACCAGATTTGCAAATCTGTCCCCGGATAAATTCCGTCCCCAGAATGTCCCCAGATTTGCAAATCTGTCCCTGGGAAACATGGCAGTGGCAGCCTCAGCATCCCAGAGCCAGCGTGCAGCCTAGCTGCCACTGCCGCTGCCACAGCCGAGGGGGAAGAAGGGACATCCGGTGGTACAGATCTCCTGCCCCCTTCTCCCTTTCTTTTGACAGATCGGGGGAGGCTTGGGAGTCATGGCGGGCGGCCGTTGCCCAGGAGGGGCGCAAGGCATGTAGTTTCTCTGTCACGCAAGGTGCAAAGCCCTTCTTTCACACCCTGTGAAACATAAATGCGCAGAGGTTTTTTTTAAAAAAACTGGGCAATGGCCGCCCGCCCGCAACTCCCGAGCCTCCCCCGATCAGTCAAAACAAAGGGGGAAGCGGGCAGGAGATCGGGGGAGGCTCAGAAGTCATGGAAGCTGGCCAGTTTTTGCCCAGTTTTAAAAAAACTCAGAGCTTCACAGGGTGCGAAAGAAGGGCTTTGCACCTTTATACAATATGCATGTGTGCTTGGGCCCAGGGTCTTTTGCCTCAGCATCCCTACTACTGACTCCCTGTTGCTACTCAGCTTCAAAAAAAAAGAAGAAAAAAAGGTGTCTCCGGATTCATTGAAAAAAATTTGGTAGCCATATTACAAACGCTCTACCTAAGTAAGTAAGTAAGTAAGTAAGTGATAAGATAGAGTGATATCCACTGGAAGCGAAAAGAAATTGCAAAGCAATGTTAATGTTAATGTTTATTGATGCTGAAAAGGCCTTTGAAAATATTTCTTGGAGCGAGGGACTAGAGGAAGTCAACCAAGATGTTTAAAAGGTTGGATTTGTAAAGAATTAAGTTTGTTATTATTGTTTATCTGTTTATTGTTCCTTTCCCCCCCTTTTTCGTTCATTGATGTATTTTTCTTCTTTTTTCTGTTTTTGTGTATCATTCTGCTTTGTGGTTTTTGTTATTATTGTGGAAAATCTAATAATTTTTTTTAAAAAAAGATAGAGTGATATCCAACTGTGTGGGTCCATTTGGTTCATGGGCTTCTGTTCATGCCAACAGGACTTTCTTATCCCCCCTGCACCCCCACATGTGCCCCCAATCTGTTCCAGATGGCTGGGTGACCCCCTCCTGGAGAGAATTAGGGGCAGGGGGGCCTGCAAGGGGAAGGCAAGGCCTGTCATGTCTGCTGGTACAACGCTGGCTCTCACCCACAGATATTTCACTGGGTCAGTTACAGCTGGAGCTGTAAAAGTGATTGACTGTTGAATGCTTTGTGCAGCCAAGGGGCAATGTTAATTGTCAGTGTTAGACTCCAGCATTTTTATTTGGTAGGAAGGCAGGGATAAAAGCAATCTGAAGTGGGTGTCCATATGTGATGGGCAGTGTGGGTCACAGTAACCCTTTCCGGCAACTCCAAGTTAAAGTGGTACCATTAAAGTAATTTTCCTGAATGCATTCCCCATTTGCACCGGCACTTGTGGCCACAGCAGTCCAGCCCTGCTGGTTGGAACGGATGAGTAACATATACAGGAAAGCAGGAAACGAGTGGCATTTCTGGAAGCTTGGAGCTGGATTATGGGATGAGTCACTTTGGCTCGTGTTTCATTTGGGAAAGGCCATAGCGTTGCAAAACTCATGCTTTGTATGCAGAAGGTCTCAGGTTCAATCTCTCACATCTCCAGGGGAAAGGTAGGTGTTGAAAACTCTGGAGAAGTGATGCCAGTCAGCTTGGATAATACTGAGGTTGTTGTTGCTGCTGTTGTTAATATCCCAGACAAGGACTCAAGGCGGCTTACGCAAATGAAAACCACACAAATAAAGGACAAAAAGGCTAATAACATATAAAGGATAATTACACCTGCTGAAAGTCTGAGGGTCCTGCTCCTGCCTCTCTCCACCAGGCCCAGGGCAGGGCCTGACAGACTACAAGAGGATTGCTGCTGCCTAGCAGCAGAGTGTACTGTTTACTTTCTTTTAAACTGCTTTTTAATTGTTTTTTATATAAAAATAAATTGTTTTAAACAATTTTAATGTGTTTTGGGGGGGTTATTCGGCTCTTTATATTTTGATTACGTATTTTGTGTTTTTATATTGCAATTTTGCAATTTTGCCTTGTGAACTGCCCTGAAACCTGCGGGTATAGGGTGGTATATTAATAATAATAATAATAACAGTTAAAAAGTAATTGAACTATAATAGAATTAAAACAATATAAAAACAAATCTATTAAACCAAAGATAGTAAAAACTGCACAGCATTATTTAAAAGCCCTTTCCTCAAAAAACAGTTGGTCTCCAAAAGTAAAACAATCTTCACCTGCTGGTGGAAGGACAACACAGGGGGAGCCAGTCCAGCCTCCTTAGGAAGGGAGATTCAAAGTCTGGGAGCAGCCACTGAGAAGGCCCTCTAACTGCCGAAACTAAATTTGCCAATATGTGACTGAATCCCACCCGAAAAATGTCCTGGGTGTCCTGTAAATACTCCCCACTTTGGCTGCATTCACACGGGAGTAAAAGGTCATGAAAACGGAGTAGTTTCCACATTATATTTGAGCATTCACATGATGTAAAAGCCACTTCTGCAACTATAACGGAATACAGTTCAAGTATAACACTCATTTCCGCATTATTTGCAAACAGATTTTTTCTGGAAGCAAATAACATGGGAATGAGCACTAAGGTGTTTTTGAAATAAGACTGTACGTAGCACTTGTTTTTGCTAAGAATGCTTTAGTACTTACAGCTACTTTTGATACTCATATGTCCTCTGAAAGGTCCCATCAAGGAATACTTTGGGATCATGGCTATCTGGGACCCTTGAGGAGAGAGGGAAAAAGTGGGCATAAGTAGTAAATACTTAGAATGACAATTTTTATCGTTTGTCATCAAACAGTGGATGTGAGTAAAGAAAACAGGACAACTCAGTTTGTTTGTTTGCTTATGTTGCTTTGGTTATTTATCAGTAGTATTCAGATACTGCCTCCGAAGCCAGCTTAAAAAAATAATCAAAACCACAAAACAATATTTGAAATACCAGTAAAACTGAAGATTAAAACCCAATTCACGGTACTTTAATACTATGGAAGTTGAAGCCACATATATTTATTTCAAGAGAGACTTTCAGGTCTATTGGGCCACTACTGAAAAGGCCTCACAAGTCTGGTAGATCCTGAATGTCTGCTCAGCAATTGGGACTTCTAAATCTTTAGGTATATAAGATGCCTCATACTGAATCAGAGACCATCGTTGCAGTAGCTCGCTATTGTTTACACTGATAGCTAGTTGCTGTCCGGAGTTTCAGACAAGGATCTTTCCCAGCTTTATCCAGAGATTTGGAAAACAGGCAGAATATTTAAACAGGATAATTGACAGCTCTGCTACAAAATGAGGGGATCCTTTAAGAAACACCTATGGATCTGCAGACATATATTGAGTAGTTAGGGTGGAGTGCACCACCTCTCAGTTTTGGTAAGAAATGCCCCCTCCCCCCAATATTGTAAGATTGGGTCTAAGCTTAATGGGTTTTTGGAGTCTCCTCTATTCCTGTATTGAAGAATTGATGCTGTTGAATTATGGTGCTGGAGGAGACTCTTGAGAGTGTGCAAGAAGATCAAACCTATCCATTCTGAAGGAAATCAGCCCTGAGTGCTCACTGGAAGGACAGATCCTGAAGCTGAGGCTCCAATACTTTGGCCACCTCATGAGAAGAGAAGACTCCCTGGAAAAGACCCTGATGTTGGGAAAGATGGAGGGCACAAGGAGAAGGGGACGACAGAGGATGAGATGGTTGGACAGTGTTCTCGAAGCTACCAGCATGAGTTTGACCAAACTGCGGGAGGCAGTGGAAGACAGGAGTGCCTTGCGGGCTCTGGTCCATGGGGTCACGAAGAGTTGGACACAACTAAACGACTAAACAACAACAACAAAGACTATCTTCTAAATAAAAAAGACACTGCTAAAGAGATGAAATTGGGTGAGGAAGCTTATCCTGCCAGATGCCCTTTGGAGAACGAGTCTTTGCATAAATAAAGAGTAGGCCAAGTACAGGTGATGTGTTGCTAAAGAAACCAAATAGCTGGAAACCCTTCTTTTCCTGGACAAGTCTTTTTCTCTCCCTACTCCTGGCTGGAGATAATGTCATTCAGGTGTCTGCAAGTGAGAATTGTCAGGCAGTTTGGAACTGGGACTGATAACACGGGGGAAACCAATGGTGGGGACCCCTGTAACCCACTGGGAGGAGAAGGAGCATTAGTGCTATGAGCCTTCCATCTCATGCTCAGCCAATACATCTGTGCGCATAAACCTTATATCAAAGAAAACACCACCAATCTCCATCTGTCTTCATTCCAAGAAAACCAGACCCAAGGTTTGTGTTGGGGCCCCCGAAACCTCTTAGCGCTTGGAGAATGGGATGTGTGTAGCCATCTCAAGGGCTTTGGGAGCAATACACAAATACTCACAAATCAGATTTCATAACACACGAGTGCCGGTCCAGCGTATTACTAGGTGGCAGACAGAGAGGATACAGGACCCTTTCATGATTATGCTATACTTCACATGATGATCCAGAAAGGCTATTATATACATCCCCCCCAAAGAGTATGGAGAAATGAGAGATCCATTGTTAATTTATGTGGTTCTGCTGTATCCAAAAGTCCTTGTTTTGGAGCTTATTCTGCCAAAGCTGCAGCGGAAGAGTTCAGTGAGCTATTGCCCTGAGTAAAGTAAGATTGAAAACAGAAAAGAGAGAGAAGACACCACCATGGGGACCCAAGAAAATTAATTAGCTCCCTGCCAGGGCTCTATGATTTTACCTTCAACAAGTAGCAATAAATTGTGAAGCAAGCAAGGAGCTTGATTTGAAAATACAGTCGTCGAATGGAAGAGAGGCTCTAGTAAGCTGTTCAAATTCACAAGCCTTTTCATTTTGTTTGTTCTGTGCTTTTTTCTATTTGCTTAGATCATGGGTAGGCAAACTAAGGCCCGGGGGGGGCCAGATGCGACCCAATCACCTTCTAAATCTGGCCTGCAGATGGTCTGGGAATCAGTGTGTTTTTACATGTATAGAATGTTCCCTTTTATTTAAAATGCATCTCTGGGTTATTTATGGGGCATAGGAATTCATTCATTTTTTCTCTCTTCAAAATATAGTCTGGGCCCCCCACAAGGTCGGAGGGACATTGGGCCGGTCCCCTCCTGGCTTAGATTCTATCAGTTCCTACATTCTCTAATAAAAGAGTGAAAAAAATAGTTTTCCTTCTAGTCCACCATCTTCCTCCTGGGAAGTCCGCTTTCCTTCATGTTTTAGGTGCATACTTAAATACCGTCCCATTTATAATTTAATGCACTGTTCTTATTTCTCACTACAGGAAAACCAGCAGCAGCAACTTAGCTAGCTGCCTGAAGCATCTATGGCATGCAGAGGTGACCAGGGTGATACCAGTGGTGGGGTTGCAGTGTGAGTAGGACACAGCCTGGCATACGTTTGTGCCTTAGGCAGCCTGGTCCACAGCAATCAGCAGGTGAAACTTTGCATGGCACAAAGTTAAAACACCATCAACTCCTAACTTCTACAACACATTGCTGTTAAAGACACAAGAGCTAATGAAAAGGGGAAAGAGTTGTGGCTTCAGTGGGGCACAGACTTGGCTACAGCAGTGTGTTATACTGTAGGTATTGTTCTGCCTTCTGCACCTACAATGTGCAGCCTTTAGCTTCCTGCCTGTTATGTATTGAGTTGAATAGGATCCAAAATGCAGCAGTCTGATTGATCCTAGAACAATAGGATTCAGAATGCAGCAGTCTGATTGGTCCTAGAACAATGCAGCAGTATGATTGGTCCGCAGGAGCCACCCAATCCAGCTCCAGGTGAAAGTGAATCCACAACCTGATTGGCCTACAGGAGAATCCCAGAATTAGCCAATCACGTGCAGCCCATTGTGTAAATAATGTATATAAAGCAGATATTGTGGGGGAACTTCCATTCCTCCTCACCACTATGAGCTGAATAAAGAGCATAAAATCCACTCTCAACTCCGAGTATATTTCACTGCCTAAGTGAGGTAGAGGCAAAACAGCCCAGGGAGGCTGTGTGTGTCGCACTAGTGACTTTCTCTTATTTTTAGAATTGTGGTAGGGTTGCCAAAAATGCTGGCCGTCATTGATACAATGTTTATGGGCGTTTTGAGGGATGAGGAAATGATGACTAGCAAATCCTCTAAAGTAAGTCTAAGCTGCGTTGCAGCTACTATGGTTTCGTTCTTTCAGCTCAACATTATGAAACTGCAGTGGTGTGAAATTGGGATGGCACTAGTTCTGGAAGCATCGCAAAGCAAGTTCTGATACTTATCAAATACAGAAGGTCTTGTACTTTTGAAAGATCTTCTCTAAGAGCAGGCTTGACCCTACTGTGCTTGATAAATAACATAAGTTGCATCATGGTTCTCTTAGAACTGGTTCCATCTATGGAGACATCTGGTTCATCTTCCTGAAGTACAATGACAAGTATGGCTTTTGTTGTTGCTGTTATCTTCTCATCCAGAGCCTGGTTCCTGTATATATATGTGGATGGGACAGGGGTGTGTTTGAACTCTCATGCCTCTTGAGCTTTGAGAGACATGAAAAGTGCTCCCTCAGGAACAGGCAAATAGTATCCATAATGGCGTTAATGGAGGTGGGGATGTTTTAAATTGTGAAATTGTTACATGTAAACTTTTTATTAGTTTAGTTTCATATAAGTTAGTTTGCTTTTAAGGGCAGAGGGTCAAGGCTGCCTTGGGAGTGGGCCTTAGCCAACATAATGGCTGGGGCAGGTACCACTAGGGTGGGTGAAATAGGATACCCAACCTCAGTGATGATGGGCAGGAAGAGGAGTTGCTTGAGGGCCAGATCATGTCATTACCGAGAAGGCAGGTATAGTCACTGTCTGAAGACTATCCCTGCCTTCAGGTCTGGCCTTGGCCAGAGGAATACAGGTATCAACAGGGGCATCCCATATGACCCACAGTGGTGCTGTGTAATGCCAGGTCAATGATTAATAAGACCAGTGCCATCCATGATTTGATCATGGATGAGGGAATTGACCTGGCATATGAGACAGAGACATGGTTGGACACAGCAGCTGGACCTCTTCTTACCTCTTCCTTGCCTACCAGGTTTCTCTTATGCACAGCAACCCAGGTCGTGTGGGGGAGGGGTTTTTGCAGTGATTTTTATGAAGTCTTAATTTTCACCGAGTTCTTATGTCAGAGCCCAGCCACCGTGTGTCCATCTAACCCAGTCTTGCCTTATCTATCTGGCAGGGAACGTAAGAAGAACCTGTTGGGTCAGGCCAATGGTTTGTCTTTCCCAGAATCCCATTCTCACAGTGGCCAACCAGCTGCCTATGGGAAGCCTGTTGGCGCAAGAGGATTGTCCCCTTCTGCATTTTCCAGCAGCTGGTGCTCAGAAGCCTACTGCCTTTGACAGTGGGGGGTCTTTTCTCTTTGAATCTTTTCAATTAAAATGTCAGGGACAGAACCTGACCTTTGGTGCACAAAAGATCTGATGTCGCAATGGTCCTGTGCTTCTTTGGTGATCAAGGGGCTAGTCATTTGTCCCCTCTTATCTTGCAGCTCTCCTTCTTTCTGTCTGAATAGGGATTGCATTTCATAACTTTTTGGCATAATGAAATTTACACTTCTGTCGGGCCCACCGGCAGCACGCAGGCTTTCAGCAGAGGAGAACACACCAGGCAGTCCATTCATCAGCATTTGACCTCCACATGGGGGAAGGACCGGAGAACCTGATTGCTTTCTATTACAGTCAAAGCACCTCTCAGACTAGCAGCCATGCTGTGGGGCTCATTACAGATGTCGCAGAGGAGCGGAATTAAACACCTTTCCCAGTGATGGCAAAAGACATTTTTAGCCCAACGGAGCCAAAGCTTTGTGGAAGCAAAACACTTCTGCTCGTTTCCATTAGCAAGGGGGAGGGGGGATACGATTCTTGTCTCTGGTGCAGATAAGGGGGAGATAGGAAGGCGTGGATGGGCAGGCACGCACTACGAATGAGAGTAGAATAGCTTATCAATGCCATATTAGTAAAATGACTAGCAAAACACCTGCCAAAATCACGGGTGAAGCATGGTTAAAGACACGTCGCTTCGGGAGGACATAAGGCGAGCCTGCAGGATCAGGCCAATGACCCACCTAGTCCAGATCCTGTTCTCACAGTGGCCAACCAGGTGCTTCTGAGGGAAATGCAGAGGGTGAACACAAGCCTTCTCGGTGGTGGCCCCCCATCTATGGAAAACTCTTGCAGGAAGACAAGCATGGTTCTCTCTCTCTAGTCAGTTTTTAGGTGTTGGACTAAGACTTTTCTGATTACCCAGGCCTTTGGTTAATTAATGTTGCCTCCAATAGTGGTGCTCAGCTTTTGGTGGGGTGAGTAGTATTTGGTCCTTACTAAATTATTGCTGCACGAGCATTTTATGCATCTTGTATTAGTGTCTTAATTTGTTCTGGTTTTAAATACGCTGCATTTTATTTTTGCCAGGTTTCTTTGAGACATTTTACTCTAAAAAGTGAATGAAAAATGAAATACGAAATGAAATTTTTGAAAAGCTGTTTTCCCTTTGTATGTTATCGTCACTAATATGTACATCTTTACGCATATTTTTACCCTAGAATATCTAGCATGTTACTTGGCTGGAGAATTGCACTGCAAAATTCAGGGAAGTTCAAATTTCGAGGAATGGCTACAATTCAGTTCACTTACTGGTTCAGTAAGTGTGAATTAGGCAAACTCACCTTGAAATGCAAACTGAATGGTTTCACGTGTGAACCCTCCCAAAATCCAGCTGAATGTTCTCAAGTAAGAAATTTGGCCCAGCGCTAATCTAAAAGCCAACATTTCCTATGCTGTTCAGAATTTGCTCCTGGGTGTTAACCCATCTGCTAGCACAATTTGCCTTATGGAAATTTTGAATTTCACTGCCAGATATTACTACTGTTGCTTGACCTTTTTGGAAAGAGAGAGGCAGTGGTTGCTGCTGCTGCTGCTGCTGCACAAAACTGTTTCCCTTCAGTTATCTATTCTCCTTTTAAAAAGGTATCTTAATGCATTCTCAATCAAACCTCATGTTGAGATTCAGGGTTTGCTGGTATCTGGATGCAATTGCTGCTTTAAAAGCTACCGGTAAATAGAGTTGATTAACCGATTAATGGATTGATTAGAGCTTAAAAATAGAGCAGCAATTAATCAAAGCCAAGTGGCTATTCTTCTGCCATTAGCAGCACACAGATTCAGTGGCAAAAAGCAAAACAAAAAGACCAACCTTCAGTTAAAACACATGGTTAAGACTTCACACACTAAAATGCAAATGTATACAGACTATCCTTTCACCGTTCCAGTTGTGATAAGTTTGTTCAGTAGGTTCTCTCTTAAATATTGTCTCTTTTGCTTCCTCCTGATGTAACTGGCGCACAGGTGCTAATTCTGTGATGGACAGTAAAGGAATGAATTTCTAAATTTTGCATCTTACTGCTTTTTAACATGTGCTAATCTGAAGCTACAACTTTTATTTTTCATGGGAGTTTTTAACCACTTAACTTCACTGTGTCTTCTGTCCTGGAGATAAGTTCAATTTAAGAGCTATTGCTGCATCAGATGATTACATGGACAAAACAGGCATCTTTGGCCAGACAACACAATACACTGACCAGGCTTTGAGTGCAGGATGTTTCTGGCAGAAACAGCCAATGCAAACACCTGATCTGGATTCACACCCTGGCTGAGGGCTGGGAAAACCTGTAGGAGGGTTTTAGCTCTTTGTCTCCTAGTGTTACGCTCCTGGTTTGGAGTCCCTGCACCAGCAATTTTTATTGTATGGGGGTATTCCCGTTTTATTGAATGGGAGTATTTACTAACATGCCATACCCTCCAACACTTCTCCAATGAAAATGGGGATGTCCTAAAGAAGAACGGGAGATTCCAGGATCAAATCATAAACAGGGATCGCTTCTCTAAATAGGGGACACTTGAAGGATCTGCCATGCATATTGCAGGCATGGCTCCCTTTGATACAATGCTGAAATGCATTTATTTGTTGGCCTCCTTTTAGGGGCTAACCCATCCCACAGCAACTTCCAACATATAATATTGAGTTTAAAACCATAAAACTATAATTTATTTAAAATGAACCTCCCAAAGAAGAATGAATTATAATACAGCATTCATCCCTGGAAAAACAGCCCTGTTACTGGCAAACAATTAGTTTGTTCTGTTACCAATGTATTGGCATTAACAGGGATAGTTATAAAAAGAAGGGAAAGAAGGGAAAGAAAGAAATGACTAGGTGAATGTTGTGGTGTTAGTTGCATATGCACATGGGCCAGTAGGTGGCACGATACAGGAAGGTCAGAGTTTGCATCCAGGAAAATAAAGTTTGCTTATGCTTTTCCTCTCCCAAAATGATGTCCTGGCTCCCTATCAATCCTGCAGATGGTACATGCTGTCTATCTAAATCTAGAGTGTCTCTCTTCCTGGCTGTTAGGTGAGAAGTTATTGTGTAAACCTCACATTTTAAAATATAAGGGGTTACACATGGTGGTCCCCACTCTCCTTCTTCCCTTCAGATGGCCATTTGGCAACGCAAAGAGATGTTCTGTGGTGAAATGACTGTTGGAGCAACTAAACCAGTGACAAATCTTGGCCCCTGCTACTTTCACAGCCTGCTATTAAATGATTTGCAGAATTGGGAACACAACCTTCCCATTTCACATACTTAAAGTGTCCTTGCTCCCCGCATCGTATAGCAATACAATTTTATGTTGTCTCGGTGCAGATGTTCGCTCTATTTCCGGGAATCCAATAGGGGGAAAGGAAAGAGGAGTGTCTTTTTTCGGAAGAGAGGCCAATGACTGAGGACACCTCTCGATGGACTGTAGACCTGCTAATTGCTGGCCTTTGCTGTACGTCAACCCAGAAACTAGCAAGGATTAGCTTCGTGAATCAGCAGTATTTGCTTCACAATTTGCTCCACTATTAACACCCGAGGTTCCTACTAATTGTTCCACCGCTGTAAGTTTCAGCACATGAAGGTGCGGGCTTTAATCACAACACCGCCGTTCCAATATTGTGTTAATGAGCCCTGGGCACACAAACACCAGCAGTGAGCACTTTTTAATAAGAGCTACAGAGCAACTCTTATTTTATTAAGCAATGAGACAGCGGCATATTATTGCCCGATGGGCTGGTGCTCAATAAAGTCTCCGTGTGTCAAGGCCTGACACAAATTGACTGCCCATCAGATTCTAAATCACAGCTGTTCTATCCACCAGTGTGGCCGGATGCAGGACGGTTGTGTGTGTGTGTTGTCTGGAGCTCTGCTGCCTCTCCAGATAGAGCCAATCATATCTGATCCCCATTGCTTCCCAGCAGTGAGCAGCGCCGAGCCTGATCTCTTACAAAGGTAACAAAGGAGCCTTTTGTGCAGTACAAGGAGAAGTCACAAAAGAGATGGTTGCAGGGGAGGAGAGAACAGAAGTATCTCTTCCTGGTGCTGGTTCAATAAGGAGGCAACAAAGAACCTGTATCTCATTTTTCTCTCCCCCATTTGTTTTGGATCATGTCCACAAGAGCCTTGCTCTCGGCACTATATTAATATTGTTGGGGATTTTGTAATCGTACCATGTCCTGCCCTGACTGCAGGACCATCAGGAATGCAAATATTCCAATTGTTCAGGGCAGTTTTAATCAACAGGCAGGCAAAATGGCTCATGGAAACACAGCTATGATGTTTCCCAGGCCCTACCAGTTGAAGTAGCCCATTATCCCATTCTGCCTGTCATTTTGCCAGTGTGGCGTAGAAATTAAAACATTGGATTAGGAGCTGGGAGATCAGGGTTCAAATTCCCACTCAGACATGAAGCCACTGTTTCTTAGCCTCACCTACCATATAGGGTTGTTGTGAGTACAAAATGCAGAGAGGGACCTTGAGCTCCTTGAAGGTAAAGTGAGATACAAGTGGAATAGTTAGCAAATAAAACGAACAAGACTGTAGTAGGGCTGTGCCAATGTTATAGAGGGTGGGCCAAGAACGCCAAACTGGACGCCATGCTGGACGCCATGCAAATTAGCAAATCACCATTCATCCTCTGTTAAGGTTCCTTTGCTAATTTGCACCATTAAAAAGAAGAAAAAATGCAACCTTCGAGCTACAACAAATATGTATTTGACTCGCTCTAGTTATGCCTTTTAAAAAGCAATACACAGACTTCACAGGTGAACTGAAAAGTTATACAGTACAGTGGTGCCTCGGGTTACATACGCTTCAGGTTACAGACTCCGCTAACCCAGAAATAGTACCTCAGGTTAAGAACTTTGCTTCAGGATGAGAAGAGAAATCGTGCAGTAGCAGCGCAACGGCAGCGGGAGGCCCCATTAGCTAAAGTGGTGCTTCAGGTTAGGAACAGTTTCAGGTTAAGAACGGACCTCCGGAACAAATTAAGTACTTAACCTGAGGTACCACTGTATGCTGCTATCAATAGTTACTAGCCATGATGGCTATGTATTACTGCCAGGACTAGAGGTGGCATGTCTTTGAATGCTGGCATTCACAAGTGGGCAGAGCGTTCTTGCACTCCTGCTTGCAGGCTTCTCAGAGACATCTGGCTGGCCAGTTTAAGAACAGGATGCTAGACTAGATGTGCCTTTGGTCTGATCCAGGAGCACTCTTATGCTGCTAAATTCTCAAACCTGGAACAAGATACCGGGCCCAGAGTATAATCTCAGATATACTTCTATCTTGGAACGAGAGGCTGCTTGGTAACCCCATGTCAGTGTTCTCTGAGCTCTTTAGCATATGCTGCTAACATTCCGCAGATGAAAACGGGGACACTCTTAAGCACATATAATACCTCTATTCTGACACCAAGTATCACCGCCTACAAACTCCCTCTACAATTATCACACTTCACAGAAGGTTCTTCTCTGCCTGCTGTTCTGCAGCATTCAGTCGCACTGCACAGCCTGTTCTGCGTCTGAAACGGGGTACATTTGTAAAATGACCATTAACAGTTTGCTTTTCATACCTTAATAACCTTTTACAGAATGATTACAGTCCCGGAATGGATCTGGTTGGATCTCGTTGTCACTGGGGAGGGACAGTAATGCATTGACAAGGGTGTGTGGTTGATTAATTGGTTAGAGTAATAGATCTTTCAGACGATTAACTTACTTTTAAAACAGTAAATGAATTGGGCAGATTTTTGTAATGATCTGCGGTGCACACACCTATAAAAACTGCAGAACACAAGCACCATCCATGAAAAAGTATTCTCATTCCGCCCACATGCAGAAGGAAGCCGCCTTTTAAGATGTGTGCATCTGCTAAAAACAAACAAAATACAATTCTTGCCTTTGGAAAAGGTGGTTGTAGCCAGATTTATGTCAATTCACTCAGCTAAAACTCATGCAATTGATTGCTTAAAAGTGTATTAAATTGATTAAAATACTTTAAATCTCTCTTGGGTTCCTCCCCCTCCATTTAAGCTGCCCACCCCCCAGCTGCCTAGATAACTTTATGTTATGGGACAGCATGAAAATGTCATAAAATAGTTAATAAATATTTTGAGGGTAACTTTTGCAAACCTTGGGCATCCCTCTAGCTTGCTGATACCTCCTTCTTGTGTGCAGCTGCTTTATAATATTTACATGCCTATTAAACATGTGTGAGTGACTGGCCCAAGGTCAACCACTGAGTTTTGTGACTGAGCAGGGATTTGAACCCTGCTATCCTAGGTTCATATAGTAAAAGCTATGGTTTTCCCAGTAGTGATGCATGGAAGTGAGAGCTGGACCATAAAGAAAGCTGATTGCCAAAGAATTGATGCTTTTGAATTATGGTGCTGGAGGAGACTCTTGAGAGTTCCATGGACTGCAAGAAGATCAAACCTATCCATTCTGAAAGAAATCAGCCCTGAGTGCTCACTGGAAGGACAAATCCTGAAGCTGAGGCTCCAATACTTTGGCCACCTCATGAGAAGAAAAGACTCCCTGGAAAAGACCCTTATGTTGGGAAAGATGGAGGGCACAAGGAGAAGGGGACGACAGAGGACGAGATGGTTGGACAGGGTTCTCGAAGCTACCAGCATGAGTCTGACCAAACTGTGGGAGGCAGTGGAAGTCAGGAGTCCCTGGCGTGCTCTGGTCCATGGGGTCACGAAGAGTCGGACACGACTAAACGACTAAACAACAACATCCTAGCTTCTAGTCCAACACTCTAACCACTACACCGCACTGACAAATTGGGACAGTTGAGACATGCAAGGAAGGCTAGAGTCCCTATGTAAAGAGAATACAATGCATTTGATGCAAGGGGTGTGGGGTGTGTGAAGCATGACCAGTTTTGCTAATTTTGTGCTGTGAACAACAACAACAAAACCCCACTCAACTCCTGGTGTCCTCAGATCTCCTGTTCTTTTTGAGAGCTACTGCAAAGACTGGAAATAGAACAGAGAGGGAAGAGACATATGCTTCAATTCGAGCTTTTAAAAACAAGATTCTCTCTCTCACACACTCCCTCCCTCCCTGAACAAACAGACTTCTAGTAAAGAGGGAAGTGGGGAAGAAAGATAGAAAAAAAGCCCAGATCCTTTCTTACCCTGCTAAAATGGCTAAAACCGTCTCGTTCTGGGCGCAAAGGGAAGTGAGTGTGTTTCTCAGCGTTCTCTCAGGAAGTCTGCAAAGGCTATAGGAAGGTGTTAGTGAGCAGTGAGATGATTCCCATAACAACAGGAACTACAAACCTGTCACCCAGGGAGCAATGAACAGTTCAGGGCAAACAGGCCTCTACTTGGAAACCTCAGAGCTTGGGTCATTCTAGGCCAGACCGGCTTCTGCACTGAAATGCTTTTATGTCTTTGTGGAATTGTTTTTTTTCTTGAGAGCAAGAGCACACGTGTGGGGAAATGAAGACTTTGGCTCCGTACACACTTTACATTTAAAACTCATGGCTCTCCCACACTGAAAAAATCCTGAAGGCTATAGCTTGTTAAAGGTCCTGGGAAATGTAGTTCTGGGAGGTGCAAACTACAGTTTCCAACATTCTTGGGAGGCAGACATGTGCTTTACATGTGCGGTGTGCATGCAGGCTTTTTTGAAATTATTTGGGAAAAGGTGGGGTGAAGAAAGTAAAACCAATCCTAGAAAAAATTTTGGACTGGCATTTTTGTACACTCTCATTGGGGGCATGACTATAGGAACTGTCACAATGAACTTTTATATTTCAAAATGTGTCGCTATATCCCCGACTCAAGGTGGTAAAGCTGACCATGAGCAACTGCCTTACTACCTTAGTGACATCATTTCTGCGCTGCAGGCAGCACTCCCCAGACAGTTTTTGCTCTGGTTTAGGAGACATTCTCTTCCAAATAAGTGATTTTTGTAATCCCACAGAGTTCTTCATAAAAAATGCATTTTTATTTCAAAGCAGTCACGTTTATTTGGGAGTTTTAAAAGCTGCTTTAATTATCTCTATTTATAGAAACACTTTTTATTTTTAGTCCCAAGTCTCAAGATTCCTGCAATAAAGATTAGAAGCGTATGCCTGTGTGTGTGTGTGTGTGCAGAGAGTTAGAGAGAAATCAATGCGGATTTTCAGGTTTGAGAGAAGACGCAAAGCGCTTGGGATGTGTGATTAACAAGTTGTGCTTGAGAAGAAACATACCCACCCCCGCCCCCAAAAAGCCTTCTGTCAGTGTGTGATCTCTTCTTCACTTGATCCAGCTGATGAAAGTGTTAATGGAATCCATAAAGACTCCCCATGCATAGTAGACCCCTCAGTTTTCATGACTTGGGCATGGATGGAGGGGTGTGTGTGAGTAGACTGTACGGCCCACTACAAGGGGCAGGTTGCTATAGGGGAGAGACTGCTGGAACCCCCAGGGGCAAGCTTTTAAAACTGCCTAGCAACCCCCACCCAGCCTGGGACCCTTTTAAGGAGAAGCTGCTGCCTAAGAATTTACTTCTCTCTGAAATTTTTGTGGGCACTGCCCTTTGCCCAGAGCATCACTGCATTGGGTCATTAATACATACGTTAAGATTTTGCTGCCTTGAATTTTTACAGTTTGCATCGCATTTGAATTTTGCACATGTGAGCCACCTTGGGGGCATTTTTTTGTTTTGTTCTTGCTGAAAGCCAGCATATAAAAAACAATAACATAACACAACACTGCCCCTTCCTGACATGAGTTTAATTAAAACTTGAATGTAGCGTCTGAAGAGGGCTCCAACATCACGGATCGCAGTACACACGTGGAGGCATTGAGACAGCATGAGGCAAAGCGATGGAGCAAAGGCGTTTGCATACCTTCCTTTGCAGTGGTCTCCCATCCATATTATGGAAGTCTGTGACAGACCTAATTGGGGTGTGTGTGTCCTGATGCTTATTATTATTATTATTAGTAGTAGTAGTAGTAGTATTGTATTCCTTTCTTTTTTTTTTAAGAATAAATTTTTATTAACCGACCAATCACATCAAATCAAACCAAATTACATAAATTCCAAATTACACAGCCGAATTTTAAATTATTGTTGGGGGTACCCATATTTCAAGTTCCGAAGGGGATCCAATCAACTTCTTGCTTCTTACTGCTGTTTTAATGTCCACAAATCTAACCTTATGATGTTCACAGTACTATCCAGTCCTTTCTTATTATTTTTCCACATCTCTTGTTGTTATTTTCATATATTTTTCCTTTCTCTTTGTGACCTCTGATAGTCTCCGCAAGCTGGTTAGAACAGTTTGTAATCTTGCGTGGATATTTTTTTTTTAATCCAGTAGCCATATCCAGACGTTTTCCATATAACATCACTTCCATACATCAAAAAGTCTTAGCGTCATTAATCTTCACCAATCTGCCTCCTTTCTCAAAACCTCTGAGGAGATTCACTAGGAATGCAGTCTGAAAACAAGTCCGTTCTTCCTCCCGGCTATAAATCCTTTGGCAAGATGGCGACTCCGAATTAATTGCTGCGCCATTCCCAAAAGCTCTTATTGCTTCTCGGTCTCCATAAAGCATACTTTTGGTTAAAGTTTATCTCCACACAAACCTTAATCATCCTGCTTGGGTCAGTTCAGCCGACGATTCTAATGAGGAGGGGTTCTTGTAAATCACATAGAAGGAAAGTAAAAAAGGTCCCCACCCCCCATTCAGCCCCGTTGTCAACATACCCAGCCTTTGGTGTATCTTCATCGTAAAATATTCCTGTTTCTCCAACCCGTCGTCTTCTTTCGCAGAGGTCACTTAAATTAGCAGACTTCACTCCCCTTCTTCACTTGAAATATGTGCATTTGCTTCTTTTGTAATTAATTATTCTAAATTGCTGCAACTAGTGCACGCTCAGAGACAGCGTCCAGGAGAGCCGAGGTCCACACGGGGGCATTTTGCCTAGGGCCCTCACCCCCTTCTTTCAAATTAGGGGGTGATTTATGGGCACAGCAGGCAAGGGCAGTGTTCCCCATTTCCTTGGGGCAACAAGGGAGGCTGCCTACTCCCATAACAGCCTCTTAATTACCCCGTGTGGGTCAGAGAGATGGTATTGTCGGCCACCTTCCAATGTGCCCCCTAGTGGCCCCCATTATTACAGTATTCCTATATCACCTTTCACCCGAGGATCACAGGGCAGTTTACAATATGAAAACACAAAATACATATCATAATAATAAACAAAGATACCCCCTTCATAGCTACCCCTGATGGGAGGGCGTTCCACAGGGCGGGCGCCACTACCGAGAAGGCCCTCTTTCTGTTTCCCTGTAACTTCTCTTCTCACAGTCATAGAACCACCAGAAGGCCCTCGGAGGAGGACCTCAGTATCCGGGCTGAATGATGGGAGTGGAGATATACAGAACCAAGGCTGTTTAGGGTTTTAAAGGTCAGCACCAACATTTTGAATTGTGCTCGGAAACGTGCTGGCTTTTTCCTCAAGTGGCCTGTTATTTACTATGCTATTTATTGTTGATTACAGATCTGCTAAATTTTGGGGTTGTTTGGATGCTTGTTTGATTAACTGTTATACTGTCTTTACAACTGTAACATTGTATTTTATTGCATTGTGCTGTAAACTGATTGGAAATGAACATAAATATGAAATAGTCCTCATATTGAGGACGACATGGGAGTACGTAATCAGCTTCTATCACTGATTTTTTTAAAAGCCCATCTCCCTTAATTTGTCATTATGTGCTCCGCTAGTTACTATGAATGGGGGGGGGGTTAATGTTAGTTCTACTTAGAGTAAACTCATGGAAGTTAATGGACTTGACTAACTTAGGCTCATTCATTTCAATCTCTACTCTGAGTAGAACTTTTAGCTGAATTGAATTTATAATTTATATACCCAGGGTGGAATGTCAGCTATCAAACATTGCAATATCGTTTCTCTGCTCCTTCTCTACTTAAGAGTCATTTTTCAGGGTAAGGCAAATAAATAAAACAAAAGCTCAGCACATCAAACATAACTGTAGCAACATTTTGGCAGTGCTATTATTTATGGCCATTATTGCCTTTTTATTTTAATATGGCTAAGTGCAGGGGCAGGGGGAGTTTACAAAAGCTCTCTTTTGGTGTGCAACCTTTGCCAAGACCACGCTTAAAAATCTGGCTGCCTGGAAAGGTCTCAGCCAAGGTTTCAGCCTGTCTCCCAGCCAGCCCCATGCTATGATGTGTGCATTCGAATAAGCATATGTATCCTGTGCTTACCTACCCCTCCCTTTCTAGCAGCAATGGAGTCACCTGGTGCTGCAGGAGGAAGAACTCAGCAAGCGACTTGTTTTATGTTCCCTACGGAGCTGATTCCTAGGCAACTGTCCCATCCATTTAAGCAAAAGGACCACCCCTGCCCATTTATCAAGGGAACATTTTCTGTGCAATTTCAGGAAGGTAATGCATGTTTTCAATCAGCTGTTTGGAATTAAAGACCTTAAGCATTTCGCAAAACACATCCCTAGTCAAATTTAGCTTTAGTGGCATTTCCTGTGAAGCCCTCTCTCTGGCTGTACAAACATGGCTGAACTGCAGGACACTAGCTAGTGCAAATTCTTTGCTGGGTGATTCATAAATAAAAACAAACCAAAAGGTGAACATTAATAAGCTTTCGTTCTCTTGCCCCCCTCCTCCCTACTAATTTTTAAAACCACAAGTAGGATCAACACCAAGGAATGCTTTTGAGCAGAACAGCAAGCCAGAGCTTTGAACACAGCTTATACCTATTAGTTTTGGTTTTGCCTGTGTTATCCTGCGCTATGATGACATGGCACATTCAAGAGAATTCTCACAAGGAGAGTCAACAAGAAGATAATCTCCAACCCTGCCCCGCAACCTTAGAGAAGAAATTTCTTCAAAAAGAGAGCACACGCCAGCAGTTTCCCCCACCCCAAAACAAAAATATATTTCAAATGGAAGAATATAATGTATAAGAATAAACACTGCCACTGATCATTCCAAAAGCCAATCAGAACTCCCACCAAGTGTGGATAATGGGTCATAAACCTAGGAGGCAGAATTGGCCAAACACTTAGGGTGGGTCAGAGCTGCTGAGCTGCCTCCCACAAAGGTGGGTGAGATAGTGACCTCAGTGTGGTGCAAACACACCAGTGAAGCCAATCCAGTGCTCCTGCAATTGTGTTTGCACAGTGCCAATCTCCCCACCATGGGAGATTTTGAAATTCCTCGTCCCCCAACAGGTTTCCATTCCTGCCATAAACCTTCACTGCATGCGCACAATTCCCATCGGAGTGATAGGCCATAAACTGGTGACACCATAAAAGCGATGACTTGAAAGTGATTAAGCAACTCTACTCACTTTCATATCATTTCTGCATTTGACACACATACACAGGTTTTTACTGAAGCAACAAGAGCTACCAGTTTGACTGGCACTTGATCTAAAATATCTGTCTGTATCTGTCATCCTGCAGATATAAATAGCACCGCATGCTTCTTGGAATTCTGCAATTTCTTCGCGCAATAAATTACTAAAACATACTGGCCAGGCCTTTCGCCAGGAAGTCTAATTTGTTAATATTTTAACCACCAATTTAAAGTAATGATCTGGAAACCTGGACCAACAGGAAGGATGTGAACGAAAAGAAAAGCCACAAATAGCTTGTTGACCGTGTATATTTAATGTAAATTTCAGTGACAATATCAACCAGCGTGTTGTACAATTTGTCCTGTACCGTGTGATCCTGACCCTCTTGGGATACATCCTGTCTCAATTTTCACAGCTCTACTTGCTATCCCCAGGAAATTATGTGTTAACCTATGAACTATAAACACTGCCGCAGGAGAGTATCGGTGGAGTCGCCCCTGCATCAGAATAGACAGAATTAATGTTTCTAGGTAGAAGGCTGTCTAATCTAACCCTTTGCTGCAAGACAGGATGCTTAATCCACACCACAGAAAATTTAAATCCATCACAGAGGACCATAACAGTTCAAGGTGCTCTGCGTGGGGCTGCCCTTGAATACGCCTCAGAAACTTCAGTTGGTCCAAAATGCACCAGCCAGATTGCTGGCTGGGGTTCCCTTTAGATCTCATATAACCTCCATTTTAAAACAGATGCATTGGTTGCCAGTTTATTTCCAAGCCAAAGTAAGGTTCTCATGATAGTGTTTAAAGCCCTAAATGACATAGGCCCCAAAGACTGTTTCCTTCCCTACAGAACCTTCCGGGTCTTTAGACTTGATAGTTCTGCCGCCGCCGCCTCCAGAAACAGAGGGGTGGGGGTAGCCCAGAAAAGGGCATTATCTGCAGCACCCACTAAGTTGTAGAACTCCCTCCCCACAGAGGTGTGCTTAGGACCTTCACTGTCAAATGCTGAAGGCACAGCTCCCTATTCTGGCATTGTCATGTGAGGTGTATCTTTTCAGAATGCATGCTACATTCCTGATAATAATTTATTTTAAACTTATTTTAATGTTCTTACCCACCCTGGGGACCTTTGGGTGAAGGGCAGATAATAATCTACAACAACAACAACAACAACAACAACAACAACAACATATTCACTGCTCAAGGTTCTGTAATCCCACTTCCCCACACTAATTCTACTATGGGGCCAAGGTCCATAGAGAAGGGGAAATGGGTGAGGAGAATCATGCCATGGCCCTCAAGGACCTGCTAGAAAAAATATTAAAATCGACAACAGATGCTTTGGTACAATTCCAATTTTAAAAAAATCTGGCTGTATGATAAAACCAATCAGGAATAGTTCCAGTTACAGATAGGTAGCCGTGTTGGTCTGCCATAGTCAAAATAAAAAAAATTCCTTCCAGTAGCACCTTAAAGACCAACTAAGTTAGTTCTTGGTATGAGCTTTCGTGTGCATGCACACTTCTTCAGATACACTGAAACAGAAGTTGCCAGATCCTTCTATATAGTGAGAAGGTGGGGAGGGGTATTACTCAGAAGGGTGGTGGGAATGGGAGATTGGCAGATAGCTGAGATGAGCCTGTTGACGACTCTTAACGACTGTAATAGGTCTTACAGGAAAAGGCAAGGGGTGAGAAGGTGAGAAATGGCTTAGTCATGTATAATGAGATAAGAATCCAATGTCTTTGTTCAGACCAGGTCTCTCCATGGTTTTAAGTTTGGTAATGAGTTGCAATTCAGCAGCTTCTCTTTCCAGTCTATTTCTGAAATTCCTTTGTAGTAAAACAGCTACTTTGAGATCTTGTATAGAATGTCCTGGGAGATTGAAGTGTTCTCCTACTGGTTTCTCTGTTTTGTGATTCTTGATGTCAGATTTATGTCCGTTTATTCTTTGGCGTAAGGTTTGGCCTGTTTGTCCAATATAGAGAGCTGAAGGACAGGAATCAGGAATAGTGTTAGACTGTTTGATACTGTCATGAGTGCCCATAGGTGCCGACTCCATGGGGCCTGAGGGGGCTCGAGCCCCCTCAAAAATTCGTTTGGGGGGCTCCGCCCCCCCAATAATCTCGGGTGCCCCTCCAGCAGAGCGCCACCGCCTGTCAGTGACAATTCTGGGTAAAGCCTGAGATGCGCTAAGTTGCCTTCACAGCAGCAGCGGGTTTAGATAATACACCCTCCCCCTGTGTCTCTATTTTAATTAGCACCTGTGGAAGGAGGAGAAAACATAGCCTGGAAAGGCGCTTAGGGATCTCTGTCCCCCTAAGGAAGCTCATACACTGGCAAGCAGGGAGACGCTTCCGTTGCGATCAAACCGATCCACGCAGAGAGGGGGCGGCTGGGTCGGGAGAAAGGCATAGTTTGCAGTGGACTGTATGGTTACAAGTGCTTCTTGGGTGAGAAGAGAAGAGAAGAGAAGAGAGCGCCACCGCCGCCCCTCCCCCAGCCCAAAATGCACAGGGTCGGGCTGCATGCCTCCTGCCCTCCCTCCCGAGCAAAAGCTCCACCCAATTTCCTTCGGAGCTGATTAATAGGCGCAGCACGCTCTCCCCTATTCGCTCACGAGGAGGCGGTGCCACTTTATCTGCATATTCATGAGCTTATTTATTATTCATGAGCTTTCCCGGGCCCCCCCAATATTTTTTATAAGTCCGCGTCCCTGTGAGTGCCACAGTGCCAGTCAGACTTGTTGCCCTCAGTATGAATGGAGAATATATTTATTCTTGTTTTACTCACCGCTGTCAAATGCTGAAATGGGGGGGGTGTTTGAAAGAGGCAGGGCTTCCCTTCCCCACCCCCACCCCACAAAATGCATACCCACAAACCAATGCCTGCATCTTTTCAGGTCAGGGAGTGGTTCCCTGTTCCCTGCTTTATGTAACAGAATTCTGGGGAACTTGAAAGCTTGCCATGGTTTTGTGACATTTTGCTTGACCGTAATAAAAGTATTGGCACATATTCACCATTGTTTGCTTAATTTTATTCAGGTCCATAACGACTCCACAAAATATGGCATTATTGTTGATGATGGGCCAAGAATACGAATGATTTTCATCAGGTCGCTCACACAGTTCATAAATAAAGTGACATCTGAAAAAAGGTCCAAATATCCATTCTTCAGCTACCTCACCACGCTGAGGCTGAGCACACACTAAAGCACATTCAAAGCACATTCTTTCCCTCAAAAAATTCTGGGCACTGTAGTTTGTTAAGGGTTGCTGGGAACTGTGAATATGTCAGGGGTAAACTACAACGCCCAGAATTCTTTGAGGGAAAGAATGCATTTCAAATGAACTTTAAAAGTAAAGTGTGTACGCAGCCAGAATCAAATAATTATGGTACCCGATCTACTAACGCGACTGGAAGCCAGTGGCTGCTACTTAATCGAAAGGTACAAGTACCTGTACCGAGGACAGGAAACATTAAAAATGAAATAAAAAAAATAAATAAAAAATTGTCCAGTAGCACCTTAGAGACCAACTAAGTTTGTTCTGGGTATAAGCTTCCGTGTGCATGCACACTTCGACTCCACACAAAAATGACTACTTGTTTGCCAGTCATGAAGAATCTAGATTTTGCTTTCAGCTGACATCACTACTGGGTTTAGTGGCATCCAGATTGGATCCAACATTTTCACAATCTAGTTTAAAGATAGGATCCAGCTCGAAACCTTGATCGGAACAGCAGGTATCTTAATGGTTCAAGCCAGCTCCCATCTCAGTTCAAAGTGTGTTGTGTGTCCATTTTGCCTCTTTCTTCACTTCGTTTGCTGAACTGCCGCTCACAGCCAGGGGCTCAACACCATGTGGCCTTGATCAAAGCAAGCACATACCAAATCAGCAGCGTGAAACTGGCCGCTTTGCAGAACCCAACAGTTTTATGGAGAGACAAGGTTTCGCTCAGTAAGTGTCATACTTTTGGAAGCAGCCCTTTCTCATTTCCTTGCAGGAAGAGAACTGTTGTCTCATTCCAGTAATTCCTCAACTGCCTAATTCTGTGAAATCAAACAAAAACCTTGGACATGTGCGTAAGACAATCCTTCCAGATTTTAAAGCAGAAAACTGCAATATAAGGTCACACGCCGAAATATGCTTGTTTCAAACTGCAGAGAAATGGTCCTGCTCCTCTAAATTTGTTTGTGCCCCTCCTACAATTGTCCACTTTCTCTTCTCTTCCCATCCCCTGTTCTACGGAAGAGATAAAAGACAGCGCCACATGAGAGATTAGTGGAAGTGGGTGCTGGAGATGAGAGGGAGACTTATCATCTGGAGACTCAGTTTAGTGCATCATGGTTTATCCTATTTGTAAGAGTCGATTCAAACCTAGATAGCATCTTAAAAAGTAGAGACATCCCCTTGCCAACAAAGGTCCGTATAGCAAAAGCTATGGTTTCCCCAGTAGTGATGTATGGAAGTGAGAGCTGGACCATAAAGAAGGCTGATTGCCGAAGAATTGATGCTTTTGAATTATGGTGTTAGAGGAGACTCTTGAGAGTCTCATGGACTGCAAGAAGATCAAACCTATCCATTCTTAAGGAAATCAGCCCTGAGTGCTCACTGGAAGGACAGATCCTGAAGCTGAGGCTCCAATACTTTGGCCACCTCATGAGAAGAGAAGACTCCCTGGAAAAGACCCTTATGCTGGGAAAGATGGAGGGCACAAGGAGAAGAGGACGACAGAGGACGAGATGGTTGGGTAGTGTTCTCGAAGCTACCAGCATGAGTTTGACCAAACTGCGGGAGGCAGTGGAAGACAGGAGTGCCTGGCATGCTCTGGTCCATGGGGTCACGAAGAGTCGGACACGACTAAATGATTAAACAACAACAACAAGAGTCGATTACTTGTTAATTTGCTTTTTTCTTTGCTGTTTGCGATCTTAAATACTTTTCACAGGTTACACTATCCATCCCCAGCTAAGTCAAAGTATCCTATTATATTGCATAACTTTACAATGACAGTAACCTCAAGAACTGCATGCTCTTGGTGAGGAATATCTCTTCTATGTCATCCATATGTATTTAAGATGGAGAAAGCCTGCCATAAGCATTGTCTACTGAGAGTCACAGATAAAGATATTCTTCTGCTCCATTCAGCCTTCCTCAACCTGGTGTTAAAACGCAAGAGCCCTGCTAGATCAGACCACAAACTGGTCCAACATCTAGTCCAGCACCCTGTTCCCACAGTGGCCAACCAGATGTCCATGGGAAGACAGCAAGCAGGACCTCAGCTCAAAAGCACAGCCCCCACTCATGTTCCCCAGCAATTGGTATTTGGAGGCATAGTGTCCCTGATACCGTAGGAAGTCTAGCCATCACAGTTAACATCAGTGGAGAGCCTCGTTGTCCATTAATTTGTTTTATCTCATTTTAAAGCTGTCCATCGCTTGATCTCGTGTTAGTGAATTCTATGTTGTAGGACAGTTTCATCAACCTCAGCCAACATGGCCAATGGGAAGAAATCATGAAAGTTGTACTGCAAAGCATGTAGAGGGCACCAGGTTGGGGATTATAGCTTCAATCAAAACTGGAGGGAAACAAAAATTGAAAATGTATTTTGGATATGGGTGTTTTCTTGTGCATTTTTTGTGTGGAACTGTTAAATTGTTACTTTTCTCAGGTTTGGAGGTGGAGCTAGGCCAGGATAATTTTCCCCATTTTCTCTTCTCTAAATGTTCTCCTCCACTGGACTTTTTTGGTGGCTTAAAAAGAAGTAGAAAAACCTCAATGATTTCTATAATAAAGGAGATTGATGTTGAACTTAGATCCACCTTTGATAAGACATTCTTAAAATGGCTTCTTGGGATGAATTTGCTGAGAGGGTAATTTGACAGAGGGCAGGTGCAAAATGACCTTTCCATTTGCACTTTATCATTCTGCAGCTTTGAAACTGTGGAGCACTCAGACAAAAGTTACATCTAGGTTACAGAGGCTAAGACTGGGAAGCTTATTAATATTGCCCCAGACCCCTTCTTAAATGTCCAAACTTTTAAATAATTACACACGTCGTTCGTAGGGGTTCAAATTCTTGTCAGTGTGAATTGATTTTGCATGAGTGCAAAGTGTGCCTCTAAATCTAAGGCAGCAGGAGAATCAACTTTGGGGGAAAATAAATATTCACCGAGTTAGTTCTCCACTAAATTCAAATGCTGTCATTCAGGTCACTGCCTTGAAAATGGTGTCCAGAGCCCCTGTACTCAATATTAGCATTTGATGAATGGGGATATTTATTTATTTATCTGGACCTTGGAGAAAATGCAGCTATAAGAAGTACAATTGCAAGTACACTATGAGAATATCTGAAAATAATTCAGATTTTTTAACTGGAGCAAAGGGGGGAAACCCAGTTCAATTCAGGCTCCTTTTGCAGTTTTAGGGCATCACCTTCCATATCCAAAAAGGAACATGTTCCTATTCTTTGGTGGTCCATTCTTTATGCCAAAGGGAGTTTATTTTGTTTTGTCAAAATGAGAAACAGGCAATTACACATTAGTGCAGTGGCAAAACATATTAGCTCTTGTTTTGAATACTAAGAGTGGCCAGAATTCCACCCCCAAATTTATTAAGTTATACATCCAAGGAATTTCCTAAATAACTGCATCCCACAACACGTGGCTTGGGCTCATGTATCTGAGCGACCTAACGCAATTTACTGATTTTGTAATGGAGAAGTTGCTATGTTACTATGAAAGTCGTGCTAATTTTCCTGCCTGAGCAGATTTTGTGAGATTTCAACCTTGCCTGCTTCAAACTTAATAGCAAGATGCAAGTAAGTAAACTTGTTTGCAAGATTTCCTATAATGCCATTTCACGCACAGGTTGCAGCACCTACATGTGAATGAACTTATGTGCAGGTAACGCCCTTCCACCTTGCCATTTCAAGCATTCCACCTTCCTGTAAGTAAATCTGTTTCTGGTCAGGCACCCTAGGATGTAAAAGGGAATTATAGTCCAAATCATCTGGAGGTTGGGAAGCCTGCCCTAGTGGCTGGGAACTGCTCTTCTCCATAAAGTTCTCCTGACCTAAATAATAATTGCAAGGCCAAGTCTTTAGTTCATATATCCAAGTGCATTACCCTGAACTGACAGCAGCTGAATACTAACTAGGGATAATTTCATGTACAAGTGGAAGCATAACCTTAACAATAAGGTCTACTCGCAGTACTCAAGATATTCATGAGTGCATTTGAGAAATATCGTTATCTGCTTTATTGGTTGGTATTAAAAAGTCAAATGGCTGACATTATACTTTTCTATATCCCTGGCATTTAATCCGCTGCTGTGCAGTTTGATTATGGGAAAATGGCATTAACGAAGAAAGGGTAATTAGCTCATTTACAATGTGCAAGCTGTCATCGGTGTAGCTTATGGATTACTGTAGGAATATTTTGTTCAGTGCCTTCCCCTTCCATCCTATATCTAAGGCCTGGTTGTCACTGAAGTAGTAAACCTGCCAGGGCTGTACCACTGCTGACTTCAAGCGTTTCTCTGCCTCTTTGCAAGGTAGAAAGCTTCTCCACATAACAAACTAACAGTCTGAGCAACAGTGTAAGGGACTGCTTTTGCAATGGAGCAGCATTTGGACATATAAAGCTATCCCTGCTGTAGGAGATATTATCAAGATGCAATCCAAATAAGTAAGCTTTCTTGCTTACAGTCAAAATCCTTTAGCCAAACCTCAGACTCTTTGTGTGCCTTCTTTATAGCCTCAGTTTAGACATCATGTCAAGCCATGACTAAAGAAACTTGAATACAGTTTGGCATGATTGAAAACCCACGGTTTGTAATTGGCTGGCTAGCCATAATTGGACACCATCATAGTTTGAAATTGGTTCACTGACTCCTCAGTGCAAGAACATGACACGCCCCTCCCTGAATGAGATGCCGAATAAAATGTTATCCCCTGGGAAACAAAGGAATTGAGACAAGATTGCAATAAATGACTGGAGTCCTTGCTGAGTAACAGTGTAAAGAAATAATAATCCCCCTGCCCCCATGCTATAACCTGGAATTGAAAGATATACCTGGATAGAAGATTAACTGAAAATTATCTGAATAATACGCCATGGTATGCTTGTGTCCCCTACTCCCAAGAGAGAAACCTGAAGAAGAACAAGCCCAACATCTGATTCACAGGCTATTTATATTCTTGGACCTCAAGGTTTTTCTTACATAATGTTGTGTGCACCCCAATCTCTGAGCAGCAGTGGAGATTGCCATGGTTTTATTTACACATATATACAGCATCAGCATAGAATGTGAGGGCTGACAGCATCAACACTCCAATAGATCTTGCCTCTCCTTTATTTTGCCATAGAAGCTCCGAACTCAGCTTTGGGTCCAGCGCTGAGCAAGACATGCCTCTGTCTCTCCGGCTTCCAGCAACAGCCAAAACTCACACATACACAGTTTCCATTGGCCTATTGTTCTACATCCCAGGATGAATTTGCACCCAGGTAGGTAAGGGGGTGGAGTGGAGGTATTGCCTAGTCCTCAGAGAGCACCATGGCAACATGACTCACTCTTTGAGATGCTGAGAGCACTTAACTGGCCAGCTAAGGCCATTACCTGAACAAAAGAACTAGACTGACCAGGTTTCCTCTTGTAGATGTTAACCTCACAGTCCCAGGATCACAAGTGTGGAAGGGACCCAGACTGACCCCCCTTCCCTCCTATAATAATAACCAGCAGTGCAAACCTAGCAATGTCTACTCAGAAGTCCAATTAAATTCAGTGGGGTTTACTCCCAGCAAACTAGGGTTTGGATTGCAACTTTGACTCCTAGGTCTTTCACTTTAACACTTCTGTACTTCTTTGACACCTTCCTTTCCCATGTCATTCTCCTCTTTTAGCCCTTTACTTCTCTACAAATTACAGGGTAATTCACTTTCACCATTGCTCTCGCCCGCCCCGCCCCCCGCCACCTCTCCACCATCTGCCATCAGAGGAATCCTCTCCCTTCTTAAAGTATCATAGTGATAGTTTCCAGGAAATGGATCTGTTTTTGCAATGGACTTATATTTGATTTATGGTGAAGGCTTTGTGCATTCCAACTCATGGAAATGCTAGACATTAAAAACTCCGTTCTGCAGTTCTATTCTTTTTACAAAACTCTTGAGTGTTTTATGAATTAGCATGATGCACATCTCTTGGAGACAGATGCTTCTGTTTCTGTAGGGTAAGTACACCACAGGGAATGTTTGAGCCAACCATGGTACAGAATTTCCCCACAAAGGTTATAAGCCACAATGTTCCTGCCTCCCGTTCTCCGGATCATTTGTCCCTTTATTTGCCTGGTTAGGCTTTCTGAGAAGGAAATGATTACTGAAAATCATTTTCTCTAGAATCTCAGGACATAATAATTGCATCAAATCCTGTCATCTTATTTATGCATTTATCATTTGCTCCCTGGGACTTTCAAATTCAATATCCTTGGTCTGTTAGTAACCTTTAATAATGCATTTAAGCCAGGCTTGTTGTTTATTTGCGTACTGAAGAGTAAAAAAAAAGAACGAAAGATGAAATTTCATGACAGCTCAATGCTTCTTGGCTGTTTTTAAGTTATTAAGCAGCAACTTTGTTATTCCTATAGGCATGATGACTTTAGGAAGACTAGCAGAGGCAAGTTCAGGATGCAAAGTAATTTACTAATTTAAGGGCTTTGTTATATGTCAAGCACACAATGACCAGATGCAAAGCAAGACAGGATGTGGATCTCTTCAGCAGTGGTGCAGAAGAGGGAATTTTGCACCAGCAGCTTCTCTCATCCCTGCATGAAAAGCTATGCCTGCCAGCAGTCCCTCTTCATCATTAAATCAGTACAGGCTGCTTAAACAACACTTAGCCAGTGTGGTGTAGTGGTTAAGAGCGATAGACTCGTAATCTGGGGAACCGGGTTCGCGTCTCTGCTCCTCCACATGCAGCTGCTGGGTGACCTTGGGCTAGTCACACTTCTTTGAAGTCTCTCAGCCTCACTCACCTCACAGAGTGTTTGTTGTGGGGGAGGAAGGGAAAGGAGAATGTTAGCTGCTTTGAGACTCCTTCAGGTAGTGATAAAGCGGGATATCAAATCCAAACTCTTCTTAGCTTCCAAAACCCGGGACTCAATAACAGTTTCACTTAGGCCAACACTGGGCCAGCCCTGCCATTAATGAAGGAGCGGGCAACACTTTTCATGTGTGCAATGCCGTGAGGAGCTGGGTGTGTGTGTGGAGCTGATTTCACCCTGAATATTGAGGGGGCTTGGCCCCCCTTAAAATACTTTGGGGGGGCCCAAAACTGCCTCGGCCCCTAGGAGTTGGTGCACCTGGGCTTAAGTGAGCAAGGATAGCCTGTGATGGAGCAGCTCAGACTCAGAGGTTGAAGCAGAGGAGATGTGTGGCAGAGGCTGCAGGAGAATCCCAGGAGTCCGCCTTGTCTATTGTGATAAGCTCCCTCCCCCTTTTACTCCAAGGACAAGCAGGGCGATGCATAGGGAGGAACAGAGATTATCAATGCCTGATGTAGTTTGAGGCTGCTTGGGATACATCTGCCAAGGAAAAAGACCTTGGTCTGCCTTCAGTCAATCCCCACCTGCCTCCCTTCTTTCTCACATCCAACCAGTCCAATAGGTGTTTCTGGAAGTCAGCTTATCCCTCCTCAATCACTGTAGAACTAAACAGAGAGGAGGATGGGGGCAAAACTAGACTTGGTGGGCTCCACCTCTCATTGGCTCTGCCTCTCCTTACTCTTGACCTCCTGCCCTACCATTCTCAATGGGCACCAACCACCAGTGCCTCCAAGTGCTGTTTAATTCCAACTCCCATCAGCCCCAGATAGCATGGCCAATGGGCAGGGGTGGCAGAAGCTGCAGAGACTGTCCCTGTTAAATAGGAATAGTTGGAGTACACGAAAGTATATATTAATTTTCTTCCCCAACATAATAGCACAGGGTGAATCAACAGCGTGTCCTCTTTTACCATAAAGGATACAGAGAACCTGCCTCACATGATAGTGAGCTTGTGAAGAACGTCCTAGGAAATAGTCCACAAACTGCCTTAGCAAAAAACATTTCAAAGGATGGTGCTTGCAGGAAATACTGCTAAATGTTATTGTTCTCCTTGAGAGCAGGTCGTATTTTTACCTAGTGTGAAATTTCATTACTGGAGTTTAAGTGTGTTGAACATTCTACCACATGGGCCAAATCCTGAAGTTATAATTAGACAGAACTTCCATTGACCCCAGTGAAAATGTCACTTGAGTAAAAAGTTGGTTTGATGGCTGAGAAGAATACAATGCAAGGTGGGACCGGCGTATTATGAGCAGGAGGGAACAATTCACCAATTGCACCTCTTGAAGTCCTCCTCTTCTGTGTTGTCCTCACTCCCAGTGCTATCAAAAGGAAACTCCTTGGCCATTTTAGTGCACCTGTCCTGAACAAAGCAAAATACTTTTACTGCAGTAGTTGCAACGTAGAGGGGGCCTGGCCCCTTACCAACAAAGGTTGAGGAGGCCGGAGACACATCGGCCCCCTTGAGTTGATGTGCCTGTTGTAACGTTTTATCACCATTTCATGCATAATATAGTTGTCTTATATATCAGCCATATTAGAGCAAAACCATTTTAGTCCGTGTAAGTAGTCACGTGAATAAACTGCCCACATTGCACCCCAGCTGTTCATGTGCAGCCTGTACCTATGCAGAGTTAACCCACTGAAATCACTCAGATTAGGCATGCCAATCTCTTTTTGTATATGTTGCTATACCTGATAAGTCCACCTGTGAGCCAGGTACCACTGAATCTGAACTTATTTGCCTGATGTTGGAATCACCTGCCCCAATTTGATCAGAAACATCTAGAAGTGAGTGCCTCAATAATGTCACTAATGATTATTTAGGCCACAATCCCATAACCTGGGAGTAAGCTTGATTCAACTCAGTGGTCCATAGCTGAGTGGCTGAACCTCTCCTTTGAATGCAGAAGGACCAGAATCAATCTGCAGCATCTCCAGGTGAGGCTAGGAGAGATACCCCTCCGCCCATCTGATACCCTGCTGCCCGTAAATAATACTGTGCTAGATGGACCAAGGGTCTGACTCGGTATAAGGTGCCTTCCTATGTTCCTACAACAAACTTGAGAAGATATGTAGAGGATTACACTGTTTGTCTCCTGAAATACAATGATCAGGAAGTAGTTCATGTCTTCTTCTTTTAAACCAGCTACCTATACAAAGTCAGAGTTGCTTCAAGTTGCGACTTGAAACTCTGTCCTGCAGCCCCAGGCCACAAACAGTGATCATGTTCTCAGCTTCTTCGGTAATGACCTGCGCTGGCTTTTATTACTCATAGCCAGTGCATTATGATCTTTGCTGAGAGAGAAGTTCATTTGTTTGATTTTCCACTTGCTGGAGTTCCAAGCAATACATCAATCTTTTAGTGCTTTCTCAGCGTGAACTCAGTCACACACAATGAGCAGAAAATAAAGAACCCCAAAGCACAAGAAGAACATTGCTGGGTTAGACCAAAGGGCCTTCTGCTTCTCACATTGGTGAATGAGATGCCCCTAGGAAGTCTGCAAGCAGGATGAGAAAGCCATCTCCATCTCCCTGGTAGCACCCCTTATTTTCTCCAATCCTGTTTCATATTGGTTTGCCTCTTACTCCTGCTTCTCTTCCAGCTGCGCAGTATTGCTATGTGCACCCCTATCTCCTAGTGGTAAGAGATCTTAGGTGTCCCTTGGAATGAAGGTCACTGGAGATGGATGGCGTTTTCCTTGTAAGTTTTATCTATACATATATACAGGCTGAGCATAAGATGGAAGGTGCATAGCATTAACACTCCCAACATATCTTGTATCTCACACAAGCATAACCTTCGGTTTCTAGCAGGGAGGCCTGGGGCCATAGCTTTGGATTCAACTTAGAGACTCCTCTCAGCTCAGTTCAAGACTTCTTCACAAACGCAGACTAGAACCATTAACTTAACAGCCCTATTTTCTTTGAGGAAAATAGAGATATGCACTCATAGGTTTGGAGGCGACCCCAAAGATGACATCTAGATTTTTGTTGTTTAGTCGTTTAGTCGTGTCCAACTGTTCGTGACCCCATGGACCAGAGCACGCCAGGCACTCCTGTCTTCCACTGCCTCTCGCAGTTTGGTCAAACTCATGCTGGTAGCTTTGAGAACATTGTCCAATCATCTCGTCCTCTGTCGTCCCCTTCTCCTTGTGCCCTCCATCTTTCCCAGCATAAGGGTCTTTTCCAGGGAGTCTTCTCTTCTCATGAGGTGGCCAAAGTATTGGAGTCTCAGCTTCAGGATCTGTCCTTCCAGTGAGCACTCAGGGCTGATTTCCTTAAGAATGGATACGTTTGATCTTCGTGCAGTCCATGGGACTCTCAAGAGTCTCCTCCAGCACCATAATTGAAAAGCATCAATTCTTCGGCGATTGGCCTTCTTTATGGTCCAGCTCTCACTTCCATATATCACTACTGGGACATCTAGATTAGTCTCCCCCGAAAAGATATCAATAATCTTTTTGAGATGCAGCAACAATTGTACACAGTATTCCAAGTACGGTCATACCATTAGTTGTTGGTGTCCATCTGTCTCAAGAGACAATGTAATGTGCCCTTGGGGGTGATGTTAAACTGCTGCATTTGTAGCACTGAAGTGAATTCCCTGGGATGCAAGCCTGGGCAGTGTGTATTGTCGTCCTGGGCTGCCCAGATGACAAGACCCCCTCTCGCCTTGCTGATGTGGCCCAAAGGAAAGCAGAACAATACGTTTGGCACCAGCTTAGCTGCAGGAGTTGCCAGATGGAGCTGTACAAGGCACCATCCAACCATCTTGGGGACTCCACTCTGCATTTTGTAGGGTTCTTACTCCTTAGCCTCTTTTGAAGATATCCTGTTTAGGATCAGATTTTTTCCTTCTCCTAGATGGGCTACCTTCCCAGGCTGACAAGCCTCATCACCCTCTACTGTATGTGCAGAAGCCATCTTCATGACCATAGGACTCACTATCAGTCTTGCCTGCTCAATCAGTTGGAGCCTGACTTTGCATTCAGGGAAGACCCCAACCCACCAAGAGTTTGAGATCCCATTGGCTGCCCTCAGCTGGTTTAAATGGTCAATCAAAGCCATTCCCAGGATGTGTCCGCTGTTGCATGCTTCTAGGACCCACAGGTTATACCATAGATCTGTACAAATATGGGAAGGGATCATAGTGCTGATGTGTTGTTGTTTTTTAATGCACCCCCAGTTCATTGCCATGTACATTTTTTATTCTTGGGAAATCCGCCAACCTTTTCCCAACCTTTCAGATCTTATGTATGACTACAGAGAGACTTATAGAACAGTTAAATATGTCTTCCCACAGCTCAGCAAGATGTAAGTGGAAGAAATCCCCCCTTTCCTGCGCTCTTGAGGGGAAAAGAACAAGGAAATCTCCCTCACTCATGTTGGGTCTCTTAGAAAGCAGTAAGACCTCTCATTGCTTGCAGGCTTCTTCATAGCTCAGAGCTGCAGGGTTAAGCTCGTACCTTCTTTCCCTTTTCTAGCATCCAAATGATTTAAACAAAAATACGGCTGCACCTGTGCTTCTGTAGAATGAAGTAGCTTCAGGGCTGGTCCAGGAAAGTTTGCTGCCTGAGGCAAAGGACAAGATACCTACTCCCCCAGTTCCTTGTGCAGAAGTCAACCAGATGGGCAGCTGAACTTTCCTTAAAAACTGAATACAGGACACTTCAGAGGTTTCAGGTAGATGTCCTCCAGCATCCCAACATCTTCTGCCTGGGACAGACGTTTCCCTTTGCCTAATGATAGAGCCGTTCTTGTGTTGTAGTAGTAGTAACAACATACAATCCAGAGTGGCTGCAACTGGAATGGGGACGTGTAATTGTGAAGGGCGTGCAATAGCAGAAATGCAAGCCAGGTTAATCAATAGAGTTCAGTCCATCCACATGTGCTGCTATTCCATTCAAGTTCAGAAAAATCTCTGCAAACCAGGCCTTTTAAAACAACAACAACAACTGCGGGAGAGCAACGATGACAATTCTGGAATGCAATACAGTGGTACCTCGGGTTACATACGCTTCAGGTTACAGATTCTGCTAACCCAGAAATATTACCTCGGGTTAAGAACTTTGCTTCAGGATGAGAACAGAAATCGTGTTCCAGCGGCGCAGCAGCAGCAGGAGACCCCATTAGCTAAAGTGGTGCTTCAAGTTAAGAACAGTTTCAGGTTAAGAGTGGACCTCCGGAACGAATTAAGTACTTAACCTGAGGTACCACTGTAGTTTGATACTATCTAGAATTTTGGAAATAGATGGGTGAATTCATGATGTGAGTATGGGCCGGGGGGGGGGGGGTTCAACAATTTAGCAAGCATATTTATTTAGGTAGGCAGTTATGTTAGAGAGGCATAAACTTTTTTAAAAGGCATCCCCCAGTGGTACCTCGGGTTACATACTCTTCAGGTTACAGACTCCGCTAACCCAGAATTAGTACCTCGGGTTAAGAACTTTGCTTCAGTATGAGAGCAGAAATTGTGCTCTGGTGGCGCAGCGGCAGCAGGAGGCCCCATTAGCTAAAGTGGTGCTTCAGGTTAAGAACAGTTTCAGGTTAAGAACAGACCTCCAGAATGAATCAAGTTCTTAACCTGAGGTACCACTGTATCTCATAGTACTAAATAATGCAACCCTGCCTCCCGTCATAATGTCTACTTTGAAGGGACCACTTTTTGTGGATTAAGCCCTAGCTCCTACGATTTCTTAACAAAGAATTTCTATCTGTATGCTTGCAAATCAACTCCCTGTGGTGCCACTTTAACTCCCAAGCACCTTATTTCCTCATTGACTTCAGTGGGCTTAGAATTTCATGTATATTCTTCAACCTCTCTTAATTGGGATTTCCTGTCAATACCTAAAGCTACACCTTTTCTTCCCCCTTCAATCAGGCTAAAATATGCTTCTTAGTTCCTGTGGGTTTTCCCTGTTCTTTAAATGAAAACAAATGGATCCAGCTGCATAAATAGATTTCTACTTCAGCGAAGTCAAAAGCCGAAGCTGATATAGTTCTTCAGAGGCTGGCAACAGGAAAAGTCAGAGGTGGACAGAAACCATTTGTGGGAGGCATTTCTTTTAGTAAAGTGGGAAAACGTGGATTTGGAAGTGTTGACAAATATATTTAAGCAGTTCCCCTCTCCCCCAACACAGGGATAAATGTAATTTGCAAAGATTGAAAAGGGGAGACTACAGAACTGCATCAAAGGTGGCAATTAAAGAAAAAAAGAGATTATCTTAACATTTCCATCTCTTTAGGAAAATACAATAAACTACTATCTAGAGCTCTGGGCTGAAGTATCACTAGTATGCATGTGATATGCAACCCAACCTCTCTTTTCTATCCTCTGAACCCATGGAAGCAGCAGTAAATCAGTCTGGTGCTTATTCAGGCATGAAGAGGGGCAGAAGTGGTTGGCCGGGCAGGGCGCTTAGCTGGCCTCCCACCACTGGTTTTGCAACAGCTAATTGGGAGGTGGAGGTGGCAGTGAGGTCAATGTGGTGCAAACACAATGGGAAAGCACTGGATCGGCTCACCCAGTGTGTTTGCACCACACTAACCTAAGCTGCAGTGATGCTAGTGACAGATCAGGTAAATTTCAAAAATGGGGAACAGCCATTGCTTCTTTATTCCAGAATCCTAGGTGTGTGATTACACACTGTTTTTGTTCACTTAAATAACTAGCATAAATGGAAACCACTTTGGATAACACTTTGTTGAGCAAACTGAATAATCCCAGTGTATTATTTGAGGAGAGGTTTTGACTTTCTTAGTTTGGGTGTTGTATATTACAGGGAGACATACAACCAAACATACGGAGGAAAACTCTTCAGAACTATACAGCCAATCAGAGCATGTGTTACCTCAGTGAGGATCATGGCACTCTGCCTGGTTGCATTTCCAGCCAGCCCCCTCTTGGCTAGCTGACTTTGTTGTTGTTGTTGTTTAGTCGTTTAGTCGTGTCCGACTCTTCGTGACCCCATGGACCAGAGCACGCCAGGCACTTCTGTCCTCCACTGCCTCCCGCAGTTTGATCAGACTCATGCTAGTGGCTTCAAGAACACCATCCAACCATCTCATTCTCTGTCGTCCCCTTCTCCTTGTGCCCTCCATCTTTCCCAACATCAGGGTCTTTTCCAGGGAGTCCTCTCTTCTCATGAGGTGGCCAAAGTATTGGAGCCTCAGCTTCACGATCTGTCCTTCCAGTGAGCACTCAGGGCTGATTTCCTTCAGAATGGAGAGGTTTGATCTTCTTGCAGTCCATGGGACTCTCAAGAGTCTCCTCCAGCACCATAATTCAAAAGCATCAATTCTTCGGCGATCAGCCTTCTTTATGGTCCAGCTCTCACTTCCATACATCACTACTGGGAAAACCATGGCTTTTACTATACGGACCTTTGTTGGCAAGGTGATGTCTCTGCTTTTTAAGATGTTGTCTAGGCTTGCCATCGCCTTTCTCCCAAGGAGCAGGCGTCTTTTAATTTCGTGACTGCTGTCACCATCTGCACTGATCATGGAGCCCAAGAAAGTAAAATCTCTCACTGCCTCCATTTCTTCCCCATCTATTTGCCAGGAGGTGATGGGCCCCGTGGCCATGATCTTCGTTTTTTTGATGTTGAGCTTCAGACCATATTTTGCGCTCTCCTCTTTCACCCTCATTAAAAGGTTCTTTAATTCCTCTTCACTTTCTGCCATCAAGGTTGTGTCATCTGCATATCTGAGGTTGTTGATATTTCTTCCGGCAATCTTAATTCCGGCTTGGGATTCATCCAGCCCAGCCTTTCGCATGATGAATTCTGCATATAAGTTAAATAAGCAGGGAGACAATATACAGCCTTGCCGTACTCCTTTCCCAATTTGGAACCAATCAGTTGTTCCATATCCAGTTCTAACTGTAGCTTCTTGTCCCACATAGAGATTTCGCAGGAGACAGATGAGGTGATCAGGCACTCCCATTTCTTTAAGAACTTGCCATAGTTTGCTGTGGTCAACACAGTCAAAGGCTTTTGCATAGTCAATGAAGCAGAAGTAGATGTCTTTCTGGAACTCTCTAGCTTTCTCCATAATCCAGCGCATGTTTGCAATTTGGTCTCTGGTTCCTCTGCCTCTTCTAAATCCAGCTTGCACTTCTGGGAGTTCTCGGTCCACATACTGCTTGAGCCTTCCTTGTAGAATTTTAAGCATAACCTTGCTAGCATGTGAAATGAGTGAAATTGTGCGGTAGTTGGAGCATTCTTTGGCACTGCCTTTCTTTGGGATTGGAATGTAGACTGATCTTCTCCAATCCTCTGGCCACTGCTGAGTTTTCCAAACTTGCTGGCATATTGAGTGTAGCACCTTAACAGCATCATCTTTTAAAATTTTAAACAGTTCAGCTGGAATACCATCACTTCCACTGGCCTTGTTATTTGCAGTGCTTTCTAAGGCCCATTTGACTTCACTCTCCAGGATGTCTGGCTCAAGGTCAACAACCACACTACCTGGGGTGTACGAGACATCCATATCTTTCTGGTATAATTCCTCTGTGTATTCTTGCCACCTCTTCTTGATGTCTTCTGCTTCAGTTAGATCTTTACCACTTTTGTCCTTTATTATGGTAATCTTTGTACGAAATGTTCCTTTCATATTTCCGATTTTCTTGAACAGATCTCTGGTTCTTCCCATTCTGTTGCTTTCCTCTATTTCTTTGCATTGCTCGTTTAAGAAGGCCTTCTTGTCTCTCCTTGCTGTTCTTTGGAAATCTGCATTCAATTTCCTGTATCTTTCACTATCTCCCTCGCATTTTGCTTGCCTTCTCTCCCCTGCTATTTGTAAGGCCTCGTTGGACAGCCACTTTGCTTTCTTGCATTTCTTTTTCATTGGGATGGTTTTAGTTGCTGCCTCCTGTATAATGTTGCGAGCCTCCATCCATAGTTCTTCAGGCACTCTGTCCAGCAAATCTAAATCCTTAAACCTGTTCCTCACTTCCACTGTGTATTCATAAGGGATTTGGTTTAGATTGTATCTTACCTGTCCAGTGGTTTTTCCTACTTTCTTCAGTTTAAGCTTGAATTTTGCTATAAGGAGCTGATGATCTGAGCCACAGTCAGCTCCAGGTCTTGTTTTTGCTGACTGTATAGAGCTTCTCCATCTTTGGCTGCAGAGAATATAATCAATCTGATTTCGATGTTGCCCATCTGGGGATGTCCATGTGTAGAGTCGTCTCTTGTGTTGTTGGAAAAGCGTGTTTGTGATGACCAGCTTGTTCTCTTGACAGAACTCTATTAGCCTTTGCCCTGCTTCGTTTTGATCTCCAAGGCCAAACTTGCCAGTTGTTCCTTTTATCTCTTGATTCCCTACTTTAGCATTCCAATCCCCTATAATGAGCAGAACATCCTTCTTTGGTGTCACTTCGATAAGGTTTTGTAAGTCTTCATAGAACTGGTCAATTTCAGTTTCTTCAGCACCAGTAGTTGGTGCATAAACTTGGATTACTGTGATGTTAAAAGGTCTGCCTTGGATTCGTATCGAGATCATTCTATCATTTTTGAGACTGCATCCCAGTACAGCTTTCGCCACTCTTTTTTTGACTATGAGGGCCACTCCATTTCTCTTACGGGTTTCTTGCCCACAGTAGTAGATATGGTAGTCATCCGAACTGAATTCGCCCATTCCCGTCCATTTTAGCTCACTGATGCCCAGGATGTCAATATTTATTCTTGCCATCTCATTTTTGACCACATCCAACTTACCCAGGTTCATGGTTCTTACATTCCAGGTTCCTATGCAATATTTTTCTTTACAGCATTGGACTTTCCTTTCGCTTCCATGCATATCCACAACTGAGCGTCCTTTCGGCTTTGGCCCAGCCGCTTCATCAGCTCTGGATCTACTTGTACTTGTCCTCCGCTCTTCCCCAGTAGCATGTTGGACACCTTCCGACCTGAGGGGCTCATCTTCCAGTGTCATAACTTTTATATGCCTGTTGTCTTTGTCCATGGAGTTTTCTTGGCAGGGATACTGGAGTGGCTTGCCGATTCCTACTCCAGGTGGATCACGTTTGGTCAAAACTCTCCACTATGACCTGTTCATCTTGGGTGCCCTGCTCGGCGTAGTTCATAGCATCTCTGAGTTCTTCAAGCCCCTTCGCCACGGCAAGGCAGTGATCCATGAAGGGGAGCTGACTTTAATATAATGTAATTAACCCTTAAGTTACAAACTAATTGATCCTAGCTGTTGAACTTCCAACAACGACTACAACATCAAATATAGTTTTTGTATACGGACACGGAGCAATGGATCCAAACTACAAGAAAGAAGATTCCACCTAAACATTAGGAAGAACTTCCTGACAGTAAGAGCTGTTCGACAGTGGAATTTGCTGTCAAGGAGTGTGGTGGAGTCTCCTACTTTGGAGGTCTTTAAGCAGAGGCTTGACAACCATATGTCAGGAGTGCTCTGATGGTGTTTCCTGCTTGGCAGGGGGTTGGACTCGATGGCCCTTGTGGTCTCTTCCAACTCTATGATTCTATGATTCTATGATTCTACTTTTTTGTTTCTTGTTTTTCCTTGTTCTCCCCCATCTCCCCCTGTGTTGTATAACATCTTGCCTGATGAGTTCTGGAGGCCTTTGAAAGTTTGCCACCATTCTGTGTTGTTTGGATTGGTCTAGGAAAGGTAGTGCCTGATGGAGAGTTTTGGAGTTTAAAACTAACGAGGCATTTCTATTTAAATAAAATGTCTAGATGCCTTTATTTGTGTGAAATAACAGGAGACGAGCAGTTCTTCAGAGACACACACATCACATTGTGATTTCATTTAGTGACCACGGGATCTTAAAAATAAACTTTGGCCATGTAGATCTTGTTGTCCTTTAAAGAATGGAAAATATTATGTACTTCAAACCCCGCTGAGTCTCTAACAACTCTTTGGATACTATTACAGTAGCAGTGGCATTGCATTCAGCACAGGCACGCCTTATGCGTGAATAATGGTTGGGTAGGAAGTAAAAATAAATATTTTTTCTGATCAACTCATGCACAAGCTCTTGCCTTTTAATCTCCTCTGGAGGATTACCTACTTGTGTTTTTCCCCATTGTCGTAAAGGACACTTATCAAAGGCACCTCCATGAGGAATATTTTGCAGTTAAATCAAGCATCCCTTGTAAAGTGCTGGAAGATGTAAATCATCATGCAAATGTGATAGATTTAACACCACTAATGGCTTATTGACTTGTGGGTGATCGCTTGATTGTTTAGGAAAGGAAATACAAGCACACAAAATTTGCATGCACTTAAGAATGAAACATGCTATTTGAAGGAAATGGCTCAAAGTGAATCACTTTTTGGAGGAATGGGAAGGAAATACAATACTACTTTATCCAAGGAAGGAAAAAAGCATGCTGATTTCTAATTACACCACCAAATGATGAACCTTCAAGCACGGTATCACTTCCATTGTAAGTATCCTTGCTACAAATCAAAATGCAATTATCACAACCATTGTGATGTGTTGGTGATTCAGAATGTCTGAACTCCAGAGTTGGGATTTTGAACTAGAGTAAATAAAACCTACTTTGGAGTTACTGAACATTGATTGTTCCTATGTACCAGCCAATACTTAACCAACAACTCAATTTATTTTGTTTCTATTATTGTGATTTTCAGTTGACAAAAAATGCTACTTTAACTGATGCTGAACCTCATACAATGCATTTCTAAGCCTATTTTCTCACAGCTAAGTTCTTCTGAGTTCTATGGGACTTCCTTGTGAGTAAATGTGTTTAGGACTGCAGCCACTATTTGTTAAAAGTTGAAACATTTGTATGTCTAATTTTTGGAGCCTCTGGATATCATAATATGTAAATGCCAATGTATTAGACTAATTAATCCAAACTCATTATATGGAATGCATTTTTGTTCGTGTTTAGGGATACAATCACATGCCCTCTTATTTGGGAGTAAATCCTTTGAATTCAGTGGGACTTCCTTCCAGGTAGATATGCACAGGATTGTGTTGCACACCAAGTATGTACAGGATTTCAGCTGTAGTCTCCCTTCAGCCTCACCTGTCAGTAAAATACTTTATAGCAATGAATTTTATATCATTGTGTGAGGGTCATTTCATACCAACTTCTCTTTTGTCCCCCATATTTTATCAGAACTTTTTTGGGTACATAACATTCTTTGTCTTTGAAGTCACAGCCCACAATGGAATGTGTTAAGTTACTTACAACTAAAAGTCAATTGCTTGATATGTGCCCATTCAAAGAGATGAAATTTAAGCTAGACTAACTACATGCATCACAAACGTAGGATTTTAACTGTTGTAAACCACTCTGAGCGAAGTAGATGTATTGGAAGAGTGGAGTAAGAATTTCTGTTTAAAGAAAGTAAACAGCTGATTAAAACAGTGAGGCAAGTATGGGAAACTCAAAGCAATAGGAAGGCAATGTTCCATTCTGGCACCCTTCCACTGCCTGATTTATCTTCTCCTTGATTATTTGGCAAATGTAGCAGAATGGACACCTGGTCAAACTAATCTTGACCTGGTGTTAGAAGCTTAGTATCCCAGTAAACCAAACGGTTCAACTGCAAGTTGCGTTAAAAATATTGTCATTGTTCTAGGACAGAATACAAACCAGATTTTTTCAGTTGCAGTGCTACGATAATTTAAAAAATAAAAATAAAAATCTCATCTTTGCCTTCTATACGTAAATAGTCACTGTATTTTGGTCACAGCAGAGTTCAAGCAAGAGGTGGGTGGGACTACCACTGGCATATGCAAATAATAGTGGATTGGTCAATCATCCTGATGACATAATGGTGGAGAGGTAGTGCCTTGGATGAGGACACGAAGAGGTGCATTGAGGAGTGTCATGAGCAGGGCAACAGTAAATCACACTGCATGAAGTTAGCTCTTTATTAAAGGAAACAAGGTCAGCTCAGGAGGCCAAGCCTAGTCAACACAGGAACTCATCCTGGCAGATCTTGTCCCCTATGAGGCAGTTGTGGGGACTGAAGTTCCCCATCTCCTCCTCCCTGGGTTCCTTTCCAAGTCATTGTGTCTGTCTTTGCTCCTCCCTCTTCACACCTCGTCTGTCTCTGGGAGACCAGAAGGGAGGGGAGCTGGTTGCAGCAGGAGCGGGCGACCCCTTGGCTTCTTCACCAGCCTGACTCATCTCTGCCTCTTGGCTCCCCTCCTCGCCAGCTTCCACTTCTGCCTCCGATTCTGGACTGCCCTCTGACACAGCCTCTTTTTTGCTCACTAAACCCTGTTGCTCTTCCAAGACGTCTGTCCCACCACCCTGATTCTGAGCCTTCTTTCCTTGGGGGTTCTCTTGGGGGGTTTCCCAGCTAGTGCCTCCCACCATTCCTCAGCATGCAGCCAGGGCATGACAGGGAGAGGGCTGGTCATGTTGAAATAGAAGGCACCTGCTGAATCTCTAATGGCAGAACATTCCACAGTACAGGGCTGATGAGACTAAAGCAGAACTTTCCAAACTTTTCATGTTGGTGACACACTTTTTAGACATGCATCATTTTGCAACATAGTAATTCAGTTTTAGGGATGCAGGTGGCGCTGTGGGTTAAACCACAGAGCCTAGGGCTTGCCAATTGGAAGGTCGCGGTTCGAATCCCTGCGATGGGGTGAGCTCCCGTTGCTCGGTCTCTGCTCCTGCCAACCTAGCAGTTCGAAAGCATGTCAAAGTGCAAGTAGATAAATAGGTACCGCTCTGGCGGGAAGGTAAACGGCGTTTCTGTGCGCTGCTCTGGTTCACATGCTGGCCACATGATCCGGAAGCTGTACGCCGGCTCCCTCGGCCAATAAAGCGAGATGAGAGCCGCAACCCCATAGTCGGTCATGACTGGACCTAATGGTCAGGGGTCCCTTTACCTTTACCTAATTCAGTTTTACTAGCAAACTGGAGGTGAAACTAACCCCTTTCCAGCCTCGGGAGGAACGCAGGGAGCATTCACACCACACATCCACACACTGCAGCCAACACACTAACATTTGCTGCCAAGGAGTGTGGTGGAGTCTCCTACTTTGGGGGTCTTTAAGCAGAGGCTTGACAACCATATGTCAGGAGTGCTCTGATGGTGTTTCCTGCTTGGCAGGGGGTTGGACTCGATGGCCCTTGTGGTCTCTTCCAACTCTATGATTCTATGATTCTATGTCATGACACACAGTTTGGAAAGCTCTGTACTAAAGATTTAATTTCTAGTTGTTGTCAAATGAGACTTGCCAATTTGAAGAAACAGTGCAATCCTATACATTCCTACAGTGGGGATTACTGTCAGGTAAGTGGGTCCAGGAATGAATGGTGTGCATTGCGGCTTCTCTCAATGAATCCTGGAAGCTGTATTTTGTCAACAGTGCTAAGAATTCTGTTAGCTTGTTGTTATTCATCGGGGGGACCAGGCAGGCAGGAGAGGAAGGAAGGTAAAGTCACACCAACCTCTCCTCCTTGTTCAGTTTGGGCTCGGTAATGAGTGCCTTTGGGAAGACTGAAAGAAGGCGGAATCACACCCATGAATTCCCCCTTCAAAGCAGAATAAGTACATTTCCCTAGAAAATATAGCACTCTGGCGTTTCCCCCCCCCCCTCCACCAGAGTTCCCTGCCTTGACACTAGTTCTTTCTACTTTGAAGTTTGATCTTCCTGAGCACATCTGCAGAATCTGCAGTTTGCAATGAGGGGAGCTTGTTAACTCTTCCTTATCGAAAGTGTTTATCTCTGGGAGTAGAAGCAATACAGGGGAGTGTGCTTCTCCTGGTTCAACAGTTTTAAACCAAAACATCTGATTTGGCTTGTGCTTCAAGACAAGCTTATTGATACTCAATCCTTATCTCGGCACAGGTGCCCCCTTACAGAATGAAGTGACCACAGGTCTCTGAAAATATAGTGTGACATAAAAACAGAATTCCCTGTAGGGAATCCTTGAAATAGATGATTTCACGCTTTCTAGACTTCCCGAGGGGAAAGTAGCCTAAGAAGGCTACCTCTTTTCAAAATTTAGCATTAAAACACCCAAGACAGAGTTTTAATGAGAAATTTTTGAGAGGGGTAGCCCTGTTAATCTAAGGTGATAGTTTAAAGTGTTTTTGTTTTTAATGAGAAATGTGATTTTAAAAAAATATATAGGACTGAAGGGAGGGCTGACAATTTGGTACATGTGGAGGGGCATTTGCATATCCAAAACACACGACTTTCCCTAAATTTTCCCCTCACACAGGGGTGTAGCATGGAGGGGCAGGGGCACCATAGCCCCGGCTGTACAATTTTGAGGGGGTGAAAACTACCCCCCCCCAGAATCCCCCTACTGCCCTGCCTGTTGCTGGGGGTCTCTGGGCTCCGGAGCCTGGCCTGACCTTGCCGACGCAACCCCAGCCCCTTTGCTGAATGACCGCCTGGCTAGTGTTGGGGGGGATGCACCCACTAAGGGGCACATTGGCCAGCCGGACTCCCCCTTGCATGGGTGGGTGGGCAGGTGGTACAGCATGACCCTGTGAACCCTCTGTGCCCCGTGCCTGCCCGGTGACGGCAAGAGCTGGGCTGGCACAGCAGGTTTTGTTCACCCTCCACACCCCGTCCTGCCACAGCTTCTGACACCGCTGCCTTCACAGAGCTACAAGTACCAGCACCCATAACAGACTACAGTTCTTGGGCTTCTTGGGGTGAGGAGTCATGTGCTTTAAATGTGTGCTAGGTGTGCTTTAGATATACAGCAGATCTGCTCATAGAGATGGGGAATCTTTCCCTTTACAGCCCTGAGTGACTCACTGGGTGGGGCAGCAGAATTTAGGTCTGTGGTTTCCTATTTCCATCCCTAGCAATTCCTGAGAATGGTACACATAGGACCTTTTGGCATGATGAGCTACTTTTTCCCGGTATGCTACTTATAATAAGCATTCAGCAGACATTGGGAAAGTCCCCTTGTTGCTTCACTGCATCACCTAAAATCCTGGCATGGATAGCCTTGATGTGGGCAACTGCTTCACTGTGGATTCATTTTCTTATTTCATGCTCAGAAAGCCAAACATCTCAGTTCTGCAGGGTCCCAGGGTATCAGCTGAGATGCTTGTACTAAGAAGGGCTAGCACTTGCAAGTGAGCAAGCCAGCTAAATGGCTCCCTTGATCTGTGTCTTCAGACCACAGCTGCTTCTGGATTTTGTCTCTTTCTCACCCAATGCATATAAAAGATTGAGAAACCAGAGGGTTAATTGGGCTTACAGGTAAATGAAGGGTTTTTTATGCAATGTACCGTATTTTTCGCTCTATAAGACGCACCAGACCACAAGACGCACCTAGTTTTGGGAGGAGGAAAACAAGAAAAAAACTATTCTGAATCTCAGAAGCCAGAACAGCAAGAGGGATCGCTGCGCAGTGAAAGCAGCAATCCCTCTTTCTGTTCTGGCTTCTGGGATAGCTGTGCAGCCTGCATTCGCTCCATAAGATGCACACACATTTCCCCCTACTTTTTAGGAGGGAAAAAGTGAGTCTTATGGAGCAAAAAATACGGTATATATCTAAATATAAGGTTAGCAGCATGACAATTGTTCAGAGAGCATCAATGTGAGTTTGAAGTAGACAGAGGAATCCAAGTTGGACAATATATTCAAAGAAAATATTAGCATAATTCACATATTATCTCTCAATTACCTTCTTGCTTTACCCATGCTGCATATGTGCTGAATATCAATAAAGGTAAAGGGACAGTCCTCAGGGAATGTGCAGGCGACCTTGGAACGGACAGCTCACGGAAGAACCCCGACCAAACCCAAGAGGAGGCGTGTAGTGGTGATAGGGGATTCCCTACTGAGGGGAACAGAAGCAGTGATCTGTGGGCCTGACAAGATGTCTCGGGAAGTGTGCTGTCTCCCCGGGGCTAAGATCCAAGATGTAACTGAACGACTGCAAGGAATCATAAAACCCACTGACAAATACCCCTTCCTCTTGGTTCATGTGGGAACCAATGACACTGCAAGCAATAGCCTCCAGAAGATCAAAAGAGACTATGAGGCTCTCGGCAGGAAATTGAAGCAACTAAATGCACAAATTGTCATCTCATCTGTCCTCCCAGTTGAACGACGTGGCCCAGGGAGAGAGGGGAAAATAGTGGAAGTGAACAGCTGGCTTCGCAAATGGTGTAAACAGGAACGGTTTGGATTCTTAGATCACGGACTGCAGTTTCTTGAAGATGGACTTCTGGCAAGTGATGGGCTGCACCTCACAACGGTTGGGAGAAATGTTTTTGCCAAAAATCTCAGAAACCTCATCAGGAGGGCTTTAAACTGACTAATGTGGGGGAGGGAGACAGTGCTCCTGAAGGTAGGAGCCTATCAATTAATGAAGATGATCATCCAAATGTCATAGACCAAATGGAGAAAACAGCACACGGACCTAGTGGTGGGAGGAAAAAATCCTTAAATAAGAGACACGGGGGAATGATTAATGGACTTCAATGTCTGTACACTAATGCGCAAAGCATGGGAAATAAACAAGATGAGCTTGAGCTCTTGGTACAGCAAACTAAATATGACATAATAGGCATCACTGAAACCTGGTGGGATAAGTCCCACGATTGGAATGTAATAATGGGGGGATACAATCTATTTCAGAGAAACAGACCAGACAAGAAAGGAGGAGGAGTGGCGTTATATGTCAGGGATGTGTATACCTGTGAAGAGATCCAAGATTTAGATCCTCAAAGCCAAAGTGAGAGCATTTGGGTCAAAATTAAGGGAGAGAAGAATAACAGAGACCTCATTGTGGGAGTTTACTATAGATCCCCAAGCCAAACGGAGGACATAGATGATGCCTTCCTGGAACAGATGGCCAAGCATGCAAAAGGAAGGGAGATAGTAGTAATGGGGGACTTCAATTACCCGGATATTTGTTGGACGTCAAACTCAGCCAAGAGCATAAGGTCAAACAGATTCCTCACTGGCCTTGCAGACAACTTCATTGTCCAGAAAGTGGGAGAAGCAACAAGAGGAACAGCCATTTTAGATCTGGTCCTAACCAATGTTGATGACCTGGTTAGTGGGGTAGAAGTGGAAGGATCATTAGGCGCGAGTGATCATGCTCTTCTGAAGTTTACTATACAACGGAAAGGAGCAGCCAAGCATACTAGGACTCAATTTCTTGACTTTAAGAAAGCCGACTTCATAAAACTTAGGGAAGTGCTGGGTGAGATCCCATGGACAACAATACTAAAAGGAAAGGGAGTTCATGATGGCTGGGAGTTTGTTAAGAGGGAGATACTAAAAGCACAACGTCAGGCAATACCAATGAGACGGAAACATGGAAGGTGCCTAAAGAAGCCAGGGTGGCTATCTAAAGAACTTTTAACTGAATTAAGATTAAAAAAGGATGTGTACAAAAAATGGAAAAGGGGGGAAACCACCAAAGAGGAATTCAAACAAATAGCCAGCACGTGTAGACACAAAGTCAGAAAAGCTAAAGCACAGAATGAACTCAGGCTTGCTAGAGAGGTTAAAAGCAACAAAAAAGGCTTTTATGGGTATGTTCGTAGCAAAAGGAAGAACAAAGAAACTGTGGGGTCACTCAGAGGAGAAGATGGTGAAATGCAAACAGGGGACACAGAAAGGGCTGAACTACTCAATGCCTTCTTTGCCTCAGTCTTCTCCGATAAAGAAAACAATGCCCGACCTGAAGAATTTGGAGCAAATGATTCAGCAAAGGAAACACAGCCCAGAATAACTAAGGAGATAGTACAAGAATATTTGGCTAGTTTAGATGTATTCAAGTCTCCAGGGCCAGATGAACTGCATCCAAGAGTATTAAAAGAACTGGCAGATGTGATCTCAGAACCACTGGCAGTCATCTTTGAGAATTCCTGGAGAACAGGCGAAGTCCCGGCAGACTGGAGGAGGGCAAATGTTGTCCCTATTTTCAAAAAGGGGAAAAGAGAGGACCCAAATAATTACCGCCCAGTCAGTCTGACATCAATAGCAGGGAAGATTCTGGAGCAGATCATTAAGCAAACAGTCTGTGAGCACCTAGAAAGGAATGCTGTGATCACCAATAGTCAGCATGGATTTCTGAAAAATAAGTCATGTCAGACTAACCTGATCTCGTTTTTTGACAGAATTACAAGCCTGGTAGATGAAGGGAACGCAGTGGATGTAGCCTACCTTGATTTCAGCAAGGCATTTGACAAGGTGCCCCATGATATTCTTGTAAAGAAGCTGGTAAAATGCGGTCTTGACTATGCTACCACTCAGTGGATTTGTAACTGGCTGACTGACCGAACCCAAAGGGTGCTCATCAATGGTTCCTCTTCATCCTGGAGAAGAGTGACTAGTGGGGTGCCACAGGGTTCTGTCTTGGGCCCGGTCTTATTCAACATCTTTATCAACGACTTGGATGATGGACTCAAGGGCATCCTGATCAAATTTGCAGATGACACCAAACTGGGAGGGGTGGCTGACACCCCAGAGGACAGGATCACACTTCAAAACGACCTTGACAGATTAGAGAACTGGGCAAAAATAAACAAGATGAATTTTAACAGGGAGAAATGTAAAGTATTGCACTTGGGCAAAAAAAATGAGAGGCACAAATACAAGATGGGTGACACCTGGCTTGAGAGCAGTACATGTGAAAAGGATCTAGGAGTCTTGGTTGACCACAAACTTGACATGAGCCAACAGTGTGACGCGGCAGCTAAAAAAGCCAATGCAATTCTGGGCTGCATCAATAGGAGTATAGCATCTAGATCAAGGGAAGTAATAGTGCCACTGTATTCTGCTCTGGTCAGACCACACCTGGAGTACTGTGTCCAGTTCTGGGCACCACAATTCAAGAAGGACACTGACAAACTGGAACGTGTCCAGAGGAGGGCAACCAAAATGGTCAAAGGCCTGGAAACGATGCCTTATGAGGAACGGCTAAGGGAGCTGGGCATGTTTAGCCTGGAGAAGAGGAGGTTAAGGGGTGATATGATAGCCATGTTCAAATATATAAAAGGATGTCACATAGAGGAGGGAGAAAGGTTGTTTTCTGCTGCTCCGGAGAAGCGGACACGGAGCAATGGATCCAAACTACAAGAAAGAAGATTCCACCTAAACATTAGGAAGAACTTCCTGACAGTAAGAGCTGTTCGACAGTGGAATTTGCTGCCAAGGAGTGTGGTGGAGTCTCCTACTTTGGAGGTCTTTAAGCAGAGGCTTGACAACCATATGTCAGGAGTGCTCTGATGGTGTTTCCTGCTTGGCAGGGGGTTGGACTCGATGGCCCTTGTGGTCTCTTCCAACTCTATGATTCTATGATTCTATGATTCTATGATTCTATGACCCCTGACCATTAGGTCCAGTTGTGACCCACTCTGGGGTTGCGATACTCATCTCGCTTTATTGGCCGAGGAAGCCAGCGTACAACTTCCGGGTCATGTGGCCAGCACAACTAAGCCGCTACTGGCGAAACAGAGCAGTGCACAGAAACGTCGTTTACCTTCCTGCCACAGCGGTACTTATTTATCTACTTGCACTTGACGTGCTTTCGAACTGCTAGGTTGGCAGGAGCTGGGACTGAACAACAGGAGCTCACCCCATCACAGGGATTCGAACCACCAACCTTCTGATCAGCAAGTCCTAGGCTCTGTGGTTTAATCCGCAGCGCCACCCGCGCCTCTTTGAATATCAATAGTCAGTGCTAATAGAAGCTCAGGAACCTGCATAAATTATACAAATTAATTCAAACATAGAAGTCTTGAGTTGTTTATTTTGTATACAGTTATTCTGCATCTTTCAATCATAGTGTACAGATACAGAAAATACTTCACACCTTCTGAGAATTCAGCACCACCCAAACATGGTGGTGGAATTCAAGGATTCTGAATTTTGCATGTCCAGTATAGAGATTGTATCCTTAGATTTACCACTGTTCAAGATGGAGTAGAATTTTGATTCCATTCACATTTAAAGGCAAACCTACCTAATTGGTAATTTCTGAAACAACGTGCGATCCAAAACACAGCCATCATGCAGAATTCAAACTTTCACAAATTTTGCAATGCAATTCCCCAGTCAAGTAATGTGTACAAAAATTCATATACTAAAGTGTACATAAAAGTGTATATGTTAGTGAACATAGCATACAAAAATGTTTTATATCAGGGGACATTGCTTTGCAAAACTATGTACATCGGGGACAATTGCATTCGAAAATGTGTATATTAGGAGAAATTTGCGCCAAAATGCCAATAAATGGCCATGAAGACTCTTTAAAAGAAAAATTGCAGACCGATGTGGAAACGTGGAGAACTGAATTTAAGATTGGAAAAATGAGAAACTGAAATCCATCCCTAGGCTCTACACTTCTTCAGCTTTGATCTTTTCACATAGGACATAGATTCAAAACTATGATCATGGCCTCACCTTTCAAGAGGGCTTACTTCACTTCCAACCCATCTTTGCCTGCATTCTAGCACAGAAACCAAAACAAAAGGCTAAGCAAACCCCTGTATCTTTAAAGTGCTAGTTCTGCTAAGCACTGCTATGCCCCATACCCAGAAGAAAAATAGTCAGGTCACTTTTGCATCTAAATTAATTCATAGCAAATTTGAACCATTTGTAATTAAACCATTGCACTGAATTGTACAAAGGCAAGAAGAATTATTGCTGCAACAGCACGCAGTCCTAGTCAGTCACTGCTAAAGTACATGTGATAGTGAAGCAACTGCTTTGACACTCTTATTTACTATGTGATGCATGTCCTGTGGGAGCTAAGTAAAGGCCTGGATTGGTAGTGAAGCAATCGGGATGAACCTTTTGCCATGCAGCTTATTTTAGTAAACCTCAATTTTACCCTCATAGTCCTATCAACAGGGGAATTATACGAATTATCCCCCAACTTGAGAAACTCCAGGTTCAACTAAGTGTTGTAATGCATGCTACACAATACTGTTTTTACAAGAGCAAAATAACATTTGAGATAGATTCCGAACGTTCCTGTGCCAGGGCAGAGAAACCTCTCTGCTGCAGGCTACAGATTTCGAATTGTCAACACTGCGGACACAAAACACACACATACACAAACACACTCTCTCTCTCTGTCACACGCACACACACACAGAAAGAGAAAGAGTGTCTTGGACTATACACTTTTAAAATGCTAAAATGTAAAAACATGCCTTTTGAATGTGGGTGGGTGGGTGTAAGAACAAATAGGGGTAATTTAAAATGCATCCCTCAATTTTGGACAAGAGGTTTCAAAAAAATAAAGAAAAAGTTATAAGCTGCTATTGGAAGCTGAGGGAGCATCCTTGCCTAGAGAACTCCATGCTAAAGATGTCCAATCTCAAGACCCTAAGGATCTAACAGTGCCAGAATTTGGAGCTGGCCTGACTTAGCTGATCTTAATGGGAACTTGTACATAGCAGAAGGAAATCCCTTAATAATGCAGTGCCCAAGCTGTGTTAACAACATCCTGAAAAACTCTTGAAAATGTAGTATGTCTTTCATGCTCAACTAGTCCTAAGCTCCTATAATGGAATGAAAATAATATTTGATACTGGACCTAGACAAGACACTGAGAAGCAACAGTCACTGGCTGCCTGCATGGAGGGCAGTGAACGTAGTTTCTCCTTGCCCATCCAGCATGATGTTCCCACCTCTGCCATCCATGTCTTTTCAAATGCCTGTACAACTCCCATCATATATTCAGAAAGAAATGGGGGAAAGGACTTGAGGTTTCCCAACCCATGAAGAATAAATCCCAATATATTTTCTAAGGCACCTGGGCTCAAACTAGCATAAAAGATGAACAGAGAAATCAAAGTCCTACCAAAGGAGATCAATATTTGTCTGGGAGATTCATAGCTGTCCATTCCTGAAAGGGTGTGCGTTTGTGGTTTTGTTGAAAAGATTTTATTGGAAATACTGTATGTGAAAAGCCTCTCAAGAAGAGCCATGAAAAAAGACGAGAACCATTCATTTCCTGTTTTGGAAAAAGCATTTCATCATAATTGTTAAATGCAGACTCCCTTCCCTGATCCTGTCGTTGCAAACAAAAGGTTAACGATTGATCTGATGCTTATGCGCTAATCTTTCCTTTACTAGTAAATGGGTTTTATAGCTCAGAGATTAATATGGATAGTTGTTGGCAAAGCTGCCCTAACTTGGAGTGTAGCAATCAAAGCATGGAAAGTGGGAAGTTGTCTTCTTTCCTGGTTTTGTGAGCTTTTTATTTCTAGTCTCTGTTCATCTCTTTTTTTGGCCTGTGCTGTATTACAGATTATACAGTAACAGATGCTACTCTTTCATATATATCAAGTTGTCCAAAGGTTTTGTTGCTGTTGTTTTTACAGTAGAGCAGGGGATAGTGGAATTGAGAAAAATGTTCATTGTGTTGCTATCCCATCTCTTGGTATGTGTGTGTTTTCTCTAGGCCAATGGGATGGACCAGTGGGTAACTGATTGTAGCAGCAATATGCAGGAAGGGTTTATTAGTTGCTTTTCAACCCATGGGAGAGGAATATGGATTTTTGGGGGTTCGCTGGTGCTGCCTGTATAAACACATAAATTGGTTTTTGTTGTTATTCAAAGAGATTGAGGTGGTGTACATGGCTCCCCAATTTCCCATTTGTTCCCCTCGCAACAAGCCTGTGAGTTATAAGGGTTATTCATTAAAGATTTCCCCTGACCCACTTCTGGTTATTGTAGGAGGGTGAAATTGCACATGTATAATGATACCTCTCTCCATAGGTAACGTGGTAATTTGTAGCTCTGAGTTCCTAATGGTTTCTCTGTTATGGGTGCTAACATGGAGTAACGTCTGATAATGGAACCAGTTGAATCCAGAGCGGTCATCAGCTTCCTGTACTTGAAAGGGCGCACACCATGGGAAACGTTCAATGAGATGAAAGGGACTATGGAGAGGATGCCCCATCGTAAGACGTAGTCAAGCACTGGCATCGTCAGTTCAAGTGTAGTTGGACTTTGGTGGAAAGGCTCCCATTCCTGGGTGACCACAGTCCACTATTGATGAAGACACCATGTGGCATGTCCGCCATTTTGGAGGATCGCCGCATAACCGTTTCCCAACTAGATGCAGATGTCAAGATCAGTGTGGGCTCTGTAGAAAAAATCATCCATGACCATTTGCACATGAGAAAGGTGTCCGCACTATGGGTTTCCTGGCTGCTGACGCCTTTCCAGAAGCAGGAATGAGTCAAATGCTCATGGGCTTTTTTGGCCATGTGTCATGAAAACCATGATGACCTCTTCGCCAGACTAAGGCCCCATTAGACTCAGGACAAAACATGGGTCCATTGTTATGACTCAGAGACTAAATCACACTTCAAACAATGGAAGCACTCTGCCTCACAACTGCCAAAGTAGGCCCATGTCCAACTGTCAGTGGGCAAGGTCAAGCTCATGGTCTTTTGGGACCAGTGCGAAGTAGTGCTGATGGATTTCCTGGCAAAGGGTACTACAATTACCGAGACATACTACGCTTCACTGCTGCAGAAATTGCGGAAGGCCATCAAAATTGAGAAGCATGGTATACTGACCAAAGGTGTCTGCCTCCTGCAGGATAATGCCTCGATTCACAACTTGCATGTTACTCAGATGGAAGCACGGTCCTGTGGCTATGAAATCCTTCCTCACCCCCCTTATTCTCCTGACCTTGCACCATTGGACTTCCACCTCTTTCCAACCACGGAGTTATTTTTGAAGGGCAAGCTTTTTCCAGACGATGAAATGCTGATGTCTGACAAGTTGTGGCTTCTGAAGCAACCTGCCAACTTCTACAGACAAGGTCTCCACAGCTGCATAAAGCGATGGGACAAGTGTTTGACTCTTGCTGGTAGCTATGTAGAGAAGGACTAGTAACTGTGCCCAGTTTCATTTGTCTCAGTCCATGGGAAGCACGTCAGGGGAAATCTTTAATGAACGCCCCTCGTAGGTTAGGCTGAGAGATGGAGGTTCAGGTCCACAGATAAGTTGTAAGACCCAAGATGCTGCAGACAATTGGCAGTGTACGTTCAAAATTACTGACAGGAATTCTCATCTGCTTCAAGACAGGGAGAGGACGGTGGGGGAAAGGGGATTTTTCTATTAAATACAGAGAGCACCCTAAAATTTTGTCTAGAGATCCTTTAATATTTTGACCATTTGCTCCTCTGTTGGATACCATCAGATTCTCAAAATTTTGCTTAAAGCAGCAAAGCTGTTATATCGGCTCTTGATTCTCCTGCCTCCAAACTTTTGTGGATAACAAAGAGAAGAAGCAAGCAAAACTGCTGAATTGAAAACTTTAAAAACACACTAATCTATCTAGAATGCACTGTGTTCTGGCCCATAGTTTTTTAGGGGAAAGATAAGGATCAACTAGCTCATATTATTCCTCCCACCTAATAAACTATTCTTTCCTTTCTGCCTGCCTACCATGTACTAATACTCAGAATAACTGTTCTATATCTCTATTGCCATAATTTGTTTCCATTGGGAGAACCTCAGCTGTTCTGTGCCGGTGCTGTTTTTAAACACAATTGGGAAAAATTCTTAAGGCAAATGGTCTCCTATAGTCCAATATATAAATTACGTTCATGGGAGTAGGATTAGGAAAGTAACTTGATGGTTGGTCAAATAGCTGGGCCCTTAATTCTTATAGGATTGCAAAGGAAACCATTTTGACTAAACATATGTTGCACCATGAAAATCAAAATCATAATATTCCAGAGGAATAAGGCACCACCTCATTGGGTGGTTTATTTTATTCCAGAGGAAAGAAGCTTGATCAACTGAATATGTTGCACAGTATTTCTGAGTAGAAAAATCAGTGTTTGTTAATTATACATAAACAAGAAGTCCCCAGCAATTTCATGAATATTGCAATGCTACCCCACTGGTGTCTGGAGAGTGGGCCAGAGGCAGAGCTGAAGGACCTGCTGGATCCTAAGTCAAGCCAGTTCCTAGAAAAGAGTCTGATCTGGACCTGGTGCAGCAAAAGCCACAGCTATATCCACCTCCACATTTTGCCCCGGTTGATGTGAGCAGCAGGGCTCAAGATGCCATGGCGGTTCTGCCTCTTCAGTCCCCTGGAGGAAGTTAGATTTGCTCTGCCCATCAACCTAACATTATTTATTTAGCAAAATCTGTATGCCACTTAATCAATCAATCTCTGAGGGGTTTATGCAAGATGTTATAAAATATTCATTTATAATAGCAATAAAACCAACCCATACAGCCTCTCCATCAATGCTGAGCTGGACAAGTGTATTGGCAAGGCTGCTTTGGCAATGGCTCGCTTCTTCAAAAGGGTATGGCAGAATGAGATGTTAGCGACCGATACCAGCATGAAGGTCTACCAGGCTTGCGGTTGAGCATGCTGTTTTATGGTAGTGAGTTGTGGGCAACTGACCACTGCCAGGAGCAACGCTTCGATACCTTCCACATGCACTGTGTCAGGAAGATTTGAGTCATCACATGGCAGGACACGGTCTCAAACAAATATGTGCTCTCCCAAGCTCACATTCCCAGCACGTTCACACTTCTGTCTCAACGATGTCTACACTGGCTTGGTCATTGTGGCGTTTGCCCTCCTAGGTGGGTCATAAGGAAAGGGTTAAATGAGTGTGAAGTGATTGGCCAGTGGGAACCCAAGGGGAGGAGTTAGAGTTAGACTTGGAGTCGTTGGGAAGTCAGTTGGGAGTTGGAGAAGGAAGAGGGAGGATAAGTCTGTGGGTTGGTCTAGTTTTGATGTGAGAGAGTGAGAGAAACTGTTAGGAGGAGTCAGATAGACAGTTGGTATAATCAGTTAGAAGTTATTAGGAAGGTATAGAGTAAGATTAAGAAACTGACAAGAAAAATTATCTGAAACCATAACCTTGTTAATGCTTATAAAATAAACTTGCCTATTTGATTTAATGTTAACAACTGTCTGGACTCCGTGTGTACCCTAGAGAAATGGGTTGGTGGCAGCGGGGCAGCAATCACAGTGGTGGCACAGGGATCAATAGACCGTCAAACGTCCGGGGACCCTGTGTGATCGCCACAGTCATGTCCACAGGAAGATGGCAGGATCCCCAAGGACGAGCTCCATGAGGAGGTAGCTTCAGGCCCCCCATAACTGTTGGAATACCAACTCAGTGTTACAAAGATGTCTGCACATGGTATGAAGGCTGGCAAAATCAACCCCTTTGTGTGGGAATGTCTTGCAGATGATTGCAACAGCTGGAGACAGTAGGTTGTGTATTCACAGCAGTGACCAGAGGAGGAATAACTGCTGGCAGCAGCACAGAAAAAAGAAACGCCACGATGCATCTGCAGCAGCACAATTGGACGCCTTCATCTGGCCCAGCTGCAGCAAAACATGTCTCTCCCATATCGGTTTCTACAGCCAAAGCAGGCAATGTAACTCTCCAATGGTTTGACTTCTCCCCCAAAGGAGCACTCCTTCCCGAGACAGACACAAAAAATGAAGTATTTGAAAGCATTTTCTGCATTTAATTAATGAAGACCATTAGGCAAAGCAGTCCTAAGAGGTAAGTATCCCAAGGCAAAATGAATTAAAACCTAAAAAACAAAACAAAACGGGGAAAGAAACGGGGAATATAATCATAGCATACAAAGCCAAGCCAAGCAATCATAAAAACAAACCTTTTAAACAACCCTGCCAGATGGCACAGTGCATACCAGGGCACATTTACCTTAATTTACAATATCTGAAAAGTCAGGTTTTCATGCTGAAAAACATAGCCTTGCTTCTCCCTCAGAGAGGGCAGTCAGGTGTCTGGCATGCAGCCAGGATAACAGCAAGAAGCTCTGCGAGTCTTTTTCACGTTTTCTGAAAACTGTTCATAATGACCCTTGCAGCTCAGTCCTGTGCATATTTACTTCGATGTAAGTCTCCTGTGTTCAGTTGTGCATACAGGTATATATTATTCTATTTTATTATTGTCATTTAGGTACTGTCTGCTAACAATGTCATCTAGGTGCTCCCCAGAAATTAAAAGAGAAATAACAGAATATATAACATTATATAACAGCATAACATTGTAGCAGCAGATATAACATTAAAGCAGTCAACAACAAGAGTACCCAAAATCAGATCCTTCTAATAGATCTTTTTTTTTAAGCCTGGGGGAAAATGTCAGGTGCACATAAGAGCATCTGCTTGGGAAAAGCACTGCAGAGATTGAGCATCACAGCTTTTGAGAAAACCAAACAGGAGTTTTAAGCAAAGAAGACAGTATCTGAAAGGTACAATACCACAGCTGAAAATCCAAGAGAAGAATCTCATTTAAAAATAAATGCACTTCATAGTTCTGTTATACCCAGCAATATTAAAGTGAACATCCACATTGTGGTGAATGTTTCTGTTGACATTCATGTGCAAATGCTGATCTTCCTGAAGCATTTAGCTGAATGTCTGAAAATAAACATGTATTTCTCCACCCTTTGTCAATATTCACTTCTGTATCAAAAAACAATGGGAGAATGACATAGGCTATGAGATTAACCCCACTCAATGGACCAGAATGTGGTCTAAACCCCCCCTTTAAATCCATATCAGCAAAAAGAAAAGAACTCACTCTGAAACTCACCTACAGGTGGTACCTAACACCAAGAAAACTAGCGCTAATACACCCAGGAACCTCACCAAAATGCTGGAGAGGGTGCACCTCCACAGGCACATACCTCCACATGTGGTGGGAGTGTCCCAAAATCCAACTATTCTGGACAACAGCCATACAAGAAATATGTAAAATAACTAAGCAAGTACTAGACATCACCCCAGAATTGGCCCTACTAAACATCTTCCAAGACAACAATGCCCATTTACACCACAAAGAACTCATAACCCACCTACTTTCAGCAGCCAGAAACACCATAACCAGACACCGGAGAGACCTGTCAGGAGTAAGCATGGACCAATGGTACCAAATAGTATGGTAAACAGCCTTACTAGAAAAATTAACCAATGAACTGAAACTGGTGCGGGGACAAATAGAGGAAGACGCCTTCACCCCAGTATGGATCCCCTTTATCACATACACAGCCCAACAAGACAATGACAATAATCCACCAACAGCATACAAATCAATATGGCTAACCTGATCCAAAACACCCACCTCACTCACACATGAAAACAAAGATCACCACAGCCAATCACAAACAAACAACCACACCCTAGGCCAACCCCAACCTCTCTCACCACCAAAGGAACACAAGTAAACAGCACAAGCAACGCTGACACCAAACCCTACATACATTAAGCATAATAGAAACATCGCCACCCGACCCCACCCCCACCCATCTTCCCTTCCTCCACCCCCTTTTTTTCTTCTCCCCCTAATGTCTCAACAAATGAAACAGATTTATAAAAATGTTACACGGAAAAAATACGAGACATTACACTTACTTATGTAAAACAAGAAAATCTTTAATAAAAAAGAAAAGAAAGAATATTCACTTCTGTATTTTCCAATCACATTTAGTTGATTCTTAATATATAATGACGTATCAATGAATTCTTCAGGCCTACAAAAAGTCTGTGATTCACATGAGTGCTGACATTTATCAGACTTTGGATATTTGCTGGAACATCTATAAATCATACAGATATCAATCAATGTGTTATAGGATATATAACCATATATGGAAAGTTTGGGAATGTGAACCTTCAGCTAATTAATTGCATTTATGAATTGCTTCATAATTGAATAATGTAATACTCTTGACTAAAAACAGCAGTTCTTGGTATTTCTTATTCATGTGTTGGAAAGTTGGCAACCTATAAATAAACTCATTAATGAATGCATTTGCTAGGCAAGGACATTTCATATAATTGCTACATCAGCCTAGCGTTTCCTATCTCCCCTTACTTTACAATTTAATTTTGTCTCTTGCTATAGGCTACTAGACCAAAACCAAATAGTGAAGGTTAAATCACAAAAGCTAATGGAGCAAACCGATTGCACTTCTGCAATGCCATTTAAACAAATGGCAGCTACAGCAACAGATGGCAGCCAAGAAGAGAATTTATGTAGTGCCTCTTTCTAATGTTGCTGTGCAGTTACTGCTTTTCTTTACTCCAAAAGCACTGTAGCATTAACCAAATGTAAGAATGAAGAGGGATGGGTTTATTGAAAATATATACCTCCTCCGCGTACTGTCCGTAGGAGAGCTCTTTTAAGCATTACCAGTACGCTTTAAAGCTCTCTGTTGTTACTTCTTTAACTCAGTGATTCATACTGTTGCATTTGCTCCAGTTTTCCGAGCAGTGAGAAGTTCCGGGGTGCAGTGCCTACTCACATTTGGTGGCTTATTGGCATTTTGCAATATTTGCATTTCTTTACAAATATACAGGTTGATCATGGATGGAGGTGAACAGCTTAAATACTCTTTAACAGGCCCAAATTTGGTTCTTCCACACTGGATCTCTAGGGAGGCAGCCAGCACCTTAAGGGGCTTACAAACCCTGAACTCAGCTCTCTGCATCTCTGTCTTTCTCCCCGTGGGTTGCCGTATGTCCTCTTTTTCCAGGACATGTCCTCTTTTACATGGGTACGTGAAATGAGAATTGTCATAGCAATCCATAATTAAAAGCAGAAGTCGGCAAATGTGTCCTCTTTTTTGCTCTTCAAAATTTGGCAACCCTAAATAACAACAACAACAACAACAACACAGTGGTACCTCAGGTTACATACGCTTCAGGTTACATTCGCTTTAGGTTACAGACTCCGCTAACCCAGAAATAGTACCTCGGGTTAAGAACTTTGCTTCAGGATAAGAACAGAAATCTGGTGGCACGGCAGCTGCAGGAGGCCCCATAAGCTAAAGTGGTGCTTCAGGTTAAGAACAATTTCAGGTTAAGAACGGACCTCCAGAACGAATTAAGTTCTTAACCCGTGGTACCACTGTAATAACAACAACAACAACAACAATATTTATACCCTGCCCATCTGGCTGGGTTTCCCCAGCCACTCTGGGAGGCTCCCAACTGAATATTAAACAGAATAAAACATCAAATATTTAAAACTTCCTTAAACAGGGCTGCCTTCAGATGTCTTCTAAAAGTCAAATAGTTGTTTATTTCCTTGACATCTGATGGGAGGGCATTCCACAGGGGAGGCGCCACCACCGAGAAGGCCCTCTGCCTGGTTCCCTGTGACCTCACTTCTCACTGTGAGGGAACTGCCAGAAGGCCCTCGGTGCTGGACCTCGGTGTCTGGGCTGAACGATGGGGGGTGGAGACGCTCCTTCAGATATACTGGGCCTCTCATATTACATTATCCATCCTCCTATAGTGTGGACAGAGAGACACAACTCAAGAGTTTGGGAAGGGAAGGGACTGTGCTGGCTTATACAACTGAGAGGCAGATATCCAGTTCAAGCCAACCAATTGGTTATTTTATTCCCAGCAGCAAGATTCAGGAGGAAACTACCAGGAGTTTTGTACCTATTGAGAGCTTGGTTTGGGTGTGACAGAAGAATCAAAGAGCCTGGTTTCAAACTCTTCTGCATTATAATAGAAGATATCACAGAAAAGGCCTTGGGGAGTTTGGTACAGACATACCGGGGAAGAAAACCCTCTTTGTCAGTGGGATAGCATCTGGAAAGTTAAACAACTGCTGTCAGTTTCTATGCCCCTCAGAGCAGAGGCGGATTTAAGGAATCACAACTATGATGTACTGAACTAAGTAGAATGGAAGGCAAGAGGGATGGGGGGGCATGTGCCAAATTTTGGCATATTTTTGGGGTAAACAATTGCTAAAACACCAAACAAAATAAATGCTACTTTCACTGTTTGACTCAGTGGTGGGTCGTAATAAGGATTTGATTAGATTCCTGTTAGTTGCTGCCAGACTTATAACACAAGTGTAGAAGAACAATAGGACTCTTGCCATGGATTTCTAGTACAGTACGCTTTGGAAATTTGCCATTGCAGGGAAGCTTACGTATTAAAACCATGTCATCAAGAGACAAACAAAACAGGATGCCTTTTTAGCAGAATGGAGCACATTTATTTTTCATACAAATAACGCTAATAACATTTTCAGCCCATTATGTGACAATTTTGAAAAAATCATTAAGGATTCAAGTTTCTGGGGAATTAGCATCCGTTAATGTTGTTTATAATGTCTTAAGTCACTCTGACGAATATGATTATTTTCTTCTATATTAGACCCATTAAGAGAAATAATATTACATTAGCTCAGCTGTTGGGCCATTATAATTGTGATACCTTTTCTCTGGCCCAGAAATTTATTTGTTCATTGGGTTTTTTCCCTGTTTAATCCATGTAAATAATTGTAATTCGCAATAATTTTGTAAAATAAATAAAATACAGATTATCTGTTTTGATCGTGATCACCTCAAGGAATCACTTGAGCCATCACTGAAAAGTTTTTATCTAAAGGAAGGTATGTCATGCATAACGAAAAATCAAACATTTCAATAGGGGCAGCAGATATTTTTGACAAGAAAATTAAGAATTCATGTAACCCTGTTGGAATCAAGAGACTGTCTACTTTATTGCTAGAGATTAAGTGGCTTCTTTTTGGAATCATTTTCACTAGTCAGCGGATGGGAGGTTTCTTTGATCTTATGTGGCTGAAACTGATTCATCCTGTTAATTGCTGTGTTTGAACTGGGTTAGCAGGAATTTTCTGCAAGTTGCAGTGCAACTATCTTTTTAGCTGAAAGGTTGGTAAACTTCTGTACATCCATTGCAGAGAATCTCAACAGAAACAATAGATCTGCATTAATTTAACACACAGGTATTTCCAGGAAAACTCAGGTTTTCCTAAGCTGAAGGAAGAGAGAATCTCATTTTCACTTACTCATCTTTTCTTTCTTGAGAAAAATGTGCTCTGCATGTTTCAAAGCTGAGCCCTGGTTCCAAAGCAGAATCAGGCTTCAAATTAATTTGGGACTAGGTGAAAATGGAATTCTCAGGTCCTGATCTAATTGCCTGAAGAGCGTGGGGTTCCATGGAGAAGGGGTGGTGGCGGGAAGTGGGGTGTTTGCACCCCAGTCCTAAATATATCTATTTATTTTAATACACACAGTCACATCCACCCATCTAGTCAGCAAGAGTTTTAGAGTGTGTTCTGAGACCTATCCTATTGGTAAAGTTTGTCAACAGCAACTTAATAGGTCATATACAAGAGCTATGGAGGAAAACTAACAGAAACTGTACCCTACAATATCAACAGTTTTGCATTGTGGGTCACATGACCTTGATATTCATGGTGAGACCAGTATCGCAGGAAGACATTTTATTTGAGGCAGGGGATGATTTTTGTTTTATTTTTTAAAAATGACACAGGTAGGAAATGCTAAGCACGCATGTTTAAGAGTGCCCAATGGGTTAACAAGGCTGTGCAACCAATTTTTGAGGGAATATGTTGTTGGGAAGGCTAAGGCTTCCATGAGATTCTCAGTCTTAGAAGATGGAACAGCGGATACTTCTGGCACTGAACAACTGCCTTCAACTTTTATTGCTTGTCTTGTGATCAAATATTCTTTGATTAATGAGCCAGTCTCCCAAACTCTGCAGTCTGTGAGGTTAGATGTGATGGACATGAAAGAATATATAGAGGATTGCTGGAAATACTGGAATACAGAGAATCTAGTGAGGAGACTTTAAGCACTATAACAGAATATAAGACATTGGCAGATGAAGTGGTTTGTAGAGTATTTAGACAAAACCAATCTGCCTTTAATTTGCTATAACTGCATCATACCCTCCAACATTTCCCCAATGAAACTAAGGACATTCTAAGATAAAGTGGGACATTCTAGGATCAAATCAGAAACTGGGACGTCTTCTCTAAATCAGGGACATCCCTGGAAAACAGGGACATTCGAAGGGTCTGCTACAAGCATCTCAGATACACCACATTAAAAACTTTCAAGCCCATGTCAACTTTATTCAGGAATTTTACAGATCGGAAAACATTGGGGATGTATCTGTTGCTTAGTATGAAGAAGAAGAAGAAGAAGAAGAGTTTGGATTTGATATCCCGCCTTTCACTCCCTTTAAGGAGTCTCAAAGCGGCTAACATTCTCCTTTCCCTTCCTCCCCCACAACAAACACTCTGTGAGGTGAGTGGGGCTGAGAGACTTCAAAGAAGCGTGACTGGCCCAAGGTCACCCAGCAGCTGCATGTGGAGGAGCGGAGACGCAAACCCGGTTTGAATTGAGGGCAAAAATACACCCACCATTGCATCATATATGCATGTGCATGTGCAACTCATACATGCTGTCTGTGGTATCCACTTTAAACACCCTAATTGCTCTGGCCAGTGGATATCTTCGGGAGCAAATGCTCCCATAAGAATTTCCCTTCAGTATGAAATCAGTCGAGGTCCTGCCTTAGGCCGTGGTGGACTTTGGGGCCTCAAAATCCCCTCCCCCCGCTCTCACCTTCCATTCTACATAATAGTTTTGGCATCCCTGGTCGCATTTGCATAAATCTGCCTCTGATTTAAGTCCTGTTATGTACTGAAGTTCCCACCCTGGGTCAGCAGGGGGATACTGTAGATAGTTATGCAAATAAGGGATCGAAAGTGACGTTCAGTGATTGGATAGTTTTAGAAAATTGTTGCAGTTACGTTGTACTGGAGCTCTATATAAGCAGGCTGACTGAACCCTTCAGTTCAGTTCTGTTCTGGCCTGTGAATAAACAAGAGCTGTTTGAAGAATCGCTGTGTCGTCTGATATGTCCACTCACAACTTAACAGGTTCCATTGTATCTGGAGGCCAGACTGGCTTCTGCAAGAAGCAGGACTTACTTCATTGTCGCCAAAGAGCTGTAGTATAAACTTCTATGGGGACTTCCCATAAGCATCTCACTGGCACTGCGAGAACAGAATACTGGATTAGATGGGTCTTTGGCCTGATCCAGCAGGGCTCTTTTTACTTTCTTATGGGCTGTGCAATTCACTCCTTCCCTTCTGGCATTCTTCGGGTTGAACTGCATAGCTCTGCGGTTGTTGTTTCATTTAATTTTTTAAGTTTTTGCTTGGTTTGTAATTTTGCTGTTAATGCATTTTTTAAAATTGCTATTGTTGTTTTGACTTACTTTGATGTAAACAGTTTTGAAACCCCTTTAAGATAAATGGTGGCATTTAAAGGGCGGATATAAATTTAGATGCTACTGCATCTGAATTTACAGCAGCAGCAGCACCACCAAAATATTCTAAGCAGGAACCCCCTCCCCATTGTTTAAATGCCGCTTGGCTATGGACTCCCATACATATGATACAAATGCTTAGCCCTAAGCTGCCTTTTAAACAGAGGTGTTTGTTACGCTATTTCTCCATTAAACTGTGAAGCCTTACAATAATTGTTCATGTTAATAACCTTAAAGTGTGAAAGAGAACATAAACTGCCAGAATTTCAGATTCTGTTTCTTTTATGTTTGTTCTTTTTTTGTGTGGGATTATATAGTTAATAAAAAGAGTGCACCTCATTTCATACACACAGGAAGCAAAATATTGATTGTTGGCAAATAAATCTCCCTACAATAAATATTTTGCTATTTTAAATACAGTTCTTAGAGCTTTTGCTTGAGTAACACTCCCCCCCGGCTTTTAAGGCAATTCATTCCAATTTTGAAAGTATCATCTGACTATTTATTTATCATTTAAAGCATTTTTTATTTTTTACCATAATGCTTGCCTTTATGATTTACACAAAGTCAAGGAAAAAAAGGTAGTCCTTGCCTGCAGGCTTACAATTTAAAGTACATGGCACAGAAGGAAAAGGTGGAGAGAAGGGAAGAGGAAGACAAGCATTCACATACCAATTATTAAAGGTACCTAAGCCCTGTTCTAGCAATGACAAACCTAGACAGCATCTTAAAAAGCAGAGACATCACCTTGCCAACAAAGGTCTGTACAGTTAAAGCTATGGTTTTCCCAGTAGTGATGTATGGAAGTGAGAGCTGGACCATAAAGAAGGCTGATCGCTGAAGAATTGATGCTTTTGAATTATGGTGCTGGAGGAGACTCTTGAGAGTCCCATGGACTGCAAGAAGAACAAACCTATCCATTCTTAAGGAAATCAGCCCTGAATGCTCACTGGAAGGACAGATCCTGAAGCTGAGGCTTCAATACTTTGGCCACCTCATGAGAAGAGAAGACTCCCTGGAAAAGACCCTGATGTTGGGAAAGATGGAGGACACAAGGAGAAGGGGACGACAGAGGACGAGATGGTTGGACAGTGTTCTCGAAGCTATCAGCATGAGTTTCACCAAACTGCGGGAGGCAATGGAAGACAGGAGTGCCTGGTGTGCTCTGGTCCATGGGGTCACGAAGAGTCGGGCATGACTAAACGACTAAACAACAACAACAACAAGCCCTGTTCTGGTACTTAGTTTAGGTATTAAAATCGTGGGAGGCCATTCCCCCTGAAAAGTACAAGTACTACACACTATGTAATATGCTGTTTTAATCTTACCGCTGTCAATTCCCTTGAAAACTAGACTCACTGCTTCCTTCCCCAGCTCAATGTCCTCATATTTATGACAAATATGAGCACATGGAAAGAAGCTTAATCTATAGGGGGGATTTTTTTTTGGGGGGGGGGAATATTGCACCACAATATCTATTTTTTGTGAAAAATTACAGGTATTTGTAAAAACTGGAACCAGACTGGAATAGAACTTTAGGCATGCTGGCTGTCAACCTTTTTCTATAAGCTCAGATGACATTAACGAAACACTGAAAAAGGAAGCAGAAAAGTTAATTACAAAAGAACATTAGGACTGCTTTTGGAATTCGGCCAATGCACCGTTAGCACGCTCCCCCCCTTCAAGGAGATAATATTAATTCAAAATAGTAATGAGGTTGTTTTTTTCTTCTTCATCTGCCACACAACTAATCCATAGCAAAAAAGAAACACCAATTAATTCACACTTTTCTCTTAAAGCAGCAGCAAAGGAAGCAAAGTGGTGTGAGGGGGAGGTCAGTCACAGCTAGCTTTATTCAAAAAAATCTCCTGTGTAAACAAATAAATATTAAATAATCGCTTTTATTTCAGTAATATATATTTCATAGAACCATGCAATCATGTTGAGGACAGAGGCCTTAAGGAGGAGCACAAGGCGCTTGCCAAAGTAAAGGCAATTTGCTAAGCACAGCCAATCTCTGGAACCAACTCAGGTGCCCCCTTTGTTGGGACTGAGACATGACTTACAGAGCAATATTTAATCCAAAGAAGGTTCAGTCATTTCATTCCGAACTCTCTGCCAACTATTGCTTCAAAGAGAATTGCATAATATTTGCACAAAAGGCACTGAATAATACCTGCATAGAGCACCACTCATCTCAATGATCTTACAGGTCTATAAAGATGTAGGCGGTCTTTTAGAAAACCTGTTCCTGAGTTGTTCAGGACTTCATATGTTAACAAGAAGACCTTGAACATAGAGTGGTAGGTGATCAGCAGCCAGTGTAGTTCCCTCATTGCATATGGAATATGCGCACATCTAGGGGACAGGGGTGCCAACTTGAATAACATATTGTGGAGGGCCAGGTAAGCCCCAACCCATGTAATCAATCACACCCCATTTGAATGGGAATGCCCATCAACTTTGTGGGTGCCTGGCCCCCTAAAATATTTTATTGTGGAAGCTGAAGCCCTCACAGTCCCTAGACATTGGCTCCTATGCTAGGGGTTGTATGGGGTGTTAGGGTAAGGGTAGTGCTTCTTGAGAGCCAGTGTGGTGTAGTGGTTAAGAGCGATAGACTCGTAATCTGGTGAACCGGGTTCGTGTCTCTGCTCCTCCACATGCAGCTGCTGGGTGACCTTGGGCTAGTCACAGTTCTTTGAAGTATCTCAGCCTCACTCACCTCACAGGGTGTTTGTTGTGGGGGAGGAAGAGAAAGGAGAATGTTAGCCGCTTTGAGACTCCTTCTGGTAGTGATAAAGTGGGATATCAAATCCAAACTACTACTACTACTACTACTACTACTCTTCTTCTTCTTCTTCTTCTTCTTCTTCTTCTTCTTCTTCTTCTTCTTCTTCTTCTTCTTCTGGGACACATCATGCTCCTTCTGGGGTAGTTTGTCCACGCTTGGTCCATACCCTGCACTCAGCTCTCACCTGTGGCTCCTAGAAGCATGTGACAGCAGCCACACAGCTTCAACTTGCTGGCTAAACCAGGTGAGGGTAGCCAATGGGTCTCATACCCTTGGTAAGTTAGGGATGCGAAGACAGGCTCTGGTGGATTGAGCAGACGACACCAATAGTTGATCCAACGGTCAAGGAGATGGTTTCTGCACATGCTGTAGAGGGAACTGAGGGGCTGATGGGGCTCATCAGCCTGGGAAAGTAGCCCATCTAAAGCTCTGCTGCCTTGTGGTATATCTTCAGGAGAAGAAAAGGCTAAGGAGTAAACCCTATACAAATCCAGAGTGGAGTCCCTAGGGTGGTTGGATGGAACCTTGTATGTGTCCTTCTGGCAACACTTGCAGCCAAGCTGGTGGCAAACATACTGCTGTTTTCCTTTGAACCACATCAGCAAAGTTGGGGGGGGTGACTTGTCATCTGGGCAGTCCAGGACCTCCATACACACTGCCCAGTCTTGCACCCCAGCAAAATGCAGCAAAAACAATGTGGGAGGCAGCAGTTACGAGTTTCTGAGTTACCGGTCTCTGGAGCCATAGCAGATGCTGTGATTCTCCAGCAGTTTGACTTTAGTCCTGGCAGCAAACTGCATTGTCTCTTGAGACAGATGGATGCTGACCACAACAACAAGGTGCACACAACAAAGCAATGATATCTGTGCATCATTGACGGTTATGTGATCATCTAAAGCAAATATCCCCACAAAATGTAATGCAAATGAGCAACTGCCGAGTAAGTAAAGGTTTCTTCCACTTTGGCAAAAATCGACCCAATCTAATTGAAAATGTAATAGAATTTGATGGAACTTAAAACTTTTCTGATTTCCCACTGGAAACTCCAATTGCATCATTGGACTAAACTTTTTTTTTTAACCATTATTTACTCTGAGACCCCTTAGTGGTTTTCCCCTGCTGTTTCTTTATTCTGCATACAGAAGGTATCCAGCAGTGGGACAGGAAAAAAGGTAATTTTTGGACAGCTACCATGCTGCCACCAAAACTCTGGAGAATGGGGGTGGGGACCCCCACAAAGCAGATTTTAGCCAAAGCAGATTTTGAAGGGGAAGACAGAATCACTAAAAGAAACCTTGCTTCCTTCCTCATTTCTCACTTGCTGAATTTTGATCATTTTTGCATCGGCTTCTTCGCGTTTTTCATGCGAGCATTCTACTGCTGCTTGTCTGTCTCTTTTGTGTTAATTTAATCAGCTTGTATTTTACCCAATCATTTCTTCTAATTTCAGTGTTCAGTGCCATCACTTAAGTAGCCAAACTGGTACTGTCTGTGCAAAGAGAGAGGTATCGGTAGGCTTGTGAATGCCCCAATGTTTTCAGAAGTACAGAAAATCTGGTGTGTGGGGGAGGAAGCCTAAGCAGTCCAGTGAGGGCTAAGTAGCCATGAAATGTTGGCTCATTGTTGGGGGAATTTGCTTCAGGGGTTAGCATTTCTTATTTCCACCTCTCCTGGCTTATAGACTCTGTCATCCACATTTTTTTAATTTTTATTTTTGCTACATCTTCATACTCAAATGATCCTCAAATCTATTCAGTTCTGATATAATTAGATCACCAGTAATGACCTCGGGTTTAATAATAACATCAGCTTCTCCAGGCCTAGGCTCCATTTTTAATTAAAAGTATTTAGTTATATTACTCTTCATTTTTATTTTTAACACAAATAAGCACAGGAAGTCATGAAGGGAAGGAAAATACTGAAACATTTCCTACATCTTTAACATTTTCCATAATTCAATGAATAATGATGATAAATCAACAAATTCTTCAGATAAATAGGCAATAATTAATGCAGAATCATAATGAATGATGGTTGCATTAAATCATTAATCAAATAATCAGCTTGTCTCGCATTCTACCAATACCTGCCAATAGACCATCAGTAGCATCTAAATAGGCTGACATGAGCTCTATCCAATAACAGATAGGTAGCCGTGTTGGTCTGCCATAGTCAAAATAAAAAGAAATTCCTTCCAGTAGCACCTTAAAGACCAACTAAGTTAGTTCTTGGTATGAGCTTTCGTGTGCATGCACACTTCTTCAGATACACACGAAAGCTCATACCAAGAAGTAACTTAGTTGGTCTTTAAGGTGCTACTGGAAGGAATTTTTTTTTTATTTTGACTATGGCAGACCAACACGGCTATCTATCCAATAGTGACATAGAGAGGTTCTTCTCATACAAGATGAAGCATTCAGTTTCCACAAATCCCATTTACCTGCTGCAGTCTTCTATGTTCTGGGTAGCCACTCAACTTTCCAGGAGGTGGCAAAGACTGCAGTTGTGGGGGGAGGGGGATAGCTGAAAATCAGATGACCTACGTGGTGCAAGCAGAAATGTTTTCCACTAGTACAAAACCACCATTAGGTACAACGCCATGATCTTTCATTTCAAGCTAATCCAAAATCAATCCATGTGATCTGCCAAACCAAGCCAATTAATCTTATCAGTCCATGATTACTTCTAAGTACTTCATCCAGGTGAAAGCTATTAAGAGCTAGTAACGCGACATTGGCAAGAGCAGGAATCCCACAAGGAGACCTGCGAGTTGAGGAAAATATGCCTTGACAATATTAATGATGACAACAAATACACTGTGAATTCTGAAACAACTTCCCACTCTCTGTCCATGAATAAATAAGACAGTTACGAGAGCTGGAAAAAATTACAGCCCAATTAAGAGTGGCAACCAAGCAGTATGAAAATAGATGGGCACATGTGAAAATGTTTCCCCTATAAATTGGTGCGGCATTAGAGAACGATCACATAGATGCCTAACAAATAATTTGTCATGCTGTGATCAAGATATACAAGTGAGTGTGATAATTACTTTGATTGAGATTTTAGTTAATGATACCTAGGAGTCTCTCTCCTCTTTTTAAAAACAAAAAACGCACACAAAAAACAAGCAATTTTTCCTACAGAAAAACACTATGAATAAATACAAGTGTAAACACTTTCGACATTTATTTCTGGAAGAAAACATGGGGAAATTCTTTCTTTCTTTCAGCATAAGCAGCGATTGTGAACAGCTTCGCTTTAAATGTGTTTGACACCACAGCAACATTTCTCCCCCCCCCCCGAAACACTGATAGATTACGGGTTGGATTCTAGCCTCATGTATGTTTAGTGTGGTTACTTTTCATTATTACTACGTGCTTTAAATATTTATCTGTTTCTTATGTAAGTTGCCTTGACACCCTGGACTACAAGGTGGTGCATACTAATACTAATACTAATACTAATACTAATACTAATACTAGATACTACTGCCCAGCCCTGCCAGTGTCACCCTATCAGGCCAGAGCTCCTTGTTTCATGGCTAGGGATGCAGACGCCAAAAAAAAATCTTGTTAACAAGGCATTCTGGGGATGGGATGAGCTGGTCCTGGAACTATTGACAGTGCCCAGCATCACTCTTAGATGGGGGGCCAGATGGTATTTCCTCACTTGATCCATGACACCCGTGGCTATTTTCTCTAGACCTGTGGCATACATTATCAGCCAATCCATCAGCACCTTTTTGAAGATTACAAGTGCAAGCGACACTGAACTCTGTCTTGACACTAGCTGTACTTGTGGAAACAGGATTCAAACATTGTTCTGTATGCGTAACAAAATGTGGACATTAGCTTCAGCCTTCCATTACTGAGGTATTTCAAATGCGTCCATGGGTGCTGAACAGTTTTCCAAGGTGTTCCACCATCATGCAACTGTGTTTCTTCTGTTTATAAACAACGTGGGTGCCATGTACTCTCCCCACAACTTTTAAATATTTTTCTTATGTTGTGCACTGGTGACATCAGTTGCAAAGAATTTGCTAGGAAAACTAGAAAGATATATTGTAACCTCGGCCCTCACTTGATCCTGTCTATGTTTGTCTGCAGTGTGTTTTTTCAGTGTTTGAGCTTGTTTGCTTAATGAAGTTCTGAACCAATGTAGTGCTCAAACTTCAAACTGTTCAGAGGTCACCTCTAAATTGGAAGGGCAAGATGGTCACACACAATATTCCAGTGAGCATTACAACAAAAATATAAGAAGGCTTGATTCTGTGGAACAGACACTGCAAAAATAAAAGGTCCCAAAGAAAATATGGCATGCAACATAGACCTTTTTTGTTGGGCATGAACAAGATGTTGTTCTTTCCCGGATTCAAGATGTCTCTTATTAAAACCATCACATTGAGTAATGTTTCAGCTGAGAAAGCAGCAAGAGTGTCCAATGTTGCAATGAGGCATAAACTTAGAAATAACCAAAAAATAACACGATATAAACAAGAAATGACCTTTTAATACCAAACATTTCTCAGTGGCAAGCAATTATGGTCACTCAAACTTTTTATTACACATTACCTTGCACTTGCTAACTAGACTTGTTTACCTATTATTAAATAGTTTTGTGTGCCAGTATTGCAGTACTGGACTGTAATACAGGTTGATTTTTAGATGCATTGAATAGTTGCTTATTATATGCCTGTATAATGTACAAAGGCTTATGGATGAGAATAAGGTGAAAGGCAAGTTTAAAGCCCATCACAAAATTTACTGCAAAGTACAAACGTGTTAGGACAGAATGGTACCATAAGAATGTTGTAGATGATATAAGAACAGTGGCATAGAAATCTTTTAACAAACATAAAGCAAATGGTTTAGGCTGCAATCCTGTACACCTGGGATAAAGTTTTATTGAACTTAACTGGATTTACTTCTGAATAAACATGCATATCATTGCACAGAAGATGTCATAAAATATGACTTTTCATTGATGTTGCCACACTTTTACTCTGGTGCCACAATCAGACAAGTCAGCACAAATTTTAGGACTGGATTTTAGCTATGGGTTTAGGTCTGTGTTTTAGATATGGCTTCAGAAAACAAAATACCTGTGTCTTATATTTCCAGCACACTGTGGAGCAAAATGCATGACCACTTTTTTTCTTCACTCATGAATCCTGAATCTTTGCTAGCAGTCTTCTTCAGGCTTATGTAGCCAGTAAATTATTGAAGCTGCAGGGAATATGGGGTATCTCTCTCTCACTAGAATTATGAAGTTGGAGAAGGTTCTAGCTAGCTCCTATATTTTTAACAACTATGACAAAAATTGGTTGGGTACGTTGGGGCTGCAGCTATTACTGCTGCAAGTACTCGCTTGTGCTTGTTAGGCTACAGCAAAGAAAATGAAGTAAAAACAAACAAATATAGTCTTTATACCATATAGAGCAGATCCTAAGTTTGGAGGTTGAGCTTCAGATCTGTGCTGATTGATGGGCTCACCCTAGACTTGTTGTCATTTTATAGCAAAAATAGTCTCACTTTTGTAAAGTTGCAAACATTCCCTCAGTTGTATACCACCTTTTGAGGACTATGCCACAAAATGTCAGCTATACAGTATGGACAGTATCCAACTATATAATTATGATAGTGCAACAACATTTAGCTGCACAACATTTAGCTGCACAACATCCTTTCCCTGTGCTCCACTAAATCTCTTCTGCAGGGTTGGAGGAATCCTCACAACAGATTTAGGAGGCACACAAGGAGAGTACAGAGTAGGCAAGTTACATTGTACAACTAAAAATACTGTAGTTGACTAATGTAACTTGTTAGTTATGTATTTATTTGCTGTATTTATATACTGCCCATGCAGAATTAGCTCTGCGCAATTTACAAAACTACTACAAGTATAAAACAGACCAGAATCTAAACAATAAAAATGATTATTAAAAATGCAACAAGCAAAAACCATATAAATTTAAAACCAATGTAAAACTAGCAGGGGACAGTTTGGTGCAGAATCCAAAAGCACCAGGCGAATACTTTAAGTAAATAAACATTTTAAACTTTGGAAGTGCTGCAGAAACGATTGAAATCAATACTGTAGGGTATGACAGTGATAAATATGATTAAGAGAAATGGTTAATTGCTTCTATCAGTAGGATGCTAATGTGATAAAGGCAAAAGCACCTTTTGTTTACTGCTAATCTTTAAAGTTATTTTCCATGAGTAGCAACTAAATAATGAAGGCTGCTACAAGGATCTCATTCTGCTGTCATAATTCTCGGAGCCCAGTTATCTGAGGATGGTGGCCCTTTCTTCTGAAATGTTTCATTAACCATATAGATTGACAGAGGACCCATAGTGTAATATGAAGGCAAATGAAGTCAGGATCAGCCCAGGATACCCGTGAAGATAAAACGAGGTCACCACCTTGCTAAAGCTAAGCGAGTCTGGGACTGGTCAGTGTCTGGATGGGTTTCCACCTGAAAACCATATGCACACTGATTTACTTTCCATGGTGAAAGAAAGGCAAGGATTTTAATGAAAGAAAATAAAAACTGTAAATGCATGTGTTCCATGGAACACAAGCGACAGCATAAGTCCTATGAAACAGGAAATGCTAAAAACAATAAGGCGAGGCTGTTCTACTTAATGCATCTTACAGACAACCCTTAGATAAAATGCCTTATGCCGCTTTTTCCATACAACAGTAGAAGGAACTGTAGGAAGAGAATCTTTTCCCTCATGGGAGGAACAGGCAGTGTTTATACAGGGCCATTGGTAACAAACTTTTCAGGGGGAAAAGGAGCGTGATATTTTATGTACAGTTTTTTTCCAGGCTCTAGCGGAAGAGAATTAGGTCGTGTAAATATGTAGTGATGCCCTTTCTATCTGGAGGCTCCACTACAAATTGTGGAGCTTTACAGATCCTTCCAATAGTAAGTAGTATTTGGGCCAAAGCCTACATCCGAGTTATGGCTACACTCCTAAAACAACTTACTCTAGAGTATTTGCTCTAAGGTATGTTATTGGAAGAGAATGTTCTATGGCATGTTATTGGAAGATAGATGCCTAAATGCACTTATTTTATTTATACTTGTTTCTCTGCATCACAGAGATCAGTCTGCTTGAGAAAAGTGGGGTGTGAAGCTGGCCCTTAAGAATTCACCCCATTGATCTAAATAGATTTAAGAATAAAAGCTTCAATGCACAACTGAATAAATACCATATGTGTGTACAGCACAGATCGTGGTGCAGCCTTTACAACATATTTAATAATACACATTCAAAAATTGGCTTGAAAGTTGAAAGCCTTGTTTACTGGGATTAAGAGAGCCAGTGTGGTATAGTGGGTAAGAGCGGTAGATTCATAATCTGGGGAACCGGGTTCGCATCTCCGCTCCTCCACATGCAGCTGCTGGGTGACCTTGGGCTAGTCACGCTTCTCTGAAGTCTCTCAGCCCCACTCACCTCACAGAGTGTTTGTTGTGGGGGAGGAAGGGAAAGGAAAATGTTAGCCGCTTTGAGACTCCCTCGGGTAGTGATAAAGCGGGATATCAAATCCAATCCAAACTCTTCTTAAGACTAAGCACATGATGTATAACAATATGCTTCCCCCTCATTTGTAACCCACACTCTCAGTACACTTCCATATGGCAGCTTTTGGTGCTGATGGTTTGGGCTATGGTGCATACAGTAATTTGATGGAACACCACCTCTCCTATGCCATGAGTGGAGAACCTTCAGCCCACAGGCCTAATTAGGTTCACCAGCCCACCCCATTTAGCTCACAAAGCCATTTTAGGCAAGCCACACCCATCTGCCCTACCCCCGACATCACATGCCATCGAGTAAGGAGCATGTAAGGTAGAGCTTGGGCAAAAAGGGCTTTGCAGGCACCACTGATCAGGTTTGGAAACGCTGCACAATGTGCTTTGCAAGTGCTGGGCTTAGTGCCTTTTAGTTTTAGGAGGAGTTTCCCGTTATTCAGAGACCTCTAACAACAACAAAAGCTGGTTATGGGTTAAAGGGAGCTTCTTTGAAGGCACACTTCTGCACGGCTCAAAGAGGATTGCTCAAACAGATGATCAGTGATTACAGTGACCTCCTTGGAACTTTGACACCTGTCAGTTACCTGGCCTCATTATGACATTAGGTGATTGATTGATTGATTGATTGGTGGGTGCTCCTGCCTATCTACCAAAATTGGCCCATGGGGGTGTGTGCGATAAGACTCTGACCTGCCATCTGAATCAATTTCCTCATTCCTGTCCCATATTCTAAGGCCATCAAACTGATGCCTTCCTCTAAATATCACTTCTGTTGGAGATGAGGCTTGCAATTATAGGCAGGAATGGCAGATCAGCTAATGGGTGATGCCTACCAACCCGCTTCCAGCTGTGTCATATTTTCTCCTGCCCCATATCATACAGATAATGCCACATATGATTTCGGGTGTAGGACAGGAAAGCATAGCTTGGCCCAAATGGGCTGGAGGTACCCAAATACAGGTTTTCTGGAAGTGGTGTCCTAGCTATGAAATGCCATCTCTGGGGAAGTATGCCCTATGGTCCTTTATGTACTAGGCAAAAAAATTCATCCAGGCATGTAAAAGCTTTTTTAAAAAATAGTTTATTCCCCGAGTATTAATTGTGGCTTTATATGCTGTTTGTTTTATTTGTTTTACTTATTGTTACTTTTATTTTTTTGTAATCTGCCGTGAAATAATTGCTAAAAGTAGCTTTCAGTAAATAATAAAGGGAAAACCTGTACCTGCAATTGACGTTTATGGAGCTAAGCTATATGATTAGTCATGCAGAAGTAAGTAACCTGTGACATGCCAGATGTTGCAGCCCCTGCTATTAGCCATGATTTGGAGTCCAACAACATCTGGAGAGCCACAGGCTTTCCTCTTGTTAACTGCATGACTTCAGGTAGGGGTATTTCATTCCCTATAGCAGGGTTTCCCAAATTTGGGTCTCCAGCTAGTTTTGGACTACAATTCCCATCATCCCTGACAACTGGTCCTGCTAGCTAGGGATGATGGAGACCCAAGTTTGGGAACCCTGCCCTATAATATCCTACATGTAGAAAACAAAAATGTAAGCGAGAACAGCTCTAAGGCTGGTCTCCTCCCTGACTCACAACTTTTATATGCACTCGTTTTCAATGAGGAAGCATAAGCAATATAAGTCCTAACAAGAGTTGCACCAAATAATTCTGTTGATAAATTAGCTAAGCTCTTGGCTGGAGAGGCTGGCAGGGACCGTGGAAGCAACTTGCCAAAGACCAGTTTCTAGAGGGTTAAGTGTAATGAAACTGCACACCTGATCCCTTAAATGAGAGCGACCTGGGCAAACCTTTAGTTAGGCCAATTTCACCTGTGTTGTTTGAACTGGCTTTTCTGCATCTGCAAACTCAATTGGCTTACAAGGTGCATCTGAATTAAAGCCATCTCTCTTTTGCTTTCTATCCAACGCTTGGCAAACCCTCACATGTGTGCTTGTACAAGCAGGATGTGAGAGAGGCTCAAAGGCATTTTAAGTTTTAATGAAAGGTCCCAAGAAGGCTGTCCCCAGTTCACAACAACTTATTAATGTTTATATGTATGGCCCTGACTGAGACTCTGGGCTCATCTGCACTAATTTTCCTCTGTACTTTCCAGGTACTGGGCTGTGCACTTCCATCCTTCCTTTTGCCCCCCTTCTTTCCCTGCAGAAACCCACTCTTTAACGCTCTCCGCAGTCTGCGGAAAACCCCGAATTGCTCTTTGTTCTGAATGAGCATTAGGGAGTGGGTTTTCTTGGGGTAAGTGGTGGGTCAGAAAAAGCACAGACCTGTGCCTAGAAAACGCAGGGCAAAAGGTAAATGTGGATGACTCAGGCCAGATGTCCAAGAGAAGGGGTCATCAAAGGGTCAGGGCAAAGGAATGTGTTTGTATGTTTCTTCCCATTTAACAAGTGCTGCTTCCTCTTTACCTTAGGACTTCCCTCCCTAGCATTGGCTGGCATCTATCACCAATAATAGTTAATAATATATAACCAAAATGGTTGGTTATATATAGGCGGAGCCAGAACCAATGATGGGCAGGACCAGAGCCAAGGCGAGGCAGAGATAACTAATTATAGTTTTGTCCCCCATCAACCCTGCTGAGTTTTACGAAGGACAGCATGGAGACTGAGGCGGAGGAGGAGGAAGATGGACTGGCTGTATAAGAAAGAGAGCAGGTAGAAGCTGTTGCGGGTCGACGGGTGCTGGCAGGGCTCCTGTGGCTGTTGCCCCCTGAGGAGACCAAAGGCTTCAGCTTCCACACACAACTGGCGTTTGGCGGGAAAAGGGCCGATTGGCGAGTATCGGCCGGCCCGTCGTGCCAGGGGCGCGCGCGCATCGAGGTGGGCGGGAAGAAGGGCTGTCAGTCATGCACATCTGGCAGGAGAGTCTCCTCGAAGAGCCCACCCTAGCAGGAAAGCTTGCCCGCAGAGAGGGGTCAGGGCCATAGGTCATGCCTGAGCATCATTTGCCTTTAATGTTATCATTGTATATACAATATATAGGGCTGCCTGTAGCCCCCTCCATTCACAGAGATATGTAGGAAGGGCAGTGGTGGAGGCGCCCGCAGCCGGCAGAGTCGCCTCTTCGAAGCGAGAGGGGTAGGGGGCGGGCGAAGGTACTCGCCCCTCACAAACACCTCAGCAGTCCCACAAAAACTGAACCCCGAGAACTGCGGGAAGGGCTCCGTGGACAGCGCGCCAGAAGACTCCCCCGTCGCTTCCTTTTCGGAGTGCGGAGACCCCCTTTACGTCCAAAAAGGCGCGAGCCGCGCGCTCGGGAAGGTTGGGAGGACGGAGGCGGCCGGGAGAGGTGGGTGGGGAGAGGAGGAGAGCAGCGAGCGGAGGGAGTTTCCACACACACACACACACACACACACACACACACGGAATCATACACACCTTGAGTGGAGCCAGTCGCTTTGCACAGGCACCCAGACACCGCAGGAGACGCACGCACGAGGCGCCTCACACACGCGCATACACACACACACACACAGGCGCGCGCAGGCAGCTCACACCCCGGCGAGAGGGCGCGCGTGGAATCCGAGCTGAGCAGCTTTCTCTTTTTCTTTCTTTCTTTCTTTTTGTATGCCTCCCTGCGTGTGCGTGCGCGCGTGTGCCTGCCCGCCCGCCTGCCTCTCTCCCCCCTTCTCCCTCTCTTTCTATCTCTGTGGTGCCTCTTCCGACCCACGCGCTGCTCCTCTCTCTTTCTTTTCTCTCCCCCCCTTCCCCTCCTCTTTCCTCTCCCACCCCGACCCCCTCGCCACCTCTCTCAGCTCTCAAACTCTGCCTCCCCGAGCCCTGAAAAAATGCCTGGCCGTGAAGCGAGGAGAGGGCACCGGGTCTGTAAATAAGAAGTGAGTACTCGTTACAATGGCGCGTCTCGCTGGCTCGGAGAGAAGGAAAGAAGGAGAGAGATATATATGCCTGGGAAGACAAAAAAAAGAAAAATGCTGCATGCTCCTTTGCTTTTGCCGATGCATCTTCGCTCTAGGGCAGGGGGGGGGGAAGGACTCCCCCCTCCCCACAAAAGAGCCCCACCCCACCCATTTGCAAGAGAGCCCGTTTTGCCCATGCCCACCCACCTGCCTCGCTGTCTTTCTCTGCCTCCATCCCTCCCTCCCCCCCCCCAGCTCTCCATCCTTCTTGCACGAGCTTTCCTTGCTGCATGCAACACCTTGGCTCCTAGGCGCTTCCTTGCACTTGATCTTTGTTCAAGGGGTGTGTGTTGCTTCGACTGGGGACATATGGAAAAGGGAAGGTGGGGGGGATGAAGCCGAAGGTCCGGGAGGTCCATAAAACCCCTCCCGCATCCAGCCCGCTCCCTGCTATCCTTGTGGGCATGGGAAGACGCGCCGTTTGCAAACCATTTCAAGAGCATCTTTTCTCTTTATTTTTAAAGGGGAGAGGAGGAAAATGGGTTGCTTCCCTTTAAAAAAAAGAGAGAGTGGGGGGAGGGGGAGGCATGGGGATGTAATTTATCTCTCGGGATGCTTTTCAGAGTGAAGGTTCCTTATTTACCCTGGGAGCGAGCGGGGTGGTGGTGTTGAATCTTGGCAAGGTGGATGAGCTTCATAAGGGCTAAGCAGGTGGATGGGGATGGATGAGCAGTGAAGGATTGATGGGGAAGGGGGATGCTGAGAGTGGGGATGTCTGCTATATATGCGATCAGCGTTAAGAAGAAGACGCTTTAAGCTCCCATCCCTCCCACCCACCCCTGCTTTGTTAGCTTAGCTGCATACAGCTTCCTAAAGGGGAGTGGATCAAGGGAACTTAGGGACTGCACTTCCCTAGGGGGCCAGGATTTCCTTTGGAGTATGGGCGTGAGTTGTATCTGGGCAGAAGGTGGGAGGCACATAAAATAAGAATAAGAGAACAGAATGTCCTGGTGAATAACAGGAGGGCTGTTGCAACAAACCTGGATTGCCACCATTTTGGGGGTGGGAGAAAGCGATGAAGCAGGGTGACAACACGTTGAGGGGGAAGAAAGATCAAAGTGATAGTGCCAGCATTGAGCAGTGGTGGGATGGGGATTGCCCCACGGATTGTCCTAATTTCCCTGCCCATGGCACATTCCTCAACCTGATCCGCTACCCAGTTAAAGCAAAGTATATTTATCTGTCAATCCAAGGTATCCGTAAAAGTCCACAGGGCTTTAACGCTGGTAGCTGCAGCCCAATCAGCTTGTAGATTGCCCTGCCTTCAAGCCATTACCACCATCAGTCAAAAAGGGAGCTTACATTAAAGGCCCTAGGCAAGCATCATTCAAACCAGTGACTCTGTAATGCTCCCCCTCAAATCAATGGGATTAAGTTCCATCACATCTCTTGCAGCCAGAGTGAGGTGGCTCTAAGACTGCATCTTCAGCCACTTAGAAATATCTGATTGCATCAGTGTAGTTGTTTGGCAGTAAAAGTTGCCAGGCAGCCAGTACAATGAAGGGTCTTAGGCGTGTGAAGGTATTGCCTCAAGTTATGGCTTTCTAGGAGTTGAAAAAGTGTAACTACATGACAGCTCAGTGCAATGAGTCATGACGAATGATCACCTGAAGTTTCTCATCTGTGACAGCTCCTACCTGCTGCCCCTTTTGGGGGGAAGGGGAGCTCACATCTACAGCTATACTAATTAAATTTACTATGCATGCAAGTCTCTCTTGTTCTATGTCTGAAGGTGCTGTGATGCTATATAGTTGAACTTCTTTGCATGGGAAGTATGATACAACATTCTGTCACCCCCCTTTTTCTCCAAAGCATGTCCACCTTTCAGATGATGAAAATGATAAAGGGAAAGAGATTTGCATCTGCTTTTAGGTGTGGGGTTTCCTTAATACCACTGAAAGGAGGACTGTGGTCACTCAGAAGTAAATTAGTAACTGGAGGGAAAAAATACATTAAATATGGCCAATATTCCCATGACCTTATAGAGAAATTTCAAATGTGTTGATGTGGCATATTCTTATTTAACTCTTCAGGAGTTATGGAGGCTATAATTTATTGGCTTCTATATGTAGCTGCTGTAAGAAAAAAGTCTTCTAATATTTGCATGTCATAGAGGTAGCAAAATCCTAGGCTCCCATTCAGCTACAACTTTGGTCCTAGCACTTAAGAACTACTTTAAATTCTACCCACATACATGCATTTTTTCAGCTTAGTACCAGCACTCACATTTCTAATATGGATTTCACTTAACAAATACTTGCTGACTGATGCTACTCATGATTAATTTCCCTAACACTACTGCAAGGAGGATTGTGGTCATTGAAAACAAATTAATAACTGGAGAAAAAAGTACATTGATATAGCCAATATCTCAGTGATCGTACAGGGGAATTTTTGTTGAAAGTTATGCACAAGAGGAAGTGGTTAATAATGCATTTCTCAGCACTGTGTGTAAGATGTGAGAAGAGATTAACTTTTCAGAGCTAAACTTAAAACATAGGTTGGGTATCTCATGTGCAATGCTTAAACCAAAACAAGAAATGTTAAAACCATCAGAAATTATATAAAATGCTATGCACATTTTTGCAATACTTGCACCACTGTTACAGTACTGTCACAACAGGTTGCAGGAACCCCTCAGTCTATATAGTAAACTGTAAATCATGGGGAAGATGGAAATGTTGAGTTCATTCATAATGTCAGCATCTCAGAAGTTAAATTGTTATATGAATTTAAAGCTTCTGTCTTACCCTCTAGCAAAAAGAAATACTGAATAAATATGTGACAAGCCTGGGAAAAAGTAACTTTCTGGTTTTTTTTTTTTTTTGTTTGTTTCTTCTTTCATCAGTGGCGGCACCTGACTTGCTGGATCCCAAATCTGCCACTCAGAACTCAAAGCCCAGGCTTTCATTTTCTACCAAACCCACTGTGCTTGCCTCACGGGAGGAGAGTGATACAACTATTAATGTTATGAAATGGAAGACGGTCTCAACCATTTTTCTGGTGGTGGTTCTGTATTTAATTATTGGAGCTACTGTTTTCAAAGCCCTGGAGCAGCCACATGAAAGTAACCAGAGAACAACCATTGTGCTCCAGAAGCAGGAGTTCGTATCACACCACAACTGTGTGAATGACACAGTACTTGAAGAACTGATTCAGGTAATTCCCTGTAAAGAAGTGTGCTCTTGCCATGTTTTAAAGGAAATGTTACACGGATGCAGCTATACCAGCTACAATGTACCATGGCCTGATATCCATAAGAAATAATGTTTGGCACAAGTAATTTGACTTAAGGCTTTATTGTGCAAAAAATCATTGCTAATTTCATTTTTCATACTAGGCTAATGGAGCAAATCCTTCCATCAAATGCTTCTGTTGTGCTTCTTAAATTGCTGTTTGTTGGCAGATATAATACAGCATTCTCCTCTTACATTCAGGTTGTTATTTACTCATATTGCCTGGCAAAAGAATAAACGGGAGGCTTACTGACTTGTATGAATATTATTTCTGGCCATAATCAAGTATAAGCAGTTCTTTGCAGTGGAGGGTACCAGATACAACATATCACTTTGAACTTTTGAAGCTTACTGTACTTTAATTCCCACTAATACTGCCATTGGCAGGACAAATAGTGGTGAGGAGATTCCGTGGCAGAGCAGCTACTGCATTCGGAGCTCTGCCTGCTGACTTCCCAGGGAGGGAAATGGGAGGGGGTAGCTTTTAAAACCATTTGGTGGGGACATTTTTTGTTTCGTCCCTTTTATTGCAGTCAATGGGAAGGACTTAATTTTGCCAGCACCATGAGCGGTGTGGTTGTTGCCTACTTTGGGGAGCAGGTTAGGGGAATCCTCTTCTAAGTACACTGTGCCCCCAACTCACCCTGATTTGGTTCCTACTGCTGAGGAACTTTCCATGGGCTTACCAAGGAGACAGGATTTCCAGCGGTGTAAGTTTCATCTTATCAATGGGCCTCCCAGCTCCATTTCCACCTGCCCCTCCCCCAGTGAGTCTTCAAATGGCTTTAGGGTCACTCTCTTTACAATACTGTTCTCAGTGCTAGGAGAATAGAGACAAATCAGTATACTAAGACCACAGTAGTCAAAGGGTAGGGCCATGTTTATGCATACATTTTATTAAATAAGTAAATTTATTCTGCCCCTGTTGCTGAAGTGCAGTCTGATTAAACTTACTTATTAAAAAGAATATTTGATTCTACCTATGAAAAGCCCAGACTTTTCAGTGTTTGAATGCACACACATTGTAAATCATTGCAAGATACCTTATATTGGTGTTGCATTTGATCCCTTTCACTCTTGTCAATGTATAGAGCTCTGAATGAAAACAGCTGATGCCCCAGCTAGGTATGGCTGAATCTGCCTATTTTTAGCCTGTGTCACTTTAACATGTTTTTACCCATTATTCCATTCTACAGTGATCTGGTTTTTATAAATATATAAATGATAATTTCAAAAACACTTATTTAAATATGCATTTTAAGATATAATTTAAACATGAATTTTCTCCCCAAATACATATTTAAACACAGTGCTTTTTTCAAAAAGGAAAAAAAATGTTTAGGGGTACTCTCATTTTCATACTCATATTGAAATACTGCCCTTCAATGACTTAGATTCACAAAATATTTAGGGGTATGCACACCCCTGTATCCCTCCAGAAAAAGCACTGTTTAAATGTGTATTTCCTCACAAAGTGTTTACTAAAATGCATATTTTTGGCATGCTTAAGCTGCTGAGGACTATGTCTCAATATTCAGAAAAGTGTTAATCAGGTAGATAGCTCAATTCAGATCTTCTCATTAATTGCTAAAGTGTGGGTCAGGTAATTTTATATAGAAAATCAAAGAAGTACTAAACTCTTCAAGCAGTCCTAATCAAAACTCTTGTGTTCAGATATTTCACAAATGCATACAATAATTTGCAAAGGTTGCATTTCTTAAGCACCCCTAATCCACAAATAGTTGGTTCTGGAGGGCTCCCAAGGTGGTAGTGAGAAAAGTTTGACATAATCCAGCAAACAACTGGTAGGATGGTTTTGATTGTATGTTTGTTTAAAGGGAGCAGTTTTAGCCTGTTTTAATATGCATTGGGTGACAACCTCATCATTTTATTGGACTCACTTTATGACCCGCCCATCTTGAAAAGTTCAGCTTCACCTGAGTTGCAGCCAACATGCTGATTGCCATTCTATAGCACAGTTGCGGGTTATCTAGGGGCCTCCTTATGTTGCTGAACTACAATTCCCATCATCCCTAGTTATTGGCGATGTTTGTTGGGCCTGATGGAAGCTGTGGTTCAGCAACATCTGGAGTGCAAAAGGTTCTCCATACTTTCTATAGCAGGCATAAGCTTTCACTCTTCCTCTTGCTTGGAAGTTTGCCCTCCTCCTGTCATCTTATGTAGTTACTTAATTGCTCTTGAAAATATATTGTGTTGAGCAATGGAGTTCAGTTGCTCATTCATGGTACAATTATAATAACAGTTTTCGCTTCAGTGGGGATTGTTCTCCCATGTGACTGAACACATAAACAGTATTTTAGAACTGAATTTTCTGAAGGATATAAAGATAAACATTATGCAATAGTAGGGTATTAAGATAGCTCTAATGATAGAGTGAGTGTGAAGAAAATTACAGAAATTTATTCACTATAATGTTCTGTTTTCAGACAATAGTTACCTGTTATCTTGTTTCAGGCTAAAATTAAATTCAGCTTCCTATAATTTTTTTTAGTCATTTGTGACTATGGGCAGTTGTAGTATAACAAGGACTTTTTGAAGCAATCCTATGAATGCATGCACATGGGACGTTTATATCACAACTAATTATTGATGAAAGTTTTCTCTACTCACCAGTAGGATTCTTGCTAAGATTTAATTCAATAGCATTTGATCTAAAGTGGAACATCCCTAATTGCTATTAATTTGTGGTAGATAACCTATATGTGCTACTTGTTGTGTACTACATATAATGCGGACGCGGGTGGCGCTGTGGGTAAAACCTCAGCGCCTAGGGCTTGCCGATCGCATGGTCGGCGGTTCGAATCCCCGCGGCGGAGTGAGCTCCTGTCTTCGGTCCCAGCTCCTGCCCACCTAGCAGTTCGAAAGCACTCCTAAGTGCAAGTAGATAAATAGGTACCACTTAATAGCGGGAAGGTAAACAGCGTTTCCGTGTGCTGCGCTGGTGCTGGCTCGCCAGAGCAGCTTCGTCACGCTGGGCCACGTGACCCGGAAGTGTCTCTGGACAGCGCTGGCCCCCGGCCTCTTAAGTGAGATGGGCGCACAACCCTAGAGTCGGACACGACTGGCCCGTACGGGCAGGGGTACCTTTACCTTTAATAGGTGACTTCACAATTGCAATTTCTACATATAAATTACCTTTCTACATATAATATTTCTGTTCACTTTAATCTTTTCCCATAAGCCCTATTTTTATCATATCTATAAAATGAGTAATCTGTGGAAAGTTTAAAAATTGTGTTAATTCCAACAACATAACTATTAAGTAGGTCATTATTATGACCTTTTACTTGGTCACTGGCTAGGATTTGAACCTTAGTATTCTAGTTGTGACAACTTGATAATCTGAAATTTGCAAGGAGGTTTTTCTAATGGGGATTTCAATGCCAACATTTTTGGCTGTTTTTCTTTAAACTTGAATTATCTCCTCCCTCACCACTAAAGCATGATACAGTGGTACTTCGGTTTACAAACTTACCGTAATCTGTTCTGCAAATCCGTTCTTAAACTGAAACTGTTCTTAAACCGAGGTGCACTTTCCCTAATGAGGCCTCCTGCTGCTGGTGCCCATCTACCATCCGGATTCCATTCTTAGACCAAGGTAAAGGTCTCAAACAAAGACACTATTTCCAGTTTTGTGAAGTTTGTAAACCAAATTGTTCTTAAACCGGACTGTTCTTAAACCAAGGTACTACTGTAATTCTCCCTTCCCAAGAGTTTTTACTATCCTAATTTTGCAACTTCCCAAATGTTTTCATTGCCTAAGTGCTTGTGCAGTGGTACCTTAGGTTACAGACGCTTCAGGTTATAAACTCCGCTAATCCAGAAATAGTACCTCAGGTTAAGAACTTTGCTTCAGGGTGAGAACAGAAATCATGCGGTGGTGGTGCGGCAGCAGCGGGAGGCCCCATTAGCTAAAGTGGTACCTCAGGTTAAGCACAGTTTCAGGTTAAGAACGGACCTCCAGAAGGAATTAAGTTCTTAACCCGAGGTACCACTGTATTTCCCACAGTCTTTAAACACTTCTTTTTGACTCAGTCAATATCCTCCATAGTGATAAAAGTCCCTATTTACTATAACTTACCGTAATTTTGTCAACATTTAATTAGTCTTCTTGTCATCTTTATATCTGTTTTTGGGGGGGCTCCATTTCTTGAAAAGTGAAAGTACTTATAAGATACATTTTATAGTGTAAGTCTCTGCGTGTAAACAGAGTTATGTGAGACTTGCTTCTGGATAAGCATGTATAGAATTTCAGCTTTTAAAAGGCACAAAAGAAAACAACAATTGACACCATGGATTCTTACTATTCAACATTTTTTCTTTTGGATAATCATTCAACTCCAGTACCTTAGGCTGAAATGATTATTCTGGTCTAGGGTCAGATCATCATCATAACACGGAGAGATAAAACGCCTAGTAAACTGACTACATGAGAAGAACACACACTTCCAACTGGAGAAACCCAGTAGTCAATGGTATAGTTCATACATTAGCTAGGTGGCATACTTGGCACTTGAAAACCATTCAAGTATGGACTGAATCAATGAAAAGCATTCATTTGTGTCAGAATATTGGTTAATCAGGAAATTTTGTTAACTTTTGAGAAGTCAGCTTCCTCTGAAGTAACTTTTCTAATGATGCAGCAGTGATGTATTATTTGAAAACTGACATCAGGTTTCAAGAACTTGCTGAATAATTATGGAGTTATTAATTAACTTTGAGTGACCACAATCTTCCTTTCAGTGTATTTTATATTTTGGAACCATTATAATCAACTCTAAAGCCAGTAAGCTATAAATTGCACTACACGTATTATTTACTTCAGAGTAGGGTATGTTGAAATCCCAGACACTGTTGATTAGAATTAAGTATAATATGTGTTATGTTGAAGATGTGAGGAAGGCAGATCTAGAGCAAGACCATCATAGCCTTTTCAGAAGGTAAGATAGCATACCCTTCAACATTTCTCCAATGAAATTGGGACATCCCATTCCATAATGATAATTTTACTATTTACACCCCCCCCCCCACATCTTACTGGGTTGCCCCAGCCACTCTGGGCAGCTTCCAACATAAATAAAACATTAAACATTAAAAAACTTCCCTATACAGCCTTCAGATGGCTCAGGGGTCGGATAACTCCATACCTTCCATTTCTCCAATGAAAATAGGGACATTCTAAGGAAATGTGGGACATTCCGGGATCAAATCAGAAACCGGGATGGCTTCTCTAAATCCGGGATGTCGCTGGAATATAGGGACACTTCGAGGGTCTGAGATATTAGAGTTGAATGATTGTTCAATACAGTCATACCTCGGAAGTTGAACAGAATCCATTCCGGAAGTCCGTTCGACTTCCAAAACATTCGACTTCCAAAGCACGGCTTCTGATTGGCTGCAGGAAGCTCCTGCAGCCAATCAGAAGCCGCAGAAGCACAATTGGACTTCCGGCTTCCGAAAGAACGTTCAAAAACTGGAACACTCACTTCCAGTTTTCAATCGTTCAGGAGCCGAAATGTTTGACTCCCAAGGCATTCAGGAGATGAGGTATGACTGTACAGGAAAAGTTGAATTATGATATCCATGGTGTTTATTCAAAGAGGTATTTTCTTTTTCAGGCTGTTTCTGAGACTTAAAAAAGGCTAAAATTTTATACACTTACTTGGAAGTAACTCAGTAGGGATAACTTCTGGGCAGACATGCATATGACAATAATTATAAAAGGTAAATATTTTCACTTTCATTTTAAAAATGAAAGTAGGTTAATGTTTCAGGCAGTATTCAGTAGTCTTAAACACTGGTTTGAGTTTCAAAAAATAGTCAAAGAACTGGGGGAACATGTTCCCACTCAATAAACCCAATTTTTTTCTACACAGTGAAATTATCAGAGACATTTCATAAATTTCTTAGCAGTTGAGCTTTTTTTCTTCGAAAACCCTTCGTGTCTTTCTGTACTTTTCATATAATTGAATATGAATAACTAAATGAATTGTAGAAGTAGCACATAACATGAATGATTGATTTGTCAGTGAAACACACTCACCTTACTTTGTCAAAATGAATACTTGAAGACCCTTTGGTAGTGCACTCATTCACATCTTCTTGCCACTATCAGGAAGATGAACTTAGTGATGTAATATGATCTATTATGACTTTCTCATTTCGTATTTTCATGATTCACACCATTAGCACAGACCTATAGCTTTTAGTTTTGTGTACCACAATAAAAATAATGTTTCAGACAGTGTGCAATAAGGGTAACCTTGAATGCCACTTTTACATTCATAATAATACTAACACAATGCTAACACAAAAGTTAAAAATAATTAAAATAGGATGGGATAGGACCCAACTGGTTCAGAAAGAGGGCCTTTTTGGATAACTAGTTCACTATGCATACTTATAGAGAAAGAAAATGTCAACATACGATGAAAATAAATCCACAATTTTGCGTTTTCTGAATCATCCTATAAAGAGATTTTGCTACAAATAGGCAGTTGTTAAGTTATAGGGAATTCAGACATATTTTCCCAAACTAGTATGTTTGTTGCAAAGAGACCACATTTCCATAGCGGTGAGCCAGCACAACATCTGGGTTCCTCCTGGATCCTACACTGCCTCTGGAGCTTCAGGTAGCCTTGGTGGCCTGGAGGGCCTACTTCCTGCTCTGTCTGGTTCTCCAGTTGTGGTCCTTCTTGGAAGAGATGGCTTGGCCACTGTGCTCCATGCTGTGGTTACCTCCAGACTGGACTGTTTACAGTGCACTCTACATTGGACTGCCCTGAGAGATGATGTGAAAAGGCAAACTGTTCTCAAATGCAGCAACCAGATTATTGGCTGGGGCTCAATTAGAACTCATAGAACCCTGTTTGAAATCAGCTACACTGATTTCCAGTTCATTTCTTGGACCAATTCAGAGTGCTCATGTTAGTGTTTAAAGTCCTAAATGTCTCTGGCATCAAATGTCTGAAGGACTGTCTCCAGGCCTACTGACCTTCTTGATCTTCAGAGGTGACTTTCTTGGTAACCCTGCCCCCTCAGAAGTGTGGGGAGGGGTGGTCTAGGAGAAGGCATTCTCTGTGTTAGTCCCTAAATTGTGGTGATCTCTCTCCACAGATTTCTAGCATATTCATTATACAACATATGTTGAAGACACACATCTTTACCCTGGCCTTTGATAGTTAAGGTATTTTGTTTTGTGGAACCCACCCCATTTGATGAATTTATACTAATTTGTACCATTTGGAAAGGTTTTACTTCTGCTATGATATTAATAAGAAAGTAATATATTGCTGCCTATTGTTGTAACCTGCCCAGGGACCTTATGATGAAGGATATGTAAGCAGTCTTATAAATAAATAAATAGAATAAATATACATAAATGTGACCACTCTCATAAGTCACAATTGTCCCAAGTTTCAGCCTAATTGTACACTTTCACCATCATCTCTATGGTGCAAGCACTGCATGGCTGACATTGGCAATCAGAGTGGCACCCACATTCAGTGTTCTACCAAAAAGTGTTAATTGGGATTTCATTTGTCTATATGGAGCTGCTGGTGGAGAGATGGGATTGCTGTTCTTTCTCATTTCCTTTTGCACTTCCCCTGCATGCAGTAGGCCTTCACTAGGGGAATCTCTTTGGAGTGCACCATATGACTGAATGCCTAGCTCCACTTCCCCCTTGCTTCTCAAATACATCGTTATGAAGCAAATTCCATGCTTTATTTTGTAAAAGAAGTTGTTTGAAGCAAGAGGAAAAACAAGCAAGTAGTAGGCCCCTTGCTTGCAGAAGATGGAGAAATGCCGTTGGGTGGCGGAGAGAAGGCAGAACTGCTTAACAATCTATTTGCCTCTTATTTTCACCCAAATTGAAAGCACAGCCTATTGTTAACAGAATAAACAACGCAAGGGGGAAGCTGAAGCCCAACATAGGAAAAGAGGGGGTAAGGGAACACCTAGCTACTTCAAATGAATTCAAATCTCCAGGGCCTGATGAGCTGCACCCAAGGGTACTAAAGGAGCTTGTGGATGTAATTCTCTGGGAATTATTGGAGAACAAGTGAGATCCTTGCAGACTGGAGACATGCAAATGTTGTCCCAATTTTCAAAAAGGGGACAAAAGAAGACCTGGACGAGATAACTGAAACGAACAAGTACTCATTAACGGTTCATTGTCATCCTGGAAAAAAGTGCCAACAGGGTTGTGTCCTGGGCCTGTTGTTGTTCAACATAAAGGACTTGGATGAATGTATTGAGGGGATGCTAATCAAATTTGCAGATGACACCAAACTGGGAGGGGTAGCCAAGGCCAATGAAGACAATTGGGATTCGAGATAACCTTGGCAGATTAGAGAACTGGGCCAAAACTAACAAAATGAATTTTAATTGGGAAAAGTAGTGAGACTGAAAGGAGATATGATAGCCATCTTCAAATACTTAAGGGCTGTCACATGGAGGATTGAGCAAGATTGTTTTCTCCTGCTCTGGAGGGTAGGACTTGAACCGATGGATTCAAGGTACAAGAAAGGAGATTCCTACTAAACACCAGGAAGAACTTTCTCACAGGAAGAGTTGTTTTACAGTGGAACAGACTCCCATGAGAGATAGTGGATTCTTCTTCCTTGGAGGTTTTAAAGCAGAGGTTGGATGGCCACCTGTCATGTATGATCTAGTTGAGATTCCTGCATTGCAGGGAGTTGGACTTGATGACCCTCAAGGTCACTTCCAACTCTACAGTTCTATGATTCTGGGATTCTTCTCCATTAACATGCTTTTGTCTCTCAACTCCTTCCTCTATAAATATCCAAAACCAGAGATTTAATCAACAATGAGGGACACCTTATTTCCTGTCATGCTTTTTGGTGTACACAAAGGATAATATTTTATACTCCAAATACTGCCTGATTTCTAACTAAAGTAATCTGTTGCACTTTTATAGTACTTACAAGAACACTTTAAAAGGACGCTTTTAAAAACACAGACAATCTGCAGGGTTGCAACATCCAACACCCACAGGTGTGAGCTCTTTATGGGCTTATTCAGATGACTCAAAACTCTGGGCCTCTTTTCAGTATATGTCAACATTTTCTCTCTCTCTCTAAATGTGTGCATAGGTGAACTAGTTTTCTGACAGGTTCAGTTATCAGAAGTCTAGGCCATATGCATTCCTGCAATGAATGAGTTGTTCGTGGAAGTTTTCTTCTTCAGTGGCCTTGTGCTATTAGTTCTACTGCTGTTACTGCTATAAGAAAGATGGTGGACAAGCAAATGGTCAGCCAGTGGGAACAGCCATGCTGGATTTGGTTTCTAAGTAATGGGATTTCACTGTTATAAATGGTTAGAAACTGGAATGTGTTGCACGTAACCGCAGGCTAAATCATCACTTGTAAAATCAAACAGAAATATGCACAGCTTGAGGAACTGACCTTTTATGTCTGTCTTCATTTTAATGTAGTATTTCCCCAGGGAGACTTATTTTAACATGGTGATCCATCACAGCGTCAAATACATCTGAAGTTAAATGATTTAATGGGTTATCAAATTTTATAGGTTCCTGTGGCAACACACACACACACACACACACACACACACACACACACATGATTATGAGTAGTATAGCCAAAGTCGCAAGTGGGGTGGCCACTTTCTTATGGGAAAGCCAGTGAGTTGTTTAAAAATGTGTGGTTTGCATTGTAATGCCTGATAATGCAATAATGTGCCCTGTAAAGTGCTATTGGTTTAATGGTTTGTTGTGTAATCCTACTGAGAATGTTGCAGTTTCTAGGTGGAGGGATTCATGATTAGTCATGATTTTCCACATAGACACGAAATATATCTGTAAGAAACATCTTTAAGGGTGGACTGTAGGCTACCTGTATAAAACCAGGCTGAGGAAAGCCAACACGAGTAGTGGAAATGTAACACAAGTAAAATTTACTGAGACTCCTAGTTAACAAACTATTAGGTAGTCAGGGCCTGCCCTTTAAAATAACTAGGTTGGCTGGGCCTATCTGGTCCCATCCTGAATTCCATCCCTGTGGAGAGCCACAGGTCCCCCATCCCTGCATCAAGTATTGTAAAGGTTCCTCAAGAATACACATGTATCATGTCTCCATACATCCTCTACTTTTCCCATCACATGACAAAATTCCACTTGAGTTTTTGAAAGCCCTACTGTGGTAACAGCCTTGTGAACAAACTGAGTCTGTACACATCTGAATTTGTAGAGTGCAAATAAAAACAAACAAACAAACAAACAAACAGCTGACCACATGTTTGCTAGTGCCCAGTGTGTGTGTATGTGTGTGTGTGTGTGTGTGTATATATATATATATATGCAGGTTTTGGTGTCTTCGGGTGTCTTCCCGTGTAAGAGTCGGGGTGTCTGTGCGACGTTTCGACGAGGTCTCACTCGTCATCTTCAGGCTGGTGCTTTCGGCTTCTTGTTCCAGTAACAAGAAGCCGAAAGCACCAGCCTGAAGATGACGAGTGAGACCTCGTCGAAACATCGCACAGACACCCCGACTCTTACACGGGAAGACACCCGAAGACACCAAAACCTGCATTCCTGTACCCGTGAAAATCTACGAAAGCATATATATATATATATATATATATATATGGTAAAGGTACCCCTGCCCATACGGGCCAGTCGTGTCCGACTCTAGGGTTGCGCGCTCATCTCGCTCAAGAGGCCGGGAGCCAGCGCTGTCCGGAGACACTTCCGGGTCACGTGGCTACGTGACTAAGCTGCATCTGGCGAGCCAGCACCAGCGCAGCACACGGAAACGCCGTTTACCTTCCTGCTATATATATATATATATATATATATATATATATATATATATGCTTTCGTAGATTTTCACGGGTACAGGAATGCAGGTTTTGGTGTCTTCGGGTGTCTTCCCGTGTAAGAGTCGGGGTGTCTGTGCGACGTTTCGACGAGGTCTCACTCGTCATCTTCAGGCTGGTGCTTTCGGCTTCTTGTTGCTGGAACAGAGGGCTCTGTTCCAGCAACAAGAAGCCGAAAGCACCAGCCTGAAGATGACGAGTGAGACCTCGTCGAAACGTCGCACAGACACCCCGACTCTTACACGGGAAGACACCCGAAGACACCAAAACCTGCATATATATATATATATATATATTTTCTTGTTTTTTCCATTGCCTTGGTCAGTTAATATTGGGACACTATTAACAGTATCCTCTGTGATGATAGCAATGCGTAAGTTTGAAAATAAAAATTTAAGAATATACCTTTACTTTAGTTCTTATCTCAATCCAGCTTCAGCCAAAGAAGCAGTTGTGTGGTAGCTGCTTTAAATCAATACCCTGCACAGATGCTTTCCTACTTCTTACAAACCTTCAAAATGAATGGTTCCTGTATTAACCATACACTCATGGATGCTGTAGAAAGGGAAAGGGTAGAGTGTAATGCAGAAGGGACTGTCTTCTGGGTCATTCCTGCTGTTAAGAGCGAAAGCACTCAGTGCAGTGAAGCACAGGTACACCTAGGGCATTAGCTTGATGGTGTGGCTGCAGGGCAGGACAGTGACGAAGTGAGGGTTGAGTGGGCAAGCTAGCACATCCAATCTGGTGCTCCGATCGATATGCCCACACAATCCCGGGTCCACCACCCTGTCGCATACGGTCCAGATAAGTATCACCAATGTCAATATTAAGAGGGCAGTATTAGTGTCACTGTGCTGGCCAACATTCCCTAGTTAACTTTTTACCTGCCTGGGCAGAGTTTTTGATGCTGGTGGCTCTTACAGTAGTGCATGAATGAAAATGTTTTTGTTAGAGAGTGTCAAACATGTGGCTTATTCAAAGGCGGTGAATGGACTGGATTGACCAGAAATCTAAGCTTCATGTCATGAGATGGTTTTTAAACAAGTTATCATCTTGAAAATAAAACAATGGGCTCCACTGTGCCTTTGTAAGCCTTGGGCATGTCTGGAGGAGTTCTCTGTGACTTTGTCCCCCTGGCTTATGCTAGTATTAGTATATAGCCATGCTATGGAACACATGAACAGAATCCTAAGAACTTTTTGAGCTCTTGGACCCCTTCTTTTGGCTATTGCTCCCAACATACCCATATGGTTCAGCTGGGAGAAAAACCTACGTAGATCCAGTTTAGCTAAATAAAATCCCCAAATGCTTGAGTATGTATTGTGGTTATGACTAAGGTTGCCATATTTTTACACCTGAAAACCAGGACATGTCAGGAATTTTCCTGATGAATGGCAAGCCTAGTTATGACGTATCTATTTAAGCATATTGGGATTTTGCTGTTGTCAAGCACTTCAGTGTCCCTTCTTGGTGCTGAAAGGTGGTATAAAATGCTTTGATAACTACAAATAGATATCTCTGCCTGCCAGAATTATGAATGAACTGAATTGTTGTACAAATTGGTTTTTGGAATTGCTATCCGTACTGTTCATTATTATATGACTGTGATACACCAATAGCTCCGTAGCAGAGAAGGGCATACACTTGTTCTCTGCTACCCCAGAGGGCAGTATTAGATCTAATGGACTTTACTCAGAGGAATTTAGATTCAGGAGCATATAAACCTACCTTCTACTTAGTTGGATCTTTAGTGCATCTGGCTCAGTGTTGTCTCAGTAGCTCTCTAGGCTTCTGGACAGGTGGCCTTTCCCAGTCCTACCTGGAGACGATGGGCATTGAACTTGTGGCTTCTGCATGCAGAGCAAATAATCTACCACTGAGCTATGGCCCTTTTAGTCTAACATTCAGTGGAAACCTCTTCACCAGGAATGCCTGGTGTGGTGGGGCAGTGCCACAGAAACACCCTCCAGACACTGACATTGCTGTAGCTTATTCATTGGAGCTGGGACTGGGTGGCTGTGAGGCCAGGGCTGATGGAGCCATTCCATACTTCTACTGGTGCATTCATACAGCGCTGACCTCACTGCTGCACAGCCAGTGTCTGTCCAGGTAAGCTACGGACTGGTGTTGGGAGGGCAGCTCCTCAGCATTGCCCCCACCACACCGGCTGCTCCTGCTCTGTTGGGGATGCTTGAGTGTTGGATTTCCTGCATCAAGCAGGGGATTGGACTACATGGCCTAAAAGAGAACAGATAATAATTGAAATGGGATAAGTAGCTGGGGCAAGCTTTTCAAGTGTTTATAATCTGCTCAGGTTTCTGCTTGGGGGTAGCATCCTTTAATTATTTCGCTAGGAAAAGCTTTCTTTTATTTATTTTTTGTTTCCATATATTCATATCTAGTATCTGTTTGATATTGTTATTTTGAGGACTGATTTATTGTATTTGATTGTAATTTGATTGTATTGATATACTATTTATCGCTTTGGGGGCCTTTGGGTTAAAAAGTTGTGTGCGTGTGCGTGCATGCCATAGCAGTCAACTTTCAGATTTGAAAATAAGGGATCAGCAGCCTCAAAAATAAGGGACCAGCAGCCTCACCTGTCGCGGGGACAGTCTACGGGATATCTAACAATCCGGGATAGCAGTGGGAAGCAGCGGGAAGCAGCGGGAAACGGTGCTGGAATAAGGGAATTTCCTGCAAAAAAAGGGAAGCTTGACAGCTATGGTGCATTCACAGAGAATACACACACACACACACACACACACAGAGAGAGAGAGAATAGAATCATGGAGTATATGCCTTTTGTCTACCCCATGAGCTATCCTGGAAGCACAACTACTCATAGGAAAAGGCATATTAGTGTCCCAATCCGAGGTTGGTGCAAATATGTACCAGAAATAATATTGGAGTTTGTATGCAAGTGAATAAATCCTATTTGTGGTGCTACAACTGAACCTGGTGCATAGGGATGTGATGCTAAGTATGTAGACATAGAAAGGCTTCCTTTTTAACATGGTCCTGGGTAGGCAAGAATTACTCACCCATGCCTAAAATTGTATTTTAAGCTGGGCCCTCAGCTTTTGTATGTGCAGTGGTAGCACACCATTAAAGTATCTGGCTGGGCTGCTAATCCCTGGTATTCTTACAGCGCAGACAGAGGCAAGGCGACATGTTTGTATAAGAAGCAAGGCACATGCGATGTTATATGGGGCGGTTCTTCTTGCTTGCTTTTCATTACATGTAAATTGGACCTGAGCTTTATTGAAATGAGTGGTTCTTACATATGCGTAATGGGTCTGATGGGGATATGTTCCCAGTGTTTCTATGATCGGGGGTGCAAGTCTGTAATTCTAAGCACCCTTGTTTTCAAATGAGTTCCATTAAAACCAGATCAGTGGAACTTAATGCAAAATTTGGAACTGGTGTCTAAAATAGCATTTATCAAGTGTGCAACTACAGATTCAATGAAATAAAGGTTTAGGAACTTTTAGGCCTGTAGAATTTTACCTAAGTTAATAAAGTTAATAATAATAAATAAGTAATAATAAAGTTAATAAAGTTAGCACTCTTTTGCAATACAGCTTTTAAAATCAGTTCTCAATGAAGCAATGAAAAGTAAAGTTCTTTCTTTATTATACTTTCCAGCTGCACTGAACATCAGCTTTATTTCAAACAAATTGTTTTGAGCATGTATTTTTATTTTATCCGAAATCTTAAGTTTTTAATGTTGACATTAATATTCCAGTATTTTCTCCAGAAATGTACAGGACATCCTTACCCATAAAGCAATTTACTTCGGTGCAAGTTAGACAGCTCTCAAGAGTTGTTTTAATCATGAGTAATGAAGCAGGCAAGTGCATAAATACAATTTAGTGTGTAGGACCTCATTGATTTTATTGGCTGTTTCAACATTGAAACCTGTGGTTTCAGAGTTTTTATTCACAGAAGCATAACTCGACCAGGTCTTTCAAAAGGTTAACCCCAAATATGTTCCTAGTGTCAAAATCCCAGATATGCATTTTGCTTGCTTGCTTGCTTATTTATTTATTTGTTTTCAATCCCATCATTCCTCCCAAAGGAGCCTTAGTTGACAAACAATAAAACAGATAGATGATAGATAGATAGATAGATAGATAGATAGGTTTGTGTGTGTGTGACACACAGAGCGAGAGAGAGCGCATTTAAAAGCAATTGAATATGCTAACAGTTAAATAACAAGAAACAGTATATTTTTCTATCAAATGACTTGGTGAACAGGATTGTTTGGATTGCACCTGAATAGTCTAAGCCACTTAAGGCTAGTGCTAACACCTTGCCTTGGACCTGTTAGCTTACTGGCAGCCAATGGGATGCTTTCAGGAATAGGTACACATGGTCACCAACCTGGCAGCCTCATTCTGCACTATGCAGTTTCCTCTTATTGATAAAGAGGATATTGAAGCCTCCCAAGGCTATTCTCATGGGGTTCTCCTACATATCACCAGAACTGCCTCTGCCTGCTCAGTCCGGGAAGAGGTTGTGCAGTGAGGTGGGTGGTAGACTTGTCTTTGCAATACAACACTAAGTACAAACACTTACATCCAGCTCCCAGATGGATTGGTTTCTTGGTGAGAATGATGGAATTTATGTGGATGATTGCCAAGCCTCCCCTCTGGTCTGTACTGTTGCTATACTGAGTACCCAAGCAGGCAAAATCAGGAAGGTCACAAAACCCCTAGCATGCTCACCTAGGTCTCAGTAATCCACACCAGGCCAGCTACCTCATCCAGGATGAAATAATGAACGAGAGTTGCTTTCTTGTGGGCTGACTTGGCATTAAGTAACAGCACCATCAGGTGGCAGGGTGGTATCTAAACATCATGGCTACTCAAGTCTCTACATGTGTGGGTGTGGGTGGGTAGGTGTCTGAGCAGGAACAACCAATGTTAAGTGTCTGCCATCTTCTCTCCTATGATGATACCCTCCATTCCATACCTTCCTCTCCGTAAGAACCTGGAAATATCAGAAGTTCTCCCACTTGCCTCCTCTGACCCAGGCATATGTTTTTGTTTTCACCATCTTCCTTGAAGCAACCACTCAGTAGGAGGGGGAGGTTTACCTGGCACCTGTTGACTTTCTAGAGTGTATCACGCTTCTGTTCAAAGTGCCTTTCATTAGCCACAATAATCAAAGCCAGCCATGGCCTTTGGTGTTAGATCAGAGATGGAAGCTTCAGGCAGTTTGGAGTCCCAGGAACGCAAAACGTGACCAATACAGCAAGAGAGGAGGAAACAAAATGCTATGCTGTTAGATCTCCCAGGCTCTAAGTATATGTTGCATTGTATAATAGCCATTAAATGCCCATGTGATAGTTCTCAGTTAGGATCAAGAGAATTTTCAGGAAACTTGAATTTAGAGGCTTTCTCTGCCCTCTAACATCAACAGTTAGCCTCTGCATTGAACCTCTAGGGACGCAACAATCAAACTCTTGATTTCATAGCAATAGAAGACATGAAGAGTAACCAAGAGATGCAAAAATGAGTAATATTTTGAATTTAATCATATTTCAAGCTTAGGTTAGATGCTGCTAAAAGTGAAGCCAGTTGAATAACGCCATCCAAAATTTCTGTCTGTTTCTCTCTTTCTTTCATTGGCTGACATTTGAGAAGTTATTTTATCTTCACAAGCCATACAAAACACTGTATTCTAACATTCTTGATTATGTTTCATAAATATTGACAAATATTGACAAATATCTCTTTAAACTTGCAGCAAGTAGTGGCAGCAATAAATGCAGGAGTCAATCCTAAAGGAAACACGTCTAACAGTCATTGGGATTTGGGAAGTTCCTTCTTCTTTGCTGGCACTGTTATTACCACCATAGGTAGGATAAAACTTATTATTCTATTTTGAAGAGTGTATTACCTAAAACAAATTTAGTTTACAATATATGTTTTCGTTTGGCAGATTTTGTTTGTCTATTTTAATAGTGTTTTTATATTTTAAGTTCAGATATGTTGGCAAAAACAGTTTTCATTAGACATGCACACTTACATTTATAAGATTCAATAAATGATATAAAAACTTTAATAGAAAGTAGGTTTATATGAAAGGTGCAGTTCATTAGTACACTGTTTACACCAATTATTTGATTATTCATGTTTTAAAACAAGCTTGTGCTTTAAGCTGTTGATTTGGGTCTCTATAAGTGACATAATTCTAGACAATATTGTCTAGAATTAATATATATGTTCAATGTTTTCAACATTCTAAGTAATCAGCCTCTTTGGGAAATGCATTTTTATTATAAAGCTGTAGCAGGCAAACTCAGATTTAACCATAGTGGGTTGTATTAGGCTTTTAGTAGCTTGCAACAGCTCATGACAAATATTCTTCATAACCTTGTTAATGTTGTGCATCCTTCACTTCAGATGCTCAATGGGCAGTAGCACCATGCCAAACTAGACACAATGATGGCAGGTTCATGTGTTTAAATATGCACAGAGAAGGAGGGATGAGGGATGAGGCAGCTCCATATTTGACAGCAAAATGGACACACAGAGGAGGAATGTAGACTCCCCCCCTTCCCGGTGAAGGAGGCAGAAGTTTGCAATGTTATGAATGGCACGAAGAAAGAGAACTGAAAAAAAAAAGATCACTAGAAATATTATTGAACATTAGCTTCTCCAGGGTAACTGATAGGCAGTTGTTTAAGGGCATGCAACCCATGGTAGATGCAGGGACGGCCTGGCCCGTTTTGCCACCTGTGGCAAAATGTGAAAGTGCTGCCCTGTGCATGTGCTGCATGCTTGTGCTACCCACTCCTCTGGTTGCCCCCGCCAAAGCCTCACTTGCCAGGATCATGCGGCTGCAGCTTCCAGGTTCTGGCAAGATCTTGCAAGAGCCCTGTGACATTGACTTGCAGGACTCTCACAAGATTTTGCTAGAAACTGGAAGCTGCCACGGCCACTTCTGTTTGCTTCTCTGGTGGTGGTGCAGGTGCCCCTTGGATTCTGCCACCTGAGGCAGCTTCCTCAGTCTGGGCATACAGTGGTACCTCGCAAGATGAATGCCTCGGAAGACGAAAAACTCGCAAGACGAAAGAGTTTTTCGTTTTTTGAGTTGCTTCGCAAGACGAATTTCCCTATGGGCTTGCTTCGCAGGACGAAAACGTCTTGCAAGTTTGTTTCCTTTTTCTTAAAACCGCTTGAAGAGGTGCAGTTGCGACTTGACCATGCTTCGCAAGACGAAAAATTCGCAAGACGAAAAAACTCGCAGAACGAATTAATTTCGTCTTGCGAGGCGCCACTGTATCGTATTGCCTCTATAACAACCTGCTTTAGAGCTGGCTTGCTTAAACTGTCTTCTGAATGCCCTACAGTCACTAATGGCCTGGTGCACATCAGTTGCTTTGAATATGGAACAAACCGCCTTCAGTATTGAATAGGATAATGTGTGTTTATTGGTAGCTCCTCCTGAGACTTTGCAATAAATTCAAATCCCACACTAGGTGTGACGATCTCCAGCTTTCTTCTGGTCTTTACAATATAAGGTCATGCAAAGCTACTTCAAGTCCTAAAACTAAAAAGATAGCAAGCAATTATTGGCATTCTGGAAGGTATGCCATGGTTGATGGCAGGTTTGAGCTAGCACTTAGCAGACTAAAGTAAATCCTTGAAGATCCACATTTGTGATTAGAGACCTGGTCTACTGAGTTCAAACGAAATTTTATTGTAAATAATGTTTCTCTCTCTAGTCTATGTCCCCTGTGGGCACAAGCATTTCTTCTGAGGTCAGAACATTTTCTATCTTGTTATGTAGTTTATTGATTCAGCTGAACAATGGGGAATTGTACTATTAACCCTCTTCCTGCTGGCAGGGTGGATATGAATATGATGCATTCATATGAAATATGTGCAGAGCTGCAAATTTGAGCTGGGTATCAGTGGTTTGATGTGTGGCCTGTCCTGCTTGCAACTGACCATGCTGTTTGAGGCCCTGAAGCTTCTAGGTCTGCATGTGTACAAACGCTAACAGTTGTAACAGTGTATGTTGCATGTAAACAAAAATGTGGTAATCAGGGCTTGAAGAGCCAGTAGAAGCAAGAACTGTGGTAGCCATGAGAATGGGAATGATGCCAATGGGGAGTTCAAGCATGTGATAGTAGATCATAACATTCCTCTTATTTTCAAATGTTGGAACAATTATATGTAGTAGCTCAGAAGTTTGAGCTGATATGTATTAGCATCAAAAGTTTGATGGAGGTAGAGTTAAGGTTTCTTAGTTGTTGTGAGGTGGGGATGGTGATGTATGTGGATTTTTCTTTCAAATAAACATTTCTAGAGCGCTGGCTGCCTAAGTTTCCTGATCTGAAAAAAACAAAACCCATGGGAGGAGTTGCCTTTTACTGCTCTAACCTTGGTGCCTCTCTCTTCTTTGTCTTGGTAAGGATCTGTGATGCACCAGATCGGAGGTCAAGTCAGCAGCGGTGCCCCATCATGCCATCTGCTGCTGTTTCTCACCTCTTGGATAATTTTGCATTCAAATTCTCTTTTCATTAATTGATGGAGAATGCTAAGTACACTAGCTATGTTCACATAAACTAGCTTATGTACACTTAGCAAATCTTCTAAATTATGCTGATGCAAGTTCCTTTGGTGCATCCTTCTCATTGGTGCAAGGAACAAAAGCTACCTTTAAAAATGCACAAAATGTTGCAACACTATGTTCTCTGGAAGCCAGAATTGGCCTGTTAATGAGAGAAAGAGGAAGAGAGAGCTTACGTTACAGCTTCTCGTTTTGCATATTTTGAGTACCACTTTATTAAGCAAAGTGCCAAGGGAAGGTCTGAATGAACTGTAGTGTTGTGAAATGTTAGGCAAATATTCTTCTTGACCATTTTGAACAAGTGAAAATTCTGCCTGATAAAAGAATCCAGGGAAATAGTTTTCAGATCATGAGTTCTAAGAACCAATTATCACATTATTGAACTGGGAGGACACCAGCTGGAAAACTGACCTTGTTTACGATTCAGCCCCAAGTCACTTTGGCAATGTATTTTGTTTGCTTCAACAATTTATATGCTGCTTAACTGTAGTGCATAACAAGGTTACACAAGGTACGATATAGATAAAATCAGTTAAAACACACATCATCCATGCTCAGAACTTAGAAACGTTAGAAGCTTCCAAATAATAATAATAATAATAATAATAATAATAATAACAACAACAACAACTACTTTATTGTCAATGTACAACCTGTGTACAATGAAATTAAAAGAGCTATTTGAGCATGGAACAGACTGCCTTGGGTGGAGGTGGTGGACTTTTCTTTTGCTGGAGGTATTTAAACCTCACAACAATAAAGCAAGCTTGACTTCACATCCAGTGAAGATCTAACAACAGAATCCCATGCAAATATATACTCAGATGAAAGTCTTGTTGTGTTCAATGGTGCTTACTCCCAAGAAATAAAGTTTGTGTTCAGCTAACTTCCAGGCAAGTGTGCTTAGGATTGTAGCCTTAATCATGTTGCGTTGTGCTAGACATATAGACTGGAGTCACTGTGTGCTATGTTACATCTTTTTATGGTTCAAGTGTTTCATTTGTTGTTGTTTTTTGGAGTATGGTATTTTGAAAACAGTTGTGCAGATCGTTATGAGTTGTAATTGCCTGGAATGAGGCACAAAGGTGGGATAGAAATATTTAAATAAATAAATACCAAATAATTCCTAATCGAGCTTATGGAGATTCTCCCCATCCTTATCTTGACCACTGCACATGTGAGATAAGCAAGTATCCGTTCTATCCAAACAAGACTTGTGGGGTTTTGGTGGTTATGGTGGGGGAGCAGAGTTATACTGATTTGGATAACTTTCTTTCCTTTTCTCTCTCTCCCCGTGCCACTCTTCTTGCAGAAACTGACCAAGTCTGGAATGAAGTCTAGTCTTGGCTAGAGTAGGTTTGAGGGACGGGGGTGTGGGGGTGTACAACAGAGTGGCAGTACAGACAAAATAGTATCTTCAGTTCTGAAGTGTTTTGAAAGCTAGTACGTATTTCTCAAGGGAAACAATGGTTTACCAACAAGTAAAGCAGCTGAGTTTGCTCACTTGCTCAACAGGCTACAACCTTCTGTTATATATAGTGCTTTTTTTCTTAAAAAATGTTTAGGGGTACTCTCATTTTCCTACTCATTGAAATACTGCCCTTCAATGAGGCCAAACTTAGATTCACAAAATGTTTAAGGCTATGTGTACTCCTGCATCTCCCTAGAAAAAAGCACTAATTGTGTGTGTGTGTGTGTGTGTGTGTAGTCACTTTTCCAAGTTGAGGCAATATAACATCTCAAATATGTTAAACAGGGCTAGTCACTGACAAAGATGAAATAATATAGTTAAGAATGAAACCCCAAAGATTATAATCTCTCCTCCTCCTCCTCTTCTTCCTCTTCTTCTTCTTCTTCTTCCTCTTCCTCTTCCTCTTCCTTTTCCTCTTCCTCTTCCTCCTCTTCTTCAGTATTCTTAGTATATCTATGCTGTTTCTCTTTTTATGATTCTCAACTACTCTCCCCTTCCAACATCCCCTTTTCTCCTTGAGTATTGATTCTTTTTGACCTTGCATTCACTGTTTCATGCAGCCAAAGATCACATTCTTCTAACCCCCCCCCAAAAAAAATCTTCCTCAGTGACACATTCCAAGCTGTATTTACAGATTCCAGAAAAAGGCACCCCCACCCCCTCCCAGTAACATATTGGAATGTAAAGGGCTAGCAAGGGTCAAATTAAATATGTCCATTTGGAGAATATATGGGAAGAGGGTGCTCCCTGAGGTTGCATGGCATGCACAAGTAGCAAAAAAATAAGCCTGTGTTGGGATAATTATCTACATTTTTTGGCAAGTGTCAGTTGATAATAGCTCTAGAAGCTCATTATATCATGAAGCTATTACCTACTACAGCAGAGCTGGAATTTTGTCATGCTTAAATTTTGGTTCTAAATATGGGCTTTTGACAGTTGATATGAAAACAAACAAAAAAAAACTCTGAAGCATTTTAATTCTGAAATTGAAATTTAGGAGGTCTTTTTTTAAAAAAATGACCACACCTTTTGAAACATAGTTATTTGCATTTATTTATTCAATATAGTTAAAGCAATAACTTCTGGGGTGGGGGCTTTCTTTAAACTAGCTTACAATGATATATAAATTGAGCATATTTATAACAATATGTAAAAAAAAAATTGACACAAAATAACCATGAGGTGTTTTGCATGATGCAATAAGCTAAATCTTGACATAGTAGTGAGATCGTGTTGTATGGTGTGGTTTATTTATATACTACTTCTCAGCCTAAGGTCCCCAAAGCAGTGAACAATATTAACACAAAATAAATATACAGTAATATTACAATACATAAAATACACCAGTCAAAACAATACAAATAGCAACAGAATTTTCAGTGTCCAACCTTGGAGGTGAGTGGGGGAGAATAGAATAGGTAAGTATAGGTCCAAGGAAGGTAATGCATACCAGAAGCAGCCTCCTAACACTTCCAACTCCAGCAGATGTGGAGAGCCTGTCAAATCCCAGTTGGAACAGATTTCCACAAATGTGGGGGGGGGGGGGCACCACTGAAAAAGTCTTCTCCTTTGTGCCTGCAAGCACGAATGCTTTTACAGGTGGGTATACAAGTTCTTAGAAGTTGATTTCTGCATGCAGGAATGCTGATATGGATGGTGGTCATCTGGTCCAAAACCATTTAGGGCTGTAAGGTTAACACCAGCACCATAAATTGAGCACAGAAATGCACTGGCAACCACTGTAACTGATACAACATAGTTATCATATCATACGTTCTTACCGCCAAGCACCTAGCAGTACCCTGTTGGCTGCATTTTGCATGGATTGAAGTTTCCAAGCCATCATTAAAACTGCATTACACATGGTAGCCTGGGCTGGTGTCGCTAGTGCACGAGTAACTAAAGCATTGCCACAGGGTCACAGTACACCAGAATAAAGTGGTAAAAAGCCCTCCTGGCCACCGCTGTAATCTGAACTTGTCTTGTTAGCACTGGATTTGGTGGAATTCCCAAGCCCAACATTCTGTTTCTAGGGCGGCTCATTGTTCAAGGACATTCGCAAGCAGATGTGATTGTCTTAGCCACCACTAGTATTTGGTGTTCAGAAGCAATATACTTCCCTTTAGGCCTATGAAGCAGCAGCTGAAGGATTTTCTTGAGCAGGCATCTAAGAGAAGCCCTAAAGAATTCATAAAGCTAAATATGCACTGTTTTTAGTGGTGCCATGACTGGTTCTGTCAAGCAGGCTTGTGGTTTTGTTTGAGTATAGCGACAAGTGGTTGTTCACCTAAGATTGGTCTATTTTTGAATTCTGAGACGCAACACATTTTCCAGAAAAGTTCTTATAGTCAGTAACAGCACTTGAACCCTGACTAACTCTTGCATTCTTTCTTTCCTCTTGGATACTTGGGTTCTTGACCAAAGTTTAACAAGACCCTTAAAATCCAACATGGCATGCTTCAAGTATCTCTGGAAGTATCCCAATTCTGTAATGCTGATTTTCCCTGAAATGACTTCTCATATGTATTCTTTTTTTGTTTTCATTTGAAGTCCCAGGTCATATTGGTGTGTTATAGTCCAACACTGAAAAGAGCAAGGATCAATTCACACAAATGATCTAGGTGCTTGAGGCAGAAAATCCAATTAAAGCTTCTGCTTCTCACAAAAAATGTATAACATAATGCAAATTTGGCTACCTCAATCTGCTCACACCTTAAAGCAGAGGTGGGGAGCCTGTGGCTCTCCAGATGTTTCTGGACCACAACTCCAATCATTCCTGACCACTGGTCATACTGGCTAGGGGTGATGGGAGTTGGAGACCAACAAGCTCTGGAAGACCACAGGTTTCCCATAAGCATATGTCATAGTTTCACTATCCTTCTGCAACTATGCTGGAACCGTACTGCAATAAGGGATTTAGCAATCCTGTACTTAAATATATATCTATATTCCAAAAATGAAATACAATTAGTCAAACCTTTTCCGATATATAATTCCCAGATAATCGACTTCCCTTCCACCCTTCCATGGTTTCCTCTAATTATCTATTGCTGCTGCATATTATAGATAATCTATACCTTCTTCCTCCACCTTATTCTCAGAAAAACTTTTACTGCTGAGCTTATTCCAAACCTGCAAGCATCTTAACATGCTTATGATAATTTTAAAAATAATATACAAACATTTTCCAATCCTCCTTGAAGGCTGCCTCGTCTTGTTCTCTAATTTATTTTACTTGTTAAACTTGCTAATTCAGCATATTTCATCAATTTCAACTTACACTCTTCTTTCGTAGGAGCTTCATCCTCCCACCATTTTGGGGCATATAGTACTCTTGCTGTAGTAGTCACATACAGAAACAAACTCCTTTGATTATTTGGTACATCAAGTCCAATTATCCATAGGAAAAAAGTTTCTGGTCTTTTTGGGAGAGACCTCTGAAATATTTTTTTTGCCGTCTCATTATGTATCATCTCCCAAAATCCCTTTGCTACTCTACCACATATGATAAAATGTACCAGCAAATGTACCTATCCTTATTCAGTTCTTAACTCAGGGATAGGATTGCACTGGTCAGAAAAGCTGGGTTAATATTCTTTATATTTTTAGTAACTGAATTTTTGAAACTTGGATATTTTCTCTTGAGTTAATGGTTCAGGACTGTTTTCTTCTGAATCATCATTGCATTTGGGAAGAAATACTTCTCCAAACCCCAGTTAAAGGGCTCTCAAAAACAGTAGTGGCTTTTGTAGGAGAGCTGAAGTAAATCTATCCTTTATTTGCTTGATTCTTGTCATGTTTTCAGAACTAGAACTGCTGGTACCTTCTGTCCCCTATGCTTTATGAAATCACAAATGTGCCAATTCTAATCCTTGCACAGATGTGCCAGCTATAGCCTTTTGTTGATACCTTACAAGTTTACAAAGCTATTCTTAATTTCTGATTTAAACATTTGCATGTTTGCACACCTGTCTTTTTATGCCATCTTAGTGCATGGTTAATGTAACCATTAACTTGCCCCACACACTTTTTTAAAAAATAATAATAAATCTGTCCTGCAGGTGATCAAACTTTTCTAAAAATAGCACACTGGGCTAATTAAAATGGAGTTGTCCCTTTTTATCACATGCTGTGGAAGTCATGAACCCTGAGTGGCAAATATATAATTACAAGGTGCAATATAATAGCTTATAATTCAATTTAGACATCTGTTTAATGAATAGGAAGCAGATAGTGTTGCAGTTTGTCAGTCACATGGATAATTGATCAAAACAAAACATGCCAGACCAAAGGCTCTTTTATTTTTTCATGTGCTAATAGATTGCAGGGGGAAGAGATTTAAGTCCTGCACGCACATGTTCCTTAATTGTGTGCCAGTTTATGCGCCAACTGAGAACTGCATCTGCAGTTTAATCTGGGGACCAATTAACGCGCTGCCCTTGATATGGATGCTCCATGCCAGCTGAGCATGTCCTCATCAGAAAGTGATATTGGTTCTGCAGGACCTCTGAACACCCCATGATTTAAGGTTGATGTAAAGGTTACTGTTATAGCAGTTCTGCCTAGCAGTTACCAATGAAACCATAGATTGCATCTTGAGCTCATCCACACTTACCTTTCTTCAATTCTTTCCAGGTGGTGTCCACTCTTTAAAGTTTTGTGTCCAAGTTCCCTTTATTGCCTTTTTTCTTTGCTCCAGAGCTATCCCTACGAAAACCCGCTTTTTAAAGTTCAACTGGAACAAATGGCAATCTGTGGAGAACCCAAATTGACATTTGCCCCAATTGAGCACTAAAGAATGGATTTTCACAGAGAAAGCTGTGGGGCAAAAGCCTTAAGTGTGGACCTGTGCCTGGAAACAGCAAGGCGAAAGGCAAGTGTGAATAAGCCCTCAGTTGCTGCATTGCTATAGAGTTGAGCAGCTTTTGACTGCCGTGTGCAAGAAACTGCAGCATCCTGTTTAGTTCAGACATAGCAAACAGTGTTTTTTGTTCTAAAACTAGAATATAAAGCCAGGAACAGATCTCCATCCATGAAGATAAAAGCACAAAGGCATATATTGAATCCAGCTCACGCAGACCTCCTTTCACTGCAAATTATTCATTTGAGAATTATAATTTTTTTCAGAGAAGCTTCAGAACTTCCATTGGGGAATGAAAACAAATGCTATAAGTGGGCTGCAAAAGGGAAAACTTACTTCATCATTGTTTTGGAGTTCACTGATGGTGTCAACAAACATGTAGCTTGGGGTGATCTCATAGCTGTTAAATAGCTGGAGTTACAAAAGTATGTTTTAGACTTTGTTCCAGGAAGCTTATCAGAGGAACTATAGTGAAAATATCAATTATGGTGGTCAAACGTCCTTGAAAAAAAGGTGGAGTATGTATCCATGGAGGAGTGTTGGGTATTTTACATTGTGCACTCTCAATCTACTTGTGGTGTTGGTGAGTACCATTGGGTTTAGCTTAAACAGCCCAGAATCCCCTGCAACATGAGGGGAGTCATTGTAGACCAATCAATATGGAAAGTATTCCCTGGTCTTAATGCCACTTAAAAGTCTGTGTTAGCGTATGGATAGCATAATAAATGGTCAAAGATCTGGAAACGATGCCTTATGAGGAACGGCTTAGGGAGCTGGGCATGTTTAGCCTGCAGAAGAGGAGGTTAAGGGGTGATATGATAGCCATGTTCAAATATATAAAAGGATGTCATATAGAGGAGGGAGAAAGGTTGTTTTCTGCTGCTCCAGAGAAGCGGACACGGAGCAATGGATCCAAACTACAAGAAAGAAGATTCCAGCTAAACATTAGGAAGAACTTCCTGACAGTAAGAGCTGTTTGACAGTGGAATTTGCTGCCAAGGAGTGTGGTGGAGTCTCCTTCTTTGGAGGTCTTTAAGCAGAGGCTTGACAACCATACGTCAGGAGTGCTCTGATGGTGTTTCCTGCTTGGCAGGGGGTTGGACTCGATGGCCCTTGTGGTCTCTTCCAACTCTATGATTCTATGATTCTATGATGTACTGTTACAAAAAGAAGTGGGAAGAAAACTTCCAACCTATGCCAAATTTAACTGACAATCATAAAAAGAGGAAACTGCTTTTATGACAGTAAGGCAGCCGTCTGTCTCCTCATCACAGACAAGTCCGGTTAAACATGAGGCAACTTGGCTGCCAAACACCAGGAAAGCAAATGAAGCAGACATGCCAGATTTACAGTGCCTTCCATTATTATTCTACCCTGACCTCTAAAACCAGTTATGGGAATGCTACACATATCTGCAATTTGCAGATTGCATTATCAATATTTATCTGTTTATTTAAAACATTTACAGAGTACCTTGCTGCCTGATGAGAGGTCTCCATGGTAACTTACAATAATACAAGAAACTTCTAGTTTTTGAGGGGTTTTTTCAAGGCAACTATTAAGTTGTGGGTGAACATATCAGATGACATAGCAATTCTTCAGACAGCTCTTGTTTATTCACAGGCCATAACAGAATAGGGCTGAAGGATTCAGCCAACCTGCTTATATAAAGCTCAACTACATGGCAACAGTAACAACTTTCTGTAACTATCCAATCACTGAACGTCACTTTCAATTCCTTATTTGCATATGCGGACCTGAGTGAAAACTATCTACAGTATCCCCCTGCTGGCCCAGGGTGAGAACTTCAGTACATAACAGCAACACTGAGCAGTTGGGAGGTCTCTGTTTCCCCTTTGCCAGTGTACTGTTTCTTCTTGGCACCCAGCACAAAACTGGGCCAGGTACCTGGCGGTCCTTTCAGAAAGGTGTAGCAGATTCAGGGGAGGTAGCTGCCTGAGGTGGTCTGGTCTGTACACCCCAAATCTGCTCTCATAAATGAATTGTCTTTGAGGGGGACCCATTGTGGGTATACAACCTTAGGATTTGTTTATCTTTTGGTGGCAGTAGCTAGATCATTTATAGCCCAACAATGGAAAAACTCAAAGGCTCTGAATGCTGGACTATGGTATTGAAATTTATGGAACATAGTTATAGCTGAAAAACTCACTCACCAAGTAGGACTTCTAAAAGGACCTGAATATCCCAAGTAATTTTACGCAAGAATGGAGTAACTTTATCATACAGTAGTTACAAAATTGTGGTCATCCCTTATTTGCATATTTGGAAATCAGACTGAGAGGCAATAACTGAGTAACTTGAATGATTTTCCTCGTCTTTGTATGGTATATAATTTTTGTATTACATTTTGTAACCGATATTTCTTAAGGAAAAGAGTTGAAAGGTGTATAGCACTCCCCCTCCCTGCAATTGAGCAGACTTGTCCATTCAAGAGAGCAGCTTTTCTGGGTTCCTTATGGCACCCCTGGCTGAAGCAGGCTAGCCTGCAGTTCTGTTGACATTCAAGTATGGGTAGAATGCTGCTCAAAAGATTTCCGAAATTACTACTGAATTCAAAAACCCCATAGTAATCCAAAATTACTTTTAGAATGGTCCTTGGTAGCTTTTATTGTGTCAGAAAGCAATTTTGGAAAACATAGCTCAAGACATTATTTTCCACATCTCATGCTCTGATTCATTTATATTAACATATCTCTGAACAACCAATGGAACGTGAAAGTGCCTCATGCTACTATTGCTGAGGGAGGCAGGGACGAACACAAGATTGCAAAGAGACAAGCCTCTGTCTTGCTCATCCAGGTAAAACTGGTGATGTCAAGAATGTTTCATTCATTCACCAAATCATTAATTTTTCGTTATGTCTTTCAAGGCCTTGACCCTTCAGCCAAGAATGTTGAAATGTGCAAATTTAAGTACGCATCCAAGTGTTTCAAGGGTCACAAAGTTATTGCCTTAATTGAAACCATGTTTAAAAATAGAATGCCTTGCACTTTGCATAAATAAAATATCTATGTGGATCTGGAATACTGAGCAAGCTTGCCACTTTAGGTTGGAGTCCTTCTAAGGAGGGCAGTGGCTCAAAATAGCTGTATTTATTATAGTAGGTCTGGACAGTGCCTGAATATTATGAAAGCTGGATGCTCTTTGTTTCCAGGGCTATAAAGGAAGTAAAACCTCCCCCTTCAGCCACTCCAACGTTGAACGCTTTAGGATAACCCAACTATTTACGCAGCAGCAATGCTCCCTTCCAAGAGAGACATGTTTGTACACCAATTTCTATAACAGCTGGCATTTTCAGACTGAACGTCTTACCTGAACATTAAAAACCAGCTTCTCCTGCTTTATAGTACTGTTTCATGATATATGATTTTTATTGTTTATTGTTGTGAATTGCATGAGAAGGATCATTGCACATGTATGCTTATTATTATTACATACATGCTGGACCTGCAACAAAAAGGTTTATGTTCACCTCAGCAGTGCCTCCCCCCACCCCCGGTCACTCTGCATTCAGTGGCTATTGCATATGTTTGTTTGCTCTGGGACTTTTCTGGATGGTGAGAGGAAGGAGGAAACCCTACCTTTTAAAAATGTGCTTGGTGGTGGGGTTTTTTTTTGGTACTTCTGCAAACCTCAGGGCTTCCCTGAGCAGGGTGATCTCTCTCTCTCTCTTTCTCTCTTGTTTCTTACTGGAAAAATCTACCAGCTATATAACATAAGGCACACAATGTACTTACCAGATAATAAAATACAGCAAATTCTTCATTCAACCATGCCATCTACTCATGATGATTTACCACTCCTTAATAGTGAACTCAGGTGGCGAATGTGGATGAGATTACAGCCAAAGCATGACCACCATTTGGGCTTTCAGTCAAAGGCCCACCTACTCAAGCGTTCTGTTCACATGGCAGCCATGAGAAGCTTGAAAGGTGGGACCTGAGTTCAACAGCACTCTCCCCAGTTGTGATCCCAGCAACTGGTATTCAGAATCATGCCTCCTCCAATAGTGGAGGCAGAGCATAGCCGTCACAGCTCATAGGCACTTGATAAACTTATTGTCCATGAATGTGTCCAATCCTCTTTTAGAGCTGTCTAAGTTGGTAGAGACATCACCTTGCCAACAAAGGTCTGTATAGTAAAACTATGGTTTTCCCAGTAGTGATGTATGGAAGTGAGAGCTGGACCATAAAGAAGGCTGATCGCCGAAGAATTGATGCTTTTGAATTATGGTGCTGGAGAAGACCCTTGAGAGTCCCATGGACTGCAAGAAGAACAAACCTATCCATTCTGAAGGAAATCAGCCCTGAGTGCTCACTGGAAGGACAGATCCTGAAGCTGAGGCTGCAATACTTTGGCCACCTCATGAGAAGAGAAGACTCCCTGGAAAAGACCCTGATGTTGGGAAAGATTGAGGGCTCAAGGAGAAGGGGACGACAGAGGATGAGATGGTTGGATAGTGTTCTCGAAGCTACCAGCATGAGTTTGACCAAACTGTGGGAGGCAGTGGAAGACAGAAGTGCCTGGTGTGCTCTGGTCCATGGGGTCACGAAGAGTCGGACACGACTAAACGACTAAACAACAACAACAAAGTTGGTAGCCATCACTGCTTCTTGCAATAAACTCAACAGTTTATTGCAAGTACTTCCTTTTGTATGACTTAAATCCTCCCAACATTCAGTTTCATTGGCTGCCCATGGGTTTCAGCATTATGACGGGGTGTGTGGTTAACATTTTCTCTTGCTTTTTACTCATAAGTACTATTTTCTCATGCATGCAAACACAAGAACTTCCATTTTAGCAGGGAGGGAACATCTTACTTGACCATTACATGCACTTTTTTCAACTTCACAGGAATCTTGAGCTTTTAAAAAAGAGTCAGCATATATAATTGAGGGTGGTATTTGATGTTAGTCCTACTTAGAGAAGACCCATTGAGGTAAATGGACATGAATAACTTGGGTTTATTAATTTCAGTGGGTTTACTCTGAGTAGGCCTTAGCTGATTGCAACCCAGGGTTTTAAAACATTGCCTGCTATGATTACTGCATGCATAACAGTTGCCACATCTAATTTAGTTACAGATAAGTTCCAATGAGTCTAACAACACTTTAAAGTAAATTTGAATAAGATTGCAGACAAAGCATCTTCCTCTGTTGGTGTTTGCATAGTTAGTTTTTTTATATCAGCAGAAGTCTCACTGTTTCAGAGTCTCTGAATACCAGGCATGTGTAAGTAGATGCTCTGGCAAAGTAGTATATTTCTTCAGTATGTTTGACAACTGAGAGTAATAGATAATGGACAGAAGATAAAAGGCCTTTTCAACCTTGGCTCCCTGTTTGTGGAATGCTCTTTCAGCTGAGGTGATTATGGCACCCTTGGTTCAAGTTTCAAACGGGCTCTGAAAAGTCATTTGTTTAGAGCTGCCTTTCCTTAAAGATACTGTTGTTGATTTAAATGGATGCTGAAATCGTTTTAATATATTGTCACTGAAATTATTTAATATGTTGTTTTTACTGGTTTGCTGCAATATGATGCTAAGATCGTTATTCATATTGCTTATGTCATTGTCATTTGAAGATAGTGCTATTTTAATGATGGTTTGCTTGTGCTTTAGATATTGGGTGTTGTGTTTTTGTTTTTATGGAAGCCACCTTGTAAGGACCATCTGTACCCACTGTTTTGCTCACAGAAGAGCATTTGAGTCAGTTTCTGGTAAGGACAAATGGTGTTGCTGTACTACAGAGATCAAATTCCCATTCTCTTTACAAGAAGTCCCCTTTTAGCATTGGAAAACGAATATGCCTATCTCTTTGTTTGGAGTAATGTAGTAGTGTCAAGTCATTTAACCTCGTGTGATGGATGCTTAGGATGTGCAGTGAAGGAAGCATGTTCTCCTGAGGCCAGCATTCTTGTCACTTTTATTTTATACAGCTATTTGTGGTTCAACCACATGCTGTTGTGCTAGTGGTAGCTAAGAGATAGAATTGTTTTGGAGAATAGCCTTCCTAACTTGCACTGGGGCTGAAATTTACTATCGTGATCATTTTCCAACAGCACCTTTAAAAATTTCCATTTCTTAGCCTGTCTAAGGAGTTCACCTACCTCTTTATCAAATAATTTGTCTACATGACTCAACTAGTATTAATATATTTTGCTGCTGTTCTGGTGCCTGCTGAATTTCCTGTGATTTGTAGTCCTTAATTGTGAGAGCTGCCCTTGTTGTGCTGGTGAATACAATCCATAAACTTTCTATGGCTAAGGGCCAGAAGTATAAAATTATCTCATCAGAATGGCAAGCGCTGCTGTGTGTAGGGATTCCTCATCCATAGATATCACAGCGGTATTGTGAGATCTGGTTAAGCATGGTTGGATATTAAGTGTTAGGGATTGTGAATGGAACAAGCTCCTCCTGGATGTCTCTTGGGGGAAGGGGCTGGTGGTTTTTGCTGTTTGATTGTTTGCTTATTACCCTGCTCTTACCCTAAAGAGCTTAGAGTAGTTTAAGTACAGTTGCCAGGCAATTTACACATGAAAAAAAAAAAACTTGCTTAGTTTCAGCAACAGAACTGCAACATATTCTTTCATACCATTTTTCTGGTAGTCTTAAGTAACATGTTAATCTGCAAGAAAAATAATGCACTTGAAAAGGCCTTGCTTTTGGATGTCTATTTCAAATACCAAAATGTAAATAAAGGGTTCGCCACAATCTGGCTGGTCTTGTGCTCCAGCAAGAAAATCTTGCAACATTGCATGAGTCAATTTCCTTATCTGCAGCTGCTCTCAAGTTTACTCAATGCTAGAGCCTGATAAGATATCGGGTTGGATTGTTAGACATGGGATACCCCAATAAAAGGGTCCAGGAGGGATACGCTTGGTCCACACAGGGATTGATGGGCCATGGTAACCTTCTGAACGTTGGGATTGTTCTACTTGATGTATGACAAGGGGCAACCCTCTACTCAGGGTCGATCCACCTTACTGATCAACCAGCAGGTGGGTTGCTTGAGACCAGATACATACCTGATGCCTTAGCCAAAACTAGCTTACATCAGTAGTCAATAAAGTTGTAGCCAATTTTAATGCAATTCTGACCTTATGTGTCTTATTTATAACCTTAACTTGTCCCAAGATGAGCTCCATGCTTCCTGCACCTGTGTCCTCAAAAATAGGGCATCACCAGCAACATCCTCACCTGTCTTATGAACCACTTTCCTCTCCAGATATCTCAATAGCTTTTTGTCAGTCCACACTGGACAGGCTGGTACTGACATTCATTCATTCATTCATTCATTTGATGATTTTGTATTACATGTCATTAAATATCATGGCGATGAAAATGTCTGCAAATCAAGTCTTCAAAAAGACAGAAGAATGACAAGGGGGAAACACAGCTATGGCCAAGGGGGCTGACTCAGAGGTGTGGCCTGGCTGAAGAAGTTAGTTTCTACTGTATACAGACTTCCAGGCTTCATAAAAAATAAAGTTTAATTTACCATTAATGCAACTTGTAGTGAATTCATCTATAAAAAGCAGAATACCAAACAATGATAACTGAATTAATTATGTCAATTCCAGTGAAAACATGCAGTGTAGAAGCAGTCCCAGTGCCATTTCTGCCCACCCACCCATTCCACAGTATCTCAGACACTGGTCCTTTTTCTCTATAGGGCCAGTGCACCAGATGGTGGTTATGCTGTAATGGCTCATTTTACATTCTGCGTTGACTACATTGCCATGCAGAGCAGCTGTTTGGAAAAAAGTTTGTGATAGTGGCTCATCAACCACCTGTGCTATCCTATTTGATTGCCAGTTTTTTCTGAAAAAATAAGTTTCCGGACAAGGAAGCATATGGTTTTGTTGCCCCTGAGTTCAAATCACATGGACAACATACTTTAGTTACAACTGCATTGTGGGAGAAGTTCAGTGCCTTATACAAATAACATCTATGATACTACCATCTCTCTTGATATGAGAAGGGCTTCCTAGCAGAATGGATGACCCACAACTGCTTAGGTAAACTCCTCTGGAGTTCTTACACCTCAGCATTCCAATTCAGGAATGTTGTATGCAAATGGTAGCTTTCTCTTTCCTCACTTATAACCTATAGTCTTCATACATCTGTCGAAGCTTCTTTTTGTGTAGTCACAGTTTCTCATTACTGGTGTCTTTTCTGCTTGTGGATGCCTTGTATTAAACTATCTCCCATGTGGTACGATAAATGCTTTGCTTAGGAGCATCTGATCCCACAAATCTTTTTGAGGCAATCTTAACTAATTGCAGTAGCTGTTTAGCTCCTGTTGATTTTAACGGCTTTGTTGCATTGGCATGAATTGCATCTCAAGTCATCTCCTGCAAGGCACAATTTCTATCAGCATGAAGAATCCATTTCAGATAGTAGATGGAGAGGAGGAGCCACTAAGATCAATCTCCACCCAGAGGCGGAGCTAGCTGCTCCAGCACCTAGAGTGAGTCACATGCTGTGCACCCGGGGGGCGGGGCTAGCTGCTGCAGGGGTGGAGCAAGCGTCCCAAGGGGGCGTCGCCTGTGGTGAGCAGCCCAGGGGGGTGGCACAGTGATGTTACCCCCCCCAGGGGTGACACCCAGGGCAGACCACCCCCACCACACCCCTTCCTCTGCCAGTGTCTCCACCCTTCCCAGCAAGTAGTCCCCTTCTGACAGCAGCTAGCCACCTGCATCATTTTCTTACTATTCCTTCTATTCCATTTCTCGGCCAGCCAGATCTAGTTCCCAAAGTGGCTCTGAAACACCTATTAAAATCATGATATACAAAACATCAACATACAATAGAACCCCCAGTTAAAACATAGAATTTAATAATATAGTAGCAGGGGCACCTAACTCTTAGCTGGTAGACAGATAGGAATCAAACCTCCTGGCTTGGGGATCTGATCTGCAACTGGTTTTAAAGAGAGAGCTGTGTGAATATGTCTTTTTAAAGCCTCTAGACGGGAACTATTCTGCTGGAGGGATTCAATTGCATACTGGCAAATTTAAGTTTTTGAGAATAACGTGGATTATAAAGCACTCTGGCACTCCTGTGCAACCAGCCTACTCCCCCCCCCCCAAAAAAAAAAAAATATCAGATTTATTTATTATGGTTGGGAAATTGATGGGGAAATGCATTAGAAAGTGTGGGTTCACAATTGATTGGACAGGAAGTCACATAAACTCTGCGCAAACAAATGAGGATGAATACTTAATAAATGGCACACACCATATAACCTCTGTGCAAGCTTTGTGCACACAAATCAGGATAAATACTCAGTAAACTGGTCCTCTGGAGGTAACTTTTCAGAGTCTTTGCTGAGAGCTTAGGATGTCAAAGGCAAGGTTGGGAGGGTGGTAGAATAAGAGATACAATGTTCTATCTGTGGCAGAAGGAAAACTCTGTTGATTCTGTAATTTTATGCAATGTATCTCAATCAGCTGGCTTTGTCCATCTTTAGAAAAGCTGAAGTTTGACTAGAAAATTAGTCAACATAGTAGAGTTGCACTGGATTTATATGAAAACTTTAGGAGCCAAGCTATTCTACTGTATCATGCTACAAAGTTCAGGAACGATTTGCTAGTCTCTGGTGCTTCTTTTTTTGGTCTTTTTGTCCATTTAGCTGCTTGCTTTGCTATGCTTCCTCTTCTAGTATGCATTAAGAATAATACCAGGTGCTGGGAGTCCACTTGTTGAGCACCATTATTCTGTGAACCACCCTGAGACCTCTGGGTATAGGGCAGTATATAAATTCAAATAATAATAATAATAATAATAATAATAATAATAATAATAATAATAATAATAATTACGATGATATATCAAAAAGGAGATTTGATTTCTGAATGCTTTCAGTTTTCACACTGCAGAATAAAAATCATTTTAAAGTGACAAATGCCAACAGATTTTTATTCCCTGAGAGAACAATAAAAATGCAGTCTGTCACCAAACCTGCTTTTAAGGATTAATGGCAGCATGGAGTATAATGTTTATTTCGTTGACTTCTTCTTCTTCTTCTTCTTCTTCTTCTTCTTCTTCTTCTTCTTCTTGACACAATAATGCCATTTGAAGACCATTAAAATGTACTATCACTAGGTCCAATTACTGCTGCTATGTCCCTTATCCTCCTGGGCTTTAATGCTTTCTTTTTTTAAAACAGGAAACAGTGAGACACTTTCATTTATGAAACAATTTCCCTCAACCTTTGGGCAAAGATATGTTCTTCTCAAAGAAACCGATAGGTTGCTGTTTTCAGCTGAGAGTAATAGCAACATGTTTCTGATATCCAGAAAGCAGGGCACAGTCATACTCTACATCATTTGGCTAAGGCTTGTGCAGACATGGGAAATCTGTGGCCCTCCAGATGTTGCTTGACCCTGACACTCATCAGTTGCAGAGAGAGCCTTGGCTTTTGGCAGCTCCAACTTAATCATAAATAAATAGACCTGATAAGCTCGTTTATGTAGGCAAGGTATCAAATGGATCTGAAAGGCTTAAGTATATTGGCTTGGTTCCTGAGATCCAAGCGTCTTCCATTCGCAGAAGGGGACTCTGATATAGCAGGGACCCTTGTTGACGGAACAAGGGGAGGTGATTTTGGCTATTTCCCCATAGTCCTTGGTACATTAAAAAAAAAAAAGCTTCCCCACAGCTACTTTAAAGAATCATGTGAAGTCACACTGATGTCTTTTATCACCTGACAACACCTGAGTGAGTAGCTACCGGTTATCTCCTTCTGGCCTGTAACATTACTTGCAGCCATATGCAGCAGAAAGCAAGACAGCAACTATTTCTTCTAGCAAGGGAATTAAGAATTCAGGCCTGATTGCTTCAGCCTTGATACAGGACACTTGATGTCTTTATTGAAGTCAATAGGACTTCTCTTATTTATATTCAGGACCGGAATGGAAGCCTGTGTGTGATTCAAGGGAACAATACGATCTAGTTGAGATTCCTGCATTACAGGAAGTCAGACTCGATGACCCCCAGGGTTCCCTTCTAGCCCTACAGTCCTGTGCATAGCTGTCAACTTTTCCCTTTTCTTGCGAGGAATCCTTTTCGGAATAAGGGAATTTCCCTTTAAAAAAGGGAAACGTTGGCAGCTATGGTCTTGTGATTCTTCTATAAATTAATGCCTGTAATGGTCACATAATTAAAACTGGTGGAAAAACTGAGGATGGGACAAACGCAGGGTAAATTGCTTATATGTCACTCTTATGCAACCAATGAGTAGCAATGGTTAGCAGCTTGAATAAAGTAATTATAGACATTTCCCCCCTAAATCCAGAGTGCTTTTCTAGGAAGTTAAGTTAATCACAACAGCATGATTTCTAGGAAAGACTTATGCTACTGCACAACCTGCTGATACCATTATTTCTGTATTTTATTAAATCATTATTAATAAGTTTTACACATGGGGTCATCGACAAAAATCGACAAAGAAAAAAGAAAAAAAAACATTTCACACAAGAAGCATTTTAAAAATAATTATACAGATATAATAATTGCCACAGTATATAGTGAAGTCAGGGACTCGGGTGGCGCTGTGGGTTAAACCACAGAGCCTAGGGCTTGCCGATCAGAAGGTCAGCAGTTTGAATCCCCATGACGGGGTGAGCTCCCGTTGCTCGGTCCCTGCTCCTGCCAACCTAGCAGTTCGAAAGCACGTCAAAGTGCAAGTAGATAAATAGGTAGCGCTCCAGTGGGAAGGTAAACGGTGTTTCCGTGCGCTGCTCTGGTTCGCCAGAAGCGGCTTAGTCATGCTGGCCACAAGCTGTACGCCGGCTCCCTCGGCCAGTAAAGCGAGATGAGCGCCGCAACCCCAGAGTTGGTCACGACTGGACCTAATGGTCAGGGGTCCCTTTACCTTTATCTTTATAGTGAAGTCCACCAACTTGGATGACTTTAAAAGAGGAGTAGACAAACTCAGGGAGCGTAAGCCTAGCAATGGCTGCTACCAATGATGGCTATTGTTCAGTCCATGCCCTGGGAAAGCTTTCCCTCCCAAGCATCTTCAGAGCTCTAAGGGTTTTCCTGCCTTCAGGAAAATCCTGGCGAGCTCTTCACATAAATGAGTTTAGAGCTCTTCTGAGATCTCTTTCCGTTAGCAGCCTTGCTTCCCCATTAATCTACCTTTCATCAGGTGTGTAAGTAACCTTGTTCCTATCTTCCTATGAAATTTGCAAACTATAAAATGGCTCGCCTTTCTCCCCTAGGCCTTCTAGTTCCAGTGACCATGTGAAAATACTCAAGTCATAGCATACGATTAGGTACAAAAATTTTGAATATCTAGATACTGCATAAATGTTTTTTCATTTATTTATTTGTTAAAAAAACGATATTCCCCTTTCCACCATGTAGGTCTCAAAGCAGCTTAGAACAATAAAATATATATACAAAAGTTCTGGCACTTCCAGAATTGCCAGCCAATCTTCTATGCAACTTCTAGGACATTTAGCAGATCTCAAAGCACGTTTCCAAGACCCATAATTATGTCATAAGGTACATGGATGAAACAAATTGTATCTGATGGGGAATAGTGTGCCTAATTCCAGGCTCTCCAATATGACTGACTGAGTTGATATTTGCCCCCTTTCTGCTGCCTTCCAAAAATGATGAATGGGGGCCTTAAATTGCATCATAAGGTACAAAGCTGAAATTGATACCAGTTGGCAGATAATACCTTTCTGCATCTTAAAATATCCAGTTTGATTGCTTCAAATCAGTCCATTTATATGGACTGAGCAATATCACTCTTCTCATTGTATTTTGTTGGTACTATGCACATTGGTTCTGAAATTATGAACAGCCTTATAATAAAGTCAGAGAATATAGCTATTTTTTGGCTTTAGGAATAAATACTTTGCATTCTTTTATTTTTACCAGCTATGGAAACATTAGAAAATATAAATATACAACATCAGAAGTCTACAACACAAATTCCTCAAATCCCACTTTTGCTTAAACATCAAGCCCACTCATCAGTTCCCTGTTTTAAGGTAATATGGATATGGTACATGGAATCCACAAAAGCAATACGTAACTGATTCAGCATATATTTCTTCCTCCCCACCGTAAGGTTGGCAGTTTCAGAAGTGCCAAAGCATTTGTAAGATGCCTAGATAGCCAAACCTGTTATACTTTATGATGTAAGCATTTTTGACACAGGCTCTTGGAGTATTCCACAACCTACATCATATGCTAATGCATTTCATAGGCAAATAACATAGGCAGACAAGAGAAAACTCACTGATCCATATTTCAACATGCAGTTTGACTTGGGATGAAAACTATGTGCTATTCCATTACTTTAGAAAACAAAAAGATACTGGGCTTAGTTGGTTTATGAATTATTCCTATGTATCAAGATAATTGATGCTCAGCTTTAATTTTTGTTTAGACTATACAAGTTTTCCTACATTAGGTATCCTCAAGGTTCAACATCTCAAGGTTGTTTCTTTATTTCTCTGGAGTCCAAGTATGGAAAGAATCCAAACTACAATTTGTTGTTTGCTTATTTAACTATTCATTGCACCCAGCTCACCTCCTGCACATTTTCAGCTTAAAAGCCAGTATGGAGAGGTACCATACTAAAATCAGGGGATAACTATGAATATTCTGATTAATCTGAACTTGTGGATGTACATTATCTTGTACATGTGAATAGGAGTGGTTTATAAAGATAGTGTTTTGCCTCCTAGTCTGGGGAATGGCCTTTTCTAGTTTAGAAAAGTATGGGTTTGTTATTTCTTAGAGTGGCTCTGGTTGTCTTGAAGAAGCAAAGAGGGTGAAGTACAGAAAGCTAAGATTCCTATTTCTGCACAGTTTCTTAAAGTACATAAGAAGAGTTCTGCTGTATCAGATTAAAAGCCCACCCAGTCCATATTGCAGATGTTAATGTTACACCGTATGAAGTGACTGGATGCCTAAGAACTGACTCCTTTTGGAAATGAACCCATTAAAAAATCATAGAATCATAGAATCATAGAGTTGGAAGAGACCACAAGGGCCATCGAGTCCAACCCCCTGCCAAGCAGGAAACACCATCAGAGCACTCCTGACATATGGTTGTCAAGCCTCTGCTTAAAGACCTCCAAAGTAGGAGACTCCACCACACTCCTTGGCAGCAAATTCCACTGTCGAACAGCTCTTACTGTCAGGAAGTTCTTCCTAATGTTTAGGTGGAATCTTCTTTCTTGTAGTTTGGATCCATTGCTCCGTGTCCGCTTCTCTGGAGCAGCAGAAAACAACCTTTCTCCCTCCTCTATGTGACATCCTTTTATATATTTGAACATGGCTATCATATCACCCCTTAACCTCCTCTTCTCCAGGCTAAACATGCCCAGCTCCCTTAGCCGTTCCTCATAAGGCATCATTTCCAGGCCTTTGACCATTTTGGTTGCCCTCCTCTGGACACGTTCCAGTTTGTCAGTGTCCTTGAATTGTGGTGCCCAGAACTGGACACAGTACTCCAGGTGAGGTCTGACCAGAGCAGAATACAGTGGCACTATTACTTCCCTTGATCTAGATGCTATACTCCTATTGATGCAGCCCAGAATTGCATTGGCTTTTTTAGCTGCCGCGTCACACTGTTGGCTCATGTCAAGTTTGTGGTCAACCAAGACTCCTAGATCCTTTTCACATGTACTGCTCTCAAGCCAGGTGTCACCCATCTTGTATTTGTGATACAATCATTCATAGTTTACTTGCAGAACTTTTCAAAAACACAACATAAGTATCAAGGATACATCCAAAATGTCCATACAATGGTTTGTACTATCCAGCACAGGCTCAGCCTCTTAAAAATAAAAGATAGCTCTAAAAATCAAAACACTTTCTCTATCACCCATTCCAGCCTGCCTCAGGCTGCCTAAGGCTATACAGCTTCTTGGAGAGCTTCCTTTACATCCTTTTGTTCTCTGTGGCATTCAGAGAAAGACTAAAAGCCACCACCCTTTCAAGATGGTGAATTTGCAACTCACTAGGTTACATTGCTAGAGGGACGCGGGTGGCGCTGTGGGTTAAACCACAGAGCCTAGGACTTGCCCATCAAAAGGTCGGCGGTTCGAATCCCCACAATAGGGTGAGCTCCCGTTGCTCAGTCCCAGCTCCTGCCAACCTAGCAGTTTGAAAGCATGTCAAAGTGCAAGTAGATAAATAGGTACCGCTCCGGCGGGAAGGTAAATGGCATTTCTGGTTTGCCAGAGGCAGCTTAGTCATGCTGGCCACATGACGCCGGCTCCCTCGGCCAATAAAGCGAGGTGAGTGCCGCAACCCCAGAGTTGGTCACAACTGGACTTAATGGTCAGGGGTCCCTTTACCTTTACGTTAGGTTACATTACTAGGTTACAAATGACGGCTCCCTCGGTCTATAGAGCGAGATGAGCGCTGCAAACCCAGAGTCGTCTGTGACTGGACCTAATGCTCAGGGATACCTTTACCTTTACCTTTACCTTTAGGTTACATTCAGTTTAGAGTAACAGAAAACAATCAACAGGTAATCATCAACCCATTTAGGCGCTTAGATTCTCTTAGAAAATTACTGTGGAAAAACCCCAATGTTAGCGCCACACATTTAGCCATTTTCCATATTTTATTTTATTTTTGCCATTTTCCATTTTAAACCTTCATTAATACACATAGGTATTTTCCCATTTCTGTGTGAATTAAACCAATTAAACCCCACTTTCATAGTGGCCAACCAGATGTTGATGGCAAGCCTGCAAATGTGACACACACTTTAGATAGCATCACTATTTGGGACCACTTACTGTGAGGGACGTGGGTGGCACTGTAGTCTAAACCACTGAGCCTAGGGCTTGCCTATCGGAAGGTTGGCAGTTCGAATCCCTTTGATGGGGTGAGCTCCTGTTGCTCAGTCCCAGCTCCTGCCAACCTAACAGTTTGAAAGCACATCAAAGTGCAAGTAGATAAATAGGTACTGCTCCAGCGGGAAGGTAAATGGCGTTTCTGTGCGCTGCTCTGGTTCGCCAGAAGCGGCTTAGTCATGCTGGCCACATGATCTGGAAAAACTGTCTGCAGACAAACGTTAGCTCCCTTGGCCATGAAAGCAAGATGAGCGCTGCAACCCCAGAGTCGTTCACGACTGGACTTAACTCTCAGGGGTCCTTTACCTTTACCACTGTGAGCAGTTCTTCCCAATGTTAACTGATATGAAGAATTTTATCATTCATGACTCATAGAAAAAGGGCTAAAAATTATGTCGTTCTACACTTCAGCCATTCCCACTTTTGACTGAAATTTGGCCATGGGTCCTTTGTCCAAAAAAGAATAGCCACCCCAATTTAAAGATTTTTGGCTCCCTATTCAGCTGAAAGGTTCCCAGAGTAGTTTACAATAATCTGAAATTAGACAATCCCTATCCTCAGGTTTACAATATAAAATACATGACAAAGGGATTGGGAAGGAAGTTCTTAGATTGCATACCCACAACATTTAATTCTAGAGTCAATGGAGAATTGTGTACTAGGTTTTTTCTGCATAGTTCACACAGAATCTAGATATACTGCATATTTTTTGCCCCTGAAAAGTGCTTCTTAAGAAACTGGTTTCATTCTGAATATAAAAGCTCGTTAAATAAAAGGTTGATTCAGTGTTACCCTACAGTGTGTTCATTTGGGAACTGCTGTAAGTGGTTCTGTCAATGGGTTTGTGCGTAACCACACTTGCCTGGTGGCATTGTGGGTGGGTGTATACCAAGATCACAATCTCGACTACCATCTTCATTCACCTGGGGCATGTGCAGAGAAGAAAGGATGTGGATAACCTAATCAGGGGCAAAGTTTTCAAGCATGTATCAAGAAACCACACCCACCTTTGTGGACAGCAGAATCTAGAATCAATCTAAATTGAAAGCAGAAAGTTGAGGATGAGCGTGAATGATTCTGGGTGGAGAAAAGCTATATTTTGGTGCTACAGGTGGGCTAGCGTGCATGCAGACTTAGTTACAAAGTTTTTAAAATGGCTAGCTGAAATGGAAGCAGTTCAAGCAGAAGAGAAGCCCAAAGTTGATGGTCTCTCAGCAGAATCCTGCTTCCCAGCTCTTCTGCAGCAACCTGATGGAGTTGAGGGAAAGAAGGAAGCAGTAACTGACTTCCTAGCAGAGTTGATGGAGTGGCCTTCCTTCCCTTCTTCTGTTGCATCCTGGAGATGGGAAGGTGGAGAGATACGTATATGCCCAAGGCAAGATATATGTTCTTCCTAGCATGGACATAATGTTCATTTCTCTATAACTGATATACCTCTTTCCTTCCCACCACTCATGCCAGGGGGCAGAAGCATGAGTCATTCGCATTTCCCCTCCATGTCTCCTGCAAAGGCATGAAGCGTAACTTTTCTGTAACTTCCCCCCTTGTTTTAAACTTAACATTGTCTGGTTTTAAAATGTGTAATGATTTATATTAAAAGCAAGTAATAGACTGAAAATGAGACAGTTATACTTTGCAAGAAAATTTTCCACACAGTGAGTCTTCAACCCTGTGCCAAAGCATAGCAGCATCCGAATATAGCATACTAAAATTGTTCCAACAGAAGAGAGATGTTACGTGCCAGCTGAGAAATACAGTAGGTTCTGTGAAAGAGGGCAAATCATGATAAAAGCTAAACTATGCTGAGCAACAAGCTGAATTAAAAGGAGGTAATTATGTGACAGTGTTCTCTCTCAACTAAAATTCATCACGGAATTTGCTGCTTAATGCTTCAGCTAACGTAGAATTGATGCTCAAACTCAGTGTCAACAGGTGTTCTCAAGCTGTTAGGTACTCTGGTCCAAAATGTAATGTCTTGTGTATCATCACTGCCATGTCCTCTTTGGCCAGTTATATATGCCACATCTACTGAACAGAATTTTTTTTGCTTAAAAATTAGACAACCCACATTTGTCTTGATTTATTGTTTTGTTTCCATTCTCCTTGAAACACACATATACACACAGAGAAACAATGTGCCTGATTCATGGCTTAAGAAATAGCACAGGTACGTAAGTAGGGCTCTTCTGGATCAGACCAGCGACCCATCTAGTCCAGCATCCTGTTCTGACAGTGGCCAACCAGATGTCTGTTGGAAACCCATAATTTGATTTTAGTACAAACGCGATCTCTCCTCCTATGGTTTCCACAAACTGGTATTCAGGAGCATTACTGCCTCCAGCTGTGGAGGCACAGCATCATGATTAGCAACTGGTGTATACTGCTCAGCTGGTCTTGCTTCACTCTGCCCTGCCTAGAGCCAGGAGACACAAACCATGATACTTCACTTAGCAGTACGTACATGTGAGACAGCATTCATGGTTTGTTTTTCTATAAGCAAACCACAGGAAGACGCCATTACCACTATGGTTTTTCCATTCTAAGTCATAGGTCATTTCTTGCTGTGGCTAACAGGACACGTGAACTAATGTTGTATAGATATAGGTATGGATATACAGTGGTACCTCGTGTTACAGACGCTTCAGGTTACAGACTCCGCTAACCCAGAAATAGTGCTTCAGGTTAAGAACTTTGCTTCAGGATGAGAACAGAAATAGTGCTCCGGCGCGGCGGTGGCAGGAGGTCCCATTAGCTAAAGTGGTACCTCAGGTTAAGAGCAGTTTCAGGTTAAGAACGGACCTCCAGAACGAATTAAGTTCTTAACCCGAGGTACCACTGTAGATATACTCACTCTTTTCTCCTTCTTACTCTCTTTGTACACATTTTTATATTAACGTGCTCCCAACAGAATATTAAAAATAGAATCAAACATTAAAAACTTCGCTAAACAGGGCTGCCTTCAGATGTCTTCTAGAAGTCAGATAGTTGTTTATTTCCTTGACATTGGATGGGAGGGCATTCCACAGGGTGGGCACCGCTACTGAGCAGGCCCTCTGTCTGTTCCCCGTAACTTCACTTCATGCAGTGAGGGAACCGTCAGAAGGCCCTCAGAGCTGGACCTCAGTGTCCAGGTTGAACAATGGGGGTGGAGACGCTCCTTCAAGTACGGTATACTGGTATAACACCATGAAGGTATGCTTCTCAAGCTCTTCTTCAGCAACCTGATGGAGTTGAGGGAAAGGAGGAAGCTATACTTCAAAGCAGCTATGGTAACATGTAAAATATGAACTCACAAGTGACTAGTTTAGAGCTTTCCAAACTTTTCATGTTGGTGACACACTTTTTAGACGTATATCTTTTTGCGACACAGTAATTCATTTTTTCTAGCAAACCGTAGGTTAAACTAACCCCTTTCCAGCCCTGGGAGGAATGGGGGAGCATTCACACAACACACCTACACACTGCAATCAACACACCAACGTGTCACAACGCACAGTTTGGAAAGCTCTGAACTAGTTACTTGTTTTATTCTCAGCACTTTGTTCTTTATCCTGTTTTTATCTTAAATTTTGAGCTTTCCTTCATGCTGCATCACATCTTCTTGTATTACTCTTTCATTGCTTTTAACACATCTTTTTTAAATAATAATTTTGTAAGCCACGCTGAGAAATTTCTGTTATAGGGAGGACTCTAAAAATGACAATAACATAAAAAGTTATATACCAATATTCATATAGCGACATTTACCTAACCACATATTTCATGGATGTGTTGTGGTAGGGCAGAGCTGTGGAGCCACCCTCCTGACACCAGTGTCACTAAAGCTTGGCTGGGCAGAATGGGACAGGGCAGGGCAGGGCAGGGGTGAGGCTGAGATGGTGGATGCACTGATGGAGCCAATCTGGTGCTCCTGATAGTGCATCTGCACAATCCCAACTTTGTCCCAGTCATGCACAGGTAAGATATAGTGATGCCTGCTTTGGGATGGTAGCTCCATGACTCTGCTTCATCGTACCAGCTGCTACTTGTTTCAAGCAATGCAGTGGGGATAGCAGTCAAGCATATTTGGATGCAATTTCTAATGTGGATTTTGATGGGTACCTGATTCCCCCCCCCCTGCAGTTCTTGATACAGCAAGTGGTATACATACAAAAGTCTACTTTCATGCACTGATTTCTTAGCTGGATCAGGACCTGCTTAAATAACATGTTGCAAATCTTGATGAGCTTTGGCATCCAGACCAGACCCCCCCCCAAAAAAGGGGGGGTATAAGAGGTTTTCTCATTATCTTTCATTGGGAAGAAGAGACTTGAACAGAATGCTTAGACATAGATATATGCACGCAGCTGCTAAATGAGCAACTTCTGCCAAGTTTAGAGAGTGGGCAAGGCAGAGGCAAAAACATTTTGTTACAATGTCCAAAGCTATACCATATTAACTTGCTACAGCAATTAAGGAGATGTTGATGCTTTGTCAGTTCACTGATGGATATACATAACTGGAAGGGTCCAACCTTAATATATATAATGTTGGAGATATAGGCTTGGAAGAAAGATTGTTACTCTTTTATAGCAGAGTTAGCACAATGGTGATTGCTCTAAGCATATTAAAACTTGGTTAGATTTGCATCTGCCCTCATCCACCTTTAAACAAATGTTTCCCACAAAAATACTTAGGCTAAAATAAATCACAGTCACTTAGCTTTGCAAATAAGTGGATGTTTTACTCAGAGTTTCTAGAAGTTACAGCCAACAAGTCTTCATCCGTTAGCAGTAAAATGAAGATGAAAAAGTTTTTCTTACAAAAAGGATCATGCAGTCTTTGGGTTAACAAAGATGCAGGCTATAAAATCTCCGTTTTGGAGAGATTTTGTTCACTTGGTGGTTCTTGCAGCTTGGAGCCACTGGCTGCATGGCTCATTGTTTGTTCCAGGAAGCACAAAGGAGGAAAAAAGAATGGGAGGGCGGAAACAAAAGGCTGCAGGAGGCCTGCTAAGTTCCACCTGCATTGGCAACCTGAGCCCAGCTTATACCTTTCATGCACACAAGTGTGAGTCAGTAACTGTATATTACAACATACAATTCACGTGCCACTGAATTAATTATATTTAGCAAAACATGGCATACATTATGTGAACAGTTCAAGTAAAATCTTCAGCTTCAGTAAAGTTGGTGGGGTTTTGTTTCTGTATGGTCTTGAGGGTGTGCAGTGAAAAATAATGAGTTCATATTGTACAAGTAGATTATTTAGTGGCTGTCTATGAATATCTGGTTCTCTCAAAGCACCAGAAAAATCCTCTTTGAAATGAATTTTCCCAAGAAAGCCTCTGTAGTGATATCATTTGTAAAGAGTAACAGAGCTCTTCAGTGGCAGTTTCACTGTGTTAGAAAGACAAATTGTTTCCTTGCAGAACACCCAAGTGCAGTTCAGTTTTAAGTGAGTTTAGCAATCCAATTAGGGTAAGATCTCCATATGAATGTTTTAATGTGATATATACTCCTAGGGAACATTTAAAAAGTGTCCTTATCTGCAGTACAAATTAGATGTGTAATTTAATGCCTTTAACTGATTTATCAACAGCTCAAGTTGTTTGTAATTTAGGATTTGGGAACAGCTCGCCACGTACAAAAGGTGGAAAGATATTCTGCATCATTTATGCCTTACTGGGAATTCCTCTCTTTGGTTTTCTGTTGGCTGGAGTTGGAGATCAACTTGGGACCATATTTGGGAAAGGAATCGCCAAAGTAGAAGACACGTTTGTTGTGAGTATGCTAAACATGTTGTCTTGAACCACAAATAACTTCTGTAACTTACAAAAGCAATAATGTTGTTGTTGTTTAGTCATTTAGTCGTGTCCGACTCTTCGTGACCCCCCTGTTATATGCATATAACCCCCCTGTTATATGCTTTATATTATTATTATTTTATAGGCAACAGGCATATAAAATAATAATAGTATAAAGCGTATAACAGGCTCCACTACAAAACTACAAGATGCAATTAATGCAATTAATCGTTTTACATGGTGGAAAAGCTTTGGAAGTTGTCGAGAGGTAAAGTGTGTACAGCTACATGTAGCACGAACAAGTACATGTTTAGGTTCCCAAAGCAAAGACCATACCTAATGCATTTCTTCTCTGGCCCTTCTGCTGCCCTGCTATCAAGGACTGTGCTATGGGGTGGATTATTTAGAGCAGAGATGTAAAGGTGCACAAAGGGCTAAACATCTCTCGCACTTCTCTGCATCATGATGCCACCTCCCAAAACTACTTTCCCCAATAAAATAATAGTAAGAAAAATGGCCATGAGGTGAATTGTACTACTTTTTCTGCAGTATCTATCTAAGTTGCCTAAGACAATGGTAAAACCCTGGTGCTTATATAAAGCCTTTACCAAAGGGCTTTTGGCCTTGAAAGTTATAAAAACACATTGCACAAGAAAGCAAGGAGGAAAAAGGAAGCTGTGGTGGGAGGAAATGCACAAGAATCATTGCACTCACTTTAATAATAAGAGCATGCCCAGAGCACATGTAAATATTTACTTTAGTTTCACCTGTGGAGTTTATGTATCATGACCACAGACATAAAAGGGTAAGAGTGACATTGAATTCCTGCAGTGACTTTGGTGCCATTTTTTTTTAAACCAACATCACACTATATTATCCTAGGAAATAAATTCCTTGAAGGCAAAATGTGTAGAACCCAAATGAGACTAATTTATACTGTATAACCAAAACAACCTAAGGCATAAGAAAATAAAGCACATCAATTTTACTTTATTTTGCATTTTTTGCAATCATGTATTTCTATTGTCAGCCCACGCTATCTTCTTATGAGACTTGTCTCCTTGGGTCTTGGGGAGACTCACTGCTGAAACTTATTTACCCTGTACCCATGAAAGATTCCCGCCCCCACTGTCAACCTTGTGCTTTTGCTCTTAGTGCTGTTTTGCTGCATGCTTTGTTTTCTTAGAAACTTTTAAACGTTGTGCCTAGAGGTTTTTAGTAAAAACATTAACATTTTATAAACACATACATGCATACATACAAAGCCACTGTTTTACTAATAATGGATTCTTCTCTTCTTCCATCCACCTTTCCCTTTCTTTGTTCTTCCGCCCCTCCCAGAAATGGAATGTGAGTCAGACAAAGATTCGCATCATATCGACAATAATATTCATACTGTTTGGTTGTGTGCTGTTTGTTGCTCTCCCTGCAGTCATATTCAAGCACATAGAAGACTGGGACACACTAGATGCAATATATTTTGTAGTTATCACCCTATCAACGATTGGGTTTGGTGACTACGTTGCAGGTAAGTTTTTAATAATTTTTTTTACTAAAGTCTGCTGTTTCAGTTTTTTAAAAATATACAGAGATGTGTACACTATTTATTTATTTTATTCCTTAAGATTTATATGTTGCTTGTTAGTAAACAACAAACAAACAAACCCAACAACCTCCAAGCAGTTTAGTGTCTTATTTATTTACTAAATTATTATTTCATTTATATACCATTCTTTATATAAAAGAAAAATCAGTGTGATTTACAGATTGTAACATGGAATATACAGCCACAACAACTAAGAAATGTATTTTGTGGTATTATCTTGTATTTTTATGCTGCGAACTGTCCTGAGCTCTATGAATGGAAGGCAGTATACAAATGTAATAAATAAATAGATAAATAAATAAACAAAATAAGAAAAACATTAAAATATTGGATACCAGGCTATCAGCAGCAAAATACAACCAACCAACTGCCTCAATTATCTCTGTAAAACTTTATCAAAAGGACCTGAAAGGCTTTTGAAATATAGACTCTGACATATGAGAATATGTCATAATGTTTTCATCTATATAGGCTCATACTCGACTACTGAAATGTGTATGTTTTAAAATGTGAAAATGTCCTATTGTTGTCATTTTCTTCTTGTATGAAACATGCATGAACAACTTGATTACTTTATCTGCTTCCATATGCATATATTATACAAAAATGACGTTGGGATTCTATTTCCATGCTCAAAAAGCTGTGATTCTCATAGACAAGAATGGACTATGGTATGGTTATGTTGATAAAACCAACATAGAAGGAAGCATAAATAATTCCCAAAGGCATCTATTCTCCTGGCTGGTGTTCTATCAAAACTGGTATATTATTCAAAGCCATAGAACTGGTATTTTTATCTTGCTTTTATACAACGAAATGCTTACCCTGGTTATGTTTACAGTAGGAACATTATGTGCAAAGGCTCACTTAACTGTAGAACATTGACTAGAACATAGAGTATGTTAGTAATTTCTGTTAGTATAATTTTTTTTGCTCATTTTCCATTTCATGGACCACTTGATGCAACATTTTTTCATACAGTTCTAGTGTCATATCAAGACCATTTTTTAAAAAATATCCTGATATACACCTCCGTACATTGGGATTCTCTCTGTAGCTCAGTGGTAGACTATCTGCTTTGCATGTAAAAGCTCCCAGCTTCAATCCCAGGGATCTCCAGAGAGGGCAGAGAGAGATTCCTTGCCTGAAATCCGGTCAGTAAAAACAATGCTGAACTAAATGAACCAATAGCCGTGATTCAGTGGCAGCTTCATATGGATTTTGCTGCTAACTATACTGATATCTGTGGGTTAAACCACAGAGCCTAGGACTTGCCGATCAGAAGGTCGGCGGTTCAAATCCCCTCGATGGGGTGAACTCCCATTGCTCGGTCCCTGCTCCTGCCAACCTAGCAGTTCGAAAGCACGTCAAAGTGCAAGTAGATAAATAGGTACTGCTCCAGCAGGAAGGTAAATGGCGTTTCCGTGCGCTGCTCTGGTTCGCCAGAAGTGGCTTAGTCATGCTGGCCACATGACCTGGAAGCTGTATGCCGGCTCCCTTGGCCAATAAAGCGAGATGAGCGCCGCAACCCCAGAGTCAGACATGACTGGACCTAATGGTCGGAGGTCCCTTTACCTTTACCTTTATACTGCTATCTGCACTGTTGGTTTGACTCTCTACCAAAAAGTAAAATGTGGAGTAAAAAATGGAGGACTTAAAGTAACAACTACAAAGGACCCCTCCTGGCATTTTTTTTTGTGTGCACATGCATCATAGTATGTGCTCATGGGGGCAGTCACATGTGACCCAGTTTTCAATGCACATGCAATGGCTTTGGGGTGGCCACACTGTTTCATTTCCAATCTGTGCATATCCTGTAACTTTCTTTCTGCTGAAATCCCTTAACAGTTACACCGCAAATGCTTTGGTTAATTTTTGTCCCACATTTGCTGCACTGTAGGCCTTCTGGACAGCAATAATGTGGTAGCGTTGGGGAAGCATTGCAGAACAAACTGAAGCAGAGTGCAATCACCACTTCATATTGTATGCTTTAAGAGTATACATTATATCTCTGTGTGTGTCTGTGAGTGAGAGAGTTTGTGGTTTTATGATTTTAATTATACATTATACTTATTTTAATTTTTATATTTTTACAACTTGTCCTAGGTACATTTGGTAAAGTGTGGGCTATAAATGCAAATCATAAATAAACAAACACGAATTGATCAGACCGTTGCCCAGGCTTTTCATAGAAAAGGGACCCAAAGTAATCTTGTCTACTCACTAAGTAATTGATCCACTCACTAATCTTCCATAGGTCACAGTAGACAATCCAGACCAAGGTTTTACTTGGAGGGAGCAGATTTGTGTCTGCATCTCTTGCAAACTTGTGGAAAAGATTTAAGCCATATACAGGTACTGCAGGGAAAGACGAAACTACACACACACACACAAACACACACACACACACACACACACACACACTTCATATGCTTGACTTAATTCTTGCTTTGCTTAATGTGTTTTTGGTGACATTCAAACCAGAAAGCTATGGTCTAGGGGCACTCGCTTCAAACCAGGATCATAAGAAGAACCCTGCTGATTCATTCCAAATGCCAATTTAGTCCACCAGCTTCTATCTCATAGTGATGAACCTGAAGACTGCAAACAGGATATGAGGACAATAGCCCTCTCACTGTTGTTCTCTGGCAACTTATATAAGAAGCATGTTACCTACGATCCTGGAAGGAGCATAAAGCCATCATGACTAGTAGTCTTTGACAGCTTTATCATTCCTCTGCTTGTCCAGTCCATATTTATTTATTAAATTTGTATCCCATCCTTCATCTGTAGATCTCAGGGCAGCTCATAATGTAAAAATACAAGATAAAAACACAAAACACATAATAAAAAGAAGAGCAGAAAAAACAACAGCCCAAACCAATAAACCCCCCTCCCTGCCTCCCTCTTGTCACCACATATATGAAAATAGATTCCATAATTTGAGTATGGGCTGTGGGAAGGAGTACATCGTTTTATTTGTCCTGAGTTTTCCACTACTCCACTTCATTTGATGAGTCTATGTTCTGGTAATTTTATAATAATAATATAATAATAATTTATTATTTATACCCCGCCCATCTGGCTGAGTTTCCCCAGCCACTCTGGGCGGCTTCCAATCAAGTGTTAAAAATAATACAGCATTAAATATTAAAGACTTCCCTAAACAGGGCTGCCTTCAGATGTCTTTTAAAAAGAAGATAGCTGCTTATTTCCTTCACATCTGAAGGGAGGGCGTTCCACAGGGCGGGCGCCAGTACCGAGAAGACCCTCTGTCTATGCATGTCTATCATGCTCTACATCCCCAGTTGCTTTTTTCTAAATGAAATAAGTAGCTGCAAACTTTAGAACCTTTCCTTACAGGAGAGCGGATCCAGCCCTTGGTGATTTTGGTTGCCATTTTCTTCCATTTTCTCAGCTGTACAATATCCTTTTAGAGATGCAGCAACCAGAACTATATACAGTATTCCAAGTATGACACTGGCAGGTTTATTTTTCTTAATAATAATCCCTAACATGAAATTTCAAAAGGTTACCCACCATGGCCCTATGATGTGAGGCTTGTTTTCTCCCCTGCACACGGCCTTACACTTAACTGGATTTGACCATAATGCCCATTCCACAGGTCTTGAAATATTTGGTTGGAGCTCTTCAAAATCCCTTTTTGTTGTTACCACCTGAATAATTTGGTATCATTTGCAAACTTAGCCACCTTGTGACTTGTTTCTAACTCCAGAAAAAGTTATGAAGAAGGGGAATTGCACGAGTCTCACTCCCAATACAGATCCATTGAGAACTTAGCTTCTTACATTCTTTTATTGTGAGAACTTATTTATTCATTCCTATTCCTGATCTTTAACAAGTTGCTGATCAAGAAGAGGACCCACAATCTTATTCCATGACTGCTAAATTTGTTCAGAAGCCTTTTTTGGCGAGAGCCTTTGTCAAAACCCTTTTTCAAAGCCCAGCCACACAAAGTTCACTGGGTCACTTCTGTCTGTATGCTTTCTAATACGCTCAGATAACTCTGAAAGACTAATGAGACTACCGTTTCAGTAGTCATATTGATTCTTCATCAGCAATACATTCTTCTATATTCTTTATATTATCTTTAGAAATGCTTTCCACAAACTTTCCCAGAACTGATTTAAGCTAGCTGGCCTATAATTTTCCTGTTTCATCCTGAATCCCTTCATTAAAAACTTGTGTTACATTGTCTGCTTTCCACTTCTCAGGTGCAGAGGCCAATCATAGGTACAATTTGTATCTTTTTGTTGGCAGTTGAGCAATTTCAATGCAATAGTTGAACTGTTAAGCTTTTTCTTTAACAGCTACTTCTAATGTCATCACTTTTATTATTTTTTATTAAACCAATTTCAAAAGCAGTTTTCCATGCTGCATGTGGTCTCGTATATGAGGAAAACTAATCTAAAGCTCCATATGGTTCAATTTTAATGGCTCTTTAAAAAAATTCTCCATATCAGGTATACAGAAAGATAATTTTATACAAGTTAACATAATAATATGATTGAGATTTGAAGTTCTCTGCTATTAGCTTACTTTGCTTGTTTGAAACATTTATATCCTGTCTTCCCTAAATGTTCAAGCTTGACAGTACAAGGGGGTAATTCGTATAAAATAAAAACTGGAACAATTTTGTACTATAAAACATTAACAATTACAATAAAAGACTAAAAACATAATTCAAAAGAAGAAACAACGCAGTGGAAGACTGGAAGAGCAATCCATAAGAACAGGAATAAAACCAATCAATCAGCTTTTAAGAAAGGCACTAAAAATTGACATTTCTTCCCCAAAAGGAAGGTCAACAATGCACTGTAGTGAAATCCCATCAGGATTAGCAGCATGGTGGACTTTTCTGTACAGGAACTCCAGAGTCTGGACACTATCACCAAAAGAGTCCCCTCCCTGGTCTCAGCTAGACATGATTTGGGGGGGCCTCTGCAGATGAATGTGGGTATGTGATCATTCGATAAGGTGGTCCTTGGTACTATGGGTCCAAGCCATATAGGGCTTCAAAGGTGCATTACTAGTGTTTTGAAGTGAGCCTGGAAATAAACTGGGAGAAATGCAGCTCAGAAATGATGTAATATGCTTCTGATCACAAGCATTCTTCAAAGGCAGCACCACTGCCTTTGATGTACTTCAGATGTGATGTTATTAAGCCAAGTATCACAATGGGCATACTTGAATTAGATTTTACCTGCCTACTGCAGGATTGGAGATAGTTGGTCCACTAGTCTAAGTGAGGTATCAGCACATCTGGTCATAGATGAGCATTCAGGGTCAATACCATATACATAGGCATTCCCAAACTATGAATCTGTGCTTTCCAGAAAATACCACAGGGCTGAGTCCTGATTCCTGGAGTAGCTATTCTGCTGACCAGAATCTCACCTGTCTTCTTTGCATCAAGCCTTATTTTTTAGCCTCCATCATTCCTGGCTCCAGAACTTCAACAGCATTTCTGGAATGTGATGAAAATGAGAGATAAGAGTTGGGCATCATCTCCAAATTGGTGGCATCACAATTCAGATCTCCTGACAAACCCTCACAGTCATTTCACATAGATGTTAAGTAGTATGGGAAAACAGGCTAAGAACCTAAGATAATCCAGATAGGCCAGCAGCCACTGAGTCAACAGGTATCCCATAAGTACCGCCTTCTGAAATTTCCTCTTTGGTGAAGGAATGGAAACATCTAATATAGTTTCCCAAAGCCCCATGTGAGAAGAGCTCCAGAAGAATACCATACGCCACTTGAGATTTCTTGAACAACCAGCAAGGATAACCTTCCCTTGTTCAGGTGTGTGCCTGTGTGGTTTTTATACTTTCCTTCATTCTGCAAACAAAATAAAATAGTGGAGTATGTATCCTGAACAAATAACTTGGCAGAACAAAGCAAATGTAATTGTATAGGTCAGGGCTACTTTAATATGTGAAAAGATTTCTGATGGTGATGAGTCATGCATCTCATTCAAGAACTGGCATTTGAAGACAGCTGTCTGGCTTCTACCTACTCTAGTCAAAAATGCCCAGCCAAAGTTTTATTTATTTTTTGTTAGCGTGTATATTATATCCTCTCCTCTTACAGATGTTAATGTTATTTCGATTCAGCTCTCCATGTTGCCTTTTGATGGCCAAAACATATTAAATCCAAACCCTTTGGCAGTGGACTTTGTAGTGGATGGGCAACAGTTGGATTGGTTAGAAGTTTCCTTCTGCTATTCCTGGCCTTCACCCACAGAGTGATACCAGTGTCACTCCACTAGCATGCAGCTCCCCATTGTACCCACCAAACATACCTTTGCCTGCTGAAATCACTCTGCCAGCTCCTTCTGGTGCAGCAATTTACCTGCCTGCCCTCCTTCTGCCCCAGCATGAGTGTCAAGGCTGTTGTGGTCCCACTGCTTCATTACACCTCACCACTTTTAATCAACCTGCTAGTCACCAGCCAGGTATCCTTGAACATTAAAACATTAAATCCACTATTTGAAAATGTGCTTTGGAAAATTATGTTTCTGAAAGGACTGAACAGGAAGCTTAGAGAATCCTTACAGAGATAAGTGTCAGAAGCATTTGCAAATAGATCAATAAATGAAATAGACCTGGAGAGGTTTTTACCTTTATTAGAAATGCTAGTAGAATCTTTTTTGAAATAACAATAGACGATAAAGAGGTGGAAGATGGATGGTGCTGATAGCAGATTATTCAGCTGCAGGAATATATTTATTCCCACTTTTATTTTTTTTAAGGAATGCTTTCACTTCTTCTCTACAGTCTGTTGCTGAAAGATATCACTTTTTGTACAATAATGAAAATATTTCCACTTGTGTAAAGTATCTCTACTTCTTTCATCCAGCAAGATGCTGTATATAATTGCAGGTGATGTTAAGACTCTTCTTTCTTTCAGCATGTGCTACTGCCAAATGGCAAACTACTCTTTAATCTTGGAGAGTGTAAAAGTAGGTGGACTAGCAAGGAGATTTACTGAAAGAAAAATAATTTAGACAAGTCCCAGAGTATGCACGGTATAACACAACCATTTATGCAATCATCTTAAGATCAGATCTGTATACAATATATCTATGCCTAATGTGTGTGAATGTCTATACACAGATGTGCCAATCCAAAAATCGATGCATGCTCCCATTTTTATATGGCTCTCTTGTGCATGTAGAACACTCCATTCATTTCAGTAGAGGGATTTCTTCATGCAAACAATGGATTATGTATTTGAATATGTTCTCCCTATTTAAATGAATAGACTAACCAGTTCAAGTTATGGGATCCTTTTGCTTTTATGGGATTTGCTTTTATGGCTTTGTATATACTTCATACTTTGCCTGAAAAAAATCTCAGAATCTGAGAGAAAAGGGTAATGCAACAACCAGAGAAATTTGCATTTGGTGAACTGCTTTATGCTGCAATATCTGAACAAACATTTACAGGACAGAATTTCCCAATGAATCTAGATGCTTATGATAAATATTCATTTTTCTTTATACCTGTTTTGAAAACAATTAATCTAATTCAATGATCTATTATTCCTTACATTTCAACTGTGACTTTTGTCACTGAACAGATTATTTACTGCTGGCTTAAAATGTCCATAATTGTAGTAGATGTCTAAATTAATAGTCCACATGAATGAGAAAGAGGTCATTTTTGATGCATTGAAATCTTTATGGTTGCAATTATCATCTGATAAATGAGCTGAGAAAAGCACCTTGAGAAACAATTCACAGCCTTGCTTGAAGAATTAGGGTACAATAAGGTCGCATCCACTCCATACATTTAAAGCATGTGACCTCTGAAAGAATTTTGGGAACTGTAGTTTAAAGGTGCTGGGAACTGTAGCTGTGTGAAGGAGTAAATTACAGAATTCTTTGAGGGAAGCCATGTGTTTTAAATGTATGGTGTGGTTGTGACCTGAGTGTAAATTCTCTTGTGGTTTGAAATGAAACAATTCCATTAACAATTCCAGAAAAATACATTGCTCTGTGAAGGTGAAAAGTTAGAAAGCTTTTCCATGTACATTGTCATCTTCCAACATGATGTCAGAGGTCATGCTAAATATAGTAACAAAGCTAGATGAGACTACGTTATGAGCAGATGAAAACAGAAACATATAAAAGACTATAGAATTAGAGCTAATTCTCTCTGAAGCATAATCTCAAGCAGGCAAAGTGTGGTACAGTTTCGTGTTTAGATGTAGAAGGCAGAGGTTCACATTCCTGTTCTGCCATGAAACCCTCATTGTAGACTTTGACAAGTCATTATCTCAGCCTGATCTGCTTTGCAAGATTATTGCAAGGTAAGAGCTGTGAAAAGTGACATAATGATTAAGAGGTGTCATGGATCGAGGTGTTGTAGAACTCACATGATGAGCAGAGATGTTGCAACAGTGCTCACTAGAAATGGATAAGAAGGGAGTAAGAACGAGAAGAATTAAAGAAACAAGGGTGGGGTTGTAAAAGGGGGGAAATAACAATGAAAATAATGGATAATGTAATGCAAAGGCCGTTTCCTTCTGGCCAGACTGACTGCTGCTGCTGCTTTGCACTATCTGGGCAAACTACAAAGATTCAGTTGACTAGGAAATGAAATGAAATAAAAGGAAGGAAAATAGCAGCTCTTTGGGGCCCAGGGATTCCTAACTCCTGGTGCTGAAACAAATCACTCCTCATTCACAACTCACCTCTCTTGGTTGGCTAAAAAATGCTGAAAGGCAGGAAGTAGTTCATCAGCTACATTATTATTATTATTATTATTATTATTATTATTATTATTATTACCCCACCCTCCCCAGCCAAGGCCGGGCTCAGGGCGGCTAACAAGTAATAATAAAAACAAGTTGAATGAATACTTTGAACGAATGCTTTGCTTCCTAATATTTTTCCTGGAATTCCAACAGACTTGTTCCCCCACCCCCAATGAAAGATGATAGCGTGAACCCCCTTACAGGCAGGACCCTCGTGCAATTGCTCCAACTGCACCATTGATAATCTGGCCTTGCCTAGAATAACAGCAGGTTGACACAGATTCTTAATTTAATTTCTGAGGCTCTTTAGACCTGAGGTTTTGCTTAGTATAAAGTAGTAAAGATCCCTGGGTCCTTCTAAAATTTTAAGTGTTGCAGCCACCCCTAAGTATAGGTTCAGCTTGCTAGGTCTTTACTAAGATTGTTTCCTTAGCAAATGTAGCATTTTAAGGAAAACGTGCAAAGTATTGTACAACAATATATTTTGTTCACTTCTTGAAGGCTAGCTGCAGATCATTTGCCTCTGCTTTAAAGTTCTTCTGCAATGCCTACATTCGGTTGGTGTTGATGATAGAGCTGCCAGCTGGCTGCAGACTACAGCAGTAGCCTAAGAATGTTAAGAGGAAGACTTAAACAATTTCACTAATGTACTGGAGTCAATGAAATTGCTTACCCTGTAATTGAAAGCAGTGTTAAATACTCACGACAGGTTTATCCTCACGTAACCTCAAAATGCCTGGAACATTAAGTGCCTGTCATTGCAGGCAGCTTGGTTTACCACTAGGTGACAATGCTTAACTTAGAAAATATGGAGGTGTGCAAAAATTCACATCAGTCAAAAGTGCAAAACTTGAGGTGAACCTTCTTAGCATTTTTTAAAAGAATTGTATTCAAAGCTTTGCCAGTCCTGGTGTCAAGGTTGGCCGTAGGCATTTCTGACATCCAAAATATTAAAATGGCACCTACCCTTTTATCTGCACTGGATCCTTAGGAAGCCTAGACGAGGCTTCCTTCTCCCTACCCCAGTTTAATTTATGAAACTGTGCCAGCCCTTGTCCTGGTTTTGCCTTCTGTAACTCTTCAGTGAGCCCTTGCCCTCAGAATGGATTCCTGGCGCTCACATACATTTCATCCTGAGCTTTCTGAACTCGCTACCAATACCTGGCCTCCTTTGCTGCCCTTTTGAATAAAACCCTGTATCCTTAGTCAACTTCCTGCTTCTTCTTTGGAATTCCCACCTGGTAAGCATAGCGTTGCCTCCTAGGGTTGGGTAGTGATGAATTCAGACCCAGTGCTAGACTATGACATCATTTCTTCTTATCCCTGGCCATAAATGCTTCAGTCAATATAAAACCCTCACTGAATGGTGATCCTGAATATTGCAAATGTAAAACAGAATTATTAAAATGGGTTATGTATTCCAGAGTAGCGACTATTTAATTCATTCATTCATTCATTCAAACATTTTATATGCCACTTAACTATAATAGTTTTAGGCTGTTTACAAAAGTACAATACAAAGAATAAAAAGAAATGAAAACTATAAGATCAGACTGCCCTGAAGATCTCAAGATTGGGCAGGGATATAAGGGATTAGGCACTTCTTCAGGTAGCCTCCTGCTTATAATATACAAGCCTTAAAACAAACTTCCATTGTCATTTTTTGTTTCACTTTTAATCTGTATACAACAAATGTATACTAGTATACTATACTTTTGAACCATGCTGCATAGTGGATTGATATGTTAGCCCACAGAAATTTCAGGTATTTGCCTTTTATTATTTGCCAGTGGTTCTCAGTTCTTTTAAGCCAAATAGTAGTACTTTAACAACCATTGTCTGCAATATAGAACTGGAGCTTTTTTCTTTTGTTCTTCTTTCTTTTTCTTTTCATTTTTGGTAAAACTGCTTTCCATAGATTTCTAAAGACTGCTGTGATGTGTATGGAATGGGCCAGCATTGAGTAGTTATATCAAGTATTCAGATGTAGCCAAACTGGTTTTTGGAGCAAGCTGAATGTTTGATTCCTTTGTGATTCCAGCTTTTAATTGAGTACTGCTAAAATCCATTGGTTTCAGTGGTAATAAGTGAATGTTAATGGACACATGATTCTGCATGTGGAATATGGAAACTGTTTTTCACATATTTAATACAAAAATAGTCTGAAATCAAATATTTTACAGTACAGTTGTATCACATCTACTCAGAATTTAGTTGCATTAAAGCATAGGATTGCAACCCCAGTTGCACAGTTTACCTATGTTTCTGTGGCCTGCTTAACAAAAGGAGGGGGAGGGAATTGTGGATGCAATCCAGCTATTTTAAAGTTTAATTGACCTTTTTGCTAAATAATAGTTTTGAATTATATGAATGAGGCCTCACAAGACCATCTTGTGGCCAGGAGGAGAATGGAAACCTGCATTTGCACTTTAAAACTAACGACCTCATCATTGTGTAAAACCTCAGGAACACTAGCTAGTTAAAATTGTGGTTGTACAAACAAATTAGGGTCCACCTGTGGTTCATGATTCCAGTGCGTTCACTAACTGGAGTTTAAACTTGGCAGAATTCCCCTGAATCCAGATGAAATTAGGAACTCTTGGTGAGTTTAATATGTTTCTGGTCTTCTCTCAGCCATGCCAAAGCTGGAGGGAGAAAAGGGAGCTTTAAAGCTTACACATGCAATGTTAAGCCATCATTTATTTTATTTTATTTTATTTTATTAAAATGATATTTATTAGTGTTTCACAAACAATAAAAACCAATTCCAACATTTAAACTACAAAAGCAAAACAAAATAAAAAATACACAGTAAAAAAAACAGTTGATAGAAAAAAGAAGAGAAAAATAAAGAATAAAGAGTAAAGACGAAGAGTAAAGACAAAGAAAAATACCAAAGTTGAGGGCTAAAAACAGAAAAGATTAATATTTTCAAATCTTATATTTTCTTCACTAGTTTCTTGACCTCCTCACGCCTCCCATTTTGTATTCCAATTCAAATATTAAATTCAGCAAATCCTTACCCTCTAACATTATCCTTACTCCATATATTAACCTATTATTATAAATATCCATTTCCAATTCTCAATCCCTATTTACATTTTCTTAAGCATCTCTTTACCAATACCACTTATTTTCAATCAAACGTCATTTCAACATTCCTTAATTTTACAGTGCTTCTGCAGGTAATCTTTGAATTTCTTCCAGTCTTCCAATGTTAAGCCATCATTTAGTATTATATTCAAACCAGGCAACTGAGTTCAGTGGGAAAGATTTAAGATTGTGCATGCCATTGTCACAAAAATAAATGAAACTTACAAGTTACCTGCTTTTGGTAAGAAAGTTGGTTGAATTTTGGCCTCATTGGGGCTTTCATCTGTATGCTTCATGGTTGAATTTCTTTCTACCAAAGGTATTGTCCTGCAAAGTTCATGATAAGTTCAGAGAAAAGGAATGGCCAATATTTTTCATGAATTGGAATGAAAAGTAAATAAAGTATGATCAGTATAAATCGGAAAGCTATATTTATGTGCATTTTTTTTTATAAAAAATGAACTTTGTCTTTTCAGGGGGGTCAGATATCGAATATTCTGATGTCTACAAACCAATGGTGTGGTTCTGGATCCTTGTAGGCCTTGCATATTTTGCTGCTGTCCTGAGCATGATCGGTGATTGGCTACGAGTTATATCCAAAAAGACCAAGGAAGAGGTAAGGAACTTGAAGCAGTCTGATTATGACTCAAATATTCTCCATTTTTACAAAGTTTAAGTTTGTAAGCCTAGTTTAAGAATTCTTATTTAGTTAATATCAAACAGTGCTACAAAACACTACTACAAGAATGTAAAAACTGCTCTAGTAACTGCTTGATATTGTTGTCTACAGTTCCATTTCTACAAACCTGATAACAAGTTGTTCTAGCTGCAACATAATAAAACACATTTTAACATCTTAACATTTCTAGAGCTATTTTAGTCTTTGTTTAATAGATTCATATTTAGATATTGGTGCGATTTGTTTTTCTTTTATCAATCATCCCTGCTGGTGTACATTGTTTCAGATTTGTGCATATTTATCTAAATTTTCCACATAGCTTCCAAAATCTTTTCTCCCATACCCCCCCCCCATTTTTGAATGTAATCCGCTTTTATCCTCTTGCTTATATATTATCATTTCGTATATTTGAGACAATGTGGCTGATAAAAATATTAATTTTTCCAAAGAATACATCTGTCTCAATCCACTTTCTTGAGTTCTTAGCCAATTGTTTAGAAAATCTTTTATTTGACAATGTTCAAATAATACGGGCCTTGTATCACTCAGCTTTCCCCTTGGATGACTGAAGAACTTGATCTGGCTATTATTAATCCAATCAACAAATTTGTCAGTATCATTTCCATTTTTGTTAAATTGTGGCTAAAATAGCTGAAAAGTTAAGGGGCATTTTGAAATGCAGAAGTAGTTTTTTTAAAAAATCCCATAAAACAGTGGATAGGGGGCACTACTAATCCTTTTTACTACGTTTCTATTTTTATTTTCCAAAAGCACTTTCTGTCAGCTTCCAACAAAACATTTTACCAAATGATTTCTGAAATTTTTATTTAGTTAAAAATACCAATCTACAATCCTTCCCAAACAATCAACATGATAATTAGCTGGAAATGAACGATCTTCTTCAACCCTGTTGGTGCACATTATTTTACAAAAAATCATTCACAATTCACTGTCATGCTTCCATTTTTAGCTCTCTTTTAGCTATGTGTGTATGCAGCAACAAAAATGTTATTTTATAAAGAATATTAATTTTAATGTTGATATTCTTCCAAAAATAATAAATTTAATAAATCTCCATATTTCCAGCTCTGCTTTCATATTTGCTTCTAACATATCAAAGTTTAATAATTGAAGTTGTCATTTTGTCCTAGGGAAAAAAAGATCCCTATATATTTCAGGTTTTAAAAACAACAGTCTGGATTTTTCTTTTTATTCTCTTAATCTTCTTAATTGTTGTTCTGAAAGCTGAAAGATAACAATTATCTTTACCACATACACACACACCTAATAATTTAAATGTTGCTGGAAACAAGATCTTTCAGTCATCAAGTGCCTGGGTGAACAGGTATATTTAAAAATTCCTCCTGAAGGTTAATGAGAGAGACAGATGCATGTCACTAGAGAGTCTGTACACAAAGGGAGAATCATCCCTGAGAAGGCATCACCGCCATCAGGGTCTCCTCTGCTAATCATAAAGTCTGAATTGTTTAATATTGGAGTTGGTGCTCTCTTAATTAATTAATTATAAGAACCATGGATGGAGATTTGTAACATTATACAGGAGGCAGCAACGAAAACCATCCCAATGGAAAGGAAATGCAAGAAAGCAAAGTGGCTGTCCAACGATGCCTTACAAATAGCGGGGAAGAGAAGGCAAGCACAACGCAAGGGAGATAGTGTAAGATACAGGAAATTGAATGCAGATTTCAAAAATATAGCAAGGAGAGACAAGAGGGCGTTCTTAAACGAGCAATGCAAAGAGAAAAACAATAGAATGGGAAAAACCAGAGATCTGTTCAAGAAAATTGGAGAAATGAAAGAAACATTTCGTACAAAGATTACCATAATAAAGGAGAAAAGTGGTAAGGAACTAACAGAAGCAGAAGACATCAAGAAGAAGAGGTAGCAAGAATACACAGAGGAATTATACCAGAAAGATATGGATGTCTCATACACCCCAGGTAGTGTGGTTGCTGACCTTGAGACAGACATCCTGGAGAGTGAAGTCAAATGGGCCTTAGAAAGCACTGCTAATAACAAGGCCAATGGAAGTGATGATATTCTAGCTGAACTATTTAAAATTTTAAAAGATGATGCTGTTAAGGTGCTACACTCAATATGCCAGCAAGTTTGGAAAACTCAGCAGTGGCCAGAAGATTGGAGATCAGTCTACATCCCAATACCAAAGAAGGGCAGTGCCAAAGAATGCTCCAACTACCGCACAATTGCACTCATTTCACACGCTAGCAAGGTTATGCTTAAAATTCTACAAGGAAGGCTCAAGCAGTATGTGGACTGAGAACTCCCAGAAGTGCAAGCTGGATTTAGATGAGGCAGAGGAACCAGAGACCAAATTGCAAACAGGCACTGGATTATGGAGAAAGCTAGAGAGTTCCAGAAAAACATCTACTTCTACTTCATTGACTACGCAAAAGCATTTGACTGTGTCGACCACAGCAAACTATGGCAAGTTCTTAAAGAAATGGGAGTGCCAGATCACCTCATCTGACTCCTGAGAAATCTCTATGTGGGGCAAGAAGCTACAGTTAGATATGGAACAACTGGATATGGAACAACTGATTGGTTCAAAATTGGGAAAGGAATACAAGGCTGTATATTGTCCCTGTTTATTTAACTTATATGCAGAATTCATCATGCGAAAGGCTGGGCTGGATGAATCCCAAGCTGAAATTAAGATTGCCGGAAGAAGTATCAACAGCCTCAGATATGCAGATGACACAACCTTGATGGCAGAAAGTGAGGAGGAATTAAATAACCTTTTAATGAGGGTGAAAGACAAAGGTGCAAAATATGGTCTGAAGCTCAACATAAAAAAACCTAAGATCATGGCCACTGGTCCCATCACCTCCTGGCAAATAGAAGGGAAGAAATGGAGGCAATGAGAGATTTTACTTTCTTGGGCTCCGTGATCACAGCAGATGATGACAGCAGTCACAAAATTAAAAGACGCCTACTTCTTGAGAGAAAAGCAATGACAAACCTAGACAGCATATTAAAAAGCAGAGACATCATGTTGCCGACAAAGGTCCTTATAGTTAAAGCTATGGTTTTCCCAGTAGTGGTGTATGGAAGTGAGAGCTGGACCGTAAAGAAGAATTGATGCTTTTGAATTATGGTGCTGGAGGAGACTCTTGAGTCCCATGGAAGGCAAGAAGATCAAACCTATCCATTCTTAAGGAAATCAGCCCTGAGTGCTCACTGGAAGGACAGATCCTGAAGCTGAGGCTCCAGTACTTTGGCCACCTCATGAGAAGAGAAGACTCCCTGGAAAAGACCCTGATGATGGGAAAGATTGAGGGCACAAGGAGAAGGGGACAACAGAGGATGAGATGGTTGGACAGGGTTCTCGAAGCTACCAGCATGAGTTTGACCAAAGTGCGGGAGGCAGTGGAAGACTGGAGTGCCTGGTGTGCTCTGGTCCATGGGGTCACGAAGAGTCAGATTTGAACTGATTTTATAATGAAATGATTTTAGAATGTTGTATCATTTTACTGTTGTTAGCTGCTCTGAGCCCAGCTTCAGCTGGGGAGGGCGGGATATAAATAATTTATTATTATTATCATAAACAACTAAACAACAACAACCGCCCAATACCCGCAGGTCTCAGAGTGGTTCAATCAAAACTAGCACTTAACATTAGCACACACAAAAATTGGTCAAACTAATCTTGCTAATCCTGCTGATTTAAAGAAAAGATATTCTAGGTTTAAAGAAATTTTCCTATTCTGTTACTGTAATGATTCTTCTTAGTTATGCAGGAAAACATATAAAAAACAGTCTTCTAAAACAGATAGTCATTAATGAAGAAATAGATATAAAAGTCAATATTAGTAGTTGTTTGTATTTGTAGTGAAGACATGTTCAGAAATGCAAATAGTCCAGAACTGCAGAAGTTATTTGGCCAGATAATTATTTTTGTTATCAGTATTCTGTCCTATGTAAGGTGTCATTGTGTTAGTTCACTAATTCAATAATAAATAAAAAGGTAGCAGAAGTTCAATACAAGATATTAACAGAGGAAAGAAATAGATCATTTCATTTGAAACTGCAAGGTCTGCTTAGCAGTTCATTAGCAGCTGTCACAAAATAAAATATCCCTTAGTGGTGAACAGTAGGAAGGTTGATATCTTCATTGTTTTTCAATATAAGAGTTGTCCTTATCGTGTGAGTTAAAATTGTCCTAAAAGAGGAAGTAGCAGCCTCACATGCTATTCCTTTATCCTCTTGCTACTAGTCCTGTGTGGATCATCGTCAGTGTCCCCTTGGCTCCTCTCCTGTGTGTGACACTGAGTGTGAGCTTTGCACTGCACTTCACAACACCACAGCACAAGCTGCAAATTTTCTTATGGAGGGTGACCTCTCACCAATGTGTTCTCTCTCTTCTACCCTGCCATGACCTGAGCAAGGGCCCTGATCCCACTGGAGGCCAGGAAACAGCAGCAAGTGGTTGAGTAAAAATCCTCTGTCACACTAAATAGTGCTACCCTGATAGAATTTGTTCTTCGGCATTAATTCCCATGTGGCAACACAAGTAGTAAACCTTCTCAGAGACAGTCACTGAAAAAGCAGTAATACAGGGCTCTTATACTTGTATTCAGACCTCTTAAGGGTTCAAGAGGGTAGAAGGGAAAGGTGACATTTTAAACTTTCCACATCCCTAATATCACCCTTCTCTGTGCATAAACCAGAGCATCTCATAGCTATGTAGTGATGTAGAGATGGATTAAATGAACTTCTTTCCTTCCTCTTGAAACATCCCTGTATAATGCAGGGAGGTGATTTACTTTTAACTTCATGGCACACATTCCCAGGTACAATATCCCCCTCCAGGGTGTTTATTATAAGCTTATGTTTTGAGCAGGTGAGACCCTGTTTTCTCTCTCATACACACCTCACCTCTGATCTTCTTCCATGCTCCAACTGAAACCTCAGCGTTCTACATGTCTTGTTAGCTGGCAGCGCCTTGTCAGCACATTGTGAAGGTTTAATTTACATTCTGTTTTTCATTTACAAACCAGTGTACTTCTGTGCACTTAACGAGTCCTCTGGGTATGTAGAAATGTGTGGCTCTCTTCCGCTTCCAAACTAATAAGCACTCACCCACCTGAGTTTGCTATTCATACATGACCAGCAGGACATGTAGAATCCTTTCCTCTAAAAGAAGTTCTCCTGTTTAGGGTCCCAGAGAGCTATTTCACTGTCCCCTGTTTTTCTTTTCCAATTATTACTCTACATTCCATGGCTACTAAGCCTGCTCAGTCCATGCTTGTGAGAGGGTTGCCCCCTTAGGCTTTTAAAAATTATTTCTTTTTTACTTCTGCAAATCTCAGTGTCCCTGCAGATGTGCTGATAACCGCCTCTGGTTGTTTAATGGTCCCATTTTGGCTACAATCCGTCAGCATTCAAAAGCCAAGTTCATGGTTAGGAGTGCTGACGACAACATTAGTACTCAGCAGTAGGATGTAATTTATAATACCTGGACAATTCTTAAAGATTTTTATAACCCCCCCCCCCAATTTCTGCTCCTTTAATTGGAGTGTTTTGTTACTGCATAACTGAATCAAGCAATAGCTGTCAGCAAGTAAAGACATAGCTGTTCAATGCACTGTGTTGTTTTTTTAATTCTGTCTACTTTTAACCAAGTGATAATACTTCAGCCAAACAGTTAGAAAGACATGCTCACTTCGGCAGCACATATACCAGAACAGTTAGACAGAAATACAGAGCGAATGTGATAAGACCCAAAGGTTCAGTTGCGAGTTATATTTTCTACTTATCAATGAAATGCAAAGAGGTTGTAGTGACTGCAGCATGGTAGATTCCCAGAATTATTGGTCCTTTGAGGTTCTCAGCATGTAAATTTCTGAAAGGTTATACCAAATATTAAGATTAGCGATTTGTGAAAGTATGTATTTCCTATAATGTAAGCATTGGCCCACATTTATGGACCATTAATCCATCTTCTGACGTGTCTTCATCTGTTATCATTTTGAGGCAAATGTATTGGTTTCACTGCAGGTGTATTTTATTTTATTTTTTGACATGATAATGTACATCTGTTGGTGATAGTGTGGCTATAAATTATTTTAATTAAAATGTCATTTGAGTTTTCTTGGGCGTTGGATAAGAAAATATTTTATTAGTATATAGATTGTATGAAGAAATCATGTTTTACAAAAAGAGAAACACATTCAGAATATTTTCTGCTAGGGATATCTGCTCATTTGTACTTTCCGGGCACAATTCAAAGTGTTGGTGCTGACCTTTAAAGCCCTAAACAGCCTCAGCCCAGTATACCTGAAGGAGAGTCTCCACCCCCATCATTCTGCCCAGACACTGAGGTCCAGTGCCAAGGGCCTTCTGGCGGTTCCCTCACTGCGAGAAGTGAAGTTACAGGGAACCAGGCAGAGGGTCTTCTCAGTAGTGGTGCCCACCCTGTGGAATGCCCTCCCATCAGAAATAAACAACTATCGGACTTTTAGAAGACATCTGAAGGCAGCCCTGTTTAGGGAAGCTTTTAATACTGGATGAATCATTGTATTTTAATATTCTGCTGGAAACCACCCAGAGAGGCTGGGGAAACCCAGCCAGATGGGTGGGGTATACATTATTATTAATAATAATAATAATAATAATAATAATAATAATAATAATAATTTCCCCAAAACAAAATGCAACCAATCATTTGTTATAGAAGACATATTGTGTCAGCAATCCTCTACATGCCTTCTATGTTCAGTAGTGCTACCTGATCTGGTCTGGTATGAGGGCACTTCAGTATTTCACATCCATTTACTTCCAGGAAAACCTTGCATCCAGCTTGTAATGGCACAGTAAAATGAAGATATTTTTCTAGTAGACAAAAGCATAGTATAACTGCTAGGGAGAAAGGCTGTGAATCTGGGCCCTGATCTGACATATGGCTCAGGGATGTTAAACGCTTGAGTTCCTGTCACTTTGTCTCAAGATACTAGGACAAATCTTCTGTACTTCTGTTATAAAATTAATTGGAGTTCCTTAAAAGGACACCTGTTGTAAAGAGTTATATGGTTACAGTTTTTGGAACTTTTTTATTTTAAAAGGCAATTCAGGGGGGCATACAATTATACAGTGGTGCCTCGCAAGACGAAATTAATCCGTTCCGCGAGTCTCTTCGTCTTGCGGTTTCTTCGTCTTGCGAAGCACAGCTATTAGTGGCTTAGCAGCTATTAACGGCTTAGCGGCTTAGCGGCTATTAACAGCTTAGCGGCTTTAAGAAAAAGGAAACAAACTCGCAAGAAGCAAGCCCATAGGGAAATTCGTCTTGCGGAACGACTCAAAAAACGCAAAACTCTTTCGTCTTACGCGTTTTTCGTCTTGCGAGACATTCATCTTGCGAGTTACCACTGTATATGTATGGAGAAAGTGGACAGAGATAGGTTTGTCTTCCTCTCATAATACCATCTATTGAAGCTGAACAATGGGAGTGTCATGACATACAAAAAAAGGAAAAATACTTCTTCACACAGCTCATAGTTAAATTAGGGGATTAATTTTCACAAAATGTAGGGATGAGTGATGACTTAGGTGGCACTAAAAGTGGACCAGACAAATTGATGAGCGGGTAAGACCCTAGTCATGGTGGCCGGGTAACATGCCCCTGAATAGAATATATTAGTTTTAGGCTTTCTGGATACATCTGGTTGGCCATGTTAGGAAACAGGATACTGTGCCAAATAGGCCTTTTGTCTGGTCCAGCAGCGCTCTCCTTATATTCCGATGATAATAAGAATAATTTATTATTTGTACCCCACCCATCTGACTGGGTTGTCCCAGCCACTCTGGGCGACTTCCAGCATATATAGAGACAGAATAAAACATTAAACCTTAAAAAGCTTCCCTATATAGGGCTGCCTTCTGATGTTTCCTAAATGTTATATAATTACTCATCTCCTTAACATCTGATGGGAGGGCATTCCACAGGGTGGGCACCACTACCAAGAAGGCCCTGTGCTAGATTCCCTATGAGACATTCTTAGAGGCTATTTGGATACTATTTCATTCTCATCATTAAGAAGAAACACTGGGCAATATCTGGTGCTCTTAATCCACTAACGGAAGGATTTATACTTGTGCAATGGAATGTTGTCTCCCCAAATCTGCTCCAGAGGATGGGGTGGTGGTGGACCTAGAACAGATTGGGGGGCAAAGAGGGAGGAAAGGTCAAAAAGTTAGGTTGTGCAAGTGTAAATCGTTGTGCTGATGGAACTTAGTCCTACTTTGGATACAGTCCACTTTTAGGCTATTCTACTCCTTTCGCATCACTTACCTGCTTTCAGTTCTAGATTGATCTTTCTGTCTTAATTCCTTAACCTGGCCTCTGATAATCTGGCAATGCCCCCTATCAGGTTTTTACTCTCAAATCTGTGTCATCATGCTTTGAGAGTATCTTGGTACTTGTATCCTGGAATGGAAATTGATCAAGATTTCAGCTGGTCGCATGGTGTCCACATACCCCACCTCATGAGTAGTAAGCTATACTAAGGCAGAAAGAAAAGAGAGACAAGCGAGTCACAAAAACTACATTGTGTGCACGTGTTTGCATTAAGTTAAATATTTTGCCCTTTAAATGCTATTTTGTATACCACTAAATAACACTGCTGAATAACATATGCTGGGGACAAACAACAAGGAGGGGGTGTTGCTTTCATGAATGGCTTGTTGTGGAGTTCCTGGAAGCATCTGTTTGGCCAGTGTTTAGAAAAGGATTCAGAAGTAGATGGATATAAGAAAGAACTTGAGCAAAACCCTGTTGGATACCTACTCTACTCTAGCATTGTGTTTCAACAGTGGCCAAGCAGATGCTTCTGGGAAGCCCTCTGTCATTGTTTACCTCCCAGCAACTGGCATTCAGAGGCAAATTTCCATTTATTCCATTAGCCTGGAGGCTAATACCCATCAACAGACCTGTCCCCCAGAACTGTATTCAATTCTATAAATTAATTATGTATTCATCCAGCTTAAATATGCTGCCAACCAACTTCATTGGGTAGTGCATGAGTTCTAATCTTATTATACATATTTTTTAATAAAGCTCTAACATAATATTCACAAGCTGTCTTTTTTCTAAAAGTGACACTATGGCATAGAAAAATATATATCCCACCACCTCTCTCTCTCTCATCTGATCCAACTGGACTCTTACACTCCTAAATTATCGCCCCTTTCCTTTAAGGACCCTACGTACAGCTATTTTTCCTTCTATGGTCATTGTTGAATAAGACATAGCATGATATTAATTGTTGCTGGACCAAAAGTTACACTTAACATGGGCAGGCTGCTTGGAATGGGGTGCCATGTTGAGTGCTTTCTGTCAGAGGTTCCGTGCTCCTGGCATAGAAACTCACAGTGTGATAGTAGTGATAAGCAGTTCTTGTTGTTGTTGTTGTTGTTGTTGTTGTTGTTGTTAACATTTATTTATATAGCGCCATCAGCGTACATGGCTACATACACAATTTAAACAAGAAATTCTACCCCAAAGGGCATACAGTCTAAAAACTGTGCTGTCCAGAATGGAGATAAATGTAAACCAGCCACTGTGTTGATTAATATCCTTAGTCAGTTCAATGTGTGCTCTGACCCTTAAAAAGGAAAGAATGTGTTTAGGTACATTAAGTGCTTCAATTACAGTACTTTTCTTTTGTCTACTCAGTGCACTACTACTTGAGAAGGGACTATAACACAAAACTGTGCCAAACCTAGTTTGTTCAGCAACTGTAACAAATGTGTTTTCACATCATTATCTTTCTCACTTTTGCAGTCTAAACAAGTGTATTCACTGTTTTTACAGAAATGAAAAGCATATTGTGCTTTAGTTCATGTTTCCTTGACTAAAGCAAGATACTGTTACATAATGGCTTTCATGTGGACTCCCTCCCCCTTTTATTCCGATTTTATGAAGTTAAGGTACCACAGCAAACTTTTTGCTGTAAATCATATATATCTATTTCCTCTTGAAATGCCTAGACCCATTTGGCATTCTTTTAATCCAGAACACTAGCACTTGCAATAAACGAACCCATTCATCACAATGGTTTTGGAACTATTGTTGGCAGTAAGTACAGAGTAAATTCTATGATTTTTTTGTGTTGCCGGGAAGCTCTAATGCATTGCATTAACATGCTACCTTGGAGGATTTTTTTTTTTAAAGAAGGAAATTACATAAAAGTATTTTGATTTATTTTGTTGGAGCATTTGTATTCTTTTGTAGGCAGAAGCTTTTCTGCCTTGCAAGCTCCCAGACAGCACATAAAACAAGCTCTTTTTATATATATTTCCTATGTGCCCTGCCAATATAGGATTCTTTGTTGCAATTGTGTTTGGCAGTCACTGAAGAATTTACTTTCGCTTTTGGTGAAAGGGGAGTCGATTCTTTATCCTGCAATACTATTAAATATTGCTGGTCCCAAGTCCAAATAGCTTGCAAACATCATCATAGTCTTCATGAGAGCAGCCCCGTGTTCTTTAGTTTCCTGTAGCTAGAAGCAAAAGGTGACTTGGATGAATGTAGAGAAGGAAGAACACAAGACAGGGAGCTTGGCAACAGTGTGTAGCAGTAAAGTTGCTGAGAACAATCATGTTGGAAGTGCAACACCTGAGATCATTTCATGTGCGACTTAAGGGTTAAATTCTGCTATCAAGAAGTCAGTTAACCAAGAAGGGATGGTGGAGCAGCCAAGCAAAGTGGTGCAATTTTTGCTGAGGAAGCACACAACTGGATTGCCTGGGTCGTTCTGAGATTATTTTCCTTTACTGTAAAGCTATTGGAGGGCTCAGCACTGCCAGAAGAGGAGTTCACTCTTGGGTACTCCGGGACCCAGCTTTGCTACTTAGGAAACTGGTGGTGACCACTGTGTATGTGGAGAAGGGCTTTTAACAGTTAGGTCAGCTCTGTTTCCTTCTGAAAATAAAGCGTCTTGCCACTCTCATGTATGTCTTTGAATAAAAGCAAGAAATTTCACACACAGAGAAAGATAGCAATCCAGAAGCAGCTGTGGCCAGACATACGCAGTGGACTCTTTTCCCTGTGAAGGGACAAGCAAATGTTTGGTAGGATTTTAAGCACCATTAAATTTCTGTGGAAGAATGAACTCTTGCCTATGGAAATCACTGAGAGATAAAAGGCTAAGGTTTGGCTGGGAAGTCGGGAATCATGTAAAAACACAAGAGGACACCTGTTGTTTATCTTCATGATTCATTGCTCTGGCATGGTCTCCTTTCAGTCAACCTCAACACGGCACATATAATTCTATTAAGTCTTCATATCCACTGTGACTGGACTGTTCAATCACTCCTAAAGGAGAAATGCACCTCAATTATCCGTTCCTCAGAGGAAGCTGCCTGTCACAAATTTTTAGCTTTAGCTTGCTTGCTTCCAATCATGGTGTAGGCTCCTCTGAGGATGGGTAATATTTACACCTTGTAAAAGTAAACCACCCTAGGTGTAACAGTGAATTGTGCTTTCCATCTCAAAACAGAAAAAGTGTGCCTTGCTTATCAGAAGTCTGAGAAACATTAATATAATCTTCCTTACGTTCACAAGTGCAGAAGAGAGAGGCAAATGAATATATAATAAAACATTTATTGCTTGTAAGACTGTTTGTTACTAAACAACACGAATGTAGTCCATATGTTATGGCAGCCTCATGTCTCTAGCGTTCATTTTTAGCATTACTCCCTCTCAGGGGTTTCATGTTCTTTATTATACTATTCAATTACTCAAGCACCAATTTGCTCTTTTGATATTGTGGCCCATTGGTTTGTTTCAATAGGCGTTGTCCCTTGTAGTTCATTTTCCTGGGCAATCAAGGGCTGTACAACACACATTGGTCACTCAATTGCCTATCAAAAATATGCTAAGATCAAGAAGCTTAATTAGCTGGAATGAGATTTCTGATGAAGCTCAATTTCAGAGGCAGCGGAGTGCCTCATTTCTTAAATATGCAGTTTTCAAATCATGTAGTCCTCCATTTTGTAATACTGTAAAGTAAGTAGCATGGAGATTGGACTTCATTCATTATTATCATTGACAAGGATGATATTATCTTAGGTTAGAAGTAGAGGAACATTGTCTGTTTGAGGGCCACGCTCACTTGTGGACAATCTTTTTTAGGTGTTGGGAGCATAAAGTAGGAAGAGCAACACATGCAAAATTTGCCCTTATACAGTAGGCTACTTTCTGCAGACACTCCTTATTCTCTAGCTAAGTGTTATCAGAGTTCACGGACACAATCCAGCCAAGGAGGTCACGAAGCAGGGTTTGACTTTTTTGCAACTCTGGGTTCTGGGGCAGGCAGAGGGGTTGAATGTGTGTGTGTGTGTGTGTGTGTGTGTGTGTGTGTGTGTGTGTTATATTATATACAGTATATTAATTCCTGAATATGAATTTCTATTCAAAGGCTCTTGCCAAACATAAGACATACTCTGTCTTTTGGTATTTAGTAATAGTGTGTATTGTGTAGCTGGAACATTAAAAGTTATGCTCCTTGATGAAGAATATTGAGCATTTAGGCATCTTTGATGTCTGTATCATATGTGAGATCAGCCACCAACACTATATTAATCTCATAAACAAGTCTGAAGGGAAATAACCCAAATGTCCTTTTTAAAAATAGCCTTTTAAAGAATAATGGGAACAATGTTTTCAAACATTTTACATTTCACTGTTAGAGAAATGCAATGCTGTATGCTTTAAAATTCTTATAACACCACTCCCACACTTCAGTTTATCCATTTTGATATCATTAGTAGTTTAGCCCTGAGAACTTTGTCATTGATTTCAATGAGAGGTGAATTGCACATGAGAGCGCATTTAAAATGCCAAAAAATGCTTTGTGTTAAGAAGGGGTAGTAGTGGTGAATTTTCAGTAATTCCGCATGGGATATGCTGTAGGCTATTGTATTTTTATTCAATGAATTTATACATAGCCTTTACATTTTTTAAAAAATTGTAACTTCTTTAATGCCCCTGGGTGATAGCCAACCATGTATGAATAACATTTGATATCACCCAACTTCATTAAAATACAATACAATTATAATACAATACAATACAATACAATTATTAAATACAATAAAATGCAATACAATACAATTACCAGTTACAATCTCACTAAACCATCAGAACACAATGAATATCTCAAAAGCAGCACTGAAATTCATTACATCAAATAGTTTTAACCTGTCACCTAAAACAATTCAGAATGGGTGCCAGACAAATGTCTCTTGGAAAGGTATTTTGCTACTAGGGTACAGAAAACTCTCTCCAGTTGCCACATGTCTGACTTCTGAAGTTTGGACTCAAGACAAAAGGTATCAAAAGAAGATATTGGTTATTGGACAGATTCATATGGGAGCAGATAATCCTCAGTTACCTAGTTCCCATGTTGACAGGAACACACAAAAGCAAACTGAGTAAGACATTGATGCTCAAGCTACTCTTCACTGGAAAAACAGTTTATTCTCCTTCCCCTCCATATTTATCAAAGAGCTATTCTGGGTGAGTGGGGCTCAGTCCAGGGTTGTTGTTGTTGTTAGAATTTGTGTGCTGTGGGTTAAACCACAGAGCCTAGGACTTGCCGATCAGAAGGTTGGTGGTTCGAATCCCAGTGACGGGGTGAGCTCCCATTGCTCGGTCCTGCTCCTGCCAACCTAGCAGTTTGAAAGCACGTCAAAGTGCAAGTAGATAAATAAGTACTGCTCTGGTGGGAAGGTGAACGGCGTTTCCGTGTGCTGCTCTGGTTCGCCAGAAGCAGCTTAGTCATGCTGGCCACATGACCTGGAAGCTGTACACTGGCTCCCTCGGCCAATAAAGTGAGATGAGCGCTGCAACCCCAGAGTCGGTCACGACAGGACCTTTACCTTTACCTCAGGGGTCCCTTTACCTTTTTTATCTATGCTGAGGTTGCAAAATGCAGTTTACCTCCATGGTGAACCAATGAACTGCATATTGCAGCCATTGCATATGCCATTTAGTAATTTATTTCTGGTACCCCAACCCTCTGACTGGGTTGCCCCAGCCACTTTGGGCAGCTTCCAACAGAGTGGAAAAGAACACGGCACAATATCAAACATTAACAGCTTCCTGAAACAGGGCTGCCTTCACATGTCTCCCAAAAATCACATAATTGTTTATCTCTTTGGCATCTGGCCCTAGGGGAATCCACAGGGTGGGTACAACTACCTGTTAAATTGGAGCTCCAGGAGCTCCTGGTAAGATGGCCCCCAGAGATAGCCTTTTTTAGGGACATCAGATTATGGACTCCAGTACAGAAGAAGAGCCTCCAATCATTGTGAATTTGGCACTAGTAGACCAGATCATCTGAGTTATCTGAAGAGCCAACCTTTCAATTGCCCAAGACTCCATATTCATTTATTCTCTCTTGACTGAGACAACAATAGACTCTCCAGGAGATGACAGAATTCCAGAGGTGTACTAGATTAAAGGCCAGCTGTGGGTTAAACCACAGAGCCTAGGGATTGGCGATCAGAAGGTTTGCAGTTGAAATCCCTGCGACGAGGTGAGCTCCCATTGCTTGGTCCCTGCTCTTGCCAACCTAGCAGTTCGAAAGCACAAAGTGCAAGTAGATAAATAGGTACCGTTCTGGTGGGAAGGTGAATGGCGTTTCCATGTGCTGCTCTGGTTCGCCAGAAGCAGCTTAGTCATTCTGGCCACATGACCCGGAAGCTGTACGCCGGCTCCCTCGGCCAGTAAAGCAAGATGAGCGTTGCAACCCCAGAGTCGTCCGTGACTGGACCTAACAGTCAGGGGTCCCTTTACCTTTATCTTTAAGGGAATGGTATTTTGACATACCACAGGCCTATCCAGAGATTTACAGAACAGGGTGGTGGTTTTTTCCTAATAAGGAGCTGTCCATAGTACTGAAGTTCATTTATCTGGTCAACTTCCTGCCTTACCGCTTCTTTTCCTTGTCATACTTCACCTTTGAGCCAGGTATCTGCTTTCAAGTCACTGCTTATTGCTGCTTCCAGGTGACGTCTATCTCTGCCCAGTCCCTGAGGACTGTGATTAGCAGGAGTGGCTGTTTGTGTACCCCAAATAACCAGGCAACTAGGGTTGATTTGGGGTGGCTTTTCAGGTTATGGAGTCAGATTGTGCCATTAATAAGGCATAGTGAGATGGAGCAGAGACTACCTAATCTTCTCAGTTGCCTCCTTTTTTCATAAGCTTAAATGCAGTCATTTCCCACGACTTTTAATTTTTTTGTGAATCGAAACCAAGTTGACTGGGGAAACACCCAGAGCTCAAGAGCGAAGGGGATGGAGAGGTTTACATACCTTTCATTTTGATGGACTGGTGCCACTTTTAATCACAGTGCACTCCAATCACCATGATTTAGGGAAGAGATGTTGAAGTAAGCATGTGGGTCATTATTCTGCTGCAAGTTTTGGGTGTGAGTGTAGGGTAAGCATTGGAGTTAGATTATTGGGGTGGCCTGCTTCTTCTCCTTTCCTTTCAAACTTGAAGGATTATTCTCCAAATAACAAAAGAAAGAAAGCAGAAATGTGTGGAAGTTTTGGAATTATGGAGTCTGAATCAGCCAGGAAACTGGATGGCTTATTCGTGTATTGAACAAAACCCACAGCCTTTTGTTCATGGTAACCTCATCAGAGGAACAAGAGGGTTCTTGATGGAACATTAGTGTTCAGGGACCTACTTGACCATCAGTAAAGCAATAGATGGTTAGCTTGTGTGTTTGAAATTTATTCCCATCCCCCATAATCACCCAGATGGATTTTAAAAGAAACACAGGTTCCTTTATTTGCTTTCTGAACCATTAGGCCCTATTGAAGTCATAATTTTATGCTTTTGTCTGCAACCAAAAGAGCTGGAAACTTTTAAAAAGACCTTGGAGTGTCCTGCTATTTTCAGTTTTTTCAGAAATTCATCTCGCTGGCAGTCTTCAAAGACAAGTGAACTAAAAGTGGAACAGCTTTCCTAGCCAAACAATAAATTGGCACAAGTACCCCAGCAATCACCCTGCTTTCTAGTGATTCCATCTGAGCCCATCTGTTTTCAGAAACAGAGGCAAACTTAGCAGCTCCTGAGATGTTGAAAAAAGATTTTTGAAAGGAAAGACAAAACATTCTGTACTCTAGTCTTCTGCATGGATAATGTGACACTTAAATTATTCTTTCTAGTTAGACTGCTGTATCCTCAGGAGGTTAATGGGAAGTTTTATTTTTAAATAACTGACAACTACATCAGCAAAAATGATTTCAGAGCTTCAGACAATGCATTAGTCATAATTGTTAGAAATTATAAAAGAGGGAGTTCAGTACACTGAAAGCATCTCAAACTTCACATTGAAAATCATATGCATTTTGTAACAAGGATGTCTTCAGCCTATGAGTTACTTCATTCAGTTGTTCATTTAGGACAGTTTTGTTAGGCACACCAGGCTGTGTGACTAGGCCATGCCTACCGGCCACTCGAGTAATGACATAGGACATCAAGCCCAGGACAGACAACTGCAAAGGAACAGTCAGGCACCTCCTGATTATTCCTTTTCAGATGTGGCTTGCATTCAGCATTTAGCACCAATACAAGTCATACTGCTTGTAACAGACATCAGATCTGCTATGGAAGTTGGATTGGAAGATTTAGCTACTTTTGGATCTGACTCTCTGCCTGAAAGTGGTCTCCCACCTCCCTTATACACTGGACAGGACACAGGGGAGACAATTCCATACGGACAGTAAAGAACATTCTGCTCTTAGATTTTAGAAGGTTAAATCACTTGAAGCATGCCTTGTACTTACATTTGCCCCTGTTATTTACATTTGAAGCCACTTGTACATTATACACTCTCTTTGTTGTTGTTGTTGTTTATTCGTTTAGTCGTGTCCGACTCTTCGTGACCCCATGGACCAGAGCACTCCAGGCACTCCTGTCTTCTACTGCCTCCCGCAGTTTGGTCAGACTCATGTTTGTGGCTTCAAGAACACTGGCTAATATGCTTTCAGAAAGTTCTTCTCACATATGTTTATTTAAATATATATTTCAACTCCAATCATTCATTCCAGTTTTTAGAGAGTAGCAACATGTCTGTAAAGAAAATATTTTCCAGAATAAAGTGTGCGTGTGTGTTTGTATGTGTGGACATAAATAATTTTAGTACCGGATTCTGTATCATTAATAAACCAAAAGAGATTCAGTGAAAGAAGTTAGATTGCCCTTGCTGTTGTATGATACGCATGTACAAATGTTTGGGTCTTCAGTACAAAATCCCAAACAACTGGCATTTCAATCACTTAGCATCAGCTACAGACTGACTTCTACGCTACAAATTAAGGTAAAATTGAGTGTACTATGAGAAAATGTCATACCTCAGGGGGGGGAAGGAAGCTGAACTCTCACCAAAACATTGTTATAAAGAGGAGGAGGAATTTAATTACAAGAGCTTGTTGCTTATGAGCTCTGGCAGTCTGAAAATTGCGCAGCCCTCCATCAGTAACCTTTTGAGCTTATGTCTTTAGCAATACATGGGAAAGCCACTTGTATTTTGAAAAGGTAACATTTTCTTTGAGTGCATTTGAGGGCACAGAAGAATTAGAGTCCAGAGCAATAGTCTTGCTCATTGTTACTTCCAACAACTGTGATGCCAACTTTCTCCAATCAGATGCAATAGAGAAGGATGACACCACTATATATACAAGTAACCCAAGAATCAAAAGGAAATGGGAGTGCCTTAATAGTGTGCTGCACTAAATCCCTATCACCTTTTTATTCTGTGAGTTACTTCTGCCTAAAGGCACCACCAAAAACACCTGAACTCCATTTTATTATAAAAATTACTATTAAAACTTACAGAAGGTAATAAGGAAACAGGCCTCAGAGGTACCTTATGACTAAGAACTTAGATTGCTCGAGATCTGGACCAAGCTACCTGAGAAACCACCTTCCCCTTTATAGACCTTAGATCACCTAGGGAAATTGTGCTTTTGGTACCACACCCTACAGAATTTCCATGTTGAAAGATGACATGGACAAACAGTTTGCAAGGGTGGAGCCCATACACTTTGCTTTGCATGTGATGAGGAGTGCCAGCGCTTTTGGAGTTTTTCAGAGACACATTGAGTGCAAAGCCATCTATACAAATGGTGTGAATATAGATTGTTGAACATGCCCCCTCCTCCAATTGTACAGTAATTTGGGGAGATGTAACTTTCTGTCATCTCCTGGATGTGTGACCAAGCAGTTTGCAGAGTTTGTGAATAGTTCCTGCTGCATAGCCAACTGGTTCTTTAGCAACAACAAAATAAGGGGTCAGTTCAGGATGTTCAGTTCAAGATCTGGCCTGAACTCAGGTATGGGATGGTGACAGAGAAGAAAGGTGGTATCCAAAACAAAGCAAGTCTAATAACATCTCATTCTAAATCCAGGAGGCTTTGCACATTGTCTTGAAATATAACAGTCCAGATTGTCAGTGACATTTTCACATTCCATTATAACAGCATAAGTGGTGGTACTGGGGGAACCCTGAAGGAACAGTTCAGAAATTGGCAAGTATGACTCCATGTCACTAAATTCAAGCTGCATTAAGTGCAGATACTGGCCTCATTAATTTCAAAGGGACTTAATGTGTTTTTAATCTTCTCTAGAGTGTGGCTTTTGACTTCTGTTTGCTTTTATTAGCAACTTTAGTTGTGAAAATGCTTGGCCCCTTTTAAATCAGGAACCATCACAGAAGGAATTTTGTAAATGGAAGGTACATGTTCTCAATTTGCCATCGAGGGGAGACCTGAAAAAGAAACAGTATGACTGCTGATTAATTTTTCATATGATCCTGGATGCTATACAGAATAGAAAATAGGATTTAAAAACACACTGGCATGGATCCAGAGATGTTTTGCAGGAGCGGAAAGGCTCGTTGCTTGCACAAGGCAGCCCTGCTGACTTTCCTCAGCCTACTGCAACCCTTCCATGCCCCATCACACACCATTCCAGAGGGTCCCTTGGCAATATGTGAGTGGCCAATACCAGCTGGTGAGGCTATGTGGGTGCAGCTACATTGCCTCCCTGACTTCCCAATGGTGCACATGGCTGCTACTTACCAAGAGGGGGAAGGGCAAGGAAGTGGGCAGCTTTGTGTGGTGTGGGTGCAACCATGGAGCCAATCCAGTGCTTCCACCTGCTGTGCCCACATCATGCGGAGCTCCCCCACTGCCTTGTCCTTCCTCCTTTTCTTCTTGTTAACTGGTAGCATTGTGCAGCATTGAGAAGCCGGGTCTTCAGCGCAGCCCCATTCACACCACCTCGCTGGCCACTACTGCAAAACACCTTTGGCAAGGTATCTCCACAATAAATTTATTGTAGTTCATCAAAATCTGTAACCCTGATTCTTTCTGTTTAAGGTCAGACAATGCAACTTTGAATAGTGAATGCTTCATAATTCACGTTGCTTTATTTTTTTTATACTTTTGCGAAAGATACATTCTTGCTAATCTCCGCTTCAGCCAATGACTGAAAATTCAACAATTAGGCTAATTTATTTAAGTGCAGTAATTACTATAAAGAGATTCACTTTGAAGTGATTAAAGCAGCAGTCTGACACCTCCTTTCTAAACTTAATGAATCATGAAAATAAATCAAATGGGTTTTAAGTAAAAATGCCCATGCGTTATCTGCTCCCAAATTTAATGGAGTGACCATAAAAATCTATATCTTATTATGAACCAATGCTCATTGGGTACACGAGTGGCTTCATCAAGAGTGTTACTGTGTGTCTTTGTCTACATGTGCATGTGCATGCACAGGTATTCATGTATAATACATGTATTTTCAGGTCTTGAGCTCAGAGTTGCAGCATGCCACAGAACCAAGGAAACTTATAATAGCACTAGTTATCAGGGAATTAGCAAGCAGATAAGAGACAAGTATTAGAATAAAAGAATTAACAAGTTTATTGCAAAAACAGAAAGTGAGAGTGATTGATATGTATGGTGTTAAGAAATAAAAGAATGCAATCATCTGGCACTGGCAACTTTTACTGCAATGCACCCTATATGGATTACTTCACTGAGGTGTCTCTTGTTCTTGGTCTAGGAACTGCAACTAGTGCATTATGCTGCAGCACAATTGCTGACAGGCATGAGACCCCGTCAGCATATTACACCTCTGCTCCATTTGCCTGCACCGGCTGCCAATTTGTTACCAGGCCTGATTTAAAGTGTTGCCATCCATACATAAAGCCCTTAGGAAGAAACCTAGGAAGCTACCTTATACCTTAAATCTAATAGTTGATTGTTGATCCTTTGGCTGTTAAACCTTTGGCAGTTTCAGCCAGTTTTAATCACTGATGGCTTTGATTTGTTGGTAGTGATTGATTGCTGTCATGTTGTTGTTGTTTTACTTTAAATATATTGCATGTTCCTTTCAATTACATTTGGGAAAAAGCAGAATATAAATAAATATATAAAATAATAATATTTCAAATAATAAATGCAAAAAACATCAGCGCAAGTGGCTAGCCGCAAGACCAAGATCATGTGTGTGTGTGTGTGTGTGCGTGTCTGCGTGTGTGTGTGTGTGTGTGTGTGTGTGTGTATCTCCCCACCCACATATAGCAGCCTCAAATTGTACAAAAGAGAAATATTAGCTCACATTACTTTTAGAAATGATTTTCCACACTTATCATTATGCCTGCACCCTGGGATATACATATATGCATGATTTGAAAGTGTTAGTGATCACTTCATTCTACCACTCTTGCAAGTTTCACGTAGTAATCTTATTACTGCAGTGGAGGGAGAGACTGGCAATCATTCTGCTGACTTGACTAAAACTGTCACTTGCATTAATCCTCAGTTTGAACGTGCACTAAAAACAGAACAGCGACAGCTGAAATTTTTCTTTTAAAAGCCCTTTCCATCTAAATTTAGAAACGCCTGTGTCGAGTCTCACAGGGATCATTACACATACTGCCAGGGTGTCCATAAATAACCACGACAGCTCCCCTGGTAACAACACATAACACACGCTCTGGATTGCTGGGAATTCAGTGCTCCCTGTGCAGCTGGGATCCTCTCAGCTGTCGAGGCTTAATTTTTAAAGGCAATTTCACCTCACTGGCCCAGATAAAATTATAAAAAGAGCTGTGAAATGTTTTAGCTGTGGAGGTTTTTTAGCTGTTGCTATGTGTCCTTTTTATTATATCAGGAAGATGGCAGCTAAATTCTTCCACTGAAACAAAATAATGCGAAATCTGGGCATCAATCAAAGGGAGTATTTGTGGGCACAGAGGAAGTGTGCCAATGGGTAGCTGCTCTTTGTCAGCCTATGGTCAACTTTTGTTCCTATGGAGATTTAATAGATGCATGGATTTTTATAGTGCAAAGTGACATTATCTTTCTCCCCTCTCTCCCAATCTTTCTCTCTTTCTATCTCTCCCCCCTCCCCCCTTCTCCCCTCTGTTCTTTAGGTGGGAGAGTTCAGAGCTCATGCAGCTGAATGGACAGCCAATGTCACGGCAGAGTTCAAAGAAACACGTAGACGCCTGAGTGTGGAGATTTACGACAAGTTCCAGCGGGCTACCTCCATCAAAAGGAAGCTCTCTGCAGAAATGGCAGTGAACCACAGCCAAGACCTGACTCCTTGCAAGAGAACCTTGTCTGTCAACCACCTCACCAGCGAGAAAGACCTCTTGCCTGCCATCACAAAGACGGACAGCATTTATATGAATGGCTTGACTCCTCACTGTGCAGCAGAAGAGATTGCTGTCATTGAAAACATTAAGTAGCACTGACTTTGAATCCTGATCTTTTAATAAGAAGAAGCCTACGGTTTAGACTTTACCTTGTAGTTCCTGATATTTCCCCCCCTTGTCCATAACTGATGCTAATAGCATTATTTTTATCATGTGCATGAATTCCAACAGAAATCCACCCACAATAAGGATTCAGAGTCACCATCGTATCTCTTGAAAGACACAAAATGAATGGCACTTCTGTCATTGACAAATGCTGGAACAAGCAATGTTTGATGCCTTTTTTGTGCCCAGACTGTTTCTTCATCTCTCCTAATGTGCCATAAGGCGTTAAGAATGAATACTGCTGGTTTAGGTTAACAATGTAGCTTTGAGGGATCAGTCCTTAAACTTTTCAGGGTCTACCTTACCAAGCCTAGGAACGGACCATGTACGGACTACAATCTATATGTAAATGGCAAGAAAATCTTATGCAGCCTTTTACCTAAGAAATTTTTGTCAGTGCCTTATCTTTTAAAGAAACAGAACCTCTATAACTCTCATAATGGTTTTTTGTTTGTTCGTTTGTTGGTTGGTTCTTGCATGAGTAACATTATCTCATTTTGATATTTCATCTAGACCATAACAATCATGTTTTAAGGGTGTCTAAAGCTGAGGATACCAGCATTAAGAAACTGATGCCAAATCCAAAAACATCAAAGCACCACTTCTAAGTCTAGCTTTAAAGGCACTGCAATTACCAGGGTTGCAAAAGGTGTCTCCCTGCAAGTAGGTTTCTTTTCTTTTTCTATTACTCAGGTGCAGAGTATGTACACTCAACAGACCTGTAGAATTCATGGATCCATTTCAGGTCTCATTACTTAAGCCGTAGTTGGCAGTTCAGTCCCATGCATCATATACCAAAAATCTTCAGTTTTGTATTATTAACCAATTTGATAGGTAAGATTAACTTGGTGCAATCAAAAGACTCATTTTACACAGAATCAACATGAAACAATCCTGAATTATCAGCATTTCTATTAAACACCATGCTGCTGGCAGATAAGGATTTGAAATTTTCATTGTTTTAGCCACGTCATGCCATACGCTATTTTAGCACAGGGATCCCGCCTGCTGATTGCTTTCCTGAATGTTACATCGTACGCTTTTGCCCATTCTGGAGCTGGGATTAAAAGTGGGAATGCAGCTGAAACTGGCATCACTGTGACTTTCTACATCGAGAATATAGACGGTATCTGAACACAAATGCAGGCGTGAAAAACAGTTGACCAATAGCACAATCTGAATATAATTGAATATTTGGGTAGAATAGGCTGATACACAGATCTGAAACCAATCCTTGGGATTTCTTTAATTGTTTTAAAGAGGGGGAAAAACATTAATTTTATAGCCTCTTGTGTCTTTTGTTTCTAAGTGTGTGCAAGATTCAGAAGGAATGCAGGATTTTTAAATAACGGAATGGATTGTCTTTTATTTTTCTTCACCGTTTTATTCTATTTCATCCTGGCTGTATATAAAACAAATATAATACCCCTTAAGAGATTAATAGGCAGCCTGATCCTCAAAGCATAACTATGATGCAAACTTCGTTGAAATCAGAGGCTTGCATCTGTAGAGCTGTTTGAGGCCTGCATTGAGGCTCTGATTATCTAGAGCCAAATGGGACTTCAATTGGACACAATTCAAGTAACAAATCCATTCTGTCTGATTATTGAATAGCATTATGAACTATGAATGTTAAATGTACGGATGCTTCATCTTCTTTTCTAACAAATCTAAGTTATCAATGTAAATAGCAATCAATGAAGAGTTACTGAGAGTGTACATCTCAAATCAGCAAAGTTCCATTAACTATGACCAGGCCAGGATCATCAAAGGAAAGGCCCCTCCCCACCATTTCTCCCAGCACAGTGTTCTGAATGTTGACATGGTGAGAAAGGTCCTCTTGCCATGCATAAACTGTGAATTGTAATGAAAATGAAAATAATAAAGTTTTTAATTAAAACATGCCTTACCGAGTTTCCTGTTTGTCGCCATTAAAACCCTGAGAAATCTGTTGTAAAAGTAGCACAGCGGATTAGGATAGCTTTGCTCCAATTACAGCCTTAATTTTAGCAAACAAAACTAATTATTTTGGTAGATATAAAATAATAGGTCCTCTTAGCAGCAACTTGTTTCTTCTTCAATGAAAAAAATGCACTTGCTGCTATTGCCTTATGTTTGTCTTAAACACATTGGCTATGATATAGTGAGTCCCCTTCAGCTACACCAAAGAGATTGGGTGCATACAGTTGCGCTTTATTTTCCTGTTGCTACATATCAGGCCCAGCTTTGAATTGGTTTTGCAAGCTATTTTTCAGACATGGCCAGCATTTAAATAGCATCCTGAAATTCAGGTTAAAATGCTACTTTTTTTGCGAGTCAGTTGCATTTGTAAATAATCTGTTCACACTTCTTTCAACTGGGGTTCTGATGTGAAAATTGGCCTTAGAAATTAATGGAAATGGCTGCCAAGTAACATCTTAAGTTTTTAGCTGTTAGATTGTTTTGGATTAAGTCCATTTTGAAGTCCATGGGCACTCAAATCCGCATGTGGATCTTTTACAGAAAGTAATGGGAAAGTAGGGTGAGGATAGGGCCATAGCTAAATGGGAGAGCATTTACATTGCCTGCATATGTTTCCAGGCTTGGTCCCTGGCATTTCTAAAATCCTGGAGAACTGACAGTGAATGTACATAATACTGAGCTATATAGACCTGACTCAGTATAAGCTAGCTTCCTGTGTTCCTGTTCTACGCTGCGGGGAACTGTGCACACTTTTGAGCACACTTCATACTCGAAACTGGACACTGGGTTCTTGCAAAGGTGATAAAACTGTGCCTGGGCTGTACCACTTGCACAATGAAATAATTCTCCATACAACAACTTCCATGGACACAGAACAATACCAAGTCAAGGAACCCTTTCTATGCACATTGTAGTTTTTTAATGGAGCATCAGTCCAAAGGCCACAGTCTGTTGTTATATTTGGAGCAGGGTGAGTGTGAGAAAATCAGCGATATGCAATAAACAGCAGGATTTTCAGGCCATGGGACAGCACTTAGAGCAGAATAGCTTAACCCTCACATGCAATATAGGTATAATAATTCCAGCTTGCACGACAGGATTGGTATAATGATGTGATTGTTAGTTGGCTTTCAGGTTGTATAAATTTACAAATTACATTCTCTCTGTTTAAGTATCAAGAGCAATATACCGACCAAATGTGTCTGGCTGGGCTGGGCTGTTGAGGACAACTATTTTCCTAGGCAGGAATGGTTGATGTTCCATGACAAATAATCAGGGGCAAGATTCTCAGGTGTTACTGAAAGGAAGATCAAAGTCTGTGGTTGCAGATTAGCCTTTCCCGCCATGAATAACAATTTGAGCTGGCTTCTTCCTGATTTCCTAGCAGCTCCTACTCTTTGGGAAGTTATGACACCCTTAATCCTGTTCCAAGGCCTGAGCCATGACAGCTCCTTTAGCCAAATAGCTCTGGATACATCCGAAACACGTAAATAACCAGAGCTATGAATATAACTTCACACAGCACTCAAATTACTGGGGAATACAGGGTGGCACAAAAAGTCAGCATAAAATGGTCCCCATCCCTCTGCAACCAGTTTTCTCAATCTCTCCCTCTTTTCCCCTTGTTTTGGTCTCTGTGCACATGGGTTCCACTTTATTGAAGCTCTCACTTTCAGACACAAAGATTGTTGGGGATTATCATGCACATGAATGATTCTCTGGACATGACAACTGTGCTGCTTTCTTCCCTCTCACCCTTGGCAGAACAGCCTGGTCAGATGTGAAGAAAGCAGCTGTATACAGTACCAACAGTGGAGGGAGGTTTATTGTAAGCCAGTGCAAAATCTATGTATTCGTGGGTGCCTTTGCTGTCACAGTGTAGTGATGACTGAGCGTATTCGTCTTTTGCAGTAACCAGAAGTAAAACACCCAATGATCAGTTTATAAAGGGTTTATTTTGTTCCCTAGAAGGGTGATTTTTGGAATTCATAAATGCTAAGCCATCATCCCGCTGACATATTTGGTGCTTCCAGGAAATGCCTACGCTCATATTGTTAATGCAATGTGTTGCTACTGTACCCTAAACTGTAAATAAATTTACTAGACAAGTGGTTCTTGGAATATGAAACAGTAAACCTTATCAAGACAGACAGCAGCCGCAACAACAACAACAACCCACTGAGTGTAAAAAACCCAATATTGATAAAAAGCAAGTCAGATGAGTTGCTGCCACACATACTCCTCTTCAAACCCAGATCAAGTAAACTAAATAGACAAAGCATGAAGAGAGAGGTCCCCAGCAACCTTTCAGATGGGTTCATATATACCATATTTTTCCATGTATAAGACTGGGTTTTTTTCACCAAAAAAATAGGTTTGAAATTGGGGCTTGTCTTATACATGGATGGTGTTAAGGGATGTTTTCTTAATTTGGAGTCCACAAAAACAGGGGGCGCCTTATACATGGGGGCGTCTTATACACGGAAAAATATGGTAATCAGTTTCCTGTTTGCCCTTTCGCCAAGCAAGAATTCCCTCCAGATGACCAGGTAGGAAAGCTTTACAAAAGGTCCTTGGCTTTGTTTTGTTATTAAGCTATAAATGACTGTCGTGGATATTGGTGGTGTGCACTGGCTGTCTGGGAGGAAGGCTGAATAACTAGACAAATGGGGGTGATTTGGATGTCTCCCCCCCAATACTTATTCAAAACCTGTTGTCAATATCTCCTCAAGTCAGCTGAGGCCCCACAGAGCCTTCTGTTCTTTTAGTATTTCTGAACTCTTCTATGTTCTCTGTGTTTGATCTTTCCATCATCCTTGGCTATTGGCCATTCTTGCTGGGGCTAATGGAAGTTGTAGTTCACCAACATCTGGAGGACCAAAGGTTCCCCACACCTGTTCACTGGATTTTCAAGACGTGAGGCTTTCCAAAATGTTGACTAAAGAGCTCCAAATTGTGTGTTTTAAATGAATGAATGAATGAATGCAGCTGAGATTTTTTTAAAAAATAAAAAGTTAGACATTTAATTTAAGACGTGCTCTTTTAAATCCTGCATTGCTCAGCTTTAACACATGCGCACACTCACAAACTAGAGCTGTTCAAAACTCCACAGGTATCATTCTGCACAGTCTCATGCCATAGGCCTATTGGAGGCCAGTAAGGCCTAACGCCTGAAAGGCTGCTGTGAAGGTTTTTAAAATGTGCAAGCAAGCATACACACCACTCAGCCACCTCTTAGGTTTTTTACATTAGCTAAGAAAGACACAAACCCCTGCTCTCCCTCTCAAGAAAAGGAAACTAATGTGAATTATGGAAGAACATGAATTCATTTTACTTCCCCCACAAAAGGCCACTGGACCTATTTGTCTGCAATTTGGCAGTCTTAATCCACTCTGGAGGGGCTCGTTCACTTTGGCCAAAAGAGGAAAATTTTAAAAGGGGGGGGTGTTCCCCGTTATAATTTTGTTAAGTTTTATTTTGTTAAATAAGAAAAATAATGAATGAGGAGCACAGAGTTCTGTTTTGTACAGAGCAGTTTAGAACCCCAAACACAGACTGAAGCAAAGAGAGTATGGAGTGGCTCAGATCATAATTTAAAAAAACAAATTGATACAAGGCAAACCTTGCGGGGAGGACCTGTGCACAACCCTAATAGATATGCCTATGAAAGCAGGTAATTAACAAACACAGTATATTGTGGGCGAGTAATTGTTGCAAAGCTACTTCACTCTGTAGGTGAAGCCCTAGAAAATCAAGATAACTATGAAAAATAACTTGGCCTGGTTAGAAGAGATTGTAATGGTACTTTACAATCTGGCTGGTACTTTACCTCTGACCCAAACAAGGTGCACACTGGCAAGAGAATCTTGTGCTTTCCTATCGATTGTTCACACTTGCCTAAGAAATAATTCATCGTTGGCAGACAGCCATTTCACGTCACTGAAATTTATAATTGCCTGGTTTGTTATATGAACTTATCCAGCTCGTAATGCTTGACTGCAGCATCATTTTTTAGGAAAAATTTTCCAGATTAGATGAATGAGATTCTGAGCATCCACAGTCACTGTGTTCAGCAGACCAGGCATTTGAACAAAAAGAGCTGCTTTGCATCTGCACGTACCTACAAGTGCTAACTCTTTTGATTCTAGAGCAACTCTCACTGAAATTATCACTTACTCTTGTAGTAGCTCCCACTGACAGCTGCTCCAAATTATGTTAGAACCCTTGACCAAACAGCCTTTTGACTGGTAAGTATGTTCTCTTTCTAGGTCAATGTTTTATCTTGATCATACCTTGCAAATGGGTAATGTGGTTGTTGTACCCTTGTTTTATGTTTTATGCAGGGCTTTTCCCCCCAGCTGGAACTTGCCAGTGGGCGCCATTGCCATTCTAAGAGAACGAGGGAGGTGTTCATGGTGAGTTCCAGCATCTCCTTTTCTAGAAAAACAGAACTGGTTTTATGAGATTTTTCTCAACCCTATGTTGAGAAACCCTATGATGCTAAGATATGTTTGGTTGGAGGGAGTGGTTGAGTTCCCACGTGAGTCTCCAACATTCCTGGTACTATGGGACAGATGCAGGAAAGGTGAAACCAGTGGCGTAGCGTGGGTTGTCAGCACATGGGGCAAGGCAAGTAATTTGTGCCCCCTAACCCGTGGATTTGCGCCCCCTAACCCGTGGATTTGCGCCCCCTAACCCTAACCCCCAGATGTTGCGCCCGGTGCGGCCGGCCCCCCCCTGCACCCCCCACGCTACGCCACTGGGTGAAACCGATCTCCAAGTCCACTGGCACAATGTAATAATATATGTGCAGGGCACTATCAGTGAGCATTGATCTGAAGAATGCATTCAGAACCGATAGTTTTTCTGAATGCCCTCTAAGAAAGTTTATAAATAACAAGTCAATTCTGAATCAAACAGAGGGGTTAGGGAACAGTAATGTTAGTAACGGCTTCAACAAACTTGGTAAACAGATTTTACTAGCTTGTAGATAGATTAATCTTGCTGCTTTATTTGGGAAGTACAAAGAGTGCCTGAAAGGTTCTGCAGTACCATTCTACAGCTGGCAGGTTTAGAGCGCCAATGCCTTCAAATAATAAGACTCAGTTCTGTCCCACCACAGAAAACATTATTTTTCTCAAATATTTTTCGAAAAATCAGTTGGTGAAGTAGCTACACAGAACCTTAATTGTGTATGCACAGCTACAGAGAGCCTTGTATTATTTACTTATTTATTATTTTATTTATTGAATTTATATACCGCCCTATACCCGGAGGCAGTGCATTTTTCCTGGGGGGAAAACCCCTAAACATTTTGTGAATCTAAGTTTGGCCTCATTGAGGGGAAGTGTTTCAATATGATTAGGAAAATGAGAGTACAGTGGTACCTCGGGTTAAGTACTCAATTCGTTCCAGAGATTCGTACTTAACCTGAAACTGTTCTTAACCTGAAGCACCACTTTAGCTAATGGGGCCTCCTGCTGCTGCCACACCGCTGGAGCACGATTTCTGTTCTCATCCTGAAGCAAAGTTCTTAACTTGAAGCACTATTCTGGGTTAGTGGAGTCTGTAACCTGAAGCATATGTAACCTGAAGCGTATGTAACCCAAGGTACCACTGTACCCCTAAATATTTTTTTAGAAGGAAAAAAAGCACTGCCTGGAGGTCTCAGGGCAGTTATTCCAAAGCAATAAGATTAGACTTTTGTAGTTTCTGCAGGCAAGATGTCAGCCTCAGTGATGCCCATGGAAAATCAGCAAAAATTACCAAAATCCACTATTCAGAGTCCAAATTGTTGAGTTCACATTGGAATATATTATGTTCTTGCTTTTGTCACATCTGAGTATTAATTGATTAGCTCAATTAATCCTAACACATAGAGGATATACACATTTTGCATTTGCTTGAAAGATTATGTCTGTATCATGTATAACGCCATTGCTAATCCTAAAGGAATGCAATCTTTCCAACACCTAGCTTGTTTGTGACACGTCCTGTAGTCAGAGGTTTGCAAATAGCACCTGCCCAATTACTCCCATTTCATTTGTGGCTCTAGGGACCCAAAAACCTTTCTCACTTCCCACATATAGCCTTTTTCTCTTCAGCCAGTCACACCTCAATAACAGGAGTTTAAAACCCATGCCTACGGACTAAACTACTTTTGCTTTTTGCTTTTATATTTCAATACTTTTTTCTCAGAATCTTCAAAGGCCTTCAAAGATTATCAGCCAGCTTCAACTAGTAATAAATTGTAGGGGGGAGTATAGTATTTGGCCACGATTGCAGCAATGAATGCAAGTTATATGGAAACCTCATTAAGCGGATTTCCAGCTCTTCATGTTTACAGTCTTATAAATGGAATAAGCAGGTCAGTCAAGGTGCATGTCTCATCACACTGTGCTTATGTGTCATACCAGCATAAAAATAACCCTGCAGGATCAGGCCATAGGCATATGTTTTCATGTTTTACTTCTGCTGGTAAATTCTAACACCAGTGAGATATTCCTAAAAAGTGATGAATTTTGCCAGCTCAGTTGTTAATTTGAGCTAATCCCAGAGAACAAATATGTAACTTTCAACTCATCCTCCTATCAGATCTTCCTTTTGTTAAATAGGCAATAACAATTCTTTTATCAGCGATAAATAATATTTTCCGGGGAATGAATTTCAGACTTAAATTACTTTTCTAATTATAAATTAGAATGGTGTTCATGGCTGCATTTTAATTAATGGTAATTAGACATTTCTAAATAGCAAGTCTGAAAATGGTTTCCAAATAGACAGAATATTTAATGACCACAAAATGGAGGTTTCTTCCTATTTTTCCAAATAAATACATTTTGTGGTTTATCAGTAAAGCTGAATTTAATATTAGAAGCTATTATCGTATATTTAAATAGTTAAAGCACCTGCTGTGACTGTAGAGATAGATAAGGGAGAGATATGTTTTGTTGCAGCTGGGGCAGATGAAGGTGTCCAGTTGTGCTGCTGCAGATGCACCACGGTGTTTTTCCCCCTCTGAGCTCCATCAGTCATTCCTCCTGTGTTCACTGCTGTGGATACACAACCTGACTGATGGTCTCCGGGTACTGTGGTCGTCACATCCCAAATAAAGCATAAATCATATAAAATAATGAACAAACCATCAATAAAACAATTGTTGTTGTTTAGTCGTTTAGTCGTGTCCGACTCTTCGTGACCCCCTGGACCAGAGCACGCCAGGCACTCCTGTCTTCCACTGCCTCCCACAGTTTGGTCAGACTCATGCTGGTAGCTTCGAGAACACTATCCAACCATCTCATCCTCTGTCGTCCCCGTCTCCTTGTGCCTCAATCTTTCCCAACATCAGGGTCTTTTCCAGGGAGTCTTCTCTTCTCATGAGGTGGCCAAAGTATTGGAACCTCAGCTTCACGATCTGGCCTTCCAGTGAGCGCTCAGGGCTGATTTCCTTAAGAATGGATAGGTTTGATCTTCTTGCAGTCCATGGGACTCTCAAGAGTCTCCTCCAGCACCATAATTCAAAAGCATCAATTCTTCGGCGATCAGCCTTCTTTATAGTTCAGCTTTCACTTCCATACATCACTACTGGGAAAACCATGGCTTTCACTATACGGACCTTTGTTGGCAAAGTGATGTTTTTAAGATGCTGTCTAGGTTTGTCATTGCTTTTCTCCCAAGAAGCAGGCTGTAAAACTCTATTAAAAAAACCACAACTATAAAAATTAGCTAAACATCACAATTACAGGAAAAATCATATGATTATTATTAACAAATTAATACCTCACGTCCAAACTACGTTTCTTAGTAAAGAGCTCCACGATACATGATAAATTTCCGGAAGTGGTTTTCACATCATGCGATAGCTCAACTATAATGTGCAGATTAGCCGTTGAGGAAACATCAGGGTAAAATAATAAACTGTCATGTGAATGCAGCCCCATTCTTCAGTGGCACAGAATCACTGTGGTTGGTTGTGTGTCTGGATGAGACCTTAGACATCCCAGTTGCAGAGAGCTGAGTGGATGGCCTTTTTCCGGAGCATCATGTGTTATTTGAATCCAACTATTTTTATTAGGCCCTTTGCTGTAAAAAAATGTGTGCGCCTGAAGATATCTCCCAGCTGGCTGCAAGGAAAGAGTTGCTCATTAGATTTTCCATATAGAAGAGGCTTCTTTTCAGTGATCACCTCACCTCCACCCCTCAGGGAGGACTCCAAAGTGGACTTCCCTGTTCCATGCTTCACTTTGCTTCATTGTGATGTTGCTGCTAACTCAAAGAAAGCCATTAAAAATAAATGCCAGGGAAGAAGAAAAGAAAAAGAAATCTCTACCCAAAGCACGGCATAATATCTGGAGAACTGAATAAAGCTCCCCCTGAAAATATGGGGTGGACAGCTGGAAGGAACATAGGCAAGGAAGAGAAGTAACTACAACGCGGTAAAAAGTTAGTAAAAACACTACTGTATTTTTCTGCCTTATCATCCTTCAACTGACCACCGATAAATGTGCTTCTTTTTTGGGTGGGTGGGGGCTGAAAATCAGGTTTGACAAGGCATATCAAGAAGGCTCATGAATTTACTATTTCTGAATCCCTATAGAGATGCACCCTGGCAGCACCAAGACCTCCATGCAGACTGGAAACTTACGTATTGGGAGAGGGATTCACCTAGCGAGCCACATCAGCAGAAGCCCTATGCAAAGACTTATGCTTGTGCAATGGGACTTTTACCTCTCCCCCCACCCCTGTGCACCCATGCAGCCCTATATTAGTGGGGCTGGGGCACTGAGCTATGATGAAGCGAAAATGCTTGCACAAATGGAACATTCATCATAGCTCAGTGCTAAATTCTACCTGTTTTGAGGAGGAAATGAATGGGAGCTAACAGTAGTCCAGAACTAATGGGTCCCATTGATTTTAATGGGACTCAAGTATCATTGATTTACTACGGATGCATCTTTAAAAAAAATCTAAGCAGGGCTTTTGGCTCTGCACTGCTACTTCAGCAAACTGTGTTTTTGCCTTTTTGTTTGCGCTTGGAGTTTATTTTGCTATGGGTTGAATGGTTCTCTGGAGTGGCAGGACATCAATATGGTTAATAAATAATGCATTAAAATAAATACATCTGCCACCTACTATATTACGCGGAAGGCATAATCCAGAAGAAGAAAAACCAACCACCTTCCCATACAATTCCCAGTGAATTTTAACAGTACTATAGAATTTGGGAGTGCCAGTGACTATGGGGCTACAGTGCTGAGAACTTGGTGTGCCATCAAAGCAATGTCCTACTCTGTCAACGCTATTTAGGAATGTGACAGTGCTCTCCATCCTACCCTGATGAAATCAATTGGTTTTTTAAAAAATAATAATACTATTTTTATTTATTTTCATGGTACAGAAAGTTGCTGTGAACCACATTTTAATCTGGGGCCAGCTTGAAGGTTTCTGGACTAGAGATGCCTTGCAAGAACAAAATATGATGGCACAAAAACAACATTTAGAGATTTTAAAAGGGTGCCTCAAAATGAAAGGCAACTGAACCCCTGCTCTTTTTCCCAGTTTGGATCATAAGTGGTTTCTACCAAGGCACCTTCTCTTTACTTGCCTACATAAGAGGAAGGACCAGGAGCAGATGTTTGTTGTGTTTTGCTGTATCTGTGCCTTGCTTATAAAATGGAAGTTACAGGACTGTTGCAAGGAAGGTTAACTAGAAATTGCTTCCTACATTAAGGCTGTAATTCTGTACCCATGTACCTGGAAATAAGCGCCACGGAACTCAATAGGACTTATTTCTGAGTGAGCATGTATAGGATTGCACTGTATTCCCCCCCCATATAATCAGTTATAGTAATGTCATATTGTTTAACAATTTGTTTGCCTACTTTAACTCTGTCATCATACAATTATCTCAGTGTAGAACAGTAATCCAAAACCTTTCCAGATCTCAATCTGCCTTTAACCCTAACCTGCTGCATGACACCCACTTATATTTTCTTTTTTCAACTATATATGCCTACTTTTCTCCCATGCCCCTAGTGCAGCTACACGTGTTCTGCTTTGGGTCATGTTGATTAATGCATGAGACACACAGATTAACTAAGATGGTACACCCTCCTTGGCCAACCTTAAGACATAGAGGAATATATACATGCTGTCAACATACAATGCAAACCTTAAAACTGATGTGGCTGGGGAACAAAACCAAGAGCAGAATTTATCTCTCGGTGTTATGTTCTAAAAACCATCGCCTGCAGTTGAGGTGAAAAGGTTATGAAATATTAACAAGCCAAAAGCAAAGTCGACGAGTTACAGTAGCACACATAGGAGAGAGACATTGAGGTGTCTGGGTAGGACAGCTGTCACTCAAGAGGGACTGCTCACAATTCAAGGGACGCTGTTAGTGACATGAGATAACAAAGACAGGAGCCAGTATTACAAAAATAGAACCTCTGTTTTATTACAGGAGTTCTCAAATATTGTCAAAGTCAAGAAAACAAAGGTTTCTCCAGAAAACAGTCCAGAAAGCAGCTGTTTCAGCTTTCCCAAGTACCATCAAATTATAAAAGTAGATCTTGAACCTGACAGAGCTCATGTTTTCAACAGATCAAAAAGAAGACAATAGGGTACCAATGGACAATTGACATTCCAATACTTGGCAAACTGGCCTTCTTGGGGAAAAAACAAAGCCTCACATAAGCTAAAATTGTTCAGGGACCAAAGTGCCCAATATCACTTATTTGCCATTTGGACTAATTTTATTCATTTACAAACAGAGTGGCTCAGGAGCATCAGGTACCACAAGTCTATGAGAGTATTTAGATTTAGTAAAATTAAAGTTTATCTTCTTTTTTGCAAATGAAAATTTGTAATTGTTTTGATTTAGATGACGGAACCCTTTACAACTATAGACCACACATCCTTTTATTCTTGGTATGCTTTATGATTGACTCAGCAAATTGTATAAGTGTGTCCTATATTTCTTCATTGGAAATTGTTAAAACTTATCTTTAAAGAAAGAATCCTTATTAAAATTCAGTTTAAAATGTTTAAGAAAATGAATAGGTAGAGTGGGAACAGATTTTACATGAGTCCATAATAAGCTTTCCTAGAGAATGTATCCCTTTTACTAACAATTCATCTGAGGAGCTGGGACACAGGAAGCAACTACCTATAGACATTTTAGAACTGGCAATAGGGTTTAGGGCAGGGATGGCGAAACTGAGGCTCTACAGATGTTGCTAGACTCCAATTCCAATCGGCATGGTTAAAGATGACGGGAATTGGATTCCAACAACATTGGAGGACCACAGATACCCCATCCCTGGAGTAGGAAAACATTCCAACACCAGGGAGCCACCTCACCTTCTTTACAGAGGACAGTTCCCCATCTGAAGGGCTTGTCCAGTCGTAAACCAGTTTACAGATAAACAATCATAAGAAAGGTGAGCAGGAGCCTTGAGGGTGCCCATTAATAAATAGCACCTTACTGCTGACAGAGCCAGCATACAGGTCACGTGGCCACAGTCTTGCTTGCTACCATGGTGAGATGTATTTTTATTAAACATATAGTGTGTATTTCTAAATTTGCGTAGACATCAGTTAGGATATTCAGACTTAATGCAAATCTGTGTCCTCTCTTGTTCTCTTTTTTGGGGATGGTTAAGAAGTCAACCTACCCAATGCCCACAGGCCAGGATAATGGGGCAAGATTGAAGAAGAAGAGGACTAAAATGCATTCATCTGAAGGTAGCCCTGTTTAGGGAAGCTTTTAATGTTTAATAGGTTATTATATTTTAGTGTTTTGTTGGAAACAGCCCAGAGTGGCTGGGGAAACCCAGACAGATGGGCGGGGTATAAATAATGAATTATTAATTATTATTATTATATTTAAACCTTCTCTGGTGTAAGGTTGGTGCAGATGTCAAAGCAGAGAACTGTTGTGTCACTCACAATTGTGTGACACATGTCGTCATTGCCTCTTATTGAATGCTACAGCATTTTAGAAGAGGTTAACAAGCGAACTTCACTGCTTTCTGGCAATATTGATTACCATTCTAGAAACTGCATTTAATGTGAATGGATTCCGTCTTCCACTGAGACTGGTCAATAGAAAGTATAGTCAATTGACACGAGTGGAATTATAATACTTTGCATTCATGCAGCACACTGAAACATTCAAAGCCTCTAACACGCACAACTACCTCAGTGTTCCTTACAACAACACTGTAAAGAAGGCCAGTATCATCGTCCCCATCTTACAGAAGGGTGGTTTCAACCTAGTAGGTTTGTTGCTGTCTATTTTTATACTACTTTCCCACAAAACTTCCCCCCTAAATGGCTCACAAAATAATGAATGGGAAGTGTAACAATTAAAAACAGCTTAGAAACAATTATAAATAATCATAACAACAAAAATACCCCAGTACATACAACATTGGGAAAAGCATCTTAAAAAGCAGAGACATCACCTTGCCAACAAAGGTCCGTATAGGTAAAGCTATGGTTTTCCCAGTAGTGATGTATGGAAGTGAGAGCTGGACCATAAAGAAGGCTGGCCACCGAAGAATTGATGCTTTTGAATTATGGTGCTGGAGGAGACTCTTGAGAGTCCCATGGACTGCAAGAAGATCAAACATATCCACTCTTAAGGAAATCAGCCCTGAATGCTCACTGGAAGGACAGATCCTGAAGCTGAGGCTCCAATACTTTGGCCACCTCATGAGAAGAGAAGACTCCCTGGAAAAGACCCTTATGCTGGCAAAGATTGAGGGCACAAGGAGAAGGGGACGACAGAGGACGAGATGGTTGGACAGTGTTCTTGAAGCTACCAGCATGAGTCTGACCAAACTGCAGGAGGCAGTGGAAGACAGGAGTGCCTGGCGTGCTCTAGTCCATGAGGTCACGAAGAGTTGGACACGACTAAACAACTAAACAAATACAAATAAGCTAACCTAATGAACAGCTTAAACACACCAGCAGGTAAGAAACCTAATAAACTAAACAAAACAAAGCAACACTGTATAAAGGAGGGATGGGAGACCTTTTTTTTAGCCAGAGGACCAGATTCCCTCATGGGCAACTTTCCAGGGGCCATATACGAGTGGTGGATGTGGTATAAGGAGATGTGCTGAGACACACACGCCATTTTCCACCCTCTATTCAGGCAAGCTAGAGATAGGATCACAGTTCAAGGATACTTTCTAGCCAAGTAAAATGACTAGAGGAGGGTTAGGGTTTTGTTCTAGGCAATGTTCCATGGTCCCGATAGAGTGCTCCTGTGGGCCACATTCAGCCCTGGGCCTGAGGTTCCCCATCCCTGATATAAACCAATATGACTGAGCTAACATAATTAAATAGAGAAATGAAACAGGGGAAAAAATTATACCGATACGAAAATGGAAGAATATACTACTAAAGCATCACCCTGTCCCAGACGATGATTTGGTTCATGTCTCCCCTCGACACAGGAGGGCTGCAAGATGTTCTTGATTTTATGGGGCATCCTTTATTCTATAATATCAATGTCCAAGACAACCTTTAGAGCTGCATTGGTCATACAATTTTATTAACTAAATATTGGGGTGAAGCCAACTAAACTTCTAAAAAAAATTTCAGTTCTGATTTTCAGGCCACATTTTAAAAATGGAATGGAATTTTCTGCATATATTTAAATAAGATCTCAAAGTTGTTAAAGATATCCTGCTCAGCCTTCAGAGACGTTGAAGCAGATCTTTAAAGACAATTATGTTGTTATAAAGAAAAGGCATAAAAGGAAACAATGCAGGCAAAAAGGCCAGATGGTTTGCATAATAATTAAGGCCTAGAGAGAAGCAGTTTGCAAACATGTCTTCTGGTGACTAATATTAATTTGAACTGGAAATCCAGGCAATGGATTGAATGAAGTTAATGGAGATAAAGAGAAAAGCAGTAGAAATGAAGCACTGACATTTCTGATGGTTTCATTGCGCTCCCTTAGTACTTAGCAAAAAAAGATATTTAGAGTGGAATACAATTTGATCCAGTGAACACCTCAACGAATGGAAAAGGAAAGAAGTAGATTTTGCTCCTCCCCTTGTTGTCCCAGGCACCCTCCAAAAATACTACTTTTAGTTCTTTCCAGTTTTCAAAACCCCTGGTTCCGCCTCCCCTGTCATATATCAAAAGTGCCACAGATCATATTTGTAACCACATATAATTTCTTTTAAGGATGCATATGAAGAGATCTATATCACAAAGCTTTTGATGAAATATTGAGAGAATTTCATTATTATATTTATTTATTTGTGTTTTTATTGGGGCAATATATATTTATATCTAAACAAATCTCTGAGCAGTTTACCTGGGTTAAAACATCAGGAGCAAATACACAGAAATAACCAGGGAATTTCTACTCAATTAATAAACCTAGTAAAAAAAACCTAAATAAGCAGACTATTACAAGTGAAAAGTAACTAAAAAGTATAACCTCAAAAAGTGGCATGTATTGTAATGTACAACTGATTTCTTTTGTATGGTATTAGTTTGTGTTATGATTAGCGTTATGTGTATAATGCATTTATTTTATCATATTGTCCAATTAAAAGGTATGCCAATGTCCATTATCACTTGTGTTTCAGTTTATTTGCTTGTTTTCTTCAGTGCCCTTGATTGGCCTCAGCTGAAATGCAGTTCGGGTTTTTAGTAAGTAAGTATGTGATAAAGATGGGCTTCTTAGTACTATTTTGAAGTTCTTCTTCTTCCTTTGCTTATTTCCCTCTTATCTGAAGTCACTCACTTTGCTGAGAAAATATACAGTGGTACCTCGGGTTACATACGCTTCAGGTTACACACTCCGCTAACCCAGAAATAGTGCTTCAGGTTAAGATCTTTGCTTCAGGATGAGAACAGAAATCGTGCTTTGGCGGCACGGCAGCAGCAGGAGGCCCCATTAGCTAAAGTGGTGCTTCAGGTTAAGAACAGTTTCAGGTTAAGAACAGACCTCCAGAGCAAATTAAGTACTTAACCTGAGGTACCACTGTACTGGAGAAAGTTATTGCATGCTGTATACCAGGGCTGGGGAACCTGTGGATCTCCAGATGTTTCTGAACTACCACTCCCATCATCCCTGACCATTGGCTGGTTGTTGGACCATTGGAGTCCAGCAACATCTGGATAGATCAACAAGAGAGATTAACATCTGAGAACAGCTCTCTGCTTGGTGCCTTCTCCTTTTATCTTTCCAGCCAGTGCCATTTTGGAACGGGAAAGTATTCCCAGAAAATGGGATGGATGAGTGGAATGAATGTGTTGTGTTTGCGTAGTAGCCTCCTCTAAGTAAAGGAATATTAAGGACCCATTTACATGATAACCTTTTGAGATAAATAAAAGGTTTCATGGGGTGCCTCCTTCCCATATTTTAACCCAGGCACCCCCAAACTCGGCCCTCCATGTATTTTTGGGACTACAATTCCCATCGAGAAGCGAAGCTACAGGGAACCAGGCAGAGGGCCTTTTCGGTGGTGGCGCCCGCCCTGTGGAATGCCCTCCCATTGGATGTCAAGGTGATGGACAACTACCTGACATTCAGAAGACATCTTAAGGCGGCCCTATTCAGGGAAGCTTTTAATGTATGATATTTTAGTGTTTTTTGGTTTCTGTGGAAGCTGCCCAGAGTGGCTGGGGAAATCCAGCCAGATGGGCGGGGTACAAATAATAAATTATTATTATTATTATTATTATTATTATTATTATTATTATTATTATCATCATCCCTGACCACTGGTCCTGTTAGCTAGGGATGATGGGAATTGTAGTCCCAAAACATCTGGAGGGCCAAGTTTGGGGGTGCCTGTTTTAACCTGTTACAGATAGGTAGCCGTGTTGGTCTGCCATAGTCAAAATAAAAAAATTCCTTCCAGTAGCACCTTAAAGACCAACTAAGTTAGTTCTTGGTATGAGCTTTCGTGTGCATGCACACTTCTTCAGATACACTGAAACAGAACAGAGACATTGGATTCCTATCTCATTATACATGACTAAGCCATTTCTCACCATCTCACCCCTTGCCTTTTCCTGTAAGACCTATTACAGTCGTTAAGAGTCGTCAACAGGCTCATCTCAGCTATCTGCCAATCTCCCATTCCCACCACCCTTCTGAGTAATACCCCTCCCCACCTTCTCACTATATAGAAGGATCTGGCAACTTCTGTATCAGTGTATCTGAAGAAGTGTGCATGCACACGAAAGCTCATACCAAGAACTAACTTAGTTGGTCTTTAAGGTGCTACTGGAAGGAATTTTTTTGTTTTAACCTGTAAGTGTGACTGCCAAATGATAGAGCCTTTCGATCAAGATCATAAGTAATTCTGAAAAGTGACATTGTCAGATGTGGTTCCTTTTTTAAAAAAACATCTGCACTTTGCATGCAAAAGATCCATTAGCTGGGACCTTGTCAACAGGGGCGGAGGAAGGGGGTGTGGTGGGTGCGGGCTGCCCCAGGTGCCACCACTGAGGGGGTGACAAAATGCCGGGCGTCACTCACCGCAGGGCCTGCAGTGCGCCTCTGCCACGCACCTCTCCTGGCCGTGGCTCGGGTCCGTGCAGACTCCGTGCTGCTCAAATGGTCTGACCGCTGCCTCCCCCCCCCCAGGGTAGGGTGGCTGAGTGGGAGGAGGAAGGCAGACTCCAGAGGCCCCGCGGTGTGCCCCGCCCCTATGCGTGGCTCGCTCCACCCTCACCCCACCTCTATAGGCGGCTTACCCCACGCCTGGGCTCACCGCCCCAGGCGCCCAAGCAGTATCTTCTGCCACTGCTTGTCAAAGAGGTGAAAGAGCCTTCATAAAAAAAGGAAAGAAAAAAAGAATAAAAAGCCTGCACTGAATTCTTTTGTAAGCAATACATTCTTGAAATGTATTCCAGGAATCTGTCATTGGAGTCTTACTCTGAACAGCCCTATTAAAACTCCCGTTCGCTTGTCACACATAGTCTGCAAGTGCTCCAAAATACTGGCCTCAGCTCGTAAGTAGGAGCAAGATTTCCCTTTCCTAGCACACACTGATTCGGAAATATTCCCCAAGGAAACCTCATTATTTTCCTCTTTCCAGAGCTGTCCGTGGAACCTATTGCTCGAATCACAGACACAAATCAAACTAAAGTAGAGCTATGCGAGGTGGAAAATAACTGACTGTATACCAGGCTGTAGTCAATAAACTGGCAACGTGTTCTTTTTAGTGTCAGCCCCCAGAGCCATAACTAAATTATGGCATAACTAGAACTGGCAGCCTTCCTCTTGCCTCTGACGTGCAGAAAGATGGTTGTATTTTTAAAAGATGTTTTCAGCAAATGTTCAGCCTGGCTCACCAGGCCTCCATCACTTCTCACCAGGTCTTCACCCACCCACCCCGCAAGATGTTCTTGATTTTATGAGGCATCCTTTATTCCATAATATCAATGTCCCAGACAACCTTTAGGGCTGCATAGGTCAAAACCAGAACAGTGTTGGCCTGTGGGATATTGGGCGGTTCCATTTTGGGCACTGCTTGTTTTCACCAAATAGAACCTTGGTGAATTTGGAGGTTCTTGCTCAGGGGTCATGCCTATTTGGTGAACAGGTCAATTTTACCTTCCTCTCCCCAAGGTGACCTCCTCATAACAATTCTCCCATCTTTCTCCTAGAACAGGGGAGATACCTGGTGGGCCTCTTGCGCCTCACCTGTGTGACACACTCCCTTCTTTATCTGTGGCAAACCCCACAAGGCAATGGTGCCCTCACCCTCATGTCCCCCCATATTTTACAACTCAAAGGGGGATCTTGTGGTGCTTCCCCTTTGGGCATAGCTGTCAACTTTTCCCTTTTCTTGTGAGGAATCCTATTCGGAATAAGGGGATTTCCCTTAAAAAGGGGGAAACGTTGAAAGCTATGCCTTTGGCGCTGACCCCAAAGGGAACCCACTGCCTTGTGGTGAGCCTCCATGCTCTTCAGTGCCCAGATGCCAGTGAGGCGCAGTCCTGACAACCAGAAGTTCTTAGCAGGGATTGTATGGGAAGACAAAAGATTAAACTGCTAAAGCCACCATGGTTGAGTGCAGGCTTAACTTTGATGCTTAGCTGCTACACTTGCTCTCAGAATATATGGTACAATTTGAATTGCAAATTCCACTCCTGGCTCTACCATAGAGTAGGACAGCTATTAATAATAATAATAATAATAATAATAATAATAATAATAATAATAATAATATATCTTTATTGTCATTGCCCCCTTCGGGGACAACGAAATTACTTGACTGCTCCATAAAAACACTAATTAAACAATACAATATAATACAGCAAGGGAGATTAGATGACTTTCAAAGTCCGGGCTTCCCATTCAGGGCCGAGATCGCTCTGGAGAAGAAGCTGTTCTTAAGACAGCTCGTTCTTGTCTTCATCGTCCTGTATCTCCGTCCCGACGGCAGGAGCTCGAAGAGACAGTGACCAGGATGCGATGGATCTTTTACTATGTCCAGTGCCTTCCTATGGCACCTTGTGGCATAAATCTGCTCTAAGGTGGAGAGTGGGCAGCCAACAATGCTCTCTGCTGCCTTAACAACTCTGCACAACCCCATCCTGTCCTGGGCAGTACAGCTTCCGTACCACACACATAAGCCATAAGTGAGCACGCTCTCAATGGCACAGTGATAGAAGGCAAGCAGCAGTTTCTGCGGAAGATGGTTTTTCCTTAGAATTCTCAAAAAGTACAGTCTCTGCTGTGCCTTCTTCACAAGCCCCCTTGTGTTGACACTCCAGGACAGATCCTCTTGTAATTCAATACCCAAAAATCTGAACGTTGCTACCCTCTCCACACAGACCCCATCAATCAAAAGTGGCTGGACATTGCTCTTCTGTCTCCTGAAGTCCATGCATTGCCAAGAAAGGGGAAAGGCATCACCAAAAGGTGGACACAGATTTGCATGTGCTGATTTATATTCGTAAATGCAAATTAAGAAATTATGAAGTAGAAATGCAATACATCTCACCATAGCAGAGATCAATATTGTGACCGGGTAACCTGTATGCCTGCTCAGCGTACTGTCCAGCTGCTAACTTCAAGTTGATGAGCAACTTCAAGGTTGTCCACTCTGCCTTCTTATCTTCCCCAACCAATTTGCAATCAAGACTTTATCTTGAGCCTGGAATTGGACTGTGTGAGGAAGCCTTTGGTCTTCTGGGGTCCTTTGCTCATGCTTGCTGGGGCTGAAGGGAATTGTAGTTCAGCAATGCCTGGAGGGCCACAGTTCCCCACACCTGAGACAGAGGATGCCCTCAAATAGAGGAGTGTCCTCTATAAAGCAGGACACTACTAATGAGCTATTGTTTTTCCCCAAGCTAGTTTTCTACATGTACAGTTTTTATTTGGTGTGAAATAATAAAGCCCGTACACAGGTTTTACCACCTAAGCGAGAAGTAGGTCCTGGTCTCTGGAGTATTTCTTCAGATGCAAACCTTCCAAACGGTTAGCCTTGTTTGAGACGCATCAGTAGAATTTTTCTTTGAAATCTAAAGCAGTTCAGAAAGTGTAAAAGATGGGTGCTAATGAGCACAGTTTTGATTATGGTTCCAAAGATAGTGCTGATACCTTGCTGATGAAGCAAAAATGCTCACAATCCCTTCAATAAGAACCTCTTAATTAGGCATCGTATTTTCCCCCAGGCTATTCCCCTAGCAAACAATTTGCCAGCTTCGCTACTGACAGCTGAAACGCCGTCTCTCTCTCTCTCTCTCTCTCTCTCTCTCTCTCTCTCTCTCTCTCTGGAGTTCACAATAACTTTTGGCGCGGTTATCCCAGAAGCCAGAACAGCCACACGGTATTCCAGAAGCCAGATCCCTCTTGCTGTTCTGGCTTATGGGATTCAGAATAATTTTTTCTTGTTTTCCTCCTCCCAAAACTAGGTGCACCTTATGGTCTGGTGCATCTTATGGAGCAAAAAATACAGTAATAAAAGGAGTGTTCTCAAATTTGATTATAAATGTATGAGGAGACTAGTATTCAGTTAGTGTGCCTAGGTGGCCTTAAAGAAAACAATAACCGTGAAACCCATTTTTTTCCAATGAAAGGGATTCAGAATGGCATGTGTAGGCAAGATGAGATTGTGATGCTTCTAACATTCATCATCCAATTTGTGTCTGGGACCCAAGGATAGCAACCTCAAAAGACATTCATAAGAGCAGATTGCAGCAAATTCTTTTCTTCTAACTTTACATTCCTTCTCCAAATTCCCTGTATTATGGAAGTATTATGGAACCTTTCTCATCTGGTACATACTGATAATAGATCTGATTTCAGAAGCCCTGAGAAGGCTTAAACCGAAGAACTTAGTTTTGACAAGATTGTACAAGGGGCATTAGACCACATTAGATCTTCTTTGCACATAATTTTAAGCAGTGCTCTTTTTTTCTTAGAAAATGTCTCTCATTTTGACTAAAAAAAAATCACCATTTTATAGTTCAAATTGGGAAAAATACAGTAAAAGGACAAAAGGACAAAGATTCAGAAAATGTTTAGGGGTATGCATACCCCTGTGTATCCCCAGAAAAAAGCACTGATCCTAAGCCATTGTTTGTTAAGCAACCCACAAGTTATCACAAGTTGTCCCATGGATGATCAGATAAACCATGACTTGCTTCATCCAAGTTTTTCTTTTTTTCTTTAAGTGGTCTTGCCATGGTAACCATCTGAGGTGGGGTGGTCAAACAAACCATGGATAAGGAAGGATGTTGTGCTTGCATATAATATCAAGCCATAGTTAAAACAAATGAAGGTCCATAAGCCAATAACAAACCATAGTTTCAGACAGTAGTTTTCTGACAATAAAAAAAACAACACATGGTTAAGGTGCTGGGGAGGATTCACACACAATGCTAAGCCATGATTTAATAAACCATAGTTCAATGGACACAGAGGAGAAACAGAAACCAACAGGCCTTTTCTTGACTCATTTTATGTTTCGGACAGTTTCCCCAAGACAGTATATGAACACCCAGGAATTATTTCTCTGGCAAGATCTTTCATTACACTGGTTCAATACAATCTCTTCCAAAGTGAACACTGCTATCAAAGTGGTTAGAAAACCTCCCTCTTTGTCCTTTGCGGGTGCTGAAGGTCACAGGCTGCTTAAGAATAAAAGAAGAACCATTTCCTGCATTTTTGCTGTGCTCAAAATCCTGCATTCTCTTCATGAGTTTAGTAGAACATTTTGAAGCAAAGAAGCAGAAGATGTTCCTGCCCTTGATTTGTTCCTTTGATTCGTAACAAGAGAGGTTTGTCACTTGCTTCCAGTTCAAGTTGGCTCATACATATTAGAAAACTACTGAGTGATCAGTCGCCACTCATCCAAACATTGGGTGGCTTTCTTTGTGATGATCGCCACTGTTTGCAAATTCATTTTCTGGCTTAGTAGTCTCCTCTTTGCAGCAGCTTTTTCTCCTAGATAGTCTTCTTCCTCTATCACATACTCACAACTTGTTTATTCTTCTCTTTCCTGTTGCTTACAGTCCATTTTCTTTGTAAAGCTCTTTCCACCCAGTGTAGATTGTATACAATCTGTGCCCTTTAGGTAGGGACTGTGCACCTATTCATTTTTCTGCCCCTTTCATAATACTGGAATTGTGGACATCCAATGAAGGGGAATATTGAAAGATTCAGGGTGGATAAAATAAAGGACTTACTCACACAGTACATAATTAAATTATGGAATTTGCTCCTTCAAGATGTTGTGACGGCCCCAACTTGGATGGCTTTAAATGATGGTTAGACAAATTCATGGAGGAAAAGGCTGGCTACCAATGACTATGTTCTAACTTAAACTGTTGTTAGAGACACTATGTTTCTGGGAATTACAAGTGGGGAGAGTTGCCCACAGTGAGAGCAAGATATTCAGCTAGATTGGGCTTTGGATTGATCCTAATATATATTCCTTGCTATTGGTTAAATGGATTCTGTGGTGCTCATTCTAGTGCTTCTAAACCACCACTTTCTATAAGCTTGAAGAATGATGCTCCCCTCTAAAATAGCTCCTTAGATAGGACTCATAATAAGAATTTTGCATCCTTTGTTCAGTGGGTTGATGCCATTTTTGTGACTTGTAGGCAGAGGTTTGGAGGAGTGAGAAAGCATATTGCTCGCCATTTTATTTATGCTGTAGAACAAGAAACTCATCCAAACTAGGTTCCACATTGAGTTCACAAGATTGTATTGTGAACACAGTAGGTCCTGCTTAAAATCAAATGTCTCCTTCTTGATAATACAATAGTTACGAAGGAGGGAGTTATACAATATGCAGTTTTAATATACTTTAATGTGTCGTGTAGCAAAAGTTTACAGTCATTATAGTTGACTTATGTGCAATGTGCCTAGCAGCTCTAGTAGTGAACAGAAAGGTGTAAGACACATCAGCAGTCTGACAACAACTGTTTGCCATACACAGCCATACGAAAAGGGAGGGAAAGGATGTGCTTTGTCACAATTTATCACACTACAAGCTATATATTTGACACTTTTCCTGACTGGGCCAGCTCAAAGGTGCAACAGGCCACCAATGGTAGGCCAGCCTCTATGAATTAACTCTGGACTCTGATGGACTTTAGGGGGTGAGGGCCAGGGGAATGGTGTGTGTGTGTGTGTGTGTGTGTGAGAGAGAGAGAGAGAGAGAGAGGGAGGGTGGGAGGGAGGGAGGAGCTGTGGACTCACAAAGGCAGATGGCAGAGGTTGGATTGCCTTCTGTCAGGGATTACAGTGGTACCTCTGGTTACGAACTTAATTAGTTCCGGAGGTCCATTCTTAACCTGAAACCATTCTTAACCTGAGGTACCACTTTAGCTAATGGGGCCTCCCGCCGTGCCACCGCCGCACAATTTCTGTTCCCATCCTGAGGTAAAGTTCATAACCTGGGGTACTACTTCTGGGTTAGTGGAGTCTGTAACTTGAAGTGTTTGTAACCCGAGGTAACACTGTATTTAACCGTGATTCCTGCATTGCAGACAATTGGATTAGGTGACTCTTGAGTCCTTTTCAACTCTACAACTCCTGTTATTGGAGAGCTGTGGTAAATCTTCTCTTCTGGTTGAAAATGAGACATGTCCATCATGAAAGGCTGTGCCCATCCTCTACATTTGGGGTTGGAGCACAAGAACAAATCAAGACAAGAGATTTCTGCAAGAAAAGTTTCTACAAAGTTAGGGGCATTTTTTGAGATGAGGAGAAAAACATGTTATGTAGGGAGAAAGTAAACCAAAAAGAGGAGGCCCCTCAACAACACAAGCAAAATAACCAGCTCATTTGTTATTCAGCTTTTCTGACACTTAATTTTGTATTCTTCTGTATATTCTCTGATAATGGTTCTTTTACTGTTTAATGGTTGTTAGCCATATCTGCATTATATTATATCACATTAAGCTGGAGGTTTGCATCAATGGCTGTATATGCATTTACACCTATTTATCTCTCCCCCCCCCCCATTTATTGGTCCATGACTTTGTTATTTTGTTTATGTGCTAGGGACAGGGGGCATGGATAGATGAAAATGGGCCAGACTAAAGCTGGAATTGTGCCCAATCAAGTGCTGCAGCAGACATTATGGTCAAGGTTGGCACTAGGGCAATATGTATAAGGAACAAATAAAAGATGGATGGGGTTGCCCATGACATTGGAGATGCTAACGAGAAGGGCCACCACCACTGTTAGCAGTTTTAAATCTCTACTTCCATATTCCCTATATCTCCATTGTTTTCTGTGTGGCCGTGTATCTTGAATAAATCCCATATGCTTTTAGCTTTGAATCTGACTCTGCTTTTCAATTCAGACAGTAGGCAGTATGTCATGGTCCACTTTGTCCTCTGTGGGCAAAGTTTGTAGAACTCATCAATAACTAGGGCCCTGTATGTGCCCATCCACACTCTATATACTCATATGTTCAGGATGACTAAAATACATTCCTATGCTACATTGATGCCTTTTTGGCCGAAGAAAAAGTTCTTTTTATTTCCGCAGGCCATAAAACATTTAATGAGTTTTTACGCACTACTATTTCATTTGCTGCTGTATTGGTTGTTGTTGTTGTTTACTTGGCTTTAATGGTTTTTTGTTTTGTTTTTTTAAATAAACTACCCTGGAATAGGTATCGAAGGATGTCATATAAAAATGTCAAATCAATCATAAAGCAATAAGTTAGAGGCCCATACAGAACTGTTGAAGAACATCACATCAATGACTTAGCCTTCCTTAGTCTTACACTACTGGGGTCATCCTGCCCCATGTTGCTAAAATGCTAAAATGTTTAGTGAAGAACAAAAGTCATAGTTGAGGTGTGTGAGAAGTAAAAGCTGGAAGTAGAGGCTGCAGGCTGAAGCCCGATAGAGAGAGAGAGACATGCTTGATTTCTGCTGAAATCCAAGGCTGTGGCTATGGGAGAAGGAAGACCCTCTTGGGGTGCTAATGCTGTGAGCCCCTCCATAATAGGTCCAGGTTGTATATATGTGTGAATAAATTATATATACTACACACACCACCGTCTCTGCTGCCCCTAAGTAAGTGCTTGCAACCCCTGGAATCTCACCCAGCTCAGAGATTAGGGTGGCATGCAACAATACTCTAGTATTATACTGAATCTACTGTGTTTCAGACATATTTTATTGACATTTACATTTATTTCTTATCAAAGTGGTTTTCTTTTCAGTAAAATCATAGTTTAAAAAGAAGCAAGGGGGTGGAGGGTTGGTTAGTTGTACATCCCCATGAAGTAAAGGCTATGTTCTTAGATTGAAGAAATTTGAATGCAGATGTCAGTGGTGGATCAAACAAGTAAATAGGCGGAGAAAACACCAAATACAGGAACAAAAGAAAGGAATACCTCAAAGCATCACAGAAGACATTATATGGCCCAATGTGAGTATTATAACTCTTTCTTAAGGGTGGCAAGACTCATGTACAACCCATTAGCAATTCATTAACAACCTCAGATATGCAGATGACACAACCTTGATGGCAGAAAGTGAGGAGGAATTAAAGAACCTTTTATTGAGGGTGAAAGAGGAGAACACAAAATATAGTCTGAAGCTCAACATCAAAAAAAACTAAGATCATGGCCACTGGTCCCATCACCTCCTGCCAAATAGAAGTGGAAGAAATGGAGGCAGTGACAGAGTTTACTTTCTTGGGTTCTGTGATCACTGCAGATGGTGACAGCAGCCACGAAATTAAAAGACGCCTGCTTCTTGGGAGAAAAGCAATGACAAACCTAGACAGCATCTGAAAAAGCAGAGACATCACCTTGCCAACAAAGGTCCATATAATTAAAGCTATGGTTTTCCCAGCAGTGATGTATGGAAGTGAAAGCTGGACCATAAAGAAGACTGATCATCGAAGAATTGATGCTTTTGAATTATGGTGCTGGAGGAGACTCTTGAGAGTCCCATGGACTGCAAGAAGATCAAACGCATCCATTCTTAAGGAAATCAGCCCTGAGTGCTCACTGGAAGGACAGATCGTGAAGCTGAGGCTCCAATACTTTGGCCACCTCAAAGAGAAGACTCCCTGGAAAAGACCCTGATGTTGGGAAAGATTGAGGGCACAAGGAGAAGGGGATGACAGAGGACGAGATGGTTGGACAGTGTTCTCGAAGCTACCAGCATGAGTTTGATCAAACTGCAGGAGGCAGTGGAAGACAGGAGTGCCTGGTGTGCTCTGGTCCATGGGGTCACGAAGAGTTGGACATGACTAAACGACTAAACAGCAACAACAAAGGAAAACTAATGTCAAAATGGAGACCTATCATTAAAATGAAATGCATATTACCACATTTATAGCATTATATATATTTAATAATTTTACCAAGTGGCTAAAACTAATAAAATGGTGCAAAGGAACAGTGGGTGGGTGTGTAACTGAGATTCTTTGTGTGTTTTTTTTTAAAAATTAAATCATGAACCTAGGCATAGCTTTCATCTCTAATAAAGTAAAATCAAAACAGATTGTTTGTTTACTGTGTTCTAATTGAAACCAGCTTGAAAATGTATTCAGTTTTCAATTAATACTGACAATGTGCCGCCCCATTGCTTCAAGCCAATTTGAGCATCATTTTCTGAAGTGCATAATTAAACACTTGAAGATATCATGGAAAATGAGCCCCAAAATCTCAGCCTTTTCCTATCTTCTAGCATTGCCCTGTATTTCACCCAAAATATATTTAGTAGCAAATGTGGTCGGTTCTACTCAAGCAAGATGTCTGTGGAAATTTTTAGTGGAGTTACAACTATAGAAATAATATAAATATTTCTAGCTGCAACTGTTAGTAATAATGTTCAATACATCTCTGATTGTACCATATATTTTGTTTCCCATTAAAAAGTTAAGGCTGGTAGATTCAACACCAACACCCCACACGTTCACTGGAGTTTCTCCAGCCAAGTTCTTTCCGAATGCAAACAAAGCATGTATGTCACCCTCTTCCACAATAGCCTGGGAGGCAGCATGATGTGTGTGCAGAAAGCAGATAGACATTTTCCCCTATCCTCATACTGAATTCCCTCTCATCAGGACTGACAAAGGAAGTGCTTTTTCACACAGCACATAATTATGGAATTCACGGGACATAGTGATGGCCACCAACTTGGATGGCTTCAGATAAACAAATTTGTGGAGGAATAAGATCATGATGCCTATATAGCCTCCAAGATCAAAGGCATAAGGCCTGTGGCTATCAGTTGTTGGGCAGCGCAAGTTGGGAGAGGGCTGCTGTGCTCAGATTTTGCTTGCAGGCTTCCCATAGGCAACTGGTTGGCCACTGTGAGAACATGAAACTAGACTAAATGGACCTTTAGTGCAATGTATTTCTTCTTACGTTCTGAGATAACTTTTCCAAGAAGCCCTGTTGCCTAATTCAGTGAAGCCTGTTGCTTAACCTTATTTTCAACTGCAATGAAGCCTAAGCCTGTCTTACCAAACCTGCTCAAATGCATACCTTTAAACCAGTGTTTCCCAAACTTGGGTCTCCAGCAATTTTTGGACTACAGTTCCCATCATCCCTGATCACTGTTCCTGCTAGCTAGGGATGAGTACTCAGCAGATTTTTTTAAATGAGTTCTCACACAATCACAACTCTTTAAAAAGCACAACAGGGTCTCAGGCAACATCGTAGGAGCCCTGACTGTCTGCTCAACTTTGCCTTTAAATTATACACCACTTGTATCTGATAATTATTCACAGAAAAAAGATCCTGGTAGATAAACCGAAGAGCAGAGGTTTAGGCATCTTGAGAATTAAGAAGCACTTAAATTATGATATAAGGCTTCAAGGATGCTAGCCTATAAATTTCTAATTTAATCAAACTTTGATATATGGTGGAGAAACAGAGCAAGGGAAGCCCCAGCTGATGAGAGAGAGAGAGACTGAAGAGAGTCTTTTATGTGCACTTCTTTGACCAAAGTTTAACAATAATGGCACCAATTAAAAGGAACAAGGAATAGCTTGTTTACATTATGAAAACTGAGGCACAATGTTGTGGTACTCTGAAAAAAGCAAAGGACAGGAAAAGTTAATAGAAGCATAAAAAGGGAAACATGATTCTCATCCAGAGTAAGATTCATGCTATAGGTAGAATTATTGCTTTGGAGGTGAAAGGTCACAGGTTCCGTCCATGGCATCTCCCGGTAAGGCTGCCAGAGACTCTTGCCAGAAACTCTAGAGAGCCACTGTCAGTCAATGTAGACAATACTAAGCTGGATGGACCTATGACTCCGTGAAAGGGAGCTTTCTATGTTCCTACTGATTTCGTTAACTCAACGTGTCCTGTCCCCCCTTACACAGTTCAAAGGGTTCAGTGGGAGAAGGGTGCAGCAACCTAACACAACTCCCTTCATCACTAACCATTAGTCGTTCTGTCCACGCTGATGACAGAGCTGGTGACAGATCACGCTGATGATGATAAGGTGTACATTCTTTGTTTCTTCAGCTTGTAAACTGCCTTGAGTATTGTAAGATAGAAAAACGGTATACAAATTAAAAGTGATGGTGATGATGATGATTCATGGAGGCAGTGGCAGAGCTAGCCACTCAGGCACCCAAGAAGCGCACATGCCGTGCACCCGGGGGTGGGACAATCCATCCAGGGGGCGGGACGATCCGCTGGGGGGGGTTGTCACCCCCTCTGGGACGACACCCAGGGTGGCTCGCGTCCACCGCCCCCCCTTCCTATGCCCCTTCAAAGAGGTGGGGTGAGCACTGAGACAGCCAAGTTTGCTGATTACACCAAATTGTTCACCAAATTGATTACCCACCTCCCTATCGCTCCATTCCACACACACCCCAACTCTTCCAGATTATTCTACACCGTCTCTTCTTATTACTGAATCCCTTTCTCCCTTCTGTTCCTTTCTCTGCTTTCCTCTTACTATGAACTTTCCTTGCGGCGGTGGGGTGGTGGGGGAAGGTAGTCACCACCACCATTTTATGATAATGGAGAAATTGAGGAGTAGTGTCAGAGACTTCACAGGTGCCAGGGAAAGTCCTCAAAGCCATATCTGTGTGTCCACAGGCATGATATTGGCATCCCCAGCCACAACACATAATGTTGCCACAAGTCTCCTTGTTGTCATTTAACAGATGTAGCAGGTGTCCACCCCCCCCCCAGATACTTGCATTTGGGGTTTTTGAAAGTCTGTCTGAAAACGGCCTGTGGCCTCAGAGAACGAGTGCAGTTCTTTTATCCTTTTATCCCCAGACCATATTCAGGCTCCAAATGACTTAAAGCTTTATTGAAGAATGGCAGTGGATCTTAGAGATTCTCTGTTTACTTCTGTCTTCATAAAAATCTCCATTATTCTCTTCAGCATCTGAACAGAAAAGCCACTGGAAGCACAATAGGAAAATTGCTGAACTCTAGACCATTTCAATACAATCATTCTAGCTTTCTGTCTCTGTCTATATAGGAGATTTTTAAGGGCCATTGCATGTTTCATGTTTTAGAGTGTATCTGCACTATGAAAAAAATCCCTCATTATATTTTGTTGACCTTCCTCACCCCAATCCCTGCAAATCTGATGTTTCTAATTACCTGCTACCACAGCTTTTTTTTCCCCCTAGAAAAAATAGATTCTGGTACTCACCATGAATTTGTTTCAGTAAGTTCCACACTTTTTGAAAAGAACAAAAAAGAGGTGCTGGTACTGTGTACCCCTGAGTACCCCCTGGGGGAAAAGTGCTGCCTTCTACAGTATTTCTTCCTGCTTGTGCATACCTCGTTTTCAGTATGACTAATTCTCCCCTGAGTGTTGTGAGATTGTTGCCAGCAAGGCAACACAAGGTCCATATTAAAACCAACGTGCACTGTAAGACAGGGAGAAGAGCAAAGACACACACCATGGGACATCTTAGGAGGCGATTGGAGAAAGGCTTCCAACTAGGTCAGCAATAAAGTGGAAGGTAAGTGAGAGGCACAAAGTATAATTATCACATTTCTTTCATCCTGAGCAGAGGGACATGCTTGCCATCTGCTTTCCATTATGAACTGCCTGCTCAGAAAATCATGAGAAGAAGAAAATCACAGGGAACTGGTTGGCCAGAGAACACACTTACAGCACTATTCTGCGCAGGAGTTCAGTGGGACTTACTCCCAAGTAAGTGTTCTTTGGTTTGCAGCCTTATTTCATAGTTTGAAGTGCCGGATTCACCTACATGTGGAAGAAGGAAAGACTCCTCTTGATGACCCACTAGTCTGGGTGAACGCATCTGCTGTGGCTTTTAACATTCACAGTCAAGAATAGGACAAGCAGCTTTCATATTAGTATGAAACTCAGGTCTATCTCAAGTGTGGTGTAGTAGTTATTGTTAAAATGTTGGAGTATGGCGTGCAAATCTCCACTTTAACCATAACTTGAGTTAAGTTGAGGTGCCTAACTTACCTCACTGGGTTCTTGTGAGAGAAAAATGGGAGGAGGAGGCGGAGAAGCAGGTACAACACCCTGAACGCCTTGAAGAAAGGTGCAAATGTAATAAATAAATAATAAAGTATTAAGCCAGTTCTTATTTGCCACAAGTCACTTCCAACTTCCCTTCCCTTCCTTTCCTTTGAATTGCAGTAAGCCCACAACTTACACACATTTAACTTGTTTGCATTCAGCTTTATGCACTTGACAATTTTAATATATATTTTTAAAAGGGGGCAGGGATCCGAGGGAAAAGCCTTTCTTTGGCAATCCCACCCACCACTGCACCCAATGTGTCTTGACTACATGCAACTTTTTCTTTAGGCATGATCCTCAGAATGTAACCCCCATGTAAGTTGCAGGCTTGCTGTATATCACATATGGAAGCTTTGTATGGCAAAACACTATTTTCAGGGTGTTCCTGAATACCCAGGAGAAAATAGAGAACTACTTAACAATTTTGCTCTGTTTTAGGTCCATCTTAAAGTGGCAAAATCACAAGAATACAATACCGCCTTTAATAGTAGTAGTAGCAGTAGTAGTAGTAGTAATTAATAATAATAATAAACCTAAGAGCTGTCAGATCAAATGCTATAAAAAACACGTGTTGCCTTAAAATGAAATTATGGTTTTCTTTTTCATTGTCACAACATCTTAAAGTGAGAGATGCTTACGCCCACAAATGAATTCATTATGAAATGTTATAATTAATTGTAGCAATTAAAGACAGGCTTTTAAAGACAAAAAAAAGCCAACCAATTTTTTTGGGTGTAAGCAGGCATGGAAAATACGACAGAACAAAACCTTATAAGTCTATTACAGGTTTACAAGAAAACTGGGGTTTGTCTTTGTGAAGACAATTTCTAATACCATTTAATGCTCACTGTCATTTACCTATTGTGATAGATTTTCTTTCTGCATTTCTCCTTGTCACCAGGCACCGAAAGAACAAAAGCCAGGGTTCCTCCTACTTGCAGGGCTTCTAATTTCCAGCTATAGAGAAAAGAGGCAACCACTGTGGTGCAGTGATGAGCTTAGGATACACTAGACTGAGGAGCTGTAGCCCACTTTCTGACCAAGTCCACAAAGCAGCTCAAAACATTCAAAGATATTGCTGTTTAAAGGCTGCAATCCTATGCAAACGAACTGTGAAATCCTAACCGTGTCTATTCAGAGCTAAATCCTGCTGAATTCAATTGGGGATTACTCTCAGGTAAATGGGGTTAAGATTGCAGCTTTAGCAGGGAGTAAGATCCATTGAAACTATCAACTTCAAGCTGCTTCATGATCTAATACCTAATCTAGTCATCTAGCTGAGAAAGGGTCTCCTAATCCCTAAAACGGTTATGTTTTAAGTCCATGGCCCTTAGAAGTCATTCCCTCTGCCCAGGAACCCTTACCCAAATCCAGACGGGTGTGATATCATTATATTACTCATCCTTGACTGGAGTAGAATGTTATGGGTTGCATGTATGAATTCGCCATAACAGATTGTCACAGAGATAACTTTCTCTCACTCAATGTCAACTCAAAGCACAGTACTTTTGAATGGAGACAGCTATGCATTTGGCTTACAGCCACCAAGCAATCAAATATTATGTGAATCAACCCTTACCATCACAACAAGAATGTGCACATGTTGCATCAGGCTTTGCCAAACTGCTACCCTCTGAATGTTTTGGACTACAACTCCCATCAGCCTCAGCCAGCAAGGTCACGCCAGCTGGGGCTGATGAAAATTGTAGTCAAAAACTTCTGGAGAGCATCAAGTTGGTAAAGTCTGCATCACATACTCATTATTGTTGCTTCAGATGATCATGCTAACAGAAAGTTGTTCTGGAGCTAAATCCAGATGAATCATCATGTAGTTTTAGCCCTTTCTATGTCAAACAAGAAAGCAAACAACCAGCCAAAGTGCGTAATGCCAAAATGATGGTGGCATCTTCCATTTTGCATGTGTGTAAAAGCGGGTGGCACTGTGGTCTAAACCACTGAGGCTCTTGGGCTTGCCAATGAGAAGGTTGGCGGTTCGAATCCCCACAACGAGGTGAGCTCCCGTTGTTTGGTCCCAGCTCCTGCCAACCTAGCAGTTCGAAAGCACGTCAAAGTTCAAGTAGATAAATAGGTACTGCTCCGGCAGGAAGGTAAACGGCGTTTCTGTGCGCTGCTCTGGTTTCTCCAGAAGCGGCTTAGTCATGCTGGCCACATGACCCAGAAAAACTGTCTGCAGACAAAACGTTGGCTCCCTCGGCCTATAGAGCGAGATGAGCGCCGCAACCCCAGAGTTGTTCACGACTGGACTTAACTGTCAGGGGTCCTTTACCTTTTTAAAAGCTGCCAACCTGGATAGCCAGTCATTGAAGACTAACTAATTTCTATCTTAGCCCTCTGCAAGGATTTGCATCATAAGACAGGTGTTTGTGGGTGTGCTTGGTAAAACAGCTATTTGAAAGAGTGCAGAGTCTCTGGGAGCAAATCATATGCATCCTTGTGTGAGGCAGCCTTTGATAGTTGACGGAAGCTGTGGGTTTGCACCTACTATTCTACCATACCAAAAATGGTTGGTCAGGCAAGTCTGTGAGCTGCTCCAAAGGACAGTTTGGACACACATTACCCACCCAGTGTACATTTATGAAAATTTAGGGTGGTGTTCAATGCTAGCCCTACTCAGAGGAGACCCATTGAAGTTAACGGATGGGATTAATTAAGGTTCATTTATGTCAGTGGGACTACCCTGAGTAGGAGTTGGCTGCCTAGCACCCTTACACAGTGCAGCTCGTAACTGTATGCAGACTTGGGCTTAATTTGTCTTATTGGAGCTACTTCAGTGTAACTACTCTGGCCCTGGTACTAAATGAGCACCCTGAGGATGTGGGGGGGGGGTGATGCAATTGCCTACAGCACCATTGGCATGCCAACAAACTGCCATGAGGCATAAGCATGCCATCCCACCTTTACAAGAATCATAGAGTTGGAAGAGACCACAAGGGCCATCGAGTCCAACCCCCTGCCAAGCAGGAAACACCATCAGAGCACTCCTGACATATGGTTGTCAAGCCTCTGCTTAAAGACCTCCAAAGTAGGAGACTCCACCACACTCCTTGGCAGCAAATTCCACTGTCAAACAGCTCTTACTGTCAGGAAGTTCTTCCTAATGTTTAGGTGGAATCTTCTTTCTTGTAGTTTGGATCCATTGCTCCGTGTCTGCTTCTCCGGAGCAGCAGAAAACAACCTTTCTCCCTCCTCTATGTGACATCCTTTTATATATTTGAACATGGCTATCATATCACCCCTTAACCTCCTCTTCTCCAGGCTAAACATGCCCAGCTCCCTTAGCCGTTCCTCATAAGGCATCGTTTCCAGGCCTTTGACCATTTTGGTTGCCCTCCTCTGGACACGTTCCAGTTTGTCAGTGTCCTTCTTGAATTGTGGTGCCCAAAACTGGACACAGTACTCCAGGTGTGGTCGGACCAGAGCAGAATACAGTGGCACTATTACTTCCCTTGATCTAGATGCTATACTCCTATTGATGCAGCCCAGAATTGCATTGGCTTTTTTAGCTGCCGCGTCACACTGTTGGCTCATGTCAAGTTTGTGGTCAACCAAGACTCCTAGAACCTTTTCACATGTACTGCTCTCAAGCCAGGTGTCCCCCATCTTGTATTTGTGCCTCTCATTTTTTTTTTGATTTTTTTTGCCCAAGTGCAATACTTTACATTTCTCCCTGTTAAAATTCATCTTCTTTGTTTTTGCCCAGTTCTCTAATCTGTCAGGGTCGTTTTGAAGTGTGATCCTGTCCTCTGGGGTGTTAGCCACCCCTCCCAGTTTGGTGTCATCTGCAAATTTGATCAGGATGCCCAAGTGATGTTTCCAGTGGTGGCTGGAGCCTATTGAGAGTGGAAGGAAGGGAAGCCAACAGTAAATGGGCCCAGTGGCAATGAATAGACAGAGCCAACTAATTCTAGCCATGTCCCCATTCTCTTGCCTGTTAGGTTTTACCAGGCCAGTGCTGAGAGGAGGACACTGGCAGGCAATGCCTTCCCTTGGACTGGTTGTCCCTAAGAAGGCAGGTGCATTGGTAGGGGCTGACTGAGGACAGACTGAAGTTGGTGAAGTTTGCCCTAACGGACCAGCCTCCACAGAGTGTTTCTATGCTAATTACCAGAATGGTGAGTCATCAAGCAATGCCAAGGTGGTTCTCTTGCCACACAGGAAGCTGCCTTGTAGCAAGTCAAAGAGCTGGTCCCTTAAGTTCAACATTGTCAACACTGACTGGCATCAGCTCTTCAGGGTTTCAAGTCAGAGTCTTTCCAAACCCTACCTGGAGATGCCAAGGATTGAAATTGGAAACTTTTGTATGCAAAAGGTGGTGCTCTGCCATGAAGGGACAGCCTTCCCACTAGATAACATTTGAACCAGCACATTGCCATCTGTAGCCTCTGGCTGACCACTAACACCCTCACACAATGAATAAGAGGGATTGGTAGTTATGGTGTTAGTGACAGGAGTGCCAAGTTGGCCCCGCAACCGTGGGTGCCCAGGGCCGTGAGTGCCATGCAGCATGCATGGACCTGGCACCGAAATTTGTGGGTGCCCAGCCCCTTCATGGGGAATTTTGTGGGTGCTCTATTGTGGAGGGCCAAATAGAGATTATTGGCTCTTTCAGAGAGTCAGAGCTATTGCATAGAAAGGTGTGTGTGTGTGTGTGTGTGTGTGTATGTACACACACACACACACCACTTGTCAGATATTCAGGGAATAGCAGTACTTTAATGAAATTATATAATAGGCTGTCAGATTTCTGAGCTTCTCCTAAGTTACTGTCCCTTGGAAAAACCTCACTTGTCTGTAATGGTTGCTGGCATTCTTTGCAGAATATTTGATTAAACTAGAAGAGCACTATTTCATTATTCCTTAGCGCCTTCCTTTTCTCAAATGACATGACTGGTGACTGACACATCACCATTTATTATCAAAGGATGCGCAATAATTCAGAGTGTGTAGCACCACTCAAGGCTGAAGATCCATGATGCTGAAGGTTACATGTTCAGCTGCAATCTACTGACCAGATGAAGAGTGGAGTAATTAGATTTTAGGTTTGATTAAATGGATGAAATGCATGGCCTCAAGAGCAGCTGCAACCACTCCCAGTTGTATTGCGGTGCCTCAGGCCATATCAACACTATATACTATACATCTATTATGCTACTTTAACAGCCATGGCTTCCCCCAAAGAATCCTGGGAACTGTAGTTTGTGAAGGGCGCTGAGAGTTATTAGAGACTCCTATTCCCCTCAAAGAACTATAATACCCAGAGTGGTTTTATAATTAATCTGTCTTCCCAGAGAACTCTGGGGATTGTGGCTCTGTGAGGGGAATAGGTGTCTACTAACAACTTTCAATACCCATGACAAACTACAGTTCACAGGATCCTTTGCAGGAATCCCAGGAAAAGTGCACAGGGTGAGGAGACCAGGGGCGGGAATCATGCTATCTGGCTAGTTGAAATGCTTGCCCTGACTAGAGCAATGTTGAATTTCTCTCAGAAGCCTGTTACGTATTCACATCTCTTTGCATATTCAAAACCAATTACGTGAGTGGCGCTGTGGTCTAAACCACTGAGCCTCTTGGGCTTGCTGATCAGAAGGTCGGCAGTTTGAATCCCTGCGATGGGGTGAGCTCCCGTTGTTCTGTCCCAGCTCCTGCCAACCTAGCCGTTTGAAAGCATACCGGTGCGAGTAGATAAATAGGTACTGGTGCGACGGGAAGGTAAAGGGCATTTCCGTGCACTCTGGTTTCTGTCACGGTGTCCCATTGCACCAGAAGTGGCTTAGTGTGGTGTAGTGGTTAAGAGCGGTAGTCACATAATCTGGGTAACCGGGTTCGCGTCTTCGCTCCTCCACATGCAGCTGCTGGGTGACCTTGGGCCAGTCACACTTCTTTGAAGTCTCTCAGCCCCACTCACCTCACAGAGTGTTTGTTGTGGGGAAGGAAGGGAAAGGAGATTGTTAGCCGCTTTGAGACTCCTGAAGGGGAGTGAAAGGCGGGATATCAAATCCAAACTCTTCTTCTTCTTCTTCTAGTCATGCTGGCCACATGACCCGGAAAGCTGTCTGTGGACAAATGCCAGCTCCCTCGGCCTGAAAACAAGAAGAGCGCCGCAACCCCATAGTCGCCTTTGACTGGATTTAACCATCCAGGGGTCCTTTACATTACTTTTACACCCTCCATTGAAACTCAGTGAATGACCAGGAAATGGATGTTGGCATCATAGTGGGAGAGTCAGGGCAAGCAAGAGAAAGTACTTCTTTACACAATGCAGGGTTAATGCCATTTACTAACACAAAATATAGTGATGGCCACCAATTTAGCTTTAAAAAGGGATCTGACAAATTTTATTTATTTATTCAATTTCTATGAGAGCCAGTGTGGTGTAGTGGTTAAGAGTGGTGGACTCATAATCTGATGAACTGGGTTTGCGTCTCCGCTCCTCCACATGCAGCTGCTGGGTGACCTTGGGCCAGTCACACTTCTTTGAAGTCTCTCAGCCTCACTCACCTCACAGAGTGTTTGTTGAGGGGGAGGAAGGGAAAGGAGAATGTTAGCCGCTTTGAGACTCCTTCGGGTAGTGATAAAGTGGGATATCAAATCCAAAATACTGTCCCATACCCGTAGATCTCAGGGCGGTTTGTGATATAAAATTGCAATATAAAAAACAACAGAAAATACATAATAAAAATAAAATCAAAGCCAGCCCATTAATCCCTCTCTTCCACAACACATTTAAAAAAATGTTGAATAGCCAAAGGCCTGTCTAAAGAGGAATGTTTTTGCCTGGCGGCTGAAGGTGTATCATGAAGGCACCAGGCAAAGCTCCCTGGGGAGAGCATTCCACAAATGGGGTGCCACCACAGAAAAGGCCCATTCTCATGTTGTCGCCCTCGGAAGTCCGGACCCCTTGCGGAGGAGGCACACGAAGAAGGATAGAGGATAAAGCTTTCAGTGTCTAATAGTGACAATGGCTATCTGCAGGGGCAGAGACAGTATGAATCTGAATACCAATTGCTGGGGAAAAGCACTGGGAGAACCATATCGTGGTCATGTCAATGTTTTTGAGCTTCCTACCGACATCTGAGTGGCCACTCTGAGAACTAGTTGCTGGACTAGTCTTCTGTTCTGATTTGATTCTATGAATTTTTGTTAGTATTTCAGCACTACTGATTTATTTACTTGCCTTCTTTACATGAAAGTTTACCAGAGAACTTTAACAGCTTTAGCTTTATGCATGAGCATCTGGCTCTTTAAACTAACTGAATGCTCTGCCACGTACATATTAAAATTGCTGCCATTTTTCTTAGGTAATGTAGAAAAAAGGGGGGTGGGGGGAGGTCACATCAGTTCTCACCATACCACAAGAGAATTTAAATCCATGACCTTATGGTGTTTAGTTTAACAGGGCCAGGAGATGAATATTTTATCTGATGTTTTCCAAACAGGAAGGAACCCGTAGATGTTATGCAGTTAAAAAAAAACTCCAACAACCAGAAAAATGTGGGAGTATTTCAATTTGATCTTTGCGCTTGGAATCTCGTTGAACCAGATGGAATTCTTTTCATGTTGGGTCCAACAGCCCTAGTGAACTGTAGCTCAGACATTCTGACTCCCTAGTTGGCAGAGAGACTACGATGGTGCCCATTTAGAAGACATCATTGTAGCCTTCAAATGACATCTTAAAAGTTCAGATGGAATATTGATGCTATGCACATTTTGTGGGGGCTGATTGTATAATTCGTCTGCTCAGAATCCAAGCTTTTTGAGAATTGTGTTTGATTTTTTCCCTGTCAGAACAACATACCCACAAGTTTACTCCTCTTGTGAAAATGGATTACAAGGGTGTTGATCTTTACTCACAATGTTGCTATGGGTGTATTGATCTGTTTAGGAGCATAGAAAGCTGCCTTATTCTGACTCTGACCATTGACGCATCTAGCTTTGTATTCTTTACATTGTTGGCAGTAGCCGCATAGAGCTTCAGCAGGAGCTCTTTCTAGTCCTACCACGAGATACCAATGAGATATGGGAAAACCTGTGCATGTAGAGGATGTTTTCTACTTTTTCAGTAGTGGCACCCTGGCTATGGAACAGCTTCCCCACAGAGACTCACTTGGCACCTTCCAGTGTTCTCAGACTGCAGCATGCAATCTATATTGGTCTATTTTGATACTGTCATCTCCTCTAATCCTATTATATTATGTTTTTCCACAATATGATACTACCAATACATATTGCAAAACACTCACTGGCTATATACTCGGTGAATAATGCAGCCTTAAGATCAGAATTCCCATCACTTTCTCACAGTTCTTTGCTTTCTGTTTTAACAGATTTTGCAGAGGCTCTGCCAGCTGTGTTCCCTGGCCCTTTACTAATGAAAGAGAATGAGGCCTTTTGATATTCACACATCATTTCTTAAAGCAGAATATGAAAGTAAGATGTGATTCCGAACTCCATGTGAAAGAAGGTCAGCTGTTAAACACAATGTTTAATTAATTTGCATAGAAGCCTAATGACCAGTCCTTAGAATATCCATCTTTTCTTAATCAGAATTAACAAGAGGAGAGAAAGGAGGGGCTGTCATAGGGACATGGGAAGTTACCTTATACTTTTGGTGCACCTAGATAAGCATTGTTCACACAGACAGGTAGCAGCTCTCCAGGGTTCCAGGCAGGGACTCTCCCAGCCCTACGTAGACATGGCAGGATTGAACCTGTGACCTTCTGTTTGCACTGAGCTATAGCCCTTCCCCTAAGCCTGTTTTGGAATGTGCTCATAATAATTCTGAGATTGGAGCTGCCAAGGGATGGGGTGAGGACTTCTGTGTGTGCTACTTAGTTCAGCTTCACATGAAGCTGCCTTCTACCAAGTTGGGATAGCTCAGTCGATACAGTAAGGTAAAGGTAAAGGGACCCCTGACCATTAGGTCCAGTCGTGGCCGATTCTGGGGTTGCAGCGCTCATCTCGCTTTATTGGCCAAGGGAGCCGGTGTACAGCTTCCGAGTCATGTGGCCAGCATGACTAAGCCGCTTCTGGTGAACCAGAGCAGTGCATGGAAATGCCGTTTACCTTCCTGCTGGAGTGGTACCTATTTATCTACTTGCACTTTGACGTGCTTTCAAACTGCTAGGTTGGCAGGAGCAGGGACCGAGCAACAGGAGCTCACCCCGTCGCGGGGATTCAAACCACCAACCTTCTGATCGGCAAGTCCTAGGCTCTGTGGTTTAACCCACAGCGCCACCCGCGTCCCTTGAGTCAGTACAGTATGTGACTCTTAATCTCAGGTCATGGGTTCGAACTCCACTTTGGCCAAAAAGAATTCTGCATTACAAGGGGTTGAACTAGATGATCATTTCCCTTCCAGCTCCACAATGCTATGATTCTACGATTTTAAGTCAATACTTTGGCCCACATAGGGCCAGCTCTATTGTTAGGCAAACAGAGGCAGCTGCCTCGGGCAACAGTGTGGTCAAGTCGCTTGGAGATTTTTCAGGCACATTGCCCTCACTTCAGGGGGCTCATTAATGGTGGTGAAGAAATGAACTGCAAGTCTTCCAGGCAGGAACCATAGAACTCTATGTGCCATACAGTGTTATGTAGAATTGCCAGCCCAGCCCAGCCCCTTTCCCCCACCCTGAGATTAGGAGCAGCATTTATGAAGGCCAGTCATGGGACTCTCTCCTTCCCTGTGTTTCAGGCTAAATGTGACAAGGCCTCAAGAGCATGAACTCACAGTCAATTTGTCATTAATAGCTACATTTTTATCTGGCCCCTTCTACCAGGGAGTTCAGTGTTGTAGGCACATGAATGAAAGAAGGTGCCTTATACCAGGTTAGACAATTTGTCTGTGTAGCCCATTATTGTTAAAAATGACAGTAGAGTCTTTCACTTTATCTGCTACCTGGTCCTTCCAACTAGAGGCACTGGGATCTCCCACATGCAAAGCACACACAACCAGTGAACTCAAGTCCCTCCCCTCCATTTTCTCTTCTCGATAACCTGCTGAGGTCGTGCAGTTTGGGCAGCATTGCTTTCCTATGTTCCCGTTTCCTGAGAAGAGTGAGGCACTGGGGAGATCAATGCAGTATGGTGCAGGGTAGTCTTTCCCCCTTTTTCTTAATGACCGTTAATTAACACATGTTTAAAATGAAATAACAACCTTAAGTGCCTTTTTCGCACATTAGATTACCTCCCATGCTGTGCCTCCAAGTCTCCCTTGCCATTTTCTAGGGATTTGGCACCATGCCTAGTCCTGCACACATGTCAGGCAACATCACCACCAATTTGACTGTAGATTGTACACACATCTGTAAGACTGGCTGTGGCTCCCTCTTGACCTTGCAGACCTGGGTTTGCCTCTGCACAATGTGTGAAAAGGCACTTAAGGTTGCTCCTTCTGTAGTTCAGCTCTGTAGGGCTGGGTGTCCACTTGACATATGGCTAAAGCATTTGAGAGCTGCAATGTGCCATGAACCTGCAATGTGTATGCTGCCGGACCTGCTGTGTCAGCTACAGGCTTTTGCCTGCTGTAGCTCTGCATCACTTTTTTCTGAGGAAGTATAACCTGTCACTTGACCTGTCTCTTGAAGAAATATGTATCTACATCCTTGACAGTTGTCAAGAACCTTCATTGAGCTGTATTGGCTCTTCTTAACCCTGTCTGGTGAGCCAGGCTTTGTCTGCAAAGTAATGCAAGACCAGCTGGATTTTCTGTTCATTACTCTTCGAGTTTTCAGCTGTTCTCTTGTATTTTCTATCCCTTAATAAATTTACTCATCTCCTCCATCAGAGGCTGTATGCTATCAGTTGCTGAAACCACAGGAAATGAGAGATGGGTCACTAGCCTAATCCATCAGGCTTTTCTTAGGTTCCTAAATCTAACCACAAGACCCAAGAGAATCCTTTTCTGGCTTGCCCATACACTGAGATCATTAGCTCAGGTCCTCCTGGTTGTCCCTCAGCCTACACAAATCCATCTGGAGACAACCAGAGGAACGACCTTTTTTGTAGTGGCTCCCAGCCTTTAGAATCAGCGCCTATCTAGCTGTGAGATAGGCATCTTGATTGGCTGAAGACCCATTTATTTACTGAAGCATTTACTACTGTTGTCACCTAGCTTTTAGTATTTGTATTTTCCTACTGTTTATATTGTATTTTTTTCCTGATGTTATTGTATTGTTGTTTTATGGAAACCTTAGGGGAATCCACCCTGAAATTTTCAATGAAGGGTGGTGCACAAGCTTCAATCCAAAGCCCCCTTGCACCAGCTTGAGAGGGACTGTATTGGGTGGGAGTTTTTGTTCATCAAGCCCTGCTGACTTCTGCTCACAGAGCGATACCAACACCCCTTCCCACCCACCAAATGGGCAGGTGAGTGGAAGTACTGCTAATGGGATCTCTGCCAGTAGTAGCTTGCAGAATGCTGTTCTGTAGGATGGGCTGAGCCATGCCAGGGATCTGCTGAATCCCAGCTGACTCCACTGCCATCCCTCGACAACACTGGGCTTCGTCCAGGGCCAATGGCTGTACTGTCTCCAGGCTGATGGAGTGATTTGCCTTTCTTCCCCCAGCATACCTTCCCAGGTGTGAGCAACAGGGCTGCAGATATTGTGGTTTCTCCATTTCGCCACACATCCCCACTTCCCAACCAGGGTTTGGATTATCCTACAACAGCTTGAAGAACTAAGTAAATGAATGAATATTCTGAAAACCTTGATAAATGGAAGTACAATTTGCACAGAATGTCATAGCTCGTTCTTCAACCCCACCCACTTGCCTGGAGTAAAGGTATCCAGGCAACTCCCAGCTGTCCTCTGTTCTTTTGCTGGTATATGCAGTCTGAACAGATTTAAAAGGCTTACACTGCGACACAGAAGCAACAAGATGAAACACCCAGGGTGGAAATGTTATCGAGAATCAAGGCTCCCCTCCTGGTCTCTGATCCAATTTCTCTTAAGCCAAAAAGAAGTAATATTTTGTCCTTGGGTCCCATCCAGCAATTTGCTTTGCTCTGCACTAATCTATAATTAAAAAGCAAGAGAGTAATCACAGATGCAAAACAAGATGATAAATAGCATATTTGCAAATGTGTGTAGCATAATGCAGTGAAATGCCAGTTCCCGTCAAAAACAGTCAATGTGCCAGCTTTGCAGTTGGTCTATATCAGTAGCAAGGGAAGTGGGGAACCAACAAGTCCATGAGAGAGATCTGGTAAAATAATTAGCTAGTAACTGCTGTAGTTAAGGCTGAAAGCTAACAGCTGCTTTGAATGTTCATAGGAGGTAGCCAGAGCAGAGTTACAAGGTTTCCCCCCTTCTTTTTCTTGCACTTCCAGGTCTTGTCCAAAGTGGGTAGAGGACCATTTCACAAGATTCATATCTTCCTTCCCTTCCAATGAGACTCAGGTGGGTGGGGACAGGAAGCACAAGTTACTTGTGCTTCCTTTCCATTTATGCATTGCTAAGTAAAATCTTTATTGTTGTGGTCAATGACCAGCAGTGAGAAAACAGAATAAGAAGTACATAATATATATTATCCAAGTGTGTATAATAAAGAGAATAGAATAGAATAAGGTAAATAAAAATTGGCATAGAGTGAAATGAAATGGGCACAAAAAAGCTTAAAAGATGAAATCATGTGACGAACTCCAAAGGGAAAAATTACAGTGTCTGAGCTCAAGTTAATGGTTGACTTTACTTGCTGCAGCACAGTCCTTGGTCATAGTGAGAGTGATATAGATGCACTTTGATCTGAAAGGAGTAAAAGGACACAAAATGCATCTGATCATCCTGACAAGCTTGACAAGAGGGAGCCAATAAAGATTTTGCACAAATCATGGTAGGAGGACATGGGTCTCTTACTTGACCTCTCCAAAGTCACAGGGGCACTTGAATTCATGGTAGGGTTGTGTGTTTGTGTGTGTGTGTGTGTGTGTGTGTACCTTCCCTCCAGAACTGCTGTAGGGAGGACATTTAAGTAGGCTGGGAGTACAGAAAGCTAGCTAGTTTGTTGGACAGGAATTCTCTGTCAATTAGAGTGTGGTTGGAGAATGTGGTTGGATGCATTGCTTGGGAGCATTGCTAAACAAGAGAAAATGCACCAGCAGAAATGAAGGCAAAAGAGGGCTCAATTTTGTATATAATTTGTATCCGCTAATTTATAGGCATAATTATAGATTTATAATTAGTATATTTTTGCATAGTCATGCACCTCATGATTGTGACGAAGGCTATGTGTAGACATGCAGGGAATGAGGTCTACTTGCACAAGGCGACTTCCCCCCTCCTCTCCTTGTGTGTCCCCCCCCATCTAAACCTATGGGGGGTTTCCTTCAAACTTCTAGAGCAGATTTTGAGGGTGCGGGGGGAGGGAGGAAGTCTTTATTTCGTACATAACACAACTTAACAGGGGTGCCAACTTGAATAAAATATTTAGCGGGGGGGGGGGGTAGGTAAGCCCCACCCCACATAATCAACCATGCATGGTGCACACACACCATTTGAATGGCAATGCCAATTAACTTTGAGGGGACCGGCCCCATCAAATATTTTATTAGTGGGGCCAAAAGGTAGGACAGATAGTCACCCTATTTTGAATGCTCAAAGCAGTGACTAAACATATGCCTACTCACCCTTTGATGGTACCAACATCAAGGGATGACTTGTATGATGTATGCCACAACAATCCAATACAGACAGACAGAGCTTTCATATTTCTTCACACCACCCCAAACACGAGATCTTTCAATACAGGGAATAAATTCCTCAGAGCTGTGAATCTTCCAGTGGCATTATCAAAGAACTTTAATATTGCCTTACATCACCAAAACACCTCACACGCACCTGAGATCTTTCAATAGAGGTAATGCTAGAGTTCAGCTGTCAGTCACCATGCGATGCTAACAAGTGGATGCCCAGAAGTCAAATGACAGTTATAGAAAATAAATTGAACAAAACAGCAAACTAAGCAAACTAAGTGTATATTTCCTATACGAAAAGGAAAAAGTCACAAAGAGAGTGGGATAAAGTTAGTCTTGGATGCTAAATGGCCTATGGTCCCACTTTAATATTTCAGAACCACAAATGACAGGGCAATAAGTCTACCCAAAGCAACTTCTGTGAGCTTGGCGGAGCACCAAGGATCCTCCTATCTTGCTACATACAGAATAAAAGGTACCCATTTCCATCAAATCTATTGCACTGCTGCAATCCCTTAAGGACTTGGCCGTGCTGCATTAATCTCTTTGTTAATGTTGTTGTTTAGTCGTGTCCGACTCTTCATGACCCCATGGACCAGAGCACGCCAGGCACTCCTGTCTTCCACTGCCTCCTGCAGTTTGGTCAAACTCATGCTGGTAGCTTCGCGAACACTGTCCAACCATCTCATCCTCTGTCTCCTTCTCCTTGTGCCCTCCATCTTTCCCAACATCAGGGTCTTTTCCAGGGAGTCTTCTCTTCTCATGAGGTGGCCAAAGTATTGGCGCCTCAGCTTCACGATCTGTCCTTCCAGTGAGCACTCAGGGTTGATTTCCTTCAGAATGGATAGGTTTGGTCTTCTTGGAGTCCATGGGATTCTCAAGAGTCTCCTCCAGCACCATAATTCAAAAACATCAATTCTTCGGCAATCAGCCTTCTTTATGGTCCAGCTCTCACTTTCATACATTCTTTGTTAATACCAATGTCCAAACTTTAGTCCACCCCCTAGACATGTTTTCACTACAGTAACTAAGTGGATCAGCCCACTGCCTTCCTCAGGGCTGGCACGTCCCATTTCGCCACTTGGGGTCAAATGGGACATGCCACCCCATTCTGCCACCCCACCCAACCTGCTGCTGGCATTGCCTGCTGAGCCACTTCTGCCACTGGCAGAAAGCAGTGCATACATTGGTGCCAATTTCCGTCAACATCTCGTCAGAAATTGGTGCCAATGCCAGCGCCATTTCTCTGCCAGCATAGCTTCTGAACCTGCACTGTTTCTTTGCCAATTCCACTTGTCTGCCAGTGATGGAGACAGCAGGGCAATTGGAGTACCCATGGGTCTTCTGCCACCTGAGGAAGCTGCTTCACACCACCTAATGAGTGCGCCGGCCCTGGCCTCCCTTCTGGGTTACACCTTGATGTATGTTCCACCTGCCAGCCTAGAACTTCATGGGGAGGGTAACATAATCATTTTTCTTTCCTCGTACTATTAGAATCATAGAATCATAGAATCATAGAATCATAGAATCATAGAGTTGGAAGAGACCACAAGGGCCATCGAGTCCAACCCCCTGCCAAGCAGGAAACACCATCAGAGCACTCCTGACATATGGTTGTCAAGCCTCTGCTTAAAGACCTCCAAAGGAGGAGACTCCACCACACTCCTTGGCAGCAAATTCCACTGTCGAACAGCTCTTACTGTCAGGAAGTTCTTCCTAATGTTTAGGTGGAATCTTCTTTCTTGTAGTTTGGATCCATTGCTCCGTGTCCGCTTCTCTGGAGCAGCAGAAAACAACCTTTCTCCCTCCTCTATGTGACATCCTTTTATATATTTGAACATGGCTATCATATCACCCCTTAACCTCCTCTTCTCCAGGCTAAACATGCCCAGCTCCCTTAGCCGTTCCTCATATTAAATTGATCTACAGATGGAATAAGTGGTTTCTGTGAAAGATCTGTAAATCCAATGATGAGAATATTATCATCATACCAACTTTTCCAGGAAGTGGAAGAAACTCTGCCAGAAAACCAAATGTGGAATATTTCTAAAATTATGTATAACAAAGGTTCCAGTAAACATATTATGGACCCAGTTCCGTTTAGTACCAAACTCAGTTCATTATTCCTTTGGCTCATTTCTCTTACTCAAAGGCTTCTCCATTCATATTGCAACCACACACATCATATTTGACTGCTTTCATGATTAGTTAATCATTAATAGGCCTTCCATCGTAGCCTTCCTCTTGCTCAGTATGTGGCTCTCATTTATTTAAAGAAATCGGCAGTCATTTGTTACAATAAATACCATTAATTGTAATGGATTAACTTTCATTATAATAAAACATACACTCAACAGTAATCAATCTACAGAAACGGGGGCCAAAGATGTAGTGAGCTTTTTGATATTTAAAAGGCCATTTCTTTTCTTTTCTTTTCTTAAGCAACCACTATATCATTTATTACATAATGCGCACCTAATGAGTCCCATACTAGAAATGGAACTTTAATTCATAGAGATATAATGGTACATTTAATCAATGTAGTTTGCGATTTGAGTTTTCTTAAAATAAATGGCATGCTCCTTGTGGGGGGGGGAGCATGCTTTTTAGGAAAAATTATTTGCAAATCAGCATTGTCATGGTGGGTGATGTACATGTCTGCGACTAAAAATTTATTTCTATTTGCTGATTATGTTGCCTCTGACAGTGCTTATTGATAGAATGATCTGGCTCCCCCAAATGCTTCACTTTTCCTCATGTGTGGCAGTGCTTCGCATGAAGGATTACCTCCCAGTGGCCCTTGTGTATGCACTGAGTTGTGAATGCAGTTTTCCTTGCACAGAATCAGATTGCATCATTCTCTTAGCTTTGCTACAGACTATTATAATTTAATGTATTACCCACCCTTCACCATAAGGTCCCAGGGCAAGTCACAAGAATTTAAAATACAACATTTAAAATAGTTTAAAACAAACTGCAATCACAAGAATAGAATGAGTACTAAATTGTGTGTGTGTGGTATCCAGGCAAGAAGGTACACACAATCCGAAAAGGTTGATAGGGATCTTTATTCACGAAATGTCTGCAACCAGATCAAAGTTTTGGCTTTGTTACACACACACACACATACACACACACACACACACACACACACCCTCTGGCCCCAAACTTGGGTACAATTACACTTATGTTCCAGACTGTCCATGTTCTATTCCTCAGTGTAATCTTTTAAGTTGCAAAAAATAAAGTGCAGTTTGAGGTCTTTCAGCAAAACTAAACCCAATTCTGCATGAGGAACGCAACAGACCTCTGATCTGCATCAACAGTTGATGTAATGTGATGCTGTCCGCCCAAATCATTCTTCAAACTGCTACTTGTCACGAAACCTGAGCCACGTCAAGCTCCAAGGGCAATTGCTGTTTTACTGAGCAATGATGTTGATCTCTGAAGTTCCATCTATAGATACTTCATCTGCTGGTATATACAGTTACTATTCAGGGGCATCTGGTTGGCTATTGCACAAAACAGAATGCTAGACTACATGGACCTTTAGTGTGATCTAACAAGACCTTTGCTATATTTGCAGTGCGCCCTGTAAGACTGAACTGGAAGGGAAATTGATGTCTCTGTGACATTATTGCTGGTGTTCAGTCCCACTGAATTTTATTGACTTATTTCAGGGACAGTATTTCAACATCAATGCGTTTCAGGGCAGTATTTTAATCTCAACATGGCTACCACTAAAAATGAAAAAGCTTTGGAAAAAATTAAGTGCAGTGTGGGACTTCTTTCCTTGTGCAATAATCTCTTTATGTTGCATTGGAGAATTATATGGTGATTTTAAATTTTTTTTTAAAAAAAATAGATTTTCTTCTGCTCCTCTTCTGCGTTAGAAAGTCTAGAAGAAAGTAATTAAAGGTCATTTAAGGGACATTGCATCTACTCCAGAGATATCAGTACATTACTCTGAAGTCTCCATGGGCTTCATTCAAAGTGCACTAGAGAAAGTTGTAAAGCATTACATTTCATTGATGGGCATTATGCTGTACATTCTTTAATTTTCAGAAGGCAGAGTTTGTGCATCACTTAAAAGAACCGATTGATCAAATTAGTAAAGAAATCCTGCTTGGGAAAAGATATTATGTTCTATGGTTATTGTAGCTCCGACAATATAAAATATCCTGTATTTGCATCAGATTGCAGAGAAATCCAATCTAGGAGAAAAGCATAACCTACTTTAAATGAATGCTGAAGAATTCATGAAGACGAGGCTTTACCCAGAAATAATAGTTGTGTATCCAGGAAGTAACAGCTTCACTGGTATTTATCTTCCTGGGCCGGATTCTGGCATAATATTTATATTCTTTGGATGATACATAAGATAGTTATTACCTGAATTTATATACCATTCCACATCAAGGCTCTCCGAACGAGTTATATTAAAATGTACATAAAAATAAATAATGAGTGCAAGAAAAACTGAGAGAAATGAAAATGAGTGGATGGATTTGTCCATTCCTACGCCTAAAAGACAGTAGGAAGGCTACCAAGTGGTCCTCCTTGGTAGTATCCTAGCAGGGGCCACCCAGAATCACCAATCCCTTTGTACTGTAAATAAATAAATAAACCTTTATTGTCACTACACCACCTGTGTGCAGTGAAATTAAACGACCCCCCCCCATACACTCAATCTTGTTCACACTCTGTGTGCTTGTCGGAAGTCAATTGCACCAATATTTTTGTTTTCATTTAGCAACCCAACAGCCCACAGATAAAGCCTGTTCTTTAACCTGTTGGTGCGGCTGACTATACTTCTATATCTCCTGCCTGACGGTAGGAGATTAAAGAGGTGCTGGCCGGGGTGTGAGTCGTCCCTAAGAATTTTCCTCGCTCTCCTGAGGCAGTCATCTAGCGAACTCAGGGGACAGCCCATGATATCATGTTCTGCATTCACCACCCTCTGTAGGGACTTCCTGCCCGTGGCTGTCAAACCAGCGTACCACACTGTAATACAGTATGAAAGGACACTTTCTGTTGTGGACCGGTAGAAGGAGATCATCCATTTTTGTTTGACATTGTTCTTTTGCAAGACCCTGAGGAAATGGAGTCTCTGCCGGGCCTTCCTATTGTGCATAATTCCCAAGAAAAGGAAGATATGCATTTTAAAATAAAAGCTTTACAACATACATTTTTTTACCATCACGAGAAAATTATAATAGCAGAAAGGATGCAGGAATACTCCAGCAGAAGCAATGCTCTTTATTTTAAACACACAGATCAATTTAGGTTGTTTTTTAACCAGCCTTACCTTCCAATTGAATTGACTGTTGTAATTAGATTGTTTTGGTTTTCATTACAACTTTGTGCTCTGATTAGAGAGCCGCGAAGTTGTAGAGACTGTGCTTACACTTTTACTGGGCTTCCCATGGTTTTCTACTCAGAAGTAAGCCCCACTGAGTTCAGCGGGACTTACTCCCAGGTAGCTGTGTATAGGATTGCAGCCTGAATCAAAAAGAAAAAGCTTTGGAAAGCAAATCTTTACAAGCTGTGAAGCTGTTGGAGGGCGCAGAGCTCTATTCTTAAGTACCTTTGTGATGGACTAGAGAACCAGTTGCAGCCCTAAGGGCTGTATAAGAATACATCGTGTGAGCATTGGATTTCATATGTGACTAGAGACTTTTCAAAGGACGGTAAGAGAAGAGATAACAAGGAGCAGGAACAAGGTCACTGGTGTCATTCATCCATGTTTGCTTCAAGCTTCAAGTGACAGATCATTCTCTTCTAGGTTGACTGACAGGTTTCTCCCAGTGGATATCAGGTAAGTCTTTGCATTTCTCACTAATTTCCTCCATCTGCTGCATTCTTACTCAACCATTTCCACAGGTGATTAAATCTTTCTTTCCCTGCCACAGGCTCTCCCTAAGTGGACCGGGCCATTCTACTCCTGTCATAGAGGCCACTGATCCCAACTGCCCAGTGAGGAAGAGAAGAAGCTTCTGTCACTGAGGACTCCTATCATCTCCGCTTGCTGCTGGGCACCTCCTCATCCTTCCCATACAGTCTTGGAAACAACTGCCCTGTGGGGTAGAACAAGAGGAACATCTGCTGTAGTGGTGATGGTGCCAAATGGGCAGACACCATCCCTGCTAAGCTTCAGACCCCTGGCTAAAATGATTCTTGTTTTATGAGGCCTTTGTACTTTCAATGCTGTTCCGGTGTTTTAATATCTGGTGTTACGCTTCTGGTTTAAAATAGAATCATTGAATTGTAGAGTTGGGAGGGATCCTGAGGGTCATCTAGTCCAACCCCCTGCAATGCTGGAATCACAACTAAAGCATCCATGGTAGATGGCTGCCCAACCTCTGCTTCAAAACCTCCAAGGAAGAAAAGCCTACCACCTCTCGTGGGAGTCTGTCCCAGTCTCAAACAGGTCTTACTATCAGAAAGTGATTCCTGATGTTTAGTTGGAATCTCCTCTCTTGTAACTTGAAGCCATTGGTTCAGGTCCTAGCCTCTGGAGCAGGGGAAAACAAGCTTGCTCCATCCTCCATGTGACAGCCCTTTAGATATTTGAAGATGGCTATCATATCTCCTCTCAGTCTCCTCTTTTCCAGGCTAAACATACCCAGTTCCCTCAACCATTCCTCATAAGGCTTGGTTTCCAGACCATTGATCATCTTAGTTGCCTTCCTCTGCACACCTTCCAGTTTGTCCCATATTCTTCTTAAACTGTGGTGCTTAGAACTGCATACAGTACTCCAGGTGGGGTCTGACCAAGGCAGGACTATGACATTCCTTGACCAGGACACTAGACTTCTCTTGATGCAGTCTTTTTATTTTTTTCTGTTGCTGCTGTTGATTCAAGTTAGGCTGGTGGTCTGCTATGACCCCTAGATCCTTTCAACATGTACTACTGGCAAGCCAGGTGTCCCTCATCTTATACTGGTGCAGCTGGTCATTCCTGGTTATATCACCAGAGCTCTGGTATACTGTCGTCTACCCAATCTGACACCTTTCACTGCTAACGGGGTAAAAAGCATGGAACATGTGACTGATTCTGGCATGGCTTCACTGAATTAGTTCCAGCACACTTTTTCCCATTTGAAAGGAATACATGTGGAAACTATGACATAATGGAAAATCCACATGGACAGGAAGAAAGATCAACAAACAGAGTCTTACTGTTCCTGTTCATGGATATAATGGGCAGGGAAGAATATATTTTCATCTGTAAGGAATGTTTTCCATGCACACCTCCACACTTATTTGCCTGTGAAGGAAAAACGTTTTCAACATAGCAGTCACACCAACACTGTCTTTTGATATACAAAACCACGAACAGCACAGAGCTGGTGGCAAGGGAGAAAGGGTGGCTTTAATCTGATGATCTGAAGTTCTTCACATTATCTTCCATGCCCCCTTTGGTAGATGCAAAATGCGATGGTGCTATTTTGCCATGAAAGTCTGCCAAAGTCTCTCTCTCTCTCTCTCTCTCTCTCTCTCTCTCTCTCTCTCTCTTTCTCTCTTTTATATTCGCAGGAGTAGAAACATCTGTGGCTATGCCAAAATCCCTTCGTTTTCCTCCAATGCAAATGCAAGAAGCTATTTCTCTACTGCAGGCAAAATATAGTTGAGCAAGATATGCCAGGAATAGTGGGTGATGGTTAAAGAACTGCTTCTAATCTTCTGGGACATGGAAGTGATGGGTTGGCCAAGGATTTGCTGGATCCTAAACTGGTCCGGTGCCTGGAGAGGGGCCTAATCCAGGACTCTCTGTTATGCCACCCTGGAACTGGCACACCCACATCCACAGATATTACGAGGTCCCCCATTTTCTGTCCTGGACAGTACGAGCAGGGCTTTCAATGTGGCAATGATTCTGCCATATTCCTTGACTCCCATGCTCCCTAGCTAGAGATAGGACTGCTATGACTGCCGTCAGTGTTGTCCCCCATACTTGCTCATCTACCTCCTCGTGATCCTTCTCCAGTTGCACACTGCTGCTTCTTCTTGTTAGGGTGGAAGTGGCTGATCCTTTCACTTGGGGGCGGGGAGAGGAAATCCTTATTCCATAAGACACAAAAGATACCTTGTTAACTTCCTAAGGAGGAAGATGCTGTAGTAAACACTTGTGTTTGGTTGGGAATGGCTGAGTGTTTGGTTTGCTGCTCTGCCTGTCTTTTCAGCCTTGCTCAAAGAATGGGCGGGAATAAATTTGGAAAGGAGAGCAGAGAGATACAAGAGGGCATAGCCACAGAAGGCTAATAAATTAAACTTATTCCTCAGCTAAGCAGAATAACAGTATTTCTGAAACTTCAGATAAAGCCAGGATCTTAAATCACCTAACCTTTATGGGATATCTTTATGTGACTTTATTGGAGAAGTCATGCATTTTCTTTCTTTTCATGTGCTGTCGCAGCAAGCTCTATGCTACCACCTTGGTAAATCTGATATATTGTATACTGCATAACTACTTTTTTCTCAGTTCCCTTTTGTAATCATTAAAATAATTAAAGCCATACCCTCCCTATAATGAATAGTATTTGCACTGATCCATTGGCATTAGTTGCTCTGTTCATTTTGGCCAAGGCCAATTTTATTACATTCAAAGAAAATAAATATTTATTGTGTTACATGAAACCCATTTTCTATGTAAAAGTTTCTGGATTCCTGCTTTTATTAAAAGTAAATCTACATTTCAATAAAATTTTACCTTTTTTAAGTATAAGGTTACTTTTCTAATGGGGGTCTTTTAAAAGGCCTCTTATAGTTCTGTCTCTATTCAGCAACCAAAGGTAGTTCACTTGAAAATACTTCAAAGGGATTCCTGTAAAGTGATAGTTACACATTTTTTAAAAAGTGCAGGTTCAACATGTAGAGCCAGGTGTGTGTATCTCTCATTTCCCATGTGCTTGGGACATTTTGCAGGAAAGATCTGTTGTGTGTGAAAAGAGCAATCCACTAGTCTCCCTTACATGTATACATGTATATATGTGTAAATAAACCATATATCATAATGACACTACAGTCACCACTATGCTTCATTTCCAAAAAGGAAGCATGAACCCTGGGTAAGTGTGCCTGGAACCCCGGGAAACATGCAGGGTGGTGTGCAAAAGTACAAAATCTCCAGCTAACTCTGGAAGCATCAGTAATGGGTTAAGTGCTCAGAAGCAAGTCAACAAATCAATGGGGAGTACTCTGCTTGAGGTGGCTGCCTCAAGCCACAGATTCTGGTGAAAGCAGAAGCCCTCATCATTCCTCCAGGTTCTCCTCAACTAGCTCGCTGCCCTCAGATATCGCAAAAGACCAGAGGCAGGGCATCCCATTTAATCACCTGAGGAGAAATGGGAACATACCTGGGAAGCCAAAGAGGTGATACTCTTGCCAGCAGAGGCAGGGCATGAATCCTCTTTTTCTTCCGCTGCCTGAGGCAGCTTTTTCACACCCACCTCATGGGTAGTCCAGCCCTGTGCAGGATGTTGCCTCTTTGTCACTGTTGAAATAGGATTCAACTGTCGGTGTGATCCGTTTCTGTCATTTATCCCTGACTGCTGGCCATGTTGACTGGGACTGATGGGAGTTGGAAAGCCGAGGTTAGCCAATCCTGCTGTATAGGCTGAGTCCAATTCTCACCGAGTGAGCCTCCCTGGCCTTCCCCCATTCTTCCTAACAACTTAATCCTGAACAGCATTCACATCTCTTCTTTTCCCATCTGCTGTTGCTTCACATCAAAATATATTTGGCCATCCCTGCAACTGAAGCAAATGAGGGTCATCTCTTGACACATAATAATAGTTGTTCTGTTATACCACTTCCTTCTGCTTGGATGCAAATGACTTCCAAATTCTACGTATGTCCCTCTTGCAGTTTCCATAAATGGAACTATTCTGTAATGGCTCCCCCCCCCATGCTAGCAAACACGATCCGGGCCAGCATGTTTGTTATGCTTAGACTAAACAGCCGTCTTTGGTACGAAATGACAGGAGATTTTTTTTTTAAAAAAAGCAACAATAAGCAAGGCTCCTTGGATAATGAGTGAAGAGAATTAATTGTCCATCTGTCTTGTATATGAATCTCATGCAGGACCGCCCACGCATGTGCGCATATGCAGGCACACAGAAAAGAGACCTTATCTTGCTTGAAATCTCTGATCTCAGACAATAACAGAAACTGTTGCACAGTAAACTACACTCAAGTGTAACCCCCAAGTGAAAACTCACATGATTATCACCCTCAGCATTGCTTTAGCGCTTCATACATCTCAGAAGAATTCCTCATTATTTTTATTTTATTTTTTGAAATAATTTTTATTAAAAATCTTCATGAACTACAAAGAATGTGCAATGTCTGTTTCTCTCTTTTTTGATCAGACTATAAAGTCTTTTGGTTACATTTTCCATTCCCCTACAAAGGTAGGGGAAGAGGGTAGAGGGTGGGAGGTAAACTTACACACAATCTTGTTTTGTCAACTTGGTGTGTATGTGAGATTTTCAAGTGGGTGTCAATTGAGTAGGTTCTCTTTCTGCATATTTGTTGGTTTATATTGGCAATGAGAGAAAATTTGGGGAGAAATGGCATGTGTGTTTGCCTTTAATTGCCTTTGATTAACCGTAGTGAGATTTGTTTGTGTTTGAGGAAGGGAGGTATGGAATATTGGGTCAAGTTAGCTATATTGATCTGTATGCTAGTGGTAGATCCCTCCTATCATTGCTGTCAGTTTGAGATGTGTGTGTAATAAAAGGGAGCCATACCGGGGTGAATAAGGCCATTTCCCATACAATTTGGCACCAGTGGTCTATGCTTACTCCGGACAAGTCTCTCCAGTATCTAACTATGATGTTTCTGGTCACCAAGAGAAGGTTATAAGCTCTTTATGGTGCAAGTAAGCGTTATTGTCTTGGAAAATATTTAATAGGGCCAATTCTGGGGTGGCTTCCAATACCTATTTAGTTATTTTACATATTTTTTGTAGGACTGCCATCCAAAAGGGTTGTATTTGGGGACATTCCCACCACATGTGAAGGTATGTGCCTATAGAAGTACAGCCTCTCTAGCATTTTGGTAAGGTTCCTGGATGTATTAACACCAATTTCCTCAGCGTCAGATGCCAGTGATAGATACCTTTTAAAGTGAGTTCCCTTCTTTTGGCTGAGATGGATTTAAAGGGAGGTTTGGACCACATTGTAGTCCATTGGGTAGAGTTTATTTCATAACTTATGTCATGTTCCCATTGTTTTTTAATTGTGTTGACTGAGATTGCAGGGTTGTGGAGCAGTATTTTGTATATTGCAGATACCGTCCCCCTACCATGCCATCTGCCAACAAAAGAAGGCTTTCAAAGGTGGTCAATGGTCTAGTGGTTGCTGCTTTTACTGTTGGGTTATTTAGGAAAGCATGTTGGTACATGGGGGGGGAGTACTTGGGGTAACATTGTAAGGGCGAATTCGACAGGTCTGTAGGAAGGGCGAGGGAGGGGAAACGTAGCAGTATCGAAGGTAGGATTTGGTTTAAGGATATAGGTATGGGTGGGAGGGGTCGGCGGATAGGTGGGGAAGGAGCGAGAGGGTCCATCAGTTTGAGTTGTTGTCTAGTTGCCATAGTTGGATGTGATCTCCAGTATGTACTCGGCCTTCAGTGCCTCACTCAGCAAATGCACCAGGCCACCACTCTGCTCTCCCAGGCCCTTATTGCACTCCTACCTGGCTCAGACAGCTTCCGCAATCCCGCCCATTGTTCCTAACACAACAACAACGATGGCAGCGCTGGCAACGAAACAGCAACGGTGCAAACGGTTCCCTGTTCAGCAGGTGATCATCATTTTTGTGGTGGTCGCCATTTTGCTGCACCCCTTATTATTTTTATTTATAGCGTATCCAGGCAATACAATTGTAACTCATCTATGACAAACGTCTCAAGTTGTTTACATATGATCTTACAAGCTCTTTTTCTTAGCAAGTGCATAAATCCAGCACTTGGGAAGATATGTCCTGAATCCTGCCTAGACATTGTTCTGAAGGCAACTATACTCAGACCTCCCTCTACTGCTGTTAAAAGTAGCATGTCAGGACAGGAAGGTCTCATTGGAAGTGAAAAATTCATTATGTTATTATTATTTTAGCTTATTAACTTTACTGGGAAATGTGGAGTTGGAGGGAGAAATTAAATGTGATATTTTTTTTTGTTGGATTCCTTTTCCTGGGGGCTGTTTTTCTTCTCAGAGCCTCTCTCCCTAAGATGCTCTTCTACCAGTAGGAAAATGTACATTATTTTTCCACATCTTCTCATAAGAACAGAAGAGCCTTGCTGGATCAGGCCAATGGCCCATCAAGTCTAGCATCTTCTTCTCACAATGGCCAACCAGATGCCTATGGGAAACCCACAAGCAGGACCTGGGCACAAGTCAGTGCCAACCAGGGAGCACCAGCAGAGTCTTCCCTGTCAACCATAATACCCAAGATGGGGGTTCTTCAACAATTACGTATTATCATCAGCTAGTGGAGGTGAGCTGGGCTGGGATGCTTCTATTTGTTTTGAGATGTTTAGATAATTGAAGCCTAGTATCAGCTAAGTATTGGTATTTTGTATGACTTATAATTGAACGATCGCTCAAATAAAGTCATGCAACTTCTAGTGCTTGGAAATGTCTCCAGCTACATTGTGTTTTCCCTATAGCAGGAGTGGCTTAGCAGTGGCCTCTCCCCGTTGTCCCTGACTGTTGACCATGATGGTTGGGATTGATGGGAGTTGGCGGGCCAGAGGTTAAGCTGATCCTGTTGTATAGGCTGAATTCAATCCTCAGCCCAGCTTTCTTGCCTTTTCTCCTCTGAACCCCAGACCTTAGCACAGGTGGACACATTTGCAAACCAAGGGAACTGTTGTGGGCACTCCACTCACATCACACCACACCCTAGTCTATTTGTAACAACAGAATGTTCATTTCAAGCCTACCTTTATCAGAGGGGAGGGATCTTGTGGGTGCCAGGGAAAGCAGACTGTTAGCCCCTAAGCACCACATTGCTAACCCCTGCCTTAGCATGTTAAACCTCCTGTTGCCCCCCTGCGGGTCTTCTCCTGTGCTACCTTCTGAAAGCAGCCAGCCCTGTCCTCTTTTCAACGGCATCCTTGTTTCCCTTTCTACAAGCATTCAGTGTACATGTTCCAAGTATGAATTGCACACAGCGGAAATCTTTATAATTGTTTCGTGACTAAATCAAGCGCAGATTTGGTAAAATGTGATATTTTCAGTCTCCGCCGTATTAATGAGAAATAAGGGAGGCAATTTTACATTTCATCACCTGCCGTTGAATATGAAAGAGGAGCTTATTAAAGTTTTGCTTATCGTGAGCAGGACTTTGAAATTACGTAATTTTTAAAAACTTGTAGGGGGAACTAATTAAATCCACCCACATTCAGGCAAGCAATCAAGCAAGCACATTCAAGGCTGGGCAGGTAGACACACAGAGAGAAAATCCCTGAGCAAGCACATCTCAATGAGATGTGTTCTGAAATAGATTGTGCCAAAGCACACCTGAAATGTGTTAGGTTTTAGGCACACAGTCTGATCCCTGCTCATCTATATGGCAGGAGGACAGGGGTGAAGGATGCTGCATTGCCAACAATCCCTTGAGCAACAAATTCAGGGCTGTGTGTCTCTTTGAAGCCAGAGCAGTGTAGCAAGCACAAAGATTTGAGAGATTTTTTTGTAAGGTAAGCAGGACGCAGCTGGATGTGGGGTCGTCCCCCTCGTCCCGGGAAAATACAATACAAATTGCTAGATAAGAAGACTGCATTTCTTTCTATAAGAGGGAGGTCAGGGCATAATTTGTATAGCACATAATTTGTACATCTATTCAGAAGTCATACTTTTGAGGTCAGAACCCATTCAGCAGTGCCACTAGTTATGTGAGCCGAAGGAAGCATGGTTTTTCTTTGCCATCAAACACCTGGTCCCTATGCCACATGGCAGACTGCTTTTCAAACTGATGGGAGTTTCAATAGAATAGGGTCTACTTTTCAAGTGGGGGGGGGAGTTTCGCCCAAGTCTTTAGATTCTACTGCAGCTTTTCATTGTAGTAACAAAGCAATCAGAGGCTGATTAAGAGGAGCACAACCAGTTTGGCTGCACTGGGTGCAGAGTCTTAGAGGCCCCATAACAATGATATAGAATGGAATGTTAGAGGCTGGAGCACCAAATTTTGGAGTCACTGAAATCTGAGACCTCAAGGTACATCACTGAGGGAGTCCCAGTGGTGTCTATGGGACTTCTAGGTAAGCATGCTTTGGATTACATCCCTGCAAACATGATCATATTGAGAGGACTAGTTAGTAGTTCCACTACAGCTGAAATCCTAACTATGGAATGATTCTGTAGTCCCAATAAAGCTGCACTTACCTGGGAGCAAGCTTTATTCAATGAGATCTGCTTCTGAGTATGGTTAGGATTGCAGCCTTATTCGCATAAGGGTGCATAGGCACCAGAAAAATAATTGAGTTTTGTGTTACTGTAGATCATATCCTGTGGGAGTAGTTACAAAGAGAAAGGTATGACAAATAGGTTCTTACTGTATGGTGTGCATTTATCTTAATATGTACCTGTATGAATGCACATTTGCCTAATGTACACAATTTTACAAAGCAATTTTGCCTAACATAATGCATTTTTGTATGTTGTTTTCAGAAATATAAGCATTTTTGTAGATACTTTACCCACATATGTGTGTTTTTTTACACATTACTTAGTAGAAGAAGTCAGTGACGTAGCGTGGGGGGTGCAGGGGGGCGGCCGCACCGGGCGCAACATCTGGGGTTTAGGGTTAGGGAGCACAAATCCACGGGTTAGGGGGCGCAAATCCACGGGTTAGGGGGCACAAATTACTTGCCTTGCCCCGGGTGCTGACAACCCACGCTACGCCACTGGAAGAAGTGCAAAATGCAGCGAAGTGGAAATTTCAAAGAATGGCTGTAGCTTGGTTTGCATTTTTGGGAAAATGCAAATTGGGTAGGTTTGCCTTTAAATGCAAACTGAATCAGATTTCTCTATCTTTTCTACCTGGTCTCACTTGCCTTATCCCTCACACACAGCTGAGTCAGTTCTGCATCTATTCGTTCTGTCTTTCTCCATCTTTGGCAGTTATTGCTTGCTTGCTTTCTTGCTTGCTTGACTGCTTGATTAAAGTTATCAATATCACCTAGTGAGCTTCATGGCCAAGAGGGAATTTGAAGCTCAACAGTCCTAGTGTGATTCTGGCCACTATGTGCTCTGACCACTATAGTCATCTCTCTTCTTCCCCAAAAGTGTCAGTGTGGGAGGCATTCAAGAAACAACATTTACAAGGAAGAAGTAGAATAATTGACCAATTGTTCAATAATATGGATGGAAGGAATTTCTTCCAATATGGTCAGCCACTTAAGGAAACTGTTTGAAAATATATTGTAAAAGGACAGCATCTGCAAGTCTTCTTTGATGATCACTCGTAGCCAAGTAAGATTGTCTTCCATGAACATGGTTTTAATAGTGAGTCCATAAGTAACTGTAAAGGCCAATTCCAGATCCACACATCCTTCCAAAGTGGGGGCATAGGTTTCTGGGTGGGAGTTGATCACAATGAGGGTTTGCCAAACATGCCTTCCTCTTAGCACGTTTCTCCCTTTCGTCCTGAGTTCAAGTGTCTTCAGAGACACAGCAACAAAGCTTGGATCTGCTCAGGGAACAAGCTGCTCAGTGAAATGTTTTCAAGTGAATCCCATCTGCATAACATGGGCTCACAAACTAGGTATTTGGTAGGTAAACATTCACTAAGGATGACAGTACGATCTTTTTATTTCTTGTACATTTTTTCGCTAAACAGTGTTTGTTTTCTCTCAGTGACTTTACATGAAAATATGTACTCTTGGAAGACGTGCTTTGCATTAAGTTCACAGTGGGACCTTTACTGACCAAGTAAAGCACACAGATTGGTTTAACTAATGAATTTGGTCTGGCCTTCATAACAAATTACGTTCCTTCCAGGGGTTGGGAGTTCTGTGGTTTTCAATGCCAGTGTTTTCTAAAGGCTGCTTATCTTGCCTGTAGTTGTTCCTTTGTATAGCTTAGATTCTGATCCGAGTTGGGTAGGGGCATATTTTATTCTCAGTTTAGTCATATAACTGCTGAAGAAGAGGCTGAGCATCAGACCAAAGATTGATGGATCTAACTAGATTCCTCTAGGAAATCCACCTAATAACCACTTAATCAGAGAGACATTTTTGTTTCCTTTCCCTTTCATTTTCTCAAGATCATCACAAGGCAAACCTTGGCTCTAATCTAGTATTCTCTTTTGTGATTCTTTCCACCATTTTAGGGCCTTTCCACACTTTAGGACAGGCATTCCCCAAACTTGGCCCTCCAGCTGTTTTGGGACTACAACTCCCATCATCCCTAGCTAACAGGACCAGTGGTCAGGGATGATGGGAATTGTAGTCCCAAAGCAGCTGGAGGGCCAAGTTTGGGCATGCCTGCTTTAGGAGAAACTATGCCACACTGCTCTGGTCCGTCCATCAGCGCCAGCATTTCAGCTTGCCAGATCTTATGATCGTCCCACTTCTTTCCCCACATGCTATTTTTTGGGTTCTCCCACCCCAACTAGAACCAATTTCAGTGAGGAGAGGGTGGAAATCCCCATTGCTCAGGGCTTCTGCTGACAGGAATCTTCACCGTTTATAGTGGCATGGTTGCTGCTTGTATCGGATTTTTGTTGACATGTTGCCACACGATTTCATCATTATTCAGCTTAGGACTCCAGAATAATGCAGTTGAAAACCTGCTTTTTCTTCTTCTGGCTTTTGTGAGAAATCCGTAATGGATTCTCAACATTTCCATTCGTGCAGCATGTGTACAAGCACTGTCCTGGTTTCTGTGGTGAGGGGGTTGGAGTCAGTGGGCATCTGTTTTGCGCCTCTTTCCTCTGACTGGTGTAAGTTGTCAGGTTTTGAGGCTGGGGCAGAGGAGAGCTGTGGCAAATAGAGATGATGGTGCTAAGTCAAAGTACCTCCCGACACAGCAATCATTAGCTGCAGGAAAAACTTCATCTTGGTAACTAGGTTCATTGTAACTCAGGCAGACACACAGGTCCTCTTCTCATCTGTACTCCCACAACCTTAGAATTCTGAAATACTAGGCATTAATTAAAAATAAGTCATGAAAAGGGCTATCTGCGTGCATGCTCATAACTAAGGAGATATGAGGGTCTGTATTGCATCCCTTTGCCGAGTGGCTGAGCTGCAGTTGTGGCAGTAGTTCTGTTGCTCCACACAACCCTGTCAGTGGGGGGATTGGATTGTAGTCGGTGCTTTTTTTCTGGGGGGACGCAGGGGTATGCATACCCCTAAACATTTTGTAAATCTAACGGGAGAAGAAACTTTAAAAAAATATATAGTTTCTTCTCTAGCATGGTGAATCATCAATTCTGTTCTTACCACCTCCAGTGGCAGCCTCATTTCATTTCCCGGTGTAATGTGCGTTCTTTGTACTTTTGTCCACATACTGTATTCATTTTTCCTGATTTGAACTATAAAATGGTGATTTTCTTGAGTCAAAATGAGAGTACCCCAAAACATTTTTAAAGAGAAAAAAGCACTGCCCTTAATTAATAACTTCTTGCCACAGATACTCAACTTATTTTGCTTCTGCTCCTGGGGACACAGGTCCAGGCATGGAGAATTCATTACATTTTAGAGTAAATGACACTAACTGAACTTTCAAATCTCACTGCTTTTCAGTGCCACAGCTTTAAGCAAATACTTAACTAACTGTTGAAATCAACTAGACTTGGCTGGATCCTGCTCCAACTTTTCAAGCTCATGTTATTCATGTTCCATTCTAAAATACAAGCTTTGGGACAAGAGGCAGTGAAATTAGCAAATCTTTAGTGTGGAAACCAAACAGCCTCACTTATTACTGTTGCTTAACAGGCAGCCTTCTTTCAGTTTGACACTTGGTAACCATGGTAACGTTCATGTATTCAGGGTCTGATTCCAAGGGAACTGGGAATGAGAATGACAAAACACTCGTCCTATAATGAGACAAGACGTATTGTGGCCTGGAAAAAAACCCCACCCCACCCCAAGAAATCACAATGAAATCATTTCACTTACAAAAACTTCCCTTACATCAGAGGGGGAGCCACAAACATGGTGGTGTCCTTCAGTTGTTACTGGACTCCAAGCCATCATGGCCAAAAACAAGGGTTGATGGGAGTTGAAGTTCAACATCTCGAAGGTACTGTAGTAGCTCCCCCTGCTATACAGGCTATCGGTCAATGTCTAATTGATGATCTAAGTAATAATAACAATAATTAGTCAATCAAAATGCTGGTATCCAGTTCTGTGCCTGGTTCAGAGCAAAGGCCAATTTGCTGATGGTAGAGTGAGATGCCTGTGGTTTCTGAAAGGTCTAGGACAAAACTGTGCCCTTTTTTGTCACACACTGATTTTTTTAAAAAAAAAATCCCTACTGCCTTATTATTATTATTATTATTATTAAATCAGATTTCTTACTCACCTTTTACCATGAGGTTGCAGGGCAGGTTGCAGCACTTTGAACACTTGAAAGTCGTGTGTGTGTGTGTGTGTTGAGATTATTTTCATACTCATTTGACATAAGGTAGAAGTTAAGCTATATTAGAGAAATAGGAGAAAACTTGTATCGTGGCTGGCTACACTCTGTAAATGACAAATACCTTCTTTTGCCAGTTTTGACAAGCAAACACCTCTCTGGGTGAGAAAATAGAAATCAACAAGAAATGAAAACAAGGCACACATTCATTAAAACATTAATCAAAATAAGGAGAAAGTCATGGGCAGAATAATAGTTTTGGGTTGCCATTGATGGGAGCACTCCAGATGTTGCATTTTGTCTCTACATCTCCTGAACTACAGGCTATCCTTACTGAATTTGAATGAGTCTCAGACTGCTTGGTGTTATTAAGTTATCCACAGTAGCTCAATGGCTTATGAAGCTGCTAAGTTCTTTGAAATCAATGATAAACAAATAAAAGGTTTTGAATGACCTATAGAACCACCACCAAAGGAATGATTATGATTTATTAGCTACTTTCATTTGCTGACTTAGAAGTGTAGTTGCTTCAGGTGCACTTTTATCTGTAATCGTTACCTCCCATGCCACTTTTTCACATCTTCCAATTTAAGGATTATCTTAAATAGTCTAACATAAAATAATCTTCCTTCAATTTAAACCTACTGGTTTGGATTGAGACCAAGCTGCTGAATTTAGCTCCCATGATTGAAATAAATGGGACAAGTTAGTCCTGATTTAAATTACTTGTCATTTATTGCACTATAAATGAGAACTGTAGTCTAAAATCTGAACTCTTGTATGCCTGACTTTTGAATACTGCCTCCAAACTCAGGATAAACTACAGTGGTACCTTGGGTTTAAGAACAGCTTAGTTTATGAACAACTTGGGTTAAAAACGCTGCAAACCTGGAAGTAGGCGTTTTGGTTTGTGAACTTTGCCTTGGAATAAGAACATGTTTCGTTTCCTGTTGAGTGTGTTCCATTTGTAAACTGAGTCCCCTGCTGATGTGGGAAAGCATGCCTTGGTTTAAGAACGTTTTGGTTTAAGAACGGACTGCCGGAATGGATTAAGTTCTTAAACCAAGGTACCACTGTGCTAGTTTTTTATTTTTGTTTTTACACAATCAGAGAAAACAGAAGGGCCCATTCAGGCCATGAAAAGGAATACTTGGGTGTATAAGCTGAAAAACAAGAGGGGAAAGTAAAATTAAATGCATGTGTTCCAAAGGAACCCCTAAATGCATATAGTCTTTTGTTTCCACCTATGGCAAAAGGGCTGCCAACAGCTGCTCACACGGTAGCATCCAGTCCTGAAAATAGCTAATGTGAGCTGGAAAAAGATCACAATCCCGTCTGGAGCAGCAGTGATTGGGACCGTTAGCCTAGGGATGACGTAAATCACATTCCTGCAAAATGCTAGGTACTTTCTGAATAGTTAAGCATGCTTCACCTCCCAGTGTCTTCGGTAGTGCTCAAAAGGGATCGGTAGCTTTAAGAAGCTGAGAGAGCAAGTGAAACAGGTGCCATATATTGGACTCAAAGCATTTAAGCTGCACAGAATCCTCCTTCAAGCTGAGATAGCAAAGAGAATATGGTAATAATAATGAAATGAAATATAATATGATGTACCCGTATTCGTAATGCAGTTGCTAGGGTCGTGCGTCCATTGGTGGACATTAAGAATTATGAAAAAGTTTTAATAAAATATTGTTTTTTTGGGGGGAGAACATAAGAAGGACCTGCTAGATCACACCAGTGGCCCATCTAGTCCGCCATCTTGTTTTCACAGTGTCTCACCAGATGCCCATGAGATACATGCAAGCAGCACAAGAGCATTCCCCATCCCCACAGTTTCCAGCAACTGATATTTGGAAGCCTCAATCTGACTGGCTCAGTCTAAATGGTGAGGCAATGGGAGAACCAACATGGTACCCACACATGGTAGGGCAGACTGCCATTTTGATGCAAGAACACCCAGCGCGTTTCATGCTTGAATCAAGATTTGAACCCTGGTCTCCCAGATCCTAGTCTGGCACTCTAATCACTATACCACACTGGCTCAATATAAATATAGTTATTATCTTGTATGGTACTTTTGGATTTTCTTGGTGGTAACCCCTCCTCCTACCCCCCCCCCAAAGGAAGTAAGTTTGTGGTAGCTGAACCTTAAAATCTCTAGTTTGGTGTACCAGTGATAGTTTTGTCATCCAGCACATTCAGTCCCCTATTCCTTTTGACTGGATGGATTCTTAATAGGTTCATAGACATTCCAGTCAGCTCGGGACCTAGAAAATTTGCTGCAGCTGCTGTGGTGATTTCTGACTCTTCAGTGAATTCAGTCAGAAGTGTTAAATCTTGAAAACTGTTTTAAAGCTTCAAATAGAACGTGGTTGATATCCAAGTGTGAAGATTTTGTTCCAAACTAGGCACCTTAGGGTGTTGAAAGTATCCTCTTATCTGTCCATTTGCTACCTTTAAGCTTTCTATATCAAAACACATACTTTCAAAAAAATACAGATTTGGTTCTAGCACTATGGGGATGGGCGAACAAGTAATTACTGTTTTATAGGACATGTTCCGAAAGACAATCAGTACCTGTAGCTTATCTTCTCAGCAAAGAAGAGTTTGATTTCTTTATTTTAAGCAGGATCTCCCCATTTCCAAGCTCAATTCAAAGTACTGGAGATGACCTTGAATGCCCCGAATGATTTGGGGCCAGGCTATTTGAAGGGCTGCCCTCACCTGTATGCACCTGCCTTCAGCCCCCAAGGCCCTGCTTGTAGAATGGAAAAGACTTTCATTTCTTGAGATTCCTTCACTGTAGGGGCTTGTATTAGATGGTCTCTTGGGGGAACGTTCCTTCTATGATTCTTCCTGTCCTCCAGTCCTTGAACAAGTTGCTACAGTGATTGGGATGGACTAGGAGGGGAAGAAATGGAGGCAGTGAGAGATTTTACTTTCTTGGGCTCCACAATCACTGCAGATGGTGATAGCAGTAACGAAATTAAAAGACGCCTGCTTCTGAGGAGAAAAAACAATGACAAACCTAGACAGCATCTAAAAAAGCAGAGACACCACCTTGCCAACAAAGGTCCGTATAGTTAAAGCTATGGTTTTCCCAGTAGTGATGTATGGAAGTGAGAGCTGGACCATAAAGAAGTCTGATCACCCAAGAATTTATGCTTTTGAATTATGGTGCTGGAGGAGACTCTTGTGAATCCCATGGACTGCAAGAAGATCAAACCTATCCATTCTGAAGGAAATCAGCCCTGAGTGCTCACTGGAAAAACAGATCGTGAAGCTGAGGCTCCAATACTTTGGCCACCTCATGAGAAGACACCCTGGAAAAGACCCTGAAGTTGGAAAAGATTGAGGACACAAGGAGAAGGGGACGGCAGAGGATGAGATGGTTGGATAGTGTTCTCGAAGCTACCAGCATGAGTTTGACCAAACTGTGGGGGGCTGTGGAAGACAGAAGTGCCTGGTCTGCTCTGGTCCGTGGGGTCACGAAGAGTCGGACACAACTAAATGACTAAACAACAACAGGAGGTGGTAAAAGAGGGAGGGAAATAAATACGTGAGGGCAAAAAGAAGCACAGGAAAAGAGGCCCACTTTTCCAGCTACTTGATGGTGCTCAAGGACTATGTGAACTCTGGTGAGCTAAGCTTCCTTGGTTTTACCTGGGCAGCCGTATCAGGTGGCTGAATCTAGTTGCCATTTTGACACCACACAATGTCCTGGAATGATACCATGACAGTTGACAGCTGGGCCATACATTAAACAGCAACAACAACAACAGGGAGCCAAAGAGGGCCCTGCTGGAACCCAAGTCTGGTAGGTACTTACTTACTCCACCTCTGATTTTGCCTGCCCTCCAGATGTTTGGGACTACAATTTCCATTTGGCTCCTGTCCTGGCTGAGGATGTTGGGAGTTGCAGTACAAACATATGAAGGGCACCAGGTTGGGGAAGTCTGTCTTATAGGAGCTTCTAGATAAAGTATTCAATTTTATTTTTTAAGACATTTCTGTCCTTCCTATCAATAAAATATCTGCATAACATTAAAGGGGAAAACAGCAGATGAAATCCAGAGCCAAACAGCTAGCCACTAAAACATGATAAAAGAAATAAAAGAGATGAGCAAAAGCTAAAAATAAATTACCCACAGAAGAGCTTCACAGTACAAAGCTGAGAGGGTCACAAAAACTTCCCACAGCCCAAAGGCCTAAAAATAAGTCTTGAGGCTGCAGTGGAAGACCATTAGAAAGAGCAGGGGAGACTACAGGAACAAATAATTTGCAAGTGCCTTTGAAATTATTTCCATCAAGGCTTAAGAAGCCTATGCAAGAGCAGCTAATTGGTGCTCAAGGGGGGAAAGTATTCCCTGGGAGCCATTTTTCAGGTGAAAATAACATTGGGTATTGTATTGATTGTAAAACATAAAGGTAAAGGGCCCCTGGATGGTTAAATCCAGTCAAAGGAAACTATGGGGTGTGGCACTCATCTCGTTTTCAGGCCGAGGGAGCCAGTGTTTGTCCACAGACAGCTTTCTAGCACATCTAGCCAGTATGACTAAACTGCTTCCGGTGCAACTGAACACCGTGATGGAAGCCAGAGCTCATGGAAACGCCCCTTACCTTCCCGCCACAGTGGTACCTATTTATCTACTTGCACTGGTGTGCTTTTGAACTGCTAGGTTGGCAGAGGCTGGGACAGAGCAACAAGAGCTCACCCAGTCGTATGGATTCAAACCACCGACCTTCTGATCAGCAAGCCCAAGAGGCTCAGTGGTTTAGACCACAGCACCACCCACGTCCTGTGTACCATATTGATCGTACCATAGCTACATTCAGTGCTAAAGCAGTGTAATCAGATGTAACAGACTATGATGTTTTGTAACCCCAGATCTCTGATGCAAATTACATATGATTAATAATACACATTTAGGTTGTCACTTGAAATGTCAAAAATCAGTTATATTGCCCAAGTGTAAAACAGGGGATATGAGGGATTTTGAGCTCTGGCTAATTTGGGACCTCCTGGGCTGGGGTTTCATTGCGGGATTTTGGTGCTGCTATGGTATTAATTTTTTTGTATCTTTTAGATCTTTCAATTTACAATTATTCACTTTGGTTGTGTACTTTTTGATGTGGTTTATTGATTATTTATGACTAGTTTTTATTATGTTTGCAATCATGTTAATCTTTTCATGTTGTAAGCCACCTTGAACTTGGATTTAACAACGGAAAGGTGGCATACAAATAAAATTATGTTGACTGTGATGATGATCAAACAGGAAGGTCTTATGTGTTCTCTATTCATAGGTCCAACTTAACATCTTCTGCTTTAAAAATACCATAATGATCATGCCAGGAGATACTGTACTATATAAGATCAACTTTGTGCTATCTTAGCGATTCAGTGTGATGTAGCAGCCACAGTGCCAGATATTAATTGGAAAACCTGGGTTCAAGTCCTTGGCCAGCCACAATGCTCACTGGGCCAGTCACTAGGTATCAGCCTATCCTTCCTCATACAAAGCTTTATAGAAGTATAAGAAATCTTTGTGTGTGTGTGTGTGACATCCACTCAGTGAAGACTGAGCATGCTCATAGGGCATGGAGTGACTGACTGTTGGGGTGTGGGTGAAAAGAACAGGAAGACGGGGGATGGAATGGAATATCCTGGAAGACAATAGAACAGGCTGTCTGGAACTTTGAACAGGAGCAAACAACTGTTGGGAATTCCATTCCACCCTTTGCTGCAGACATAGTATTGTTACGTGTCACATGTCTGTTAACATTCCAGCACAGATTGCTGGCGTGAGCGGAACTTCTGCTCGGTATTGCTTTTGCTTTTTAGTCTCTCTCCGAGAAGACAGCAAGGAGAGATGCCACGATTTCTTTGTCCTGATTTATGTATAATAAATGCATAGTTTAGTATGTGTCTACAGCCTCAGGCCTCTTCTGTTGCACAGTTTACACTCCTGAGCCTGCAAGCTTGAGTCACTGATCACGTTGGAGCAGAGGTTGAGGGATCCTCAGCGGCAAGGCTGAAGGGAGACGCTCCAGCTGGGGCTGAGCCAGCTGGCCTTTCGACCCCCCGATTCTGACAATAACACCCTGCAACATTTGGTTTCAGATCCCACAACCAACTCCAGTTTGTGTGTCCTAAACCCAGTGGGTTTTTTTGCTGGGGGGGTATGCAGGGGTACGCATACCCCTAAACATTTTGTGAATCTTTGTACCTTTGTCCATTTACTATATTTATTTTTCCCAATTTGAACTATAAAATGGTGGTTTTCTTGAGTCAAAATGAGAGTACCCCAAAACATTTTTATTTTACTTTTTTAGAAAAAAAAGAGCACTGCCTAAATCCATTATAATCACAGGCCTGGAGACAAGTCATTCTGTTTGGCCCTTAGGAGTCACAACTCTCTATCCACACCCCCTATTTCCAGCCCACCCTGCCTGGCTGCGCATCCTCCATTAGTGTCTTTGCCTTGGTGGAAGCCATCATTGAACTCTGATGATGCCTCTTTCTTGCTTGCCTAGATGGAGAGGGGTGTCCATGTGTGTATGTAGAAACAAGCATCCTGTACGGGGTGGGTGGGGGATCACATTTGTTGCTCTGGCTACTTTTGCCTCTGGCCCCAACCCCATAGGCATAAGGCCCCCAGAAAGTTGCCCCCCAAAAGAGTGCTACCCTCGAGCTGAAAAATGGTTCCCTGCCCCTGCATTATAGGACTGACGTTTCACCAGAGGCATCCTTGGCAGAGCACACAATGGCAACTCATTGCATATATCAATACAGATAATTTAACTAATTCCACTGAAGGATTTGTGTGTTTTTGTCTGTAGCAGTCTAATAACGTGCTACATTTCTCTCCCAAAATACCATGTCTTTCTTTTCTCCTTGCAAATGCAAGCATCATGGATTGTTTGTTTTACTGTTTAAAACTGAGCGGAACATTATTCATCCCACGCAGATCAATGCTGGACAGGAGCTAAGCTGCATGTAAAATGTCTCCTCGTCGTTAGGATTTTGTTCTTGTTGACAGCTTGAGACATCCTTTGCTGCTTACCTACACAAGAAGGGAGCAGAAACTGCCAATCAGTTGCTGTTACCCAGAGGAGGGAATGGAAGGCTGCTGTTAACAATGTATTATACCTCTTAATTGACTTCATTTTCAACCAGCTAAGTTTCCACTTAGTTTCAAAGGCACACTGCAGTGATCCAAATGGAGCGGTACAAAGGAATGGGTGATAGTTTCCAGTTCACTGTTCCCTAAGACAGTCATAACCCACTTTGAGAACAGCGAATCAGTTCTTTTCAGTGGCCCTCAAGAGGGTCTGAGCATTCAGAAAAACAACTGTGACTCAAATGCACCAACTCTCTCTGCCACCTCTAACCAACCGAGATACAGTGGTGCCTCGCAAGACGAAAAGAATCCGTTCTGTGATTCTCTTCGTCTAGCTGTTTTTTCGTCTTGCGAAGCAAGCCCATTGACGGATTAGCAGATTAGCGCTATTAGCGGCTTTTAGCTGCTTTTAGTGGCTTATCTGCTGATCGGATCAGCTGATAAGCGGCTTAGCAGCTTAGAAAAAGGGGGGAGGGAAAAAACCCAGCAGGAACTCGCAAAACATTGTCGTCTTGTGAAGCAAGCCCATAGGAGATTTGTTTTGTGCAGCACCTCCAAAACGGAAAACCCTTTCGTCTAGCGGGTTTTCCGTCTTGCGAGGCATTCGTCTTGTGGGGCACCACTGTAACTGCTTCCATATCCTCTACTGCAGGGGTCCCCAAACTAAGGCCCACAAGCCGGATAAGGCCCGAGGAACTCGTTTATCTGGCCCACAGCGACCCCTGCCACCCGCTGCCGCTGCCCGCTCTTACCGGCGCTGCACTGTACGACTGCCCACTTCCGGGTTGGAGGAGCACTGGAAATAGCTTGTGCACGTGCGCAAGTGTTATTTGCACATGTGCAAGCGTTATTTCCGGTGCACATCCAGGTGGGAGGAGGCCCGTGCACATGCGCACAAGCTATTTCCAGCGCTCCTCTGACCTGGAAGTGCGCCGGAAATAGTGTGTTCACACGTGTATGGGCACATGCTTCCCCACCCTCTGGCCTGCCGTGCTATCGGCGCTGGAAACACCGGTCCGAGGTGTGGTAAGTTTGCTGACCCCTGCTCTTCTGAGTCTACTCCAAGGGGGGGGGGAGTAATTAAGCTTGGGAAAGCAGTGGTGGCAAAGTAGCTAGAGGTGATCAAACCAGTCCATTTAAGATTCCCATTTTTCCAGTGTTATGTTCAATTCGCCACATCAGTTCATGGTTTGTCTGGTTTTAAAAAATGAAAATCCATTGGCATTTTAATGTGAGTTTTTCTTACACATTTTTGTATGCACTTTTGCTTAATATACACATCTTTGCAAAGCAACCTCCCCTAATATAAGGCATTTTATTTGTTTAGGGTTTTTTAAAAATATATATAAATATAATATAATATAATAATATAATATAATATAATATAATATAATATAATATAATATAATATAATATAATATAATATAATATAATATAATATAATATAATATAATATAATATAATATAATATAATATAATATAATATAATATAATATAATATAATATGTATACATATACAATATCACATACAGATTGTTACAATAAAAAAGAATCACCACGCCAGTCCTTTCCTTAAAGAAAGCAGCCCCAATATAGAAGAAAATTCCAAACAGCTGACTGTGGCAAGCTGCTAATTCTGTAGGCTCACCCTATCTATACTTAAAAACAGGAAGAATAAAATTACAAGGTAATAAAATAATAATCCTAATAATCATAGAAAGCTTTTAAAAAAATGAACGACATGAAATATATTCCACAGTGGAAAACAAGGATCAGCTTTCTACCAAACATAACAAATATTCATGAATGTTGCCAAATAAACTCATATTTAGAATGTGCCACCCATGAGATTTTTTGGTCATATAAATCACAAATGGCCTCCAAGCAGAAACAAAGTCAGAGGGCTCCGCATCACTCCTGTTGGCATGTATTTTTGAGTCAGTTTTTCAGAAATGGCAACGGACATGGCTTTTTAAAATCATAGAGTAGTAGAATAACAAGATGCATTCTTCCACCCTCGAGAGATCACTAGACAAGCAGCAACCAACAGATACAAAATTAATTGCTGAGAAGTGAAGTCAGCATTGGCACCATCAAAAATGTATAAGCTTAGCATCCACGGTGACCTGTATGCCAACAATAATACCAATCTGCAGTGCTTTTTTATAGGAAAAATGGTGCTGGTACTCACCCAGAGACCTCCCCACTAAATAAAGACACATTTGACTCAAATTTTAGCATAATTTAGGCCACAACTTTATTGATTACAGAAAAGTGAGTGGTTGCATAGGCTCTGATTCGACTAGCTCCCTACACCCTTCCAGGTAGTGCTGACCCAGAGCTCTATCACAGGTCAGCCAAGGGTGAACACCTGAGGCAGGTGAGAAGCCCGGGAACAGACTCTGTTCACTCCCCAGATGCTCCCCTGGACTCAGGCACAGGCACAACCCCTTCTCAGGGGTTGACCAAACCAAGTTGAGTCCCTGGATTCCTTTAACGCAGCCTTTCTCAACATGTGGGTCCCCAGATGTTGTTGAATTACAACTCCCATCACCACTAGCTAGCAAGGCCAGAGCTCAGGGATGACGGGAGTTGTAGTCCAACAACATCTGGGGACCCACAGGTTGAGAACTGCTGCTTTAACGGAATACCCTTCACATAGGGATGGTGAGACCATTCTCCCATCCCTATCACATGAACCAGTGCCTATCCACAACCTTACAAGTTGTGACGAATTGCTACACGGCAGGCGAAACCCAAATGGCAACAGCCAATCAGCCAAGTGGGGAAAATTCCTGCTGTGCCCCTGTCCCAACGACAGACGGCACACGATGGCATAGCAAGGTCAATCACAAAATGCCCTAAAATTAGGCAGAGGTGGGCGGGTGTTCCGATGCACGAGCCGAAAGAGGAAGCTCTGGGACACGTGCATGGGTTTATATAGGTCCCTCAATCCATTTAGACTGCGCCCCATTGGCCAGATTGCACCCAGCAAAGAGGGATCTACCAATTGGGTGTTGTGGCTATCCAATAGACCCACCCACAACCAGGAGGTCAGTCTCCAGGTCTCACCGCAACACGTGCCCTCTTTTAAGGAGGTCACGATTTACAGTAAGTGTCACACTTTTAACATTGGGGGGTGCCGATACTGCATACCCTTGAGTACCCCCAGAAAAAAGCACTGCCAATCTGTATTACCCCCTTCTTCCAGAACTTGTGTACATATTTACATTCCCACCACATATGCCAATATGTTCCTCGTACCTTACAACTCAGCTAGCATAAGGGGGAATCAGATCTTACAATAAGAGCTAGTGGGACTGGGGTTAAAAACCAATGGTGGAGGACCACCTTCAAAGAATTCTCCCTAATGTTAGCAGACATAGACCTAAAGGGCCGAGTGAACCAAATCTTAAGTCACTGAGAATCTTTGAGTTCACCTATTGGGTTCGTCTTCCACACTGATTTAAAAGTAGTAAGTAGACAGATCTGGCATTGTGTATATAACACAAGGAGTATAACAAGGAGTATATATCACAGAGACCCTGATTTCCTGGGTGCTGGCTATGGTTAGATATTCATAAGGGTTCAGGGCTACACCATGCACCACAGGATCTCTGAAGATGATGCTAATCTGGTGGATACAATGCCTGAATCTTTCCAAGTGTTCCAAAAGTTGTGATTCTAGAAGTGGCACATTATTTTCATAACAGCCTCACAGGCGATGCAGTGCCACTTTGGAAAAAATAGTACATATTGATAATTTATCTTGAGCCCGAAATTGTGGTTAATAAGGAAATGGGATTAAGGGTGAGGATGTGGAGACTAGGCTGGAGGTGGAGGGGTCTGCACAGGCAAATGGTGCCAAAGCAGAGGAACACCTTTTTGTCTCTTTTTCCTCCATGGTGTAAAATAGCTTGGACTATGTACAATGAAATAATGAGGTGGGGAGAAGATGTGTCGAGACTGGCTGCGGCTTCCAGAGGCAAAATATTCCCCACTTCCCAAGGCGGTCTCCAAAATGGCTTCCAGTTTCTTATCCTGTGGTGTTTCTGTTTGAGTTATATACTATTCATGGTCAAAAGCTTATTGCTTTTAAAAGGATGCTGTTTAGATTAGTAAGAGGCGGACACAGCTCTTGAGCTGAAGTACCCAGGATAAAAACAGCGCCTATACCAAAACAGATCCAAGGACAGTTGTAGAATGCATTGGGTGGATTGCATAGTGCTTCACTGTTATCGAGTGTTCTGATCTCATTGTCACACTTCCACTAAGGAGAGACTAGTGCTTGCCTTTCAAAACAGATCCAGATAGGAAGGCAGAGATGTACCAGGGGTTGGCTTGCAGCCCACAAAACCTGTCTTCAGAAAGTTGTCCATGTGCTTTGGCTGCAATCTGGAGAGCATGTGCCTTGCTGAGAGTAAGAAACTATCCTAGGTTTGAGGACTGCTGTATTTAATGACGTTCATAATAGTTTCAGTCTCATGTTCTTCATTTACACTTCCAGTGAGCAGGGGAAATGTCAACTTCTCTGAAATGCAATGAATGTTTTTATTTCTACAAAATGAAATACAGCTTGGCATTAGATATAACGTGCATCTCTTATAATTAACACTGTTGTGATTCATTACACATATTCTTGATTCACAGTATGCTCTCACTCCCTGAGTAACAATTTGGTTTTCTCGCAGCCTGGGTGCTTGCAGGCACCTGGTTCTTCTACCAATGACAACATTAAACAGGAAGTGACTCAAATCCATATCAAGTAAGAGGATGAGAGCTATCTATATGGAAATTGGCCAGTACCTATGTGAATTGTAGCTGTCTAGATCCCTGATGATCAGACTTGATACCTGCTAATTCCTCCATTTGAATATACCATTAGAAAGGCACATTGTCCATTAGTCATATGGCAATCTGCTGACTTAAAGAAGTCACATAAAAGAAGCCGCAAATCTATTTAGATTTGCTTATTGTTGTTATTTTAGATACACACCCAAAACAAGACCTGTTAGACCAAAGAAAACACAAAACTCTAATTCTAATTAGTCTAATTATTCTGACCATATTTGTGAAGCATTAATAGGAGGCCATCGTCTGAGAACTGATGCATACATTGGAGACAAAGGCCTTCTGGGAGTCTGGACTACAATTTTCATTTTACGAGTGGAAGTAGTGGTTGCCTGGTTCAGTGCTCCCAAATACCAAATCGGAATTCAGGCAAACAGCACATCAGGGAGAAGGCTAAGCTACAACTTCCTTGACATACTCAGAGAGATTTGTTGGTATTTTTGCTTTGTTATAATGATTTAAAAGACTAAAAGAATTCCCTGGATGCCTAGATCCAAGTTTGGGACAAGTACTCTCTTGGTGAGAGAGCCCCAGCACACATTTAAAATCTCAAAACATGCAGCAAAGTAAAGTGTGGAAATATAGGCTATTGGATCTTTAAAATTAGATCTTTCCAAAGTTCTCCTCTCTTCCCTTCGCATAGAAAAAGAGAGTACGTTTGGTAAGTTAAAAATAGCTTACTTACAAACTCTTCAAAAGTCAGATTCATGTGCTTTTCCAGACAGCAGCAAGAAAACGTGGACAGATTAACTTAGTTTCAAAAAGTGGTACGGGCAATTCCCAATTTACATGGGGTTTACATTCCAAGGCACTGTGCATTTAAGTGAAACTGAGCATAATTGAGCCACCACTGAAAAAGCCTGCATACACCTTGTTCTGCTCTGTTTCACCTCTTTTTGTGATGTTTTCATGACATTTTCGAGTCACTTCCAGGTTTGGCATAATGTGTACATGTGCCATCATGCACTTATCCGATGTGTCTAAACCAGTTGTTGCCTGTAAATGCTTCTAAATTAGGGAGGTTCTCCCGGACTGGAAATGGGGGGGGGGATATATAATGTCCTGTCTCCAAAAATGAAACGGAGGTATGATTCCTGTCCATGAGAAAAGGAGACACTTGTAGGAGTGTGTGAGCTCACATGGAACTCTTGATCATTGAATCAACACTGGGGCAATGGGACCAAATTTACATTGTTTATGCAACTGCCAAATCCACTTGGAGTTCAACTTTAACTGTAAAATATTTTCTGGGCCACAGTGTAGAACTTTTTATATTGATTCCCATGAATGTTGAAGGTGGGTATCTTCTTCCAAGTGATGTTATGATCTGTAATTAACTTGCTCAAGAACAGAATGTCTGCTTCTAAAACAACGGCTCTCTGTTTAGATTGCAATTAAGAACACCACACAGCTACGGTGAAAAAGAAAGGCACACAGACAGCTACTGTAATTGTTACAGATTACTCTAATTATAGTGTGCAAAAATAACTTTCTCAGCCCTCCCCCCTTCCCAATATCTCCTTCTCGCTTCCGTTCTCCATGGGGAATATGTTTTACTTTACTTTTTGCTGATGAGTGCTAAAAATATTTTGGAGGAGGAGAAAAAAATAGAAAAAATGTTTTTGCATTTGTGAATTCCAGGTGATTTTCTTAGCACCTAGTTGTCAAGCAAACTTAAGGTGTTCTGGTGTGAAGGGCTGCCTTGGTTGGATTGGCTGAGGACTTCATGACCACTATAAATCGTGTCCTCCCTAAAAGAGGTTGAGGTTAGACCTGGAGACTGACCACCTGTGTTGTGGGTAGGTAAGATTGGATAGCCACAACACCTGATTGGTAGGTCCCTCAATGCTGGGTTCAATCTGGCCAATTGGGCACAGTCCAAATGGATTGAGGGACCTATATATACCCATGTACGTGACCCAGAGCTTCTCTTTCGGCTCGTGCATTCGGAACACCCACCCACCTCTCCCTACTTTTAGGGCATTGTGTGATTGACCTTGCTATGCCATCGTATGTCGTCTGTCATTGGGATAGGGGCATGGCAGGAATTTCCCCACTTGGCTGATTGGCTGTGGCCATTTGGGTTTCCGCCTGCCGCGTAGCAAATCATCACAACTTGTAAGGTTGCGGATAGGCACTGGTTCAAGTGATAGGGATGGGAGAGTGGTCGTGCCATCCCTATGTGAAGGGTATTCCGTTAAAGGAATCCAGGGACTCAACTGGTTTGATCAGCCCCCAAGAGGGGGTTGTGCCTGTGCCTGAGTCCAGGGGGGCATCTGGGAGGTGAACATAGTCTGTTCCCAGCTTTTCACCTACCCAGGTGTTCACCCTTGGCTGACCTATGCTGGTGCCCTGGGTCAGCGCTACCTGCAAGGGTGCAGGGATCTAGTCAAACCAGAGCCTATGCAACCACTCACCTACTGTAATCAATAAAGTTGTGACCTAAATTCTGCCAATAACCAAAATTAAAATTTGAGTCAAGTGTGACTTTATTTAGGGGGGAGGTCTCTGGGTCTGAACACACAACAAGCAGGCTGTCTTAAAACATCCCTGATCCAACAAATGTTGCAGGCAATACTTTGATCTGATGTTTGCTATAAGATAGATGAGCAGTGATCTGGTGGTGATGGAAGTGAATGGAGAGATCACTCCCAAATAAAGTTTGTATTGCTTGTAGGAGTTTAGGAAGGTGAAAAGGTGGGGTTAGTAGTTGCATGGCTTGCAGAGGGGAAGCTCTGGGAATTAATGTATGTTTCTGAGTACAATTCAAAGTGTTGGTGCTGACCTTTAAAGCCCTAAACAGCCTCAGTCCAGTATACCCGAAGGAGCATCTCCACCCCCATTATTCTGCCCGGACACTGAGGTCCAGCTCCAAGGGCCTTCTGGCAGTTCCCTCACTGCGAGAAGCCAAGTTACAGGGAACCAGGCAGAGGGCCTTCTCAGTAGTGGCACCCACCCTGTGGAACACCCTCCCACCAGATGTCAAAGAGGAAAAACAACTACCAGACTTTTAGAAGACATCTGAAGGCAGCCCTGTTTAGGGAAGCTTCTAATGTTTGACAGACTATTGTATTTTAATATTTTGTTGGAAGCCACCCAGAGTGGCTGGGGAAACCCAGCCAGATGGGCGGGGTATAAATAATAAGAATAAGAATATATTATTGTGTGGGAGGAGCAGAGGGGATTGGTGAGCAATGCTCAAGCCACAGGAAGAAGTTAGCCATACAACTACTGTTCATTCACTTCTGGAACCATCCAGTTATTTACACAGTACTTGAAATATACCACTATTTGCTATATTATCTTTGAAGAGGATATGTGAAATCCCCATACATATGCTCATGGGCTGCAGCTCACCACAACTTCCTAATGTATGTTACACACAACTGCGGATTTGGAGATGTGAGTCTCCCCTTCATGCTCTGCATATTTGCCATGGCAAACACCAATAGGCCTTTATGTATTGTAAAGTGTGGAGCATCTCTTAGGCCAAGAGAATTCCTAATTGAGAATAGCATTGGCAGCCATGCTTGAACTATCTGTTGATGCCATTAATACTTTAGGCCACATTCAGCTTGCTGAATAGCATTAACATTCCTACTAATCTCAAGTAGTATTTTTTCATCCTTCCACATACCAGACTGGGAGACCTCCTGGGAATATATGTGTTGCTGCAAGACATGATTCAGTTAATGATTCAGAATGTGGCATCCCTCCCTCTGAGTTGGTGTTACATTAGGGGGACACAGCTGTTAGAAATGATATCTTGATTTGAAGTACATAGAGTCACAAAGGATTCAAGTGCATGCCCCCTAATTCTCCTTTTCCTTTCTTTTTAAAACTGATATTTTAATGCAACCGTGTTCCAGGTCAATTACTTAATATTCAAAGTACCACATAGCAAGTTAGCAAACAAGTCCTTGTTTTTGTTCGTTTGTAACTAGGAAAATGTCCATCAGTTTGATGAACTGTACTAAGGAGGCTCTTAGTCCCAGGAGAGAAGGAGGAACCTCTGGGAATTCTTGATGCTGGTGGAGACAAGGGATATATGAAGGCATCCTTTTCCATTCTGTATTCATCACGTGCAGTTTCTATTCTGCTGCAGTTCATATTCTACCCCAAACTACCGCTGTGGTGAAATTACATAAATATCTAAGTTACATTTTCTTTATGTTATCCCACCCCATTCGTTTCAGCGCAAAGCAAATGGGAGGAGGTACGGTAATCAGTTGTGTATTGTCTGCAGACTGAAAGCAACAACAACAGCAAATATGGATTGTTTTCACTGGATTGATTTATGTTCAGGGCGTGGGATGAAAAGTGAATACCGGCAATTTCCACTCTCAATTCTGTTTTCTTCAGAATTCTCCAACAATGTTATAGCTGCTAGGTAGCCTACAGATGGCAAAGGCAATTCTCGGAGGTGATCATATTGCAGAGTCAGTCCCAGGAAAAGAAAAAACCAAAGCAAAGGCAACAGCCTTCACTGTATAAAACCCTGTGAGCTCCAGACAACCAAGCAAAAGCAAAAAGCAGGACTCCCACCATCAATAAGATGGTAAGGTAAAAGGTAAAGGACCCCAGGATGATTAAGTCCAGTCAAAGGCGACTGTGGGGTTGTGGCGCTCATCTCACTTTCAGGCCGAGGGAGCCGGCGTTTGTCCACAGACAGCTTTCCGGGTCATGTGGGCAGCATGACTAAACCACTTCTGGCACAACCATTCTGGCTCCTCAGGTTGGGTCAGCCGACAGGGAAGCAGGTCATTCAGGGAGACAGATGCACTTCTGGGAAGTAAGGATGAATGGAGAACAAGACAAATAATAGCAGTTTAGAGCAGGGGTCTGCAAGGTTTACCTTGCCTGGGCTGGTTCACTTCAGCAAAAATCCCTCTGTGGGCTGGATCGCGTGTGTGTGTGCCTGGGCCCGTGATTTCCAGCATCTGTGTCTGCGCAGATGCAATTTTCTGCATCTGCCCAGACGCGATTTCTGGTGCCTCGGATTTCTGGTTCGGGGGTGGCTCGTGGGCTGGTTAAACAACCCCACTGCTGGTTTAGAGTCTCATCACCTACAAGGGCTGAAACATGTGATGCAAAGCTTGCCTGGAATTCCCAGGATCCTTGTTGAATTGTCCCAGTTCCTAGTCATACTGAATTTGGTCAACAATCAAATAATCAAATCAAAGGCCTTGTTTGTGGGTGCTTCCTGTAAGCATCTTGTTGGTCATGGTAAGAATAAGGTGGATCTTTAGCACGATCAAGCAGGGCTTTTCTTATTAGTTTGAAGTGCTAAAACAAGCACAGTCAGAACATGTACAGTGGTACCTCAGGTTACATACGCTTCAGGTTACACACTCCGCTAACCCAGAAATAGTGCTTCAGGGTAAGTACTTTGCTTCAGGATAAGAACAGAAATCGGGCTCCTGCGGCGTGGCGGCGGCAGGAGGCCCCATTAGCTAAAGTGGTGCTTCAGGTTAAGAACAGTTTCAGGTTAAGAACGGACCTCCGTAACAAATTAAGTACTTAACCTGAGGTACCACTGTATTAGCATTGGAGAGTTGGATCAATGTTATGGTAACTGTGAAAGGAGTTGGTGGCATAAGGTCAGCAAGGACAGGATTAGTGGTGCTTTGGTGTCTACTGAAACAAAAAGGCTGCATTGCAAGGGGTGATTAGGAAACTTGTATTTGAGGACAACTATGCTCAGCCGGAGATTCTGAGATCATGGCAGTCATATTGTGGATTTATGAGCTTGCATGGACTCCAGCTGATTTTCAATCTTCTCCTATGGCTAATACTTTATTAGCAGTGTAAATTTGCATATTGAGTAGATTGAAAGGGGTGAAGAAGGAGAAAGGGCTGAAATCTGATACCAATCACATACCATATTTCTCTGACCTTCAGGCACTCTTTCCGAAGATGTCAACCTACCCTGTCAGCATATACGTTCCCAGTGAATTATGTTTCAATCACATATCTGTCTCAACTTAATATTTAAAGGCAATCACTCTGTAAGTGAAGGTTATAAGAGCATACATGAAAGAGAATGCCGATGCAGAAATGAGAACTGCGAAGGAGTAAAAATAAATAAAAAAGAGTTCATGTTTGTTAAATAAATGGGCAACGATTGGAATGGGTTCCAGCAGTTGAAGTATGAATAGATTTTGAAAAATTAGGGAAACTTAAATAAATATAATTTTAAAAAAAATAGAGAAACTTGAACAAGCTTAATTTCTGAAAGCACTCAGACTTTAAAATTTCATTTGGGCCAGTCTATATTCTGCACCTATTTCAGTTTTATAACAGTTTAAACACATGGCTTCCCCTAAAAAACGAACATGCAAACAACCCCTGGGAACTTCTGTTTAGGCTGTGTGTTAAATCAGAGCAAGAATGCCTTCTCCAAAGTTTAGGAGGAGCTTACAATTTGGTGGCAATGGCCATAACTTTTCTTTCATTCACTGGTGGCTGCTATTCTTCTTGAATTCCCCTTGAAACAATGTGATTTAGAGCATTGTTCTGAGGTATTCTTAGGGGAAATGGTGCCTTTTTTGAGGATTTTCTGCTCTTGCTTGTGCTGATGGCCCACCCAAAATGGTCACTGTTCTCAGTTGGTTTAACAACGTTTACAACTTGCACCAGGTCTAGACTTGCCACCCTCTGTCAAGGGCACAGTCATCTAGAGTATCTAGAAATTTACCTCTTTATCATGTTCCAACCATGACTTGAACATGCCTGAAGGTAATTTCCGCCCTCCCTTCCCAACAGGTGGGCGGGGTTTGTGACACCGAGTGGGGCTTACCTGGTTGGGTGCCTCCCACCTGAGTTAGGGTGGCCATCTTCCCGCCCCTGGTCTGGGAGGACAATGGACTGGTGGCTGGGGGTGGGGCAAGTGCCAAGTGAAAAGAGGCTGACCCCTTCAGCCATACCTCACATTGTTTCCTCCTCTTCCACATCCCACCATCAGAGTGGATAAGGCCAGGCTATTCAGGACTGATGGGGTACATTTGACACAAACACCCCGGGTAATGACCTCTGGCGGCACAACTTGCTCCAAGGCCTAAAAGATTGGGTGGACAGCAGGGCCTGACACAGAGCATGGGTGCTTGTTCCTCAGCTGTGGGTTTCTTGGTGGGCCTTGGGTGGCGGTTTTTAGGCCTTGGCAAGCTATCTTTGAGTGGGGTGAAGCATTTCATACAGCCCCCCACGCGGCGACGTTTGCAGGGCCCGTTAAAGGGTTTATTGTGGGAGTCCCTGGCCCTAGAGCGGCGGCATGTAGGTCAAACTCCCAGCCGAGGTAAAGTGGGAGGGCATGCTATGTAAGTTCATGCTTTACAGTCCCCTCCCACTGCACCTCATTGCCCTGCACATCCTCAGTTCCAGCCAGGCTGTGAGGGTTACATGGCTATGCCAAGTTTCCCACATCTGAAGTTCAATAAAGTTGTGGCCAATTTGAACCCGTACTTTAGTCTCTTGACTCATTCTTTGGAGGGGGGGTAGGCTCCACGGACAGGGTTCAGCGCATGTGCTTGCAATTGTGAAGTCACCTATTAAAGGTAAAGGTACCCCTGCCCGTACGGGCCAGTCTTGCCAGACTCTACGGTTGTGCGCCCATCTCACTTAAGAGTCCGGGGGCCAGCGCTGTCCGGAGACACTTCCAGGTCACGTGGCCAGTGTGACGAAGCTGCTCTGGCGAGCCAGCACCAGCGCAGCACATGGAAACGCCGTTTACCTTCCCGCTAGAAAGCGGTCCCTATTTATCTACTTGCACTTAGGGATGCTTTCGAACTGCTAGGTGGGCAGGAGCTGGGACCGAAAGACGGGAGCTCACCCCGCCACGGGGATTTGAACTGCCGACCATGCGATCGGCAAGCCCTAGGCGCTGAGGTTTTACCCACAGCGCCACCCGCGTCCCTGAAGTCACCTATTACTACAGCATTTTCTCTTTTGGATGCCTCCTTGATTTCACTCTGTACCTCAGGAACACACTGGCCAGGGGGGTGTAACATGCCCCCAGTACTAAGTTACGTTTCTGGGTAGCATCCCCTACAGTTGTTCTGTGGACTAACACAATACTGTGGAGAACACTTAGTGAGACATTTCAAGGCTGGCCAACCAGGTGGTACGGTGGCAGAGTTAGGTATTAGGTAAACAGAGCAAACATCCCACCTTGATGCTAACCAAACCAGCCGAAATTCTGTAAATTCACTTATAAATGCCGCTCTGCTCTAACAAGTCTTGTCAATACTTAGAAACTTGCTTAACAAATGTAATTCCTGAAGAAGAAAATCTGAATGTGTGTGTGTGTGGCAAAAAAAAAAAAAAATTACGGGCAGGCAGCTCACTTTAAACTTACTAAATACAGCTTGCAGCTTATTCTAAATGATTTACAACTTTCCTCCCCAACCTTCTTACGACCCCCTTGCTGAAATTATTTCCATGGTTTCTGAGACAAAGGACAAAGAGAGGAATATTTCAGAATTTTATAATATTTTGCATTAAAATATACAAAACTTTTGTATGTTCCCTGCCAACAATCTGGCTGCAGTTCTTTGAACCTGTGGCCCTCCAGATATTGTTGGATTACAACACCCACCAACCCCAGCTAGCATGATTAGTGATCAGGGATGATGGGTATTGCAGTGCAAAAACTTACGAAAAGCAACAGTTTCCCTATTCCATGTGCAGAAAAAGTAGTGAAGTCAGAGAGAAATGAAATACAGAAGTGCTAAGTATTGTAATTATGTTAAAACTTAAAATTCATGTCAATTCGACAGATAGAACACTGACATGTTTTAATCTGCTTCTTAGCTTATCGTTGGTTTGATTTTTTAATAATTTTAGCTAATAATTTTATTTATTCTTTTTGTAAACCACTTTGAGGTTTTTTTATGATCAAGGAGTATATAAATCTTGCAAAATAAAATTAATTCCAATGACAGTTCCCAGAGCAGTGTTGATTTTACTATATCAGCTAATATAAAATATATATTTAAAGCATTTATGTTAAAATGTTTAGTATAGGGATAAAATTCACATACTGTATATGCACAGGCATGTATACATAGATTAACATATATATTTTTAGAAAACTAATAATGAAGGAGTTCATAGTATACAATTAATAAGCCACAAAGTCCTAAAAGGTCTTTAATAACACCCTTTGTTATGAACGTTCACTCAGAATAAAATATTCTATTCCATTAAAAAAAAAATCTATTCCCGCCTGTGTTAAATTCTAAATGGAGCTAGAAATAAATAATGGATTTGGTCTGATGGCAGTGACTACAAAATGCAGTGCATTGCTAATGTTTTATTAATACTGATATTTGCAGGAGCTCTGCACTCATTCTTGAACTTACATAATAATTGTTTATACCACAATTCAGGGTTGTGTTTTAAAGTTATAGGTTTTTCAGCCTAGGGCAAGCTGTATAAAATGTTTCAGTTGGGCAATAGAACAAATTTTGTTTGAGGAAACTCCTTTGGTACCTATGTTACTACCAGTACGACATAGCACTGATATATCACATTACAGTAGTTTGTTAGTCGCTGGGCAAAACACAAAAGTCATGCGATCTCTGATCCGGGGACCTATTTATTTTAAAATATGTGCATGCCTTTCAAAAACACACAAACACACACCCCTACCTGCAATAGAAAACATAAACAGTGGTAAGGTTGCAATCCTATAGCATCTGGGAGGATGCCCTGTGGACCACAAGATACATCAGTTCATCCTCCTTGCTGCCACAGAAACACCCATAGCACTGGCTCCGACCAACGTTGGAGCTAAAAAAAGGGGACTATTTGAAGATGGTTAAGGATGTGTCAAGGGAGAACTGGGAAGGGGCTTGAATCCAAAGGTCCAGAGCATTTTCAGCGACCTGACATGCCTGCAAATTTCCCTTCTGTTATTTCCAACTTTACTTCCCTGGGGCTGGTCAATTAAGGTAAATAGGACACTGCCTCACTGTCCCCCTGCCGCCTGTCAAATTTGCCCTCTATATGAGGGAAGATAAAGGTTCCCTAGCCGTGATTTATATTAAATCCAAGTTGTTTTAGAATTTGTCAGAAGTTGATGTTGAAATACAGCATATCCTTATATAGTGGTACCTTGGGTTAAGTACTTAATTCATTCTGGAGGTCCGTTCTTAATCTGAAACTGTTCTTAACCTGAAGCACCACTTTAGCTAATGGGGCCTCCCACTGCCACCACGCCACTGGAGCACAATTTCTGTTCTCATCCTGAAGCAAAGTTCTTAACCCCAGGTACAGTGGTGCCTCGCAAGACGGAAAACTCGCTAGACGAAAGAGTTTTCCGTTTTGGAGGTGCTTCACAAAACAAATTTCCTATGGGCTTGCTTCGCAAGACGACAATGTCTTGCGAGTTCCTGCTGGTTTTATTCCTCCCCCCCCCTTTTTCTAAGCCGCTAAGCCGCTTATCAGCTGATCCGATCAGCAGATAAGCCACTAAAAGCCGCTAATAGCGCTAGTAGTGCTAATCCGCTAATCCATCAATGGGCTTGCTTCGCAAGACGAAAAAACCGCTAGACGAAGAGAATCACAGAACGGATTCTTTTCGTCTTGCGAGACACCACTGTACTATTTCTGGGTTAGCGGAGGCTGTAACCTGAAACATAAGTAACCTGAAGCGTATGTAACCCGAGGTACCACTGTACAAGCTTTCATTCTTTTTAACAATTAAGTTTTGCATTAATCCTTTTATAAAATCTTAGATATCTCCTATTTGAGAGGGCACCATAAATAACGTGCCCTCGTCTTGAAACTGATGCCTTCCCCCACCTTCAACAGTTCATCTAAATCAACTGGCTGAATATTCTCTGGAAAATATCCATTTTAACTATTTTTCTCTCAGCCTCCCTCGGAGTAATCAGTGGATAAAGGAACATTTCTGTTAATTCAGGTGGTACAACAATATTTTTGGAGATAGCCAAGCAAGATTATTTGAAAGACAACAAAAACCTTCCCTCTTGCTATTTTCTGTTTCTTCTCTTGCTCTTGCTCTCTTTTTCTTCTTTGCAGGAAATGGTGTGATCTTTAAAAAACAGCGAGGCAAAGTTAGAGAATTATTTATTCTGTGTGCAGCTGTATTATAGTCTCATTAAGATACACATTTTTATAGAACGTGCAGTGATGGAAAACAAAACAAAATAATAAAACACAACAGGGCATGTTATAGTGGCTCATTACGTCGACCGTGGGTAGGTGAAAACATGAAGTCTTGGTGCATTAGATGTGTTTAATCTTTCACCAATGGTTACCTGTTGTGTTTTGATGCAATTTCTTGATTCCCTGTATGGTTTTTTTTCCTAATTAACTAGGTGCTATCAAATATATCTGTACCAGAGGAGAACTTCATAGTCTCATATTGTAGCTCCAGTTACCTTTTCAGCCCTCCTTCTAGACCAGTGTTTCCCAACCGGTGTTCCGCGGCACACTAGTGTGCCGCGAGATGTTGCCTGGTGTGCCGCGAGATGTTGCCTGGAGGGAGGCGGGCGAGTCCAAAAAAGGTTGGGAAACACTGCTCTAACACACGCCAGCCGGGGTCTGCCTCCGCGTTGCATCAGCTTCCTCGCTCTCGGCACTCTGCTTGCCAGCCTGGTGGCCTCTGCCCCGCCCCAAGACTGGAAGGGAGGGGCGGGGCTTCCACTGCGGCTGCGTCTCTGGCTCTTTCAACTCATTCCTCCTCTGAGTGGGCTTGAAAGAGCGGCCGATGGATGAATCGGCCGGCGACCCTGAAGCCTTGTGCAAAGTAGAGGAGGCGGAGAAGCGACGGCAGGGAGCTTAGGCGCCGCATCCGGCTCATTGCGGGAAGTCAAGATGGCGGCGGGTAAGTGTGGGAAGCAGCTTTTCCCCTCCGCCGCCCCCCTCTCACCGGGAATAAAGGGGCCCCCGCTGGGGGGTGACGTTGTAGAACGCAGAGTTCTTATTTTGGGAAGGTTTGAGGGGTCGGACTAAGCGGGTTGGGGGGCTGGTCTGGGCTTCCGCTCCCTCCCCTCCCCACGGAGTGTACCTGCGGTGCAAGGAGGCGCTCTGAGCCACTGCTCTGGGAAAGGAAGGAGGGCGAGGCGGCCTGGCCAAGTACAGGGGAGACCCGTAGTGGGGAGCAGGGGGAGGAGGAGGCACCGAGGAATGGAGGCGGGGGAGACTCCCTCGCTTTGCAGAAACTGCAAAAAACGAGGCAGGAATTGGGTTTGTTTTTGTAGCTCAGGACGTGCTTCGCTTCTGGTGTGCCTAAGGCGGCCGCCCCAATTATCCCCTAGCCCGTCTTTCCAGGTGCTGCCCCCCCTCCACAAAGGGCCATAGAACTGTAGAGTTGGCAGGGGTCCCAAGGGTCATCTAGTCTTAAGTTTCTCTTTCAAAAAGGAAACGTGGGTTAAAGCGGCGACGCCGCCCCCAACTCACTTTCCTGCTCTGGCTTCCCTAACAGTTTTCCGAGTTGCGTCACTGGATCCAGCCCCCTTTTCCACAGGTGACACGGGGCTGGAGGGAGGGAAAGAGGGCTTTACGTCGCACACAAAGGCAGCTTCCTAGAAGCGCTCTGGGCCGGCGCTGTTTCGCCGAAGGACCCCCACCCTCAGCTCCTTCAGAAAGGACTGGAGCGGAATAGCCCTTTCTCTTCTTCCCCAACCCTTGTTGTTGGAGGAGTCCCTCAGTCCCTCGCTTTGCTGCCTCCTCCCCCCCCCCAAAGCTTGGAGGTTCCCCGGCAAGGGGGAGGGGAAAAAATTGAAACTTACACTTTCGTGCGTCCCTCCCGGCGTGACGCTGCGCGCTGACGTCACGGGGCTGTAATGGTGGTGTGCCTCGAGATTTTTTTCATCAAACAAGTGTGCCTTTGCCCAAAAAAGGTTGGGAAACACTGTTCTAGACATTAGTTAATTAATCTGTTTGGTACACATCTTGCATGCCCTTCACCCTAGGGTCTCAAGTTGTGGTATAGTTGGTCAAAAAAAAAAAAAAGGTAAAATAACTGAAGTTCAATTGGAAAGTAAACAAAATAATTGGACGTGTGTGGCACTGTGGGTTAAACCACAGAGCCTATGACTTGCCGATCAGAAGGTTGGCAGTTCGAATCCCCACGACGGGGTGAGCTCCCGTTGCTCGGTCCCTGCTCCTGCCAACCTAGCAGTTCAAAAGCACGTCAAAGTGCAAGTAGATAAATAGGTACCGCTCCGGCGGGAAGGTAAACGGCGTTTCTGTGCGCTGCTCTGGTTCGCCAGAAGCGGCTTAGTCATGCTGGCCACATGACCCACTGGCTCACTCGGCCAATAAAGCGAGATGAGCGCTGCAACCCCAGAGTCGGTCATGACTGGTCCTAATGGTCAGGGGTCCCTTTACCTTAAACAAAATAACTGAACAATAGCTGTTTCTGTAACAACACCTAAGTTCCATTTCTCTGCAGGAGGCAGGAACAACCAGATCTAACACAATCCATTCTACCCAATGCCCTGGGCAAAGAGGTATTTCTTGACCTGCCAATGGAAAATGTGCAGTAGTGCCAGACACCTCTGGAAGGAGGAAGTTCCACAGTTTTCTTCTGAATGTAATGTGGGCCAACCCAAAGGATTCTACCAAGTTTTCTCACAACCATTGAGCCAAATGCAATCACACCCTTGGGGGAGATTAATGTGAGTTGTCAACTGCCACGTGTTAGGGTAGGCATGGCCAAACTTGGCCCTCCAGTTGTTTTGGGACTACAACTCCCATCATCCCTAACTAACAGGACCGGTGGTCAGGGATAATGGGAATTGTAGTCCCAAAACATATGGAGGGCCAAGTTTGGCCATGAATGTGTTAGGGCTAAGGCATCAGTATATGACCTAAAATGAAAGGAGGACTGCCAAAGCATCTTTAGTTGGCAATGTTTTGGTCCCTGAATCTTCCTGAATCACTACTATGTTAGTGGTTGAACATTTTCTCAGCTCCCCAATCCAGCCATTTACCAGTCCTTAATAGAGGGGAGTTAGAAAAGAGCCTGCTCTCCTGAAGTGATGGTCCATAGAGAGAGAGAGAGATGTTTTCTAAGGCCAGAACAACATGTGCTTGTCATCAAAAATAGCCCTGTGATTTGTCCTCTTCCATCTTCAATATTCATTCATTCAAGGGCAGGTTACAAGAACAAGATATACCGTTATAATTAGTAATTTGTATTACAGTGGTACCTCGGGTTTCATACACTTCAGGTTATATACGCTTCAGGTTACAGACTCCGCTAACCCAGAAATAGTACCTCGGGTTAAGAACTTTGCTTCAGGATGAGAACAGAAGTTGCGCGGCGGCAGCAGTGGGAGGCCCCATTAGCTAAAGTGGTGCTTCAGGTTAAGAACAGTTTCAGGTTAAGAACGGACCTCCAGAACAAATTAAGTATGTAACCAGAGGTACCACTGTATTTAGTAATACAAAATGTCCCAATCCAGCTCATCTTTTGCCAGCGGGACAGAATAGGGATCATGAGCACTCTTGCACTCCTTCATCTTTTCCCCAGTTTTAATTTTTAATTTTAAATATTTTGAACTATTGGAAACAACAGAAGAGAAATAACTGGGATTAAGCTACACCAGCTCCGCATCTGGTGTAGTTCAAACCCACATGGAAGGTGAGGATCCATCCTTTGGACTGAAGTCTTCCCTTTGGTCTGCTGTTGCATGTCAGCAACACTTCCCCACCCCCAACATGGTCCTACAGAGGTCTGCTTGCCGGTAAGACCAGGAATATAGAAGTTGCTGCTGCAGCAGCAGTGAGGGGTTATCCAACATTGACCTACCTAAGTTCAGAACCCTCAGAGAGGGAGATCCAATGTGTCTTATGGCCCCCAGAAAGTCCTGTCATTACCACTTTGAATCCAGAGGCACATTTCACTTACCTATTCTAAGCAGCAGCAGCAGCAGAAAAGGGAGAAGCAGTCTGGACCAAGGAAGAGAATGAGTAGTGCACTTTTAACATCTATTTATTGCTTTCTCTGCCTGTGGTTTTCAAGCAGGGCCACTAGACTAGTAAGTAGGGCAGCCCAAGGAGACACTGCCTCGCCATTTCTGAAAGCACAGTAGCAGCTGCCAGGGCCAAATTCAAGGTACTAGTGCTAATATATAAAGTCATAAACCATATTAGAGCATCTGCTTGGCAGATGAGGCACAGGGCCTTTGCCATAGTGGTTCCCCATGTGTGGAGTGCCGTCTCTAGTGAGATGTGTCTGTCTCCCTCATTATTGACTTCTGGGAGAAATTTAAAAGCATTCTAGCTTAATCCAGACATTTGATGGTTGAAAGACACTTTTCCTGGGATTACCAGTTGAGATAATCATTTTAACTGTTTTTTAGAATGCTTTATAAAATGTTTTAAAATAATGTTTTCTTCGTTTTATGAGTGCTGTGCCTGCCCCCCTGGGCTTCTTTGGGGATGTGGGAACTGGAAAGCTGGGATATAAAGTAAATGAAGGAATGAATCAGACTCGAAGCAAAGCATGACAGAGATATATGTGCGTATGTGCGTTTATTTGGTTTTTTGCAGTCCATTTCAAATATGAGCTTTTTGATTACGGGTTCGTGATGTGTCTGATATGATTTAACTGTAAAAGTACCTCCGCAATATGACTTCAGGGATTTGAGAGACAGCGCAGTACAAGCAAACCTGTTTGTCAAAGCAAAAATGCTTGACTTATTAAACAAGATGATTACAGAAGAGTCAAACTGTGACAGGCCTTGTTAGACGGAGCAGATGGTCTATTTGTCAGCATGAGGGAGAATGGTGCTTGCAACATAAACTCCACACAGCTTCCACCCTGCCTTGCCTTGACACTTGGCAGTAATTTGTTACCAAGACCAATGGTAAGGAGAGAAAAATGCACACGATTCACCTTGTCTCCGAATCCATTATTTTAAAACTCATTAAATCTGAAAATATGTGGGGTTTACTGTTGGAATTGCTGACAACAGAACACTGTATGCCTCACAGTATGTTAATTGCTTTGTTCTCCTTTTCCTCATTGTTGCTGATGAATTCACTGATATCTGGTAATTATCGATGCTATAATAATAAGCTTTTCCCCAGTGGATGGATAAAAGCAAAAATTAAAAAAAATTAAAAATGCTTTATATCAAAAAGACCACAAGAGGAAATTTCATTTCTTTGTTTTCTTGCAACTACATAGGAGTAGGTGAAGAGCTGTTAAGTTATTCCTGGGTGTTTGCGGAGTTATGTGGTGATTAGAATATTGTCTGACAACTGGGGGAAAGTCTGTGAGTCCAAAATTATGAGTCAGATTTAGCTGCTGTAGCACAAACTAGTAATTTGTACTGCAGAAACAAAAGTCTCAGAATATACCACGAACGGTGTGGAGATAACCTGTTACCACAGTTGAGCCAAAACGTCTCAATTTTTGAACAAATATTTAAAATCTTTTTTAAAAAGAGTTTATCCTGAACTATTGGAGAATTTCTGTCCTCCTCTAGAGAATACCTTGGTAGCAGCCATCTTCAACACCTCATACAGTGCAATGGCAGTTCTTCCCAGTACATTCTAGAGGCATTTGCAGCCTCACTTTTCAATGTACAGAAGCAACTGCAATTGTTAGCTGATGGGGGAAAAAATTAAAATAAATGGCAGGCCTTAGAGTATCTCATAAAAGTGAATGATTCCCATCTTATTTGTTTTGGTTTTTTCAGGGGAACATTTCTTCTTCTTCTTCTTCTTCTTTTAGCAGCACAGAGAATAGGACAAGCTTAAATATGCAGAGTGTGATAGCAGCTTTGAATCAGAATTATACTGTGCCTTAGTTCATCCCTAACCTGGACAGTGAGACAGCTTCATATGTTCAACAAAATCAGAGCTTGGTATTTATCTATTATCAGATTCGGGTGGAAGTTATTTTTTGGAAAATTTACTGGATGGATCTCCAAAACCCTCAGCACAAAGCATACAAGAGGCTTGGGCTCTGGAATCTTGCCTGGAACCTCTATATCTTTTGCTGGAATTATTTATCCCCAGATAATAGGCAGGCTATTTGGATTTTGAGGAGTGATTAATGCTTTCGGATTAGGCAGCTTCGTTTTTTTCTCTCTCCCCGTCCCCGAAGCACATCTTATTAAAACCAAAAGATTTACGGCGGACACGAGTGACTGCTCTGAGCCAAAGACCACAGGTGAAAAACAAAATTGTCTCTCTTCGTACTGGCATCCAGCGCCTGTTGAAGAGATGGAGCAGAAAGCAGTAAATGATTGGCACCACTGTGGAGACATGTCCTGAGAGCGATGGGAACTCAGTGTTCTTACCAGTGGGCATTTGGAAAGGAGCGAAGGAATGTTCCGAATGGGGACATGAGCCCAGGACATCATCCACTTATACTGGCCATGGCTGGACATTCACTTGCACCCTTGCTATGGAAACTGACTCTGTTTCCCCTGTCTTGGCCACTTCCAATGGGCATCTGTTGAGGAGGGTCCTCACTTTCCTTTCTCAGTCATATAGGAACCAGGCCTTGTTAAGTTGTGGGTGAACATATCAGACGACACAGCGATTCTTCAAACAGCTCTTGTTTATTCACAGGCCAGAACAGAACTGAACAGCAAATAGCTCAGCCGGCCTGCTTTTATAGGCAGCCAGTTGTCAACATTGTAGCAACAACAACCCAGGGTTTCCCGCCTAAAGTAAATGATGTGGACCTGAGTGAAAACTATATACATGATACTCCTGGTGGCCAGGGTGAGAACTTCAATACATAATACCCCTCCCCACCGAGATAAGGCATTAGTTACAATCATAGTGGTTCCATTATATACAGCAATACCCTTATTGGTTTCAGTAAGGCACATAAGCATATTAATTGACCCTATTCACAAACAGCTTTACATGTGCAGTTTGTCCAGTGAACATAGTCTTTTAAATATGGGCTATTGGCCTTGCGCATTTCCTGGGCGGAGAGTTCAGCAGCTTCTGAGGCCATGGCCTCCTCAATGGCTTTCTGCAGCGTGAGGTCTGGCTTGGCGAGGAGACACCGTTGCAGACAGATGACCCGGACCCCGCAGATGATTCAATCCATCAGGGCATCGTCTAAGTCTCGGAATTTGCAGTCAGAGGCGGTGGTGTAGTTGTTAACTCCCCCTCTGCCTGGTTCCGGTGGTAGAACGCATAGTGGGCAACAATCTTGGACGGCTTTGGTGTGTAGTGGTTGTGGAGCTTCTCTTGAATCGTGTCCCACGGTGCTGCCTGGACTGCTTCAGATGCAAGCAATGCTCAGGCTGTCTTGAACACCTCAGGCCCACAGAGGCTGAGGAATAGGCCCCGCTTCCGCTCCTTTGATACTTCTGCCAGCTCTTTGGCTTGGAGGTAGCAGTCGAACCAAGTGAGGTAGGAGTCCCATGATTCAGAGGCTGGCGCAAATGGCGGTAGAGGCACGAGTGAAGCCATGATTCCGATGCCGGCGTGGAGGGCAATGGATGGAACACTGTGATCTAGCCAGAACGGTCAGCTCTGAATTGGTTCTGCTCCGTGATTTCGCTCAGTGTTTCAGCTCCATGATTCAGCCCTATCTCGGCCACTTCCAATGGGCATCTGCTGAGGGGGGTCCTCACTTTCCTTTCTCAGTCATATAGGAACCAGGGCTAGAAAAGCATACTGAAATATACTCAGTCGAGCAGTGATTTCATGCTCTTTATTTCAGCTTATAAGAACAGTGATTGAATTCCCCCCCCATACCTCTGACTTTATATACATTACATTATTTACACAATGGGTCCCGCATGATTGGTTGATTCTGCTCCCTTCCTGGAGCTTGATTGGGCTGCTCCTGCAGGCCGATCGGATGCAGCATTCTAGTATCCTACCTGCCTATTGTACTAGTGACAGGCTGATTCACTTCCTATTGTAGGGTTACCAGATGTCCCTGTTTCCCGGGGACAGTCCCTGGATTTGCGAATAAGTTCCTGGACAAATTCCATCCCCGGAATGTCCCCTGATTTCATCTAATGTCCCTGGGAAATGCAGCAGTGGCAGTCTCAGCAGCCCGGAGCAGTTGGCTCTGGCTGGCTTCAGGAGCCGCTCTGAAGTCCCCATATGATGGTGGTGCAGGGGCTCGAAGATGCAGCTTCCGGGCTGCCTCCACCTTCCCTGACCCCAACAACTAAGCTGCGAAGGGAGGCTTCATGCTGCCTATCAGAGCAGCCTCCCAACTCCTACTTGCATGCAAGCAGGAGCGGGGCGAGGATCTCTCAGTTAGGCAATGGGAAGCCTCCCTTCCCAGCTGAGAGATTCCCACCCCCTCCTGCTTGCACACAAGTAGGGATGGGTTTGGGGCTGCTCTGATGGGAAGGGAGGCATCATGCTGTCCGAGCCTCACCGCCGCCGCTGCTCTCGGCCCTCCTTCTCCACCTTCCATGCCTGACCCACCACGCACCGCTTCCTTCACCACCTTTGCCGCCGCCATTGCTACAGCATCAACGTCCCGAACGTGCAGTATTTATTTATTTAAAGTGTCCCTGGATTCATCTGGTAACCTTATCCTATTGTGGCCTGATTGGACGGCTCCTGCAGGCCACTCAGGTTGTTGCCTTCTAGGATCCTACAGTGGTACCTCAGGTTACATACGCTTCAGGTTACAGACTCCGCTAACCCAGAAATAGTACCTCGGGTTAAGAACTTTGCTTCAGGATGAGAACAGAAATCGTGCTCTGGCAGCGCAGCGGCAGCAGGAGGCCCCATTAGCTAAAGTGGTGCATCAGGTTAAGAACAGTTTCAGGATAAGAACGGACCTCCGGAACGAATTAAGTACTTAACCTGAGGTACCACCGTACTTGCCTGTTGTTCTAGGACCCAAGCTCAGTACATAACACCTACAAATGTCCATTCAAACTCTGGGTTAGGACAGACTTTCTCCTTGTATATTCATCATTTATATTCATCCAAAGAATTAAAGGTGATAGACATGGTTCCCCCTTTTATCTTTACGATAACCAGATAAGGTAGGCTAGGGTGGGAAATGGTGACTAACTCAAGGTCACCCCATGAGCTTCATGGTTGAATGGGGATTTAAATCTGGCTCTCCCAAGTCCAACCCTCTAGCCACTAAATCACATAGCTTGTCTCTGTTATACCCCCACCCCCACCCCCACCCCCACCCCGCCACCCATTTTGAGGAACCGAGGATCTGGTTAACCTGCCAGGAATAGTAATAGACGTTGCAAAAGAGATAATGAACTTTAACTGCAGTTGTATAGTAATGCCTTTTAAAACTGTGAAAAAGAACAATGGCACAAATAAACTCAAAATGTAGCAGGGGAAAGGAGGAATAATAGCTGAAGCAGGCTGGGGGATATGAAGTACAAAGGGGATGTATTTCACAAAAAATTATAATGATAATTTTGTGTGTCATTTCACCACTAAGAAAGAAAGTAAAGTAAAAGTTTCACTTGCCGTTAATAAGGGTACCAAGAGAAAATTAAAAAGAGATGCTCTTGAAAGTATATCCTTTTGTTATATGCTCTGTAATAATAATTGCAAAAATGAAGCAACGCAAACGGGCCACTGGATAGAGTGTTTAATTTTAACCAGTCTAGCTTCAGCCATGGGCTCAGAATTTATCTTCATAGGAACAGTGGGGGCCAGGAGAAAAACTCTGAAGTGCTGTTTCATCACATTAGTCTTGGAAAACTATACAGCCCTTTTCACAGCTGGAGCTAATCCCCTGCTGATCTGGGTGGCAAATTTGAAATTGTGAGGAGTGCACCTTGCACCACCCAAGGAGAGGTGTGCAAGACTATGTGTAATCCTGTTCCATTAGTTTGATGCAAAGGAGTACATATTGCAGGTGTCACCAGTGTGGTGCCAATAGACTGTGGTGCTCTTGAGGTGCTCTTTTATGTGAAGATCAAGCAATAAGCACTAGTGATGATCACCTGCATGACAAAAGGAGAGAATCGCAGAGACTAGTTCCAGGTTCCTTCTCCAACTCCTGAAGAGCTGGTCAGCGCTTTGGCCGATTTGCTAACTAGGGCTATGTGCGTGCTGCTCAGGCAGATTGATCAGCAGGGAAGAACCACAATGCAGGATTCTTCTGTGCTTATCCATCTAAGATAATGTGTGAAGACCAGCTTCCATGTGCACCATCAGGGGCATAAGTCTTAGAATCCTAGGCAACAGCAGGATCAGCCAGCAAATTACGGAACATACCCAGTATCAGCACTCTTAATCAACACAGCATCCTCCCCTCCTCTTTAAACATTTGCTGCTGTGAAACACAGAGAGAGACTGTGGGGCCCAGAGGCATTCTGGAGGAATGAAAATGGTGAGCACACTTGGACCAATACTTCACTAAGCAATTCCCCTGGCCACCTGAAACTAGCTGTACATGTTAAAGAAAAATAAAATATGGCCCCCCTTTGTGCCGCAGCTTGCTAAGGTTGTGGTGGCGGGGGCGGGGGATGCATACCCCACAAGTGTCCCAAGAAAAACAGGACATCCATTTTTTATTGTGAGAGAATAGCGTGAATTTTAGGGCCATGATCTTGTGTGGCGCCCCCCCAGCGTGTTTTTAGGCACTGTGTCTGAATAAATTGCTTGGGGGGGGGGACAGCAGCGCAAAATTGCACAAGACCACAGCAACCAAAATGGCCACCGTGCTCTTGCAATAAAACCAGGAAGTTGGCGTCCAGGAAGGTGGCATCCCAGATTTGGGTTTCAGAGTGTTGGAGGGTATGGGAATGGAAAATGGTGGCAGGGGGCAGAAAACAGTATTGTTGCAGGAGGAGAGAGCAGCTTGGGCATACGGGTGGGTCCCAGAAGGCCCCTTGCTCAAGGCCTGCTTAAAACTGGCAGCACTTCTGCTTGCGTATTTTAAGAGCTGGATTACAGTGTGTGTGTGTGTGTGTGTGTGTGTGTGTGTGTGTGTGTGTGTGTTTCACATTCTCAACATGGCATCTTCTCTTACTGCTTTTGATTTGCAGACAACAATAGGAAGGGGAGAAAGCAGAGGGCTTGGATAAGATCAGTGTGGTAGGTTGCCTAGCCCTCTTTCCCACTGAGACTCAGCTGACCCAAAGTGCAACCTGTAACAGGAGGCATTCATCAGACAAGGCCCCTGCAGGGTGTCATTGCATTATGAACGGCTCCTGGGCAGGCAGCTTGACCTGAGCGGCTGCACTGCCATATTTAAGGCAATGTGAAATGACATTGTTTTGAGTCAAAGGGCAAGAAACCCAGACCAGTAAACATTCATAATCTATTCATTTCTTCTCGTTCCCCAATGAGATATGATTTCCCCTTGTTGGTGGCTATCCTTACTAGTTTGCTGATTGGACTTTATAAGCTGTCTAGCGAAAATCTGCAGCCACATCTTTAGCTCCTGGATATAGCCAGTGAATGATGCAGCTGGGATGCATTCTGACCTTGAAGCCCATCTTCCTCCAGCTTATGAATTTATGGTTGCTTAGTGACTCAGTGGTGGCTGGTGCCCATTGGGATTGGTAGAGGGAAAGGAGGGAGATCAGTCATAGGTGGAGCTAGAGCCAGTGGCAGGAGGACTCAGCCCCTGACTGGTGGTATGTAAGATGAAAGAGAGGTGGGGGCTGGCTGACAGCAAACTGGGGCTGGTGGGGCACTGCCCCATTTGTCCTAATAGACCAGTCAACACTGTAGTGATGAGAAAATGTTCTGCTGCATAAGCCCCCCCCCCAAAAAAAACCATCCCCTTTATTAAGAACTTATTGTGTACCAATGTTGATCCTTCACATTGAAAAGCTCTGATGAGAGTAAAATGGAAAATATCGTTATTATGGCTCTTGCAGGAGGAAGCAACAAACAGGGTATGTATGTGTTTGAAAATGAGCTTTGGTCACCCGCAGCTCTGCACATCTATGAGGAATTTTCATTTTCACAACAGGGGCCACCAGTCTTTTGAGGGCAGTGGGCAAATTTGGAATTTGAGAGAGGGCTGGATAAAAATGGCAGCCATTGCCATGGAGTATGTGGAATACCACAAAATAGCTGCCACAATTAAAAGCGGGGGGTGGGAGGAAGACAATACCGCAAAATAGTACAGGCATGTTACAGCCACTAATCAATGGAGAAAAAGGCACCAACACCATCCATCACTATGCCCACTCGCAGTGACCTTTCTGTGGGAGATTTGCAGCCAAATGTAGCAATGCTTATTACAGTAGTACCTCGGATTAAGAACTTAAGAACTCGTTCTGGAGGTCCATTCTTAACTTGTAGCTGTCCTTAACTGAGTACCGCTTTAGCTAATGGGGCTTCCCACTGCCGCCGTGCCACCAGAGCATGATTTCTGTTCTCATCCTGAAGCAAAGTTCTTAACCCAAGGTATTATTTCTGGGTTAGCGGAGTCTATAACCTGAAGTATCTGTAACCCAAGGTATTGTGAGTTAGCATGTGAATGGGTTAAGCCCACAGAGCGACCCTGCTGATAGGCAGACTCAGACCATAGAAATGTAATTGGTAGAAAAGGTTCTGTGTGATATCACTGCCCCTCCTTTATTGGGCGGGAAGAACAAAGTATTTATTGTCCCCCCCCCTTTCTCTTCAAATAGTGATCAGAACACATGTAGAGCCAACTGCTCCAGCATCAGGCACATCCCTGGGACTCTTTAGACGTAAATCTATGTATTTTGCTTGCATTTATTTTACTGTTGTTGCTTCTAAGAACAAATGCTTGGCTATGAGTAAATAAATCATGCTTTAAACTTACTTCTCAGTCTGTTGTCTGATTCTTTGTTAAGCGGGGTAAGAAAGGTAGAGCCAGTTTGCTTTGCAGCTGGACTTAATTAAAAGAAGGCCTTAATATGCTTTCTATGTTTCTGCTCAGGATAGGACTTTGAACACTGCTTAGCCTTGTGTTTTAAATGAAGTGGTAAGTCTGGAGGAATAAATTGCAATTGATATATCTTCTCCTTCCTGCTAAAACTCACCCACACTTTCTCAGTAGGCAAAGTATTCCTATTTCAGAAAGCCTTTTAAATGGAGATCTTTCACCCACCATACCATTTGTGGTATAAAAAGTTACGGGATTTCAGGGGGAAGTTAGAGGATATGCACTGATTGGAAATGAAGCAGTATGACCACTCCAAAACCTTTGCATGTGCGAACAGCATTGAAGGTGGGATCACGTGTGACCACCCCATAGCATCATGGGCACAAATAATCATGATCGTGCAATAAAAAGGACATCTGGAGTGTTCCTCAGTCTCAGCTGAAGCGATGTCATAGGATTGTTGCTAAGATAAAATGGGGAAACCATGTATGCTGCCCTGGACTCTGCTGCAAGAAAGTGGAATGAATAAACAGTCTGCCTCATAACAATATGCTAGCCCTGAGTTAGAACAGCAGGAGCATTTCTATAGTCTATTGTTGTGCAAAAGGTTAGATCAGGTGATCAATGTAATCCCTCTGGGCCTTCAAATTACTGTATTTATGAATCACTGCAGAACAAATGCTCACCTCCCCACCCCCCTCGCCGCCACCCAATTCAAGGTTCAGCTTAACCAAAGGCATGGCTGACCTGTTTATGCACTATGTCAGAAGGAGTACTTCTCTAGGTTGATTAACCACGCTAATGCATTGTTATGTCATTGGACAGAAGAGAAAGACGGTGCATTTACAGAGAGTGCTGAGGAGAGATGTAGGTCAAGGCACTTAAAGTGTTGAAGCTGAAACGGTACTGAGACACAGAAATTATTTAGCAATTCCTGCCAGGGACTGTGTTTAGCTACATAAATGGGTGGCACTATTTTTCAGAGGGATCGACTGTAGCAATTCCCCATTATCGTTAAAAGTTCAGGCAATTTGTGTGGCTGCTGCTAAATATAGGCTTCGGGTGTTTTTTTGTTTCTGGACACCCAACTGAAAGCCACTAATCTGTTCTAATTTTGTTTTTCACAACAGATTTACCTTCATTCCCTAGGCATGGTAATTCAGTGTGGCTCTAAATCCAGGTTTCTATTCTTCCCACATTCCATCTCTTGTCAGTCCGTCATCCTGACTACCAATCTAGCATAAATGACAAGGAATCCCCTATTATCCCAAGGCAGTCATTAAGTGCAGGAGGAGAAGGTTACGAAACCTGACAGCATTTTTGCAGTCTGTGAGAGCTAACAATTCATTCCCATCTCCAGCACTGGCACACATTTATTTACTTATTTATTTGAGCTTAGATCAAACGTCTAAACCCTGGAGCTAAGCTTGGGAATTGGTGTGCTATCAAAGCAAATATGAAATAATAGTAAATTGAAACATTCCATCCTTCACAATTTTATTAGCCCCTAACAGGAATAGTTTCCTAAATATGTTCAAGCTAGGGCTTTGGCAACCTTCTAGGGAAAGTAGCTCCATAAATATAAAAGAGGGAGAGAAGAGATAATCTCTTGCCTGATTGTTGAATTTCAACTTGGTATATAGATTATTTTGCTTTATTTTAAAACATTTCTATGCCTCCTTTCCATTTCATCAGACCACCAAGGCAGCTAACAGGAGGCTATACTTGTGATCTCACCACCAAGTAGGGGCATTAGAGAAATTCAGGTCAGTTCACATTTAAAGCCAAATATACCTAACTGGGGACGCGGGTGGCGCTGTGGGTTAAACCACAAAACCTAGGACTTGCTGATCAGAAGGTCAGCGGTTCGAATCCCCGCGTGAGCTCCCGTTGCTCGGTCCCTGCTCCTGCACACCTAGCAGTTCGAAAGAACGTCAAAGTGCAAGTAGATAAATAGGTACCACTCCGGCGGGAAGGTAAACAGCATTTCCGTGTGCTGCTCTGGTTCGCCAGAAGCGGCTTAGTCATGCCCCGAAGCTGTATGCTGGCTCCCTCGGCCAATAAAGCGAGATGAGCACCGCAACCTCAGAGTCGGTCACTACTGGACTTAATGGTCAGGGGTCCCTTTACCTTTACCTTTATACCTAATTTGCACTTTGTGAAACAATACATGAACTGAAACATAGTCGGTCTTCGAAATCCACACTTCTCCACATTTCGCAGTGCGGTTCTCCTGTGGAGTAATGTGTAAAATAATACACATACTAAAACAAAATGTGGGTAAAAATGCATATCAATGAAAATAACGTACTAAAATGCATTATGTTAGGGACCATTTATATGCAAAAAAAGTGTATTAGGCAAAACTGCATACAAAAATGTGAATATTATGAGAAATTCACATTAAAATGCTGGTGAATTTTCACAAGGACTTTAAATAAAAATGTGCAAACTGATGTGGAAATGTAGAGACCTGAACATTTCATAGTGTTCAAAATGGACAGATACAGCCATCCCTACCACCAGGTGGAATTTGAGCAGCTGTGACAAATAGCAGGGCCTTCCTTGTAGCAGCACCCTGTCTCTGGAACTACCTCAGCTGACATGGTTTATTGCCTGCTGTGCTATAGTTTCATGTTGTCTGTTGTACTAACCAGTGTTGAAGCAATGATTTTTCAACATCAACTTCATTGGACTGGTCATGTTGTGTGGATGCCTGATTATCGTCTTCCAAAGCAACGACTCTATTTTGAACTTAAAAATGGAAAGCGTAATGCTTGTGGTCAACAAAAGAGGTTTAAAGACTGTCTTAAGGCAAATTTTTAAAAATGTAGTATAAACACCAACAATTGGGAAACACTTGCCTGTGAGCACTCCAATTGGAGAATAGCCTTTACCAAAGGTGTCATGGGCTTTGAAGACACTGGAGCTCAGGATGCAAGGGAGAAACGTGTTAAGAGGAAGACACGCTTGGCAAATCCATACTGTGATCAACTCCCGCCCGGAAACCTATGTCCCCACTGCGGGAGGATGTGTGGATCCATAATTGGCCTCACAGTCACTTACGGACTCTTTGTTAAAACTGTGTTTATGGAAGACAATATTATTCAGCGAAGAGTGATCGCCAAAGACTGTGCAGTGGTACCTCAGGTTAAGCTGCCACGCCGCTGCTGCACGAGTTCTGTTCTCATCCTGAAGCAAAGTTCTTAACCCGAGGTACTATTTCTGGGTTAGTGGAGTCTGTAACCTGAAGTGTATGTAACCTGAAGCATATGTAACCCAAGGTACCACTGTATTAACATTTTACTTTTCTATTATGTGGGTTGTATCTAAGGGATGTGGGTGGCGCTGTGGGTTAAATCACAGAGCCTAGGACTTGCCGATCAGAAGGTCGGTGGTTCAAATCCCCGCAACAGGGTGAGCTCCCGTTGCTCGGTCCCTGCTCCTGCCAACCTAGCAGTTCAAAAGCACGTCAAAGTGCAAGTACATAAATAGGTACCACTCCGGCGGGAAGGTAAATGGCGTTTCCGTGCGCTGCTCTGGTTTGCCAGAAGTGGCTTAGTCATGCTGGCTGCATGACCCGGAAGCTGTACGCCGGCTCCCTCGGCCAATCAAGCGAGATGATCGCCGCAACCCCAGAATCGGCCACGACTGGACCTAATGGTCAGGGGTCCCTTTAACTTTATCTAGGGATGAAGAAGGTCCAATGTGGGAGCAGAAGACTCTGAGGTGACAGTGGGGACAGGTATGTTGGGGTGTTTAATGCTGAAATTTCACCTTTTGAAAAAATGGTGCAAATTCAAAATAATAATAATAATAATAATAACAACAACAACAACAACAACAACAACAACAACAACAACAACAACAACAACTGCAATGATACCAGTAAGTCTCTATGATTTCAGTCCAAAGAAATCCAAACCCAGGTAATCTCTAGAAACCTCTCACTCCTTGTAGAATTGGGCTGCACATAACCTATGCTTTGCTATGCCAGCTTCCAGGGCACTCCATGCCATCCACACATATCCCACCATCAGGCAGCATTTTGTGCCCACTGAACATGCTCAATTCCTACTGTAATGTGTTGTTATCCACCAGCAACAATTTCCCCTCTTTGTTTCTACTTCTGCAAACCTAATCAGTGAAGAGTGGGGGCTCCACTGTAAGGCAAAAAAACCTTACTGTTTAAGCAGCCTTTTTCAGATAGGCATTATTATCCTTACTTGGTTGCATGGCTTTGTTTTGTCTGTTGCCTCCGTCTCCCTTTTTATTACATTATACTATCTCTGTTTCTTTATATATTGTATTTTTAGAACATGATTGTATTTTATAGTCCATCTGGATTGCTGCGACCCGCCCTGAATGATGTGTAAGTGCTAGAAGGGCAGGATATAAATGTTCATGTGTATTAAATAAATAAATGAAGCCCTCCCTCGGAGCAATATCTTCTTCCAGCCTGAGCTACTGTCTGTGAAATGTACAAATTGTACAATGGAAGAAAACAGCCCCAGTCACAGGGATGGCACACAGTGGAATCTTCCCTCTGCTGAAGATGGTGCCTAACTCCCATTACCTTTAATGGGAACTAAATGAGTGCCAAGAAGAGAGTGAAGGATTTAGGCATTCAAGCATAGACAGTGAAATCAATTTAATCTCCCTAACATTTTTCATTCTGTTACAATCAGGTGGGGGGAAGTATCAAGACTAACAGCAGGAAATTGAGATTCTTGAATTTTCGTGTACCTGATAATTTAGTGGCTTTTTAGTGCTTTTATATTAGCTTTGTCTCTCTCTCTCTCCCCCCCCCCTCACTAAATTGTGGGATGTATTGTGACATGCCTCGTGAAATTGCCCATAACAATGGGCAGATGGGGAAGACAGAGTGCCTGGGACCAGCAAAGATGCCCTATGTTGTCTTGGTTCTGTATTGCTTTATGAAATATCTGAACTTTAGTGGGCCTTGCCAGAGGAATCCTCCCATTGACCCTTGCCTGTTAGTTATGTGGGGTGGGGTCTGGAAGTTTGCAATGTGGTTGGCTTGGCTGTCCCCTCTTGTTGCTTGACTATTTGACTAGTTAAGCACCTCACATGCATCTCTCTACACACGGCCAACTCCACAAATTTGTTGTGAGATTGGTTTCAGTGTTAGAAAGTGTTTGCAGGGTCCATCCCTTCCAACACACTGCAGTTGAAAACCAGATTGTGTGACCTGCACAAGAGCACAACACCCAAAACTGCACCTTTTGGGGTGCCGCAATCTCACATGTTTTGGGGCACCATGCTTTTGCACGTTTTGGGGCACGATCTCCCAAAATGGGATGTCCTTATTTAATCGGGGCAGTTGGGGGATATGCAGCCATGTAAGCGACTGCTGTGTGAGGTGTGGAGAGGTGATGGGGTTGTAATGGACAGCTCCAGAAGGCTGCATATACTCACATAAGATCTCTCAGGAACTTGGATTACCCCACATGATCTTGCGGGAGCAGCTCAGAGCAGGCATACTGAATGTGTCTTGCTTCTCAGACAAGGTGGGGAGCTTAAAAGTGAAGTAACTCCAAGCAAACTTGTTGTAAAAAGAGCATTTAAGCTCACCACCTGGCTTGGGACTTGCCTTCCATAATTTTAACCAGCCTGCCTTCAGCTGTTTATGGTTGAAACTGTGCAAGTCTAAAGCACGTAAGATGGAGGATTACTGTACTTGTTTCCATAGACTTTAATGGGGCAAGGAAATGTTAATGAGCAGCTGATCAGAACTTCACCAAGGCAGTGAAAGTGTGGACTCCACTACAAGTCTGAATAAAGTACACCAGTAGTTTTACTAAAAATTAGAAATAAATATATAATGTGCCATCCTAATAACTGGAAAAAGGGGTTCCATTTTCAGTACTTTTTAACTCAATGTATCTGTGGTAAATTTTATTGGATCAGTTGGAAATTTGGCACTTCAGGTAGGTCAGGTACACCAAATTTCAGGTTATTGACTCAATAGATGCCATTTTCATCAGCTATAGAAACTTGTTTTTGCTATTCACCGTCACTCCTGTGCTCCAATAATAATGTAGTAGCTTGAAAAATAGTTTCAGAAAAATAAATCCAGTTCAAATGAATTATTTCCTGCTGGAAATTCAACATGCAATCAGTTTCTTAATACACTGCTTTAGTATGAACATTAAAAAAAAAAACCGAGAAAACATAACATAAATATTTCATTAGCAAATAGGACTTATATGGGTCGGCATTAAAAGGGACATTTCTTGGCAATGGCAAAATATATAGTATTCTGTGAGGTGGAAATTAATTATGTCAACCTCATGGGTGGGGAAAGATTGATTCAGTTTTAAGAGGGCCTTGAATACACTTAACAGTGCTCTTTAAAACACTTCACATTGCAGGCTTTAAATATGATTTGATGTGTTGTAGTGTAAAACACTTTGCGGCCTTACATAACCATTTGTAGCCTTAATTATAATGTACGTGGTATACCGTGGGTGTAGATGATTGATGTCTGAGCAAGAACCAGAGTAGTTAAAGGCACGGGTTATACCTGAGTGGTTTAACAATCAAGCCCTCTTCCCAGGGAGCCCTGGGAATTTTAGTTCTGTGAGGGGAATCGGGGTCTCCTAAAATCCCTCAGCACTCTTAACAAACTACAGTTCTCAGGATACCTTGGGGGAAGCCATACCTGTTTAAAGTGGTATGATACTCCTTCAAAGGTATAGTGCAGATGGGGCCCATGTCTGCAAGTTAAAATACAATGGTGACAGACCCATGATGATAACGCTGCTATATTTAGGGTTACATGAGATACCAACCCATAATCACAATAAATGTACTGCTTTTTTGCAACACAGGTATCCAAGAGGAGGCCTTTAAGCCTTGCTCTATTGAGTCTAGAATGGTGTTCCTGAGGACAAGTAAGAATGAAAGTAATAAAAATCAAGCCTTGGAACTGTAAACCAGTGTTTCCTAAACGTATTTGTCAGGGGTTCAGGAGCAGAGGCGAGGGCAAGGGAGGAAACAGAGAGCGAGGGGGAGGAGGCAGAAGAAAGGATGAGTGACGACGACGACCCGAGATCTCCGAGTCTGTCCAGTGAATCAGAAGATTCACAAAGAGGAGCACCAGTGGCAAGGGCAAGGGGGGAGACTAGGGGGACACCCCAGGAAGAAAGAGCCAGAGGGGACTCAGAGGGGAGCAGTTGGAGATCGGGACCTACGTCACCGCCAGAGAGTAGGGAAGAGGAAGAGCGCCTGGGAACTAGCGCTGGCAGCTCACAACAGGAGGGAGGGCACGAGTCAGGAGTGGCCACACCTTCATCGGGGAGCGAAGTGACGGTTAGACGGAAAATGGAAGGTTGGGCGCGCGCGCCAAGTTCAAATGCACAGGAAGGTGGCGCAGTAGGCAGCCCGGAAAGAGAGCCAGGTCCTAAAGCCCGGCGCAAGGAGACAGGGGAGTCAGGGGGGTCAGCGTCAGAAGAATCCCGGAAGGGAGAGACCCAGGGGGGCAGAGGGACCCAGAGGAGAACTGTCAGGCGGAAAAGGTGGAGCAGGGCTAGGATATTAAGTTGGTGCGCAAGGGGCGGAGACTCAGAAGGAGCTTCGCCGACCTAAGCATAAGGCGTAGGGTTGCACGCAGCAGCTCAAGAATGGAGACTGTAACTCAATAAAGACTTTTAATCAACAACCGCTGGCTAGCGTGATCCTCTGTGAGCTAGGATCTGGAAGTAACCCTGACAGTATTATATGTGGTGCACAGTTCTGTTTTGTGCCGCACTGTGGAAAATATATATGCATTTATTGGATCAGCTCCCAGAACAACAGGTAGCCGTCCTCACTTGCAGCTGTTAGGTAGCCCAATTGATAGTGCCTCCTGGAATCTCCTGGCTTCAGGAATTTATTTCCCACCAGTAAACTTTAGTGTGTGGGTTACCTTGGGGAATTCTGATTGTTCTTTACTCCTAAAGGTAAAGGTAAAGGTACCCCTGCCCGAATGGGCCAGTCTTGACAGACTGTGGGGTTTGTGCGCCCATCTCACATTTATTGGCCGGGGGCCAGCGCTGTCCGGGGACACTTCCGGGTCACGTGGCCAGCGTGACATCGCTGCTCTGGCGAGCCAGAGCCACACACGGAACGCCGTTTACCTTCCCGCTGGTAAGCGGTACCTATTTATCTACTTGCACCCAGGGGTGCTTTCGAACTGCTAGGTGGGCAGGCGCTGGGACCGAACAACGGGAGCGCACCCCGCCGCGGGGATTCGAACCGCCGACCTTTCGATCGGCAAGCCCTAGGCGTTGAGGCTTTAGCCCACAGCGCCACCCGCGTCTTTACTCCTACCCTTCGCTTAATATTACTGCCTTTCTATTGGCAAGATTTTCACTGGTGGGGCAGGGGTCGGTAGTTTACTCAGATGACTAAAATACAAATTTATCATATACAGTATTGCAAAATCACGCATATCAGCTTCCCGGTTGCTCAAACATATGAATAACCTATAACAAAATATGTAAGATATGTTTGGGGATAGAGATGTGCCTCAACATTTTGTTGCAGCTCCCACTTGTACAGAGGATTTATTAAACTGATTAATCTTTTTATATGCTTTTTTCTCTTAAGCATACCCATGGCTGTTGGCTATCCAGGGCTTCAAAGTGTCTATATACACAGAAAAGCACAGCAAAAACAAACCCCACATTTGCAATTTTCATGTCTAGACTAAGTGCCTTCTTCGCAGGAATTTTGTAATATAAAGCGATTCTGGAGGATGGGTGTCAAACAGCTGTACCAATGAGCATGAGACTCTAATCCCTAGTTTCCCATTTAGCGGGAATGAGAGCTGCAACAAGCTGACAACTGTGTTGTGTGATCATAGTTGTGGCAATCATACCTCTTTGCTCCATTCTGCATGAAAATTGCACATTTTTACCTTCAGATCATAGTAAAAAGTTGGAAAACGTGATTGCTAATCCTTGTCTGGGGGTGTCTGAATTGTGTTTTAAGAACTTTTGCCTCAGTAATACTGTCTGCACATTCAGACCCTAGCAAAGGAAAAATTCTTAACTGTACAATAACAACTCATAAAAAGGGTTATCAAATCCCCTATATTTTGAGGCACTTGTTTTGTGTTTCAGAACATCTACCGAGAACGCTGCAGAATTAAATATTGCAGTTCCATAGCGACCCTTAGTGGTTGAGATTTTGCTCTGAAAGGCATCTAATGAATTTAGCTTCTACATGCTGAATCATTTAAAATTTATACCAGAAAAAATCAAGGGGCAGACCTGGAGTTCCACTTGTATGATGTGATTCCTCTTTCACCTTCCTCTCCCTCCTTGCAGTGCCCTATGTGCCTCTAAAACTGCCTAGAGGGTTCCCTAACATTTCAGAGCAGATATTGGGGATGCACAGGAACAGGGGGTGGGGGGTAGAGAGAAATAAAAGTGAAATCCCATTATGTGAGCAGATGTCTGTAGCACTGGATGCAATCCCTGCTCAAAAACCTCTCATGTGTGTTTCTACACAAATCACACGGCTAAGAAAAACACGTTTGCTTAGAACATGGGGCAACTCCAGAAAAACTAGCCTGGTGCTGGAAAGGAGTGGCAAAGATGATTGTAGAGGAATCAGTGATGTAATGCATGCTATGTAGGACCTTAATTATACTGCAAATGAAAGCAGGGAGAGTGGAGGAACTTGAGGCTTAGCTCTTCAAGTAGCTTGGCAAATATATGTTCTGTTCACAATTTGCTCTGAGTTTGCTGGTTTACTCTTCTGTGTCTTTGTGGAAAAGTGAGTTAATGGTGCATGGCGGGACGAGGCAACTGTGTCGCTAGAGACAGTGCTCCTGAAGGTAGGAGTCTATCAACTGATGAAGATGATCATCCAAATGTCATAGACCAAATGGAGCAAACAGCACGCAGACCTAGTGGTGGGAGGAAAAAATCCTTAAATAAGAGACACGGGGAATGATTAATGGACTTCAGTGTCTGTACACTAATGTGCAAAGCATGGGAAATAAACAAGATGAGCTTGAGCTCTTAGTACAGCAAACTAAATATGACATAATAGGCATCACTGAAACCTGGTGGGATAAGTCCCACGATTGGAATGTAATAATGGAGGGATACAATCTATTTCAAAGAAACAGACCCAACAAGAAAGGAGGAGGGGTGGTGTTATATGTCAGGGATGTGTATACCTGTGAAGAGATCCAAGATTTAGAACCTCAAAGCCAAAATGAGAGCATTTGGGTCAAAATTAAGGGAGAGAAGAATAACAGAGACCTCATTGTGGGAGTTTACTATAGATCCCCAAGCCAAACGGAGGACATAGATGATGCCTTCCTGGAACAGATGGCCAAGCATGCAAAAGGAAGGGAGATAGTAGTAATGGGGGACTTCAATTACCCGGATATTTGTTGGATGTCAAACTCAGCCAAGAGCATAAGGTCAAACAGATTCCTCACTGGCCTTGCAGACAACTTCATTGTCCAGAAAGTGGGAGAAGCAACAAGAGGAACAGCCATTTTAGATCTGGCCCTAACCAATGTTGATGACCTGGTTAGTGGGGTAGAAGTGGAAGGATCATTAGGCGCGAGTGATCATGCTCTTCTGAAGTTTACTATACAGCAGAAAGGAGCAGCCAAGCATACTAGGACTCAATTTCTTGACTTTAAAAAAGCCGACTTCATAAAACTTAGGGAAGTGCTGGGTGAGATCCCATGGACAGTAATACTAAAAGGAAAGGGAGCTCATGATGGCTGGGAGTTTGTTAAGAGGGAGATAGTAAAAGCACAACTTCAGGCAATACCAATGAGACGGAAACATGGAAGGTGCCTAAAGAAGTCAGGGTGGCTATCTAAAGAACTTTTAACTGAGTTAAGATTAAAAAAAAATGTGTACAAAAAATGGAAAAGGGGGGAAACCATCAAGGAGGAATTCAAACAAATAGCCAGCACATGTAGACACAAAGTCAGAAAAGCACAGAATGAACTCAGGCTTGCTAGAGAGGTTAAAAGCAACAAAAAAGGCTTTTATGGGTATGTCCGTAGCAAAAGGAAGAACAAAGAAACAGTGGGGTCACTCAGAGGAGAAGATGGTGAAATGCAAACAGGGGACACAGAAAGGGCTGAACTCCTCAATGCCTTCTTTGCCTCAGTCTTCTCCGATAAAGAAAACAATGCCCGACCTGAAGAATTTGGAGCAAATGATTCATCAGAGGAAACAGCACAGAATAACTAAGGAGATAGTACAAGAATACTTGGCTTGTTTAGATGTATTCAAGTCTCCAGGGCCAGATGAACTGCATCCAAGAGTATTAAAAGAACTGGCAGATGTGATCTCAGAACCACTGGCAGTCATCTTTGAGAATTCCTGGAGAACAGGCAAAGTCCCGGCAGACCAGAGGAGGGCAAATGTTGTCCCTATTTTCAAAAAGGGGAAAAGAGAGGACCCAAATAATTATTGCCCAGTCAGTCTGACATCAATACCAGGGAAGATTCTGGAGCAGATCATTAAGCAAACAGTCTGTGAGCACCTGGAAAGGAATGCTGTGATCACCAATAGTCAGCATGGATTTCTGAAAAATAAGTCATGTCAGACTAACCTGATCTCGTTTTTTGACAGAATTACAAGCCTGGTAGATGAAGGGAACGCAGTGGATGTAGCCTACCTTGATTTCAGCAAGGCATTCGACAAGGTGCCCCATGATATTCTTGTAAAGAAGCTGGTAAAATGCGGTCTTGACTATGCTACCACTCAGTGGATTTGTAACTGGCTGACTGACCGAACCCAAAGGGTGCTCATCAATGGTTCCTCTTCATCCTGGAGAAGAGTGACTAGTGGGGTGCCACAGGGTTCTGTCTTGGGCCCGGTCTTATTCAACATCTTTATCAACGACTTGGATGATGGACTCAAGGGCATCCTGATCAAATTTGCAGATGACACCAAACTGGGAGGGGTGGCTAACACCCCAGAGGACAGGATCACACTTCAAAACGACCTTGACAGATTACAGAACTGGGCCAAAACAAACAAGATGAACTTTAACAGGGAGAAATGTAAAGTATTGCGCTTGGGCAAAAAAAAATGAGAGGCACAAATACAAGATGGGTGACACCTGGCTTGAGAGCAGTACATGTGAAAAGGATCTAGGAGTCTTGGTTGACCACAAACTTGACATGAGCCAACAGTGTGAGGCGGCAGCTAAAAAAGCCAATGCAATTCTGGGCTGCATCAATAGGAGTATAGCATCTAGATCAAGGGAAGTAATAGTGCCACTGTATTCTGCTCTGGTCAGACCTCATCTGGAGTACTGTGTCCAGTTCTGGGCACCACAGTTCAAGAAGGACACTGACAAACTGGAACGTGTCCAGAGGAGGGCAACCAAAATGGTCAAAGGCCTGGAAACAATGCCTTATGAGGAACAGCTAAGGGAGCTGGGCATGTTTAGCCTGGAGAAGAGGAGGTTAAGGGGTGATATGATAGCCATGTTCAAATATATAAAAGGATGTCATATAGAGGAGGGAGAAAGGTTGTTTTCTGCTGCTCCAGAGAAGCGGACACGGAGCAATGGATCCAAACTACAAGAAAGAAGATTCCACCTAAACATTAGGAAGAACTTCCTGACAGTAAGAGCTGTTCGACAGTGGAATTTGCTGCCAAGGAGTGTGGTGGAGTCTCCTACTTTGGAGGTCTTTAAGCAGAGGCTTGACAACATATGTCAGGAGTGCTCTGATGGTGTTTCCTGCTTAGCAGGGGGTTGGACTCGATGGCCCTTGTGGTCTATTCCAACTCTATGATTCTATGATTCTATTCTATGATTCTAGTTTTTGTACCTCTCAGCAGCAGACGAAGTCTCTCGGGCACCTGGGGCAGGGCAAACCACCCACAGGGATGGTGCGCATAGTGCCCAGAGGGACAGCCCGACCCTATGGGCACTGTGCGTCCCGCCGCACCCGCTGTCCACCCACTGGCTCCCCCCAGTTGCCCCATCCCTATAGAGGCCTCTATCGGCGTGGTGGCAATCCGCCCAGGGGGGATTTTGTCACCCCTGTTCAGGGATGACATCTGGGGCGGCCCACCCCCACCGCACCCCCCTTTCTTCGCCACAGGTACCTCTTACCTGATCTCATGGGAAATGGTGCCAGCCAAATTCATGTTTAAACAGGGAACAACATTATAAGGGTGTGTTGACTAGTAGGCCATGTACTCCCCAGCCATTGGTCTGGACTTGGGTCTACTTTTAACAATGATATGACTTATGCTTAAATTGTTTAAAGGTAAAGGTAAAGGGACCCCTGACCATTAGGTCCAGGTGTGACCGACTCTGGGGTTGCGTTGCTCATCTCGCTTTACTGGCTGAGGGAGCCGGCGTACAGCTTCCGGGTCATGTGGCCAGCATGACTAAGCCGCTTCTGGAGAACCAGAGCAGCGCACGGAAACGCTGTTTACCTTCCTGCCGGAGTGGTACCTATTTATCTACTTGCACTTTGACGTGCTTTCAAACTGCTAGGTTGGCAGGAGCAGGGACCGAGCACCGGGAGCTCACCCCGTTGTGGGGATTCGAACCGCCGACCTTCTGATCGACAAGCCCTAGGCTCTGTGGTTTAACCCACAGCGCCAATTGTTTAGCAATGCCTAAATACATAAGAACTATTTTATTGGCACGTTTGACTGTTTTACCTTCAAAGATTTTTAGAAGGCAGATATGCCGTCGTTTAAAGATGCTGTCCATGGAATCACTCTGATGTGGAAATGCTTCTCCCATGTGTGGTTTTTTATTTTAGTTTTTATGAGGCGGATTGAAGAGCGCACAATATATTCTCTAACGAGACAGTTCCCCAGTCAATATTTAGAGAATCTTACAAGTACATTCCTCAGAAGAACCAATAAATGTATTAATGAGAAGGTTGGCTAGTATCTGAATGTTGTCATGTCTCTTTGACCAGCTATAATTAATCATAGAGTTGTAGAGTTGGAAGGGCTCCACAGAGGTCATTTAGTCCAACCCCCTGCAATGCGGGAATTTCAGCTAAAACATCCGTGACAGTTGTGAGGATGAAATGGGGAGGAAAACCATGAGCTTCTTGGAAGAAAAGTGTGGTATATAAATGTAATAAATAATATAGACCTTGTTTTCCACGGTACATCTTAATTTATGATATTGTCAGTAAACAAAATGCTTAGGGATGACAAATGAGTATATTCCAGCCTCCAAGCCCCTGGCACTGTGTCATGTGTCACAATGTACTTCCATTTTTATTAGTAGTTCTATTTTTTCCTTCAGATCATATGATGAGGATCCTTAATAAAAGCTGGGGACCAGTGGAGGGGAAAATGGTGGGAAATGGATTTCATCACAGAAGAATCAATATAAACATCAGGCAGACAGCCTCTCAGTCATTTCTTTAACAAATAAAAAGCATAACACATTTCAAATATGAACAGTGGAATTAAAATCCATAACGATGTTAGGCTCCAGCCCTATATATTTTCTTGGGATGTATGTTCCAGGAAAACTGCTGGAAAGTATTGTTAAATCAGTCTTTTTGTAAACCGCTTTGAAGTTCTCTTGTTACGGTCAGTGTATAAATTTTACGAAACAAATGAACAAATATATAAAATATTGTAGCATTTAGGAAAACAGGCCTTGATGAAGCAGGAGCAGGATGTAGAGTTGGAAACGGTTCAGAAAAGGGCGCCCAAAATGATCAAGGGGAGGGAGAAAGGTTAGTTTTGGTGTTTTTTATCTGTGATAAAAGCAGCTAAGATGGTGTACATAATTTTGCATGGTGTGGAGAAAGTGGATATCTAGAGGAAGGTTTTTATCGCTCTCTCTTAACGCTAGAACTTATGGAAATCCAATAAAGCTGAATTCTGGAAGATTCAGGACAGAAAGTATTACAGTGGTACCTTGGGTTAAGAACTTAATTCGTTTCGGAGGTCCGTTCTTAACCCGAAACTGTTCTTAACCTGAAGCACCACTTTAGCTAATGGGGCCTCCCGCTGCTGCTGCTGCGCCGCCGCTGCACGATTTCTGTTCTCATCCTGAAGCAAAGTTCTTAACCCGAGGTACTATTTCTGGGTTAGTGGAGCCTGTAACCTGAAGTGTATGTAACCTGAAGCGTATGTAACCCGAGGTACCACTGTACTTCACACCGTGTATTGTAAGAGGCATTGATGACCACCAACTGCTGGTAACCACAGGTAGGCCAAGTGCTATTGTGCGCTGTGGGTTAAACCAGAGCCTAGGACTTGCCGATCAGAAGGTTGGCGGTTCGAATCCCTGCAACGGGGTGAGCTCCCGTTGCTCGGTCCCTGCTCCTGCCAACCTAGCAGTGCAAGTAGATAAATAGGTACCGCTCCGGCGGGAAGGTAAACGGCGTTTCCGTGCGCTGCTCTGGTTCGCCAGAAGTGGCTTAGTCATGCTGACCACATGACCCGGAAGCTGTATGCCGGCTCCCTTGGCCAATAAAGTGAGATGAGCGCCGCAACCCCAGAGTCAGCCACGACTAGACCTAATGGTCAGGGGTCCCTTTACTCTTTATACAGGCATTGGGTTGGCCACTGAAGAAAGGGTGCAAGCCCCTTTTATAAATTTTTAAACAATGAATATTAATGGAACTCTATTAATGAATACTTTGGATACATTTTAAAGTACCCATCAATGGAACTATTATAATAGGGACCCAGGGTTTTTCTGGAACTTTCTGCATTCTGCCCAAGTAACAGCTAATAATTATTATTCTGCTTCTGTAGTAAGTAGAAAAATGACGAGTGCTTCTGACTCTGAGACTTCGTTACTTATTTTTGTTGAATCAGGTCCACTGGGAAACAGCATACACATGACAAGATGTGACATGGTATTGGAGTACTCTTCTTCAAAAATGCATTTTTATTACAAAGATTAACTGGAATTATTCATTACTAACCCAGGCCAATACACCCATCTAGTGGGCAAATATTAACATAGCAGCTACTAGACTGGACTTGATGTTTACTTACCGTAATAGCCTCAACGTTTCATCCAGTGCTTTTTTCCTGGGGGGAATGCTGGGGTATGCATACCCCTAAGCATTTTGTGAATGTTTTTACATTTGTCCATTTACTTTATTTATTTTTCCCAATTTGAACTATAAAATGGTGATTTTCTTGAGTCAAAATGAGAGTACGCCTAAACATTTTTATGCACTGGTTTCATGTGTTTTGGAAGTCCAACAATCAAACAATTAATAACAGCGACATCATTTCAGAAGGGCACAACTGCACCATACTCTCCTCTCTGCCACCCCCCCACACACATGCATTTTATCTCTAACTGTTTCCCTGCCTGCCCCATACCAACATTTCTGAGGTAAGATGTGTCTAGATAACATCATACATAAGCAGCTTCTGTTGAAAATCTGCAGAGCCATGAAAAAGCTACATTAAAAGTGAACTTCCAAATGAGCCTCACTACAGCATGTGGATATTTCAGATATAAGATTTAATTTTCTATTCACAAAACTTCATCTGTAGCCTTAAGAAATGGGTCCCTCAGAAGCATCCAGAACTTTGTGGAAAGGTATGAAGTTAGTGGAATATTTAATACTTCACCAAGTTAGAGAAATAGTTAGACATCAATCTAGACTGAGACAATAAAACTTCAATAATTCTGTGGTTGTATGTCAGTAGCAGACATTGCCAATAATAATATTAGACCATTGAGTATACTAATCCAACTTAAACTCATAGTTCTTCTAAGTCTTGCTACCATATCTTTTGTGGAATTTCACCCTCAGTAAAGATGCATTTAAGTGCTAGGAAGTGCAAAAATGCAAAAAGCCAGGTAGCAAGGAGATGGAACCCATGAACGCTTCATCTAGCCATAAAAAAACCAATGGTCTGGTCCTAAAAAATCTTCAGTTACAATGACAAATTATAATTGAAAATTCAAGACAGCAGACCAAAGTTAATTAGACTAGTCTTACATAGGTGGCTACTGAATTTGTGTCTGTGTACACACAGACACACACAGTGTGACCCAGTAATTTCAAACAATAATCCTACAATTGTAGTTTAAGTGCCTTTTGCTTACTGAGTTTGTCATCTTTTGTATTTTATTTTTATTGTATACTGCTTCAGTCATTTTGCTTGCAAAACATTTATACATCTGCGCGCGCACACACACACACACACACACAGGTACCTCTGGTTACGTACTTAATTCGTTCTGGAGGTCCGTTCTTAACCTGAAACTGTTCTTAACCTGAAGCACCACTTTAGTGAATGGGGCCTCCCGCTGCCGCCGCACCGCAAGAGCATGATTTCTGTTCTCATCCTGAAGCAAAGTTCTTAACCTGAGGTATTATTTCTGGGTTAGTGGAGTCTGTAACCTGAAGCGTATGTAACCTGAATCGTATGTAACCCGAGGTACCACTGTATATGAGAAAATAATTGTGTGTCCAGTGAGATTTACAGTGCAAAACATTCCCAAGGTCTGCTAGGATGAATGATTTTGGAATAGGCTGATCTTTGGTTGAGTTGGCTGAGGCTGGGCTCTGCTGGGACTCTGCTGGCTGAAATCCCCCATCCTGGTTCAGATGGGCAAAGTCCTGAAAACAGGGTGTTCTGGGAGTGTGATGTGACAAGAGAGGAGCAGATTTGGACCTATTCCCAACACCTTGCAGCTTGGTCATGTGACTTAGCAACTGAGCAGAATTTAACACTGGGAAAATGGATGGTCAAACTCCAGTTTTAAGCTTGTTTTCCCTCTGCCAGGCTCAGCAGGACATACTCTTGCTCCTGAACAGAGTTTGAAACAGGGGCAACTTACAGCATCTTAACTTAATATGGTGTAAATTCTCCTATAGTTAGAATTGCTTTGTCAGTTCTGTAAGAAAACATGCTTGTGCTTTCAGTCTTATTTTGGGCTTCAATAGTTTAAATAGATTCTCAATTCAAAATTTTCTCTGCAGACTTGAAGACTAGAGACATACCTTAAAAAATACTATATGTGTTCTCTGAGTTGCCCAGAAAGCTTTCTGTGACCTGAGGGTTGTACAACGCCTTTTATTTTTGCCTGTCTTCAAAGCTGTACACAAAAATAACAGCATGTGGGACTGGGAAACAGTTGCCACAATCAGGATAGAAGTAGCAGCTCACATTGCAGAAGGAAATGTAAAAATGTATGGTGTTAATTTTTGTACATTGTATGAATCATGCTGCAATAGAGCAAGTCGCTGCCAGAGACTGTGGAATTCCTACCAGTCAAAGTTTACAACATTAAGTTAAATCAATACCTGTACTTTAAGTAATGGTGAACGGCTTGATGGCATTTTAAAGTTCAATCCAGCCCTGACTTTTAACGATCCTGTAAAGCCATGGCAATAAAGGATGCTGAGTCGTGGTAGAAAAAACTGACATGAGTTAAAATGGTTTTATATAGCTCAAATTTTCAACTTCCTGATCTGAATTTAATGAGAGTTTGGAGAGTTCTGAAGGGGGTGAGAATATTCCTAATTCCCACAGCCTCCATATACTACACTGGGCAGCATGGCTTGCTTTTCTGAGCAGTGAGATCTTCTAGGGCAGTGTTTTTCAACCACTGTTCCGCGGCACACTAGTGTGCCGCGAGATGTTACCTGGTGTGCCGCGGCGGCGGCGAGGAGAGGCCGCCCAGCGCGGGGCTCTCGCCATCTGCCTGCCTGGCTGCCTGCGAGCTTGGCGGGCAGCGCCTCCATCCGCAGCACCCGCCTCACGGCTTTCATCTGTTTAACATTGAAGTCCCCCCCCCAGCGCGCTCTCCTTCCTTGGCGCTCCAAGCGGCGCTCCAGCTCCGGGGGGCGGAGGAAGAAGCTCCCGGGCTCCGGCGTGTCCTCTCGGGCGAGCACCACTCGAGAGCCGCGAGGCGGGCGCTGCGGACGGAGGCGCTGCCCGCCGAGCTCGCAGGCAGCCAGCCAGGCAGACGGCGAGAGCCCTGCGCTGGGCGGCCTCTCCGGGGAGCGAGAGGCGCCGAGGAAGGAGAGCGCGCGCGGGGGGGGGGACTTCAAGGTTAAACAGATGGACGTTGTGACCACAATCAGTTTGAATCCCTCTTTTTTTTCTAAGAAAATAAACATTTTACTGTTTTTAGGTATTCTCATCTTATACCCATTCATGCAGTCCAGTGTGTTTAAAGAATAATTGGGTAAACAGGGTGGGAGCAAAGCACCCCTTTGGAATTATCCTGTGAGAGGATGTTATTTTAAAGCACCTGTGTGCCAATTTGGGATGTCTGTAGAGTTTATTTTTTCCACATTATAAAAACATGATACTCTCTCTTCTCAAAGGCAGATGTAATATTTTTAACAAATATTGTCATGAGTAAAAATAAGCCTAAGGTTTAAAAAAAAAAAGGCAAATTTTCGGCCACTAGGCGGGCGCCGGACTGTGTCTACCCTATTTCCCATCCGTCCTGGGTGGGGATCAGATCGGATGGGATCGGATGAGAGCGGACAGGCGGTCTGCTCTCATCCGATTCCCCATAGAGAGCAGCGGGGCTCTGACATCTCCCTCTCCGCACACAGTGGTGGTGTGCCTCGTGATTTTTTTCATGAAACAAGTGTGCCTTTGCCCAAAAAAGGTTGAAAAACACTGTTCTAGGGCAGCAGTCTGGAACTCTTTTCAGAGCAAGGCTCACTTAAGACCTTAAAGGCCCAAAGCACTAAAAAGATTATGCTGCTTCCCCATATGTAATTCAAATCAAAAACAACCTTAAACTGTAAAATAAAAACATTTTTTGAAATGGCACAAAACTTACAGGTATGCTGAAATTAAAACATCATCTTTCTAAATGTTCTGATTGCAAAATTCTTGATAAATTCATTGAAGTTGACTTGACGAAGCATGCCCACTTCCATGCACAGTAGGGTAAGTGAATTAAGTCTGTTCTGACAGTGTTGTTCTCAGAGGGTTTTTATTCTTTTCAGGTGAAAAGAAAAAAGTATTCTGCAGAGCAGTTAGTATTCATCAATGTTAGAAAAATGATTACTACTTCAATGCTTTTTTTAAATAACAAATTTCAAATTCTTTATTTAAAAAACATTTATTTTTGCTTAGTCTGCCCATTGGGTAATCCGACACTGAGCCACATTCCTATCTTGGCACAACCTCTCTATCCTTTGTTCATGCAACCAAGAGGCATTATCAGACTTCAAGGACACATTCCACCCAGGCAAAAATATTCAAAGAAGACATGAAGTAGGCCCAGTGAGGAAATGTAAACTGCAGAAAGGGATGTGGTTGAGGAGGCGGTGTAGTCTAGGGAAGAGTCCTGAAGAACAGATAAGAAAGCCCTTGTGCTACAGGCAGTTGTTTTTTAAAAAATTACACATTCTATGAGTAATAATTTTAAAAAAACATGTTTAATGCTACCACTTTTCTTTGGAAGGAAGCACAGCTTTGTGGGACCCTGATCTGTACTGGGTCCCATGTGGGTTTTCTGCCAAAAATCACTCAGAGTTTCTGTTTGTTCTTGAGGATGCAGTAAATAGTACTTTATGGGGCAAAAACTTTATGAGACTTTTAGCAGCATGAAGTGTTTTTTTTTTTAACGTTCAAATTGATAGAAGTAAAAACACAAGGACAATGCAGTTAGTAGTTGATCAGACGCTATAACTTTTTCAACAGGTACCTACTAATCCTATTACCTTAGCTGTCAACCAACAATGTCTTTTTTGGCTTGTGAAATTCTTCACCAATATCCAGGTTTGAATTGTCTCAGTATATGCATGGGGACATCTTCCATTTGTGTAGGCCCAAATTTTCCACCTAGCAAAGCAGCAAAAGTCTAGATTGTCAGGTGTAGTTCTCTCCATATACACAGGAACTTTTCTTAAAGTAGCAAATGCTGCAGTCCAGATTGCCTGCATCACAGGTCCAGCATGATCAAAATCCATTCATACACAAACTTCACTCATACCTCTGGAATGTGGTTGCCAAGCAACTACTAAATTTTATCTGTTGTTCTCAGAAGTAACTTAACTTCAAGGCTGAATATATTATTGCAAAAGCTGAAGTTCAAACTAGGATACAAACACATCTTTACTAATAATGAAAGAATAGAATTTGAGATGTTTGATACATGTTTTTAAAAGAGTTTGTGAATACTGTATATCATAAAAAGCATTATATATAAACAACCATAACTATCTCTAACAAACATTAACTTCCCAGTTTGCCAGAAGCACAAGCTGGTCCTAGTGCTTCTGTATATTATGTTTGCCTATTTACTAAAACAATGTGCCAATATACAAGATGCATTTTAACCCTGATACAGTACTGGGAATCACAAGTTGGTAGAATGCTGTTGCAACCAGGTCCTGCTTTCCGGTTTTGCATTGGTTGAAGGAATAGGATTCTGGTCCAGATGGGTCATTGACATATTTTGAAGAGCAAAAAAGAGGGCGCTATGATGGCCACTCACTGCAAATAAATGCAGTTTGTCCCAATTTTTGCCCCTGAAAAAGATGTGTCCGGAAATAAGATGACACATGACAACCTTAATATTCAGCAGCGCTCTTCTTGTGTCCTAGATGTCTGCCAATGGATATTTATCAAATATGGCTATATGGAACCTTTAGGTTCAGAGATTGTCTATCTCAGAACATTTAAGGTGAGGAGATACAGGTAGGAAAATATTAAGAATATTAACCTTAACCTCTTTTTATGGACTTTCTTGAGCAATTTTAGATGGGTGCAAATTTTAGAGGAGGCAGCTTCTATAGATAGTAATGTACAGAACTCCGCTTACTTTAAGGCAATGCAGTCCTGCTGCGTGTTACTAATGAATTAATATCATTAACTGAATTTACACCCCACCCTTCCTCGGTGGGTCCCCGAACTTCCCTCCCCCCAAGTCCTTTCTTATGCGTTGTGCGAGGCATACTGGCTAGTATCAGGAGCAAACTAGCTGTGAAGGTGACATACGCGCGGAATCGGGTCGCGGCTGATTTCCAAGGAAGGGGCTTCCAAACGCCACCTGGGTGGTGGTGGCGGGTGCGCGCGTGGGGGACGGGGGACAGAACTGAAACTCAGCCTAAATCCTTCCCTGAGCCTGGAGAGCTCAGGGAGCTGGTGTTGTCTGCGTGCCTTCACCACGTCCATAAGCAAAGAAAAGGGCCAGCCAAAGGCTTGCGAGCGAAGGAACTTCTGCCGGCGCCACCTGCTGCTGCCCCAGCTCCTCCCACGCGAGAGGCTCTCGCGCGGCGCTCCGGCCTCAGCGCGATCTCGCGAAGGCGCAACCAGCGTCGGTATTTTGTCCCTCGCGGAGCCCCCTCCTCCAGGTACCGCGCGTTGCTATGGCATTCCTGGCCATAGAGAGCGGTAGCGTTTTCGGCCGGGAAGAGGGTCGGAGGCCGCTGTAGTGGCGGCGGCGGCGGCAGGGCCTTCCTCGGCCGCCTGACGAGACAGGGGAAGGCGGGCGGGCGGCGAGAGAAGGGAGGCCGCCTCAGCCTCCCCTCCCACGTCCCGACCTGGCAGCCTTTCCCTCGGCGCGCCCAGTGCCTGCCTCGGAGGGCTGCGCGGCCTCGCTGGACGCTCCTTCTTCTCCCCCGGCCCCGCCGCCGCCTCCGGGACTCGACTCCGGGGCGGCGGCGGCGGCTGGAAGCGGCAGCAGCGGCGACAGGCGGTTCCCGGAGGCAGAGTCGCTGCTGGGGAAGATGGCGGGGAACGGCGCGGGTTTCGCCGGCGCAGGCAGCAGCGGGGAGATTATCCAGCTCAATGTCGGGGGCACCAGGTGAGCAGCAGGCGGGCGGCGGGGCCTCCGACGGGCAAGGGGGTGGGGTGGGCGAGGAGGGCGGCGAGAGAGGGGGAGCCTCAGGTCGGGGCAGGGCTTGGGAGCAAGGGGGCTGGGGAGCGGAGGAGGGAGCCGAAACGATACTCTCTCTCTCTTCCCTGACACCCCGAATTCATGGCAACGAGACCAGGCCATACTACTGCGGTAACAAACACATTTAGGAGAGAAGTGCGTTGAAGTTTGCTGGCTACTAGAATCCCGTGGCGAAGTCAAGGCCTTGGACCTTTCATGGTGTGTGTATGCATGTGCGTGTGTGTATATATACATACATATATATACACACACATACACATATAGTGGTACCTCGGGTTACATATGGTTCAGGTTACATACGCTTCAAGTTACAGACTCCGCTAACCCAGAAATAGTAACTCAGGTTAATAATAATAATACTACTAATAATAATTTATTATTTATACCCCGCCCATCTGGCTGGGTTTCCCCAGCCACTCTGGGCGGCTTCCAAAAGAATATTAAAATACTGTGATACATCAAACATTAAATGCTTCCCTAAACAGGGCTGCCTTCAGATGTCTTCTAAAAGTCTGGTAGTTGTTGTTCTCTTTGACATCTGGTGGGAGGGCGTTCCACAGGGAGGGCGCCACTACCTCGGTGAGTTAAGAACTTTGCTTCAAGATAAGAACAGAAATCATGCTCCGGCGGCGCGGTGGCAGCAGGAGGCACCATTAGCTAAAGTGGTGCTTCAGGTTAAGAACAGTTTCAGGTTAAGAACGGACCTCCAGAACGAATTAAGTTCTTAACCCGAGGTACCACTGTACACACATACATATATATACCCACACCAACATGTGTGTGTGCGTACCTTGCCGCTTTAGGTACTTTATAACTTGCTTGAGGGATGGTGTCACTGGTAAAAAAACTCGGTGAGATTCATAGAATCAGAATAACTGTGGATGGGGAGCCCCAAGCGTCATCTAGTCCACCCCCCTGCAATGCAGGGATTGCAATTGAAGAGCCCTTGGTGGATGGGCATCCAACCTCTGCTTACAAACCTCTGTTGGAGAGTCCAACAGCTCCCGAGGTTAAATGGTCAGCACTGTGTGTGCGTCTGGGTCCCCCACATGTATGACGTGTGCTCTCTAGCAACATTCCAGCCTTTTTAATACCTTCTGGTGTACAATTTAGTAATTCCACAGGGTCTGTTAGGCCTTTCCGGACTTGGCTTCCCTGGTCCAAAGATGCCTTGTTCCTTCCATAGCGTGCTCTGTCAAACATGGGCCTGCGATCTGGCCCACAGAGGGATCTCCACGGCAGTGAACTGGCCCAGGCAAGGTAAACCTTGCCAGCCCCCGTGGTAAGCCAAACCATGGTTTAGATCACATCAGCCATATGACCAGGGGGAGGAGTGCAATAACCACAGTCTCCTGTGGGAACTTTCACACGTGTAATTAAGCCATGGTTTGGCTTAGCATTATGTATGAACCACCTCATTTGGTTGGATCTCTTGGAGAATATTTTATCCGGGGGATACTTCAGCAAAGTGTATTGGGGAGGAAGCGCCTCACATTATCTACTATACTGTTCTAAAGCAGTGGTTCCCAACCTTTTTTTTGGCCATGCCCCACCACAGCATCTCTAAAATCACCTCCCCGTGACATATAATTCTTATTATTCAAAAAGTGAACTCCCGTTCATGTGGACGAAGCCTAAAAGGCCATTAACTGTTAATAACTCATTCTTGAATTGCCCCCCCCCCGTGGGGTGTGCGCCCCACGTTGGGAACCACAGTTCTAGAGGCTCCTTAAGTCCTCTAGAGCATACTTCTAGGAGAGGGGGCATCCAGAAGAATTATCTTCCTTTGGCCTTTCTGTTGTGACTATCCCATTCTGTGAGCTGAGCTCTGTTTATCAGAGCTCTGAATCTAGGCCAAAGTATTACACAACATGAAACACTCTTATATTAGTGAAAACAAGAAGCGATATTGTTAGGTGAAAAATAGAAACCTGCTTTATTCTGTATCTTGACAGTCTAACAATTGTAGTGCGGTTATTGAAAAAATGATTGAAAAGCAGGATATTGTAATTCAGAATGGTATATCAATAAATAATAAATGTTGCAGATACTACAAAATAATGTTTCAATAAGCTTCAGTTGTCTTTTGTTGATTTGCAATAGTATTATTGAATCCCTCAATTTTAGCCATTAAAAGGTTTGTAAATGTCAAAAGCACACCAACTTGCATCACATCTAAGTGATCCTCTTAACCTGTTGTTCATCGTAGTATTGTTTGAACTTGTCTATTTTATAGAAAAACTGAAATTAATGTATTACTTGATAATAAGTTGGTGTTATCAAAAGAGCATATTGGAAAATAAGATTGATGAATAATGTTATAATCATTGTGGCCTTTTATATGTTCACAGTACCTTTTTTAATCAGGCTGATAAATTGCAACAAAACAAACTAAAGTTTATTTCTGTTGGTGCCAAGTAGAATATACCCAGTCTTGATTATAGTTCATAGCAGAGCTTCCTTGAGAAAATTGGATTGAATAGCCCACCAGCTACATTAAAGGCACTCATCTACTTTGAAAAAGAACTGAGATTATCATTCTTTTGTTTTGACACTTGTACCAGAGAAAATATAAAAATTGTGAAAAATCCACAGTTGGCAAATCTTTATTAGGGCCAACCAGAATGTCTAAAATAGTGAACAAACTCTTGAACACTTCATCATATGAGAACTTGTGCAAAACAGGCATGGGAAAGAGGAAAATATGACAACAAAGAGCTTGATGTTAACACTTATAAGTTGTATATTGTTTACTTGCCAAAATGACAAGTGGCTTACAAGTATAAAACCAGTTATAAGAATATAGTCACACAGTGCTTTTTCTAGGGGGATGCAGGGGTACACATATCCCTAAACATTTTGTGAATCTAAGTTTGGCCTTATTGAGGGGCAGTATTTCAATATGAGTAGGAAAATGAGAGTACCCCCAAACATATTTTTTTAGAAAAAAGCACTGGTCACACATAATTAAGATGCACAATAAAACAATTTTATCAAAACATTAAATATTCATAATTAAAATGTACAATAAGAAGGCCTGTTAAAACACCAGTTAACTACAATTTAAACAGGAGGTTCAGTTAGGAGATGAGGGGAATGTTCCTTTAAAGAGGTATGTCTTCAAGGGCTAGTGGAATGCCAGTATCATGAGGTTTATCATAATTCAGCAGAGATGGCATTCCACAACACTGGTGCCACTAGTAGAAAAGACGGCCTCTGATTGATTGATTGATTGATTGAATTTATATACTCACCCTATACCTGGAGGTCTCAGGGCAGTTACCACAAGCTGGTAATCATCACTCTGCTACTATAGTCATAAAGTCTGCTTATAGTCTTGGTCTCAAGATGGAGAATGACTATGGGATTAGATTAGTTTCTCCTAGTGTCTGTTTACACCCAGTATTACGAGACAAAGAAGTAATGGGTGGACCCCCTTTTAAAAAAAATTAAAATCCAGCAGTTTTCCAGATCTGATTCCAGCCTTAAGCAAAACACACATATTGCTGGTTAGACAGAGAGTATGAAAAGTGATGTAACTTCTAAACTGAGGAACAAACATTTTTTAAATCTAAACATGGCATCCTACTACTTGTGAGGTTAAAAAACAGCTATCCTTGGTGTGCTTTCTTTTAAATTCCTACACTTTGCTGTGACAGTTAAGTTTTTGCAAATAAGGTATCATTGTTGTATGTTGCTATACGTAGTGATGTTATTTGTATCTTAACATCTAAGTAACAGCCTTCTGGTGCCATTCATCAACAACTACTGCTCTGTAAAATCCCTTCATTTTCATGAAAATTGTGGGGGAATATTTTTGGATCATGTTGTTCTGCAAAACATGTAATTAACCTGGAGGCAAAAATTTGCAGTCAAAAACTACCACAGAATTAGCAGGGTCAGTTTTGTATTTTAAGATGTACTTTGCTCCTTCTTGGTAGGTTTCATTTGACTCAACAGGACTAATTTCCCTGTTGTTTGGATTCTATTCTATATTTTTATATCATGGGTACTGAACTGTGTTCAAGTTAGCATTGTTTGTTTGACTTTTTGGAAACAATACGTTTGTTCTAGCTCCTGAAGTTTTGTTATTTGAGTGAGTTTCTATAGGTCAATAAATAAATAATAATAAATAATAAACTAGGATTACAAGAGTGTTTGAATTCTGCTTGATTGACCCTTCAAACTTACTGCTAAAAAGTTAACTAGGAAAAAATATAGTTCTGACTGCTTTTTTCATAGAAAGTTTTCCAGTTTTCAAGCTTAAAATGACTATATTGAGCCCTTTGTTCAGAGAAGATTTGGCTTTGTCATGCCCTTATTGCAAAACTGCACAGAATCTGCATTGTGTGTATAATACAGAGGCTCCTATATGCTATCTGTTCTACTCCCTTTTTTCTATTTTTTTGGGATACTATAGAATCATAGACCCTTGGGGTCCCTTCCAATTCTACAGTTCTGTGATTCTGTAGTAACCAAAAAAATACAAACAAGTAACTTTTGTGTGTATGGGAAAGAGGAGACATTTATTTGTGGTAATAACAACGGCAAAGGCCTGATCTTTGGGTCCTAATCCAAATAAAGATAGTTTGGATTAACTTCCGCTGAAAGCTGTAGGACTAACTTTGTTGCTACTAACTTGTTTCATTGGTCTCAGTGGGATAGTCAAGACTAATTTTAGCTGACTGAGACCTTGATAATCGCTTCCTTTTTGCATAGTTTCCTAGAAGAATGAATGAGGTACATGAGGGGCTACTGGGGGTGGGGAGAAAGAGAGGAATGAGAAGTCCTGTTGCTTGAACAGAGGCCTTCTTGCACTTTTTTGGGTCTTGCCCACTGTGTTCAAACACTATTTTTCTTAAGTAGAAAAGAATTAACTAAATAAGTTTTTTTAAAAAAATTGTTGGTTGCAGGGAGGGAACTTACCAGTTCAGTTCCTGACTTCTAATATTTCTGTTCCAGGTTCAGCACTTCAAGACAAACACTAATGTGGATTCCGGACTCCTTTTTTTCCAGGTATTTTGAAGCCAGATCTTATGGATATTTACTCAGTTTAAGTTCAATAAGACTTAAGGTAAAGGGTAAAGGGGCCCATGACCATTAGGTCCAGTCGCGGATGACTCTGGGGTTGCGGCGCTCATCTTGCTTTATTGGCCGAGGGAGCCGGCGTACAGCTTCCGGGTCATGTGGCCAGCATGACTAAGCCGCTTCTGGCGAACCAGAGCAGCGCACGGAAAAGCCGTTTACCTTCCTGCCGGAGCGGTACCTATTTATCTACTTGCATTTTGACGTGTTTCGAACTGCACTCCCCAGTAAATCTTCAGTAGCTTTTTTTTTTTTTTTTACATTGACCAGTGTGTCTAAGTGTGTAGTTTACCTACTTTGTAGCTTTGTAGCCCAGTTCATAATTAGGCTAGTGTTCAAGTCTGAAGTCTAACATTTCTTATCAGTTTCATGTTATAGTTATGTTACATAAATAAGCCCTTGTGTGTTGCATTTACACATCATAGTGATCTCTGAGGAAATACTTTCTCAAAATTGTTAGTACAATGTGAGGGTGGAACCATGTGTTTATCAGCAAATGCATGTTTACAAACCTGCATTTCTGAGAATGAATGGAATGGTGCAGAAGAGCATTTTTAGGGAAGAGGGGGATGGGGTTCTTAATTCCTGTTATACCCACTAATTATTTCCTGCAAATGCCCCTACATAAGCTTTATGGCAGACATGTGGGACTTAAAACCACATGTTTCTATGATTTGTGATTTTGGGACTGCATAGAAAAACATCCTGTTGGTAGATATCATCCCTCCTTTTTGAGAGCAGAAGAGAAACTAGGAATCTTCACCGAACTCTTCTTACCAAGTTATATTGTAAATTAGCTTTATTTGTTTTCAGTTTGCTGAGTGGAAGAATTTCAACACTGAAAGATGAAACTGGTGCTGTGAGTATTCCTTTCTAAAAAAGAAGATTATGATATGAAAGTTGATTACTGTATTGGGTTTAGCTGGATGAAACCATTGGAATCTATGTATATCATATAAATTCATTTGTATAAATGCAAAGGCTTTCATATTTGTAAGCCAATGTAAAATACAGGTGGTTATAATATTCTGGTTTGGAGTGATCAATTATATGAGAGGAGGCCTAATCCCAAAAGGGTTCTGCTTTACATCTGGGCAAGGACAGCAGCACAGCAAAAATAAAAATAAAAAAATGCAAGAAACAATAGAGAAGCAGCCCTGGTAAACTATAGAAACCATAGAAAAAGTTACCCAAATACAATACTTGCCAAACAAAAGACTGGTTGGTCAGATGTTCTGGTCACATAATTCTTGGCAATCGGTAAGAGTAAGGAGTAAATATTAAATAACTTTGTGCGTATACACCTACAAATCTGCCTGAATCCTGAGTTTGTGTGTGCAGAATCTTGTTTTACATTTCAAACTTTTCCGGGAAATGACACTTGATTTATAATACAATTTGCAATTAGAACTCGACAAATTTGTATTCTAAATTGGTGAATTGTGCACTTTTGCAACATCTCTAGTTAGAATGGGGAGACTCTTTCAGTCTTGTGAATGATAGAGACAAATTGTGGCTGCTGGTAATTGTAGGCATCATGAAAATGCAGTTAGAAAAGATCCCTTTTTTAAAAAATGAGGGTTTTTTAAAAATTTGATTTTGTAATATTTGTAGGGCTAAATAATGGCAGAATTAAGCATTTCAGGACACACAGATTTCTGCTGCAGAATTAAGCCTGTGTTTAAACTGCTCCCATTGAAATAAATAAAGACTTCAGAGTGCATAATTTATTGCATTCTAAAACTTATATGTTAAGCTAATAAATGGGCTCTCATTTCTTCATAGATATTTATTGACAGAGATCCTGCAGCATTTGCACCTATTTTAAACTTTCTTCGAACAAAGGAGTTAGATTTGCGGTAAGAAACTCAGTGTTAATTCTCACTCTGATTTTAAAAACACTTCTGGTGGAAGATGGTTATAAAAAACACTTCAGCTCACTTGAAGTTTTTAAAAAATTGTACTTGTGAAAGTATCAGTAGTATCCCCTGAACTCCACAGAATAATCTACTCTCCCAAATATTTGAGGTGAATTTCTGAATTTCTGCAGGAACTTCAAGGGGCCACTGATTTCTGAAAGACTGTTAGGTCTTCCTTAAGGCTTTGCTGTATGAGAGACTTTAAATATCCTCTTGTAACCTGTGTGCTAGACACTTATAGCCCAATCTAGCAGCTAAAACCTCACACGTTAAAGTATGTGTACACTTTTTGAGGCATAATCCTGAAAGGGTTCAACTTGAAGAAACTTGCCAGGCCTGTGAGCTAGGCCACCTTTGTTTTGTGCATTTGCCTCAGCTGAGGCACTCACATTCACCCACCCATGTGACAACACTTAGCTCTGTCATCTGTGTGTTAGACTGAACTTTTAGTCAGCACATTCTATATGTTTCCCATAAGACTTTCGTTCTGTGATTTCTGCTGCTCATAGCAGCTTAATTTTTTTATATAAAAAAAATGTTTTCAAAGAACAGAGGTTTTGCTTGAGTGTTCCAGACTATATCCTTTCACAAAACTTTAATTTAACATTTGTGTAGATGTTTCTGTTGATCTGTAGCATTTAAAGATGTTCTCAGTTGTTTAATCAAAGTATTTTATCATGTTAAAATAAAACTTCCTATAAATGATTTAGTTTTTTATGTTTAGAATATTGATTGTTGTGCTAAGAAACTGCATTATTTAATTTTTGAATATTTCTGGTTTTTACCTTTTTGCAGGGGAGTAAGCATTAATGTACTTAGGCATGAAGCAGAGTTTTATGGAATTACACCTTTAGGTAAATATATGGATTTAAATTACCCACTAGTTTGAACATCATGATGAGTTAATAATCATTTTAAAGAACCACCAGTAGTGGTAAGAGAGCTCTCCTTCCTCTCCACAATTAAGCCATATATATTGTCATTCCCAGGTGACTTTTTGGGTGGGTTGAGGGGCCACCAACCAGTGGGAAGACCTAAGAGGTCTTCACTTCCTTCCCCTTCACTTCCTCTGTGTTCTGCCACCAACAGAGTACATTTCGTTGGGAGTCAAGACAGAATGTTTTTTGAGATCAGCACATTGATCTCCTAAGAGAGGTTTGATTTAAGTGCCATGTTGATTATATTTTTGGTGGGTGGCTATGATTTCTTTTTTTATAAACAAATGCTGATTACTTGTAGATTTCTTGTCTTCGTATGTTTTTAAAGTTCTCTCATGTTGTTATGATTTTAAGCCCTGCTTCCTAAGGCTCTAGGGTGTTTTACAACAATTTAAAATACAGCATCAAAAACAGATTAAAACAAATTATAATAATAAAAGTAGGGTGGGTTATAAAAACATACATCTCAGGTGTCAAAGGGCAGGGTTATAACTGTACAACTGGAGGTTTAATGTTATAAACCATAGTGGCCTTCTTGAGACCCAAAGGGTAGTATATAAATTAGTTTATAGTTAAATTAAATTTGCATTCACATATGTATAACAGTTTATATGCTGTTTCCTTTCAGTAAGAAGATTACTGTTGTGTGAAGAGCTAGAGCGCTCCTCTTGTGGCAGTGTCCTCTTCCATGGATACCTGCCACCTCCAGGTACTTGAGCATGCTTTGTATGCCATTTTTTATTTCAGCATCAAGAAGCAACTCCTGAAAATCTCTGTGGCTTTACAATAATGAAATACTCTCAGCTCTGTGTGGCATTTGAGCTGGTCAAAGCATTGTGGGGTTTGCTATGTATGGGCTGATGCCTGCTGAAGCTTCCACTTCAAGAACTTATCAGGACTCTATCCATCTCTGCTGCCACCTTTATGTTAGTTCTATGTGTACACCAGAATCACTTTCTTGCTGTTGCCATAGTGTCTACCCTATCATAAGCATTCTCATTGGGGTTTTGAGGTCACTACAATAGACCTTTTTAAGATCATGCCTCACCCCAGCTGCTTGTTACTGCTGCTGTACATTATGCATCTTCTTCGGTCTCTGGTTAAGGAGGGTTAGTTGAGACAAACAGTTGTGGGTCGCCACTGGGAAATATATCTGTGTACCTAATGTCTATTGGATGTCTGGCAATCATGTGAATGCTTAATTACAAGGCTGCAGTACATTGTTGTATTTCTCAGGTGATTTAGATTTTCTAGAAAGGGAAACCTTAGTTTTCTGTGTATAAGACGATTTTTTAATTATAAAATAACGTTAAAAATGGGGGTGTGTCTTTTACACGGATAGTTCTGAGGGGGGACGTGCAGTTGGTTGCAGCCGCGAGCAGGAGATTGTCAGCGGCGATTGGTGGCTGCGGCAAGGGCTGCTGTCGATTGGCTGTTGCTGTGGCAATTGGGCGGGCGATTGACGGGTGCTGGCAGCAAGTGGTCAGACGATTGGTGGCTTCCGCGATTGGCAGTGTTGGTCAGGCGGGTTAGCAATTTTCAGCAAACCCCCCCCCAAAAAAAAAAGCTCAACAACTTTCCTCCCCAAAAAACAACTCTGGGCAATCTCCCCTCATTTTCTTAATTTTGGAGTCCCCCAAAATAGGGGTCATCCTATACATGGTGTGTGTGTGTGTGTGATACACGGAAAAATATGGTACTTCCCACTGAAGCCACTCTTATCTCTAAATGAGATAGAAATATTGCTTTGATGTTAAGTCAGTGTAAACCAAAACTCTGTGGTAAAGTAGTTCTTAATACTATTGAGGCAATTGTGGATTAGTTCTGGAGGTTGCTATACTTCCACTGAGGGTTGGGCAGCACCATGGAATAGCATGGGATGGGAGCAGGAATAGTCAGGAGGGGGAAGTTGGCCAAAATCGTTGAGGTACTGCAGATAAATGGAACTCGAAATGTGCAAGGTACTTAGTCTGATTAATTTGAGAAGTTTTCCCTTCCTGTTGCAGCCCCTTGTGCATTTTGGAGGGACGGGGGGAGGGGATGGGAAAGTCCACTGTCATGAGCTTCCTTCTGCTTGCCAGCAAAGGTGTAGCAGCCTTTATCTAAGCCCAGTAAAACCAGATTTGACAAATTTCTTATTTTCTTTAGGCATTCCAAGTCGTAAGATTAGCCCTTCTTCAGGAGCATCTACTGAAGTCAGAGCACCTCAGAGCTGTCCTGAAAGTGAGGCCCGAGGAGGGAATATGCAGACTTCACTTGCTGGTACTGGAGAAGATACAGTCAGGCTAGGTGAGCAAAACTATCTTCATTTCTTTAACACATTTAAAATATTTGTGGAAAAATAATTTGCAAGTGTTATCTAAAAAAAAGCCTGTTAGTTCTTGCCGATCCTTCAAAATTGTGACAAGTTGCAGATTTGAGTGAAGACTAGCCCTGCAGTGCAAGCATCATAAATGAGATATAAGTACGTGCAGGCTGCAACTTGGTTGTGTACTCTGCTAAAAAATAATAATTGAATACTATTAACTAGGTTGTAGTATAGGGCCAGGTATTGATTGGTGATCATCTGTCTGCTTCTGGGGTAAACCTTCTTCCTCTGGAAAGAGAGCAGAAGGGCCTGTGTGCTTACAGTAGCCATAGTATTCTGCTTTAGTTCCCCAGAGCTTGCTCTGCTCTGCTAACTCTTCCATGCCAAATGCAGCTCATCATGTGCATCAGCAGCTTTATTACAGCTGCAGAATTTCAGAATACTCACTGCTCTGGCAAAATAGGTGAAAAAAAGACTCATGACCATCAATTCAGTAACCTCACTTAACCTCTGCTGTGTGTGTGTTTTTCTTTTTTAAGGGTTTCCTGTGGATCCACGAAAGGTTTTGATAGTGGCTGGCCATCACAACTGGATTGTAGCTGCATATGCTCACTTTGCAGTTTGCTATAGGTAAAGATGCAATGAGCAGCACTGTTTCAGTCTATATTCCAGTAATTGTGCTCTACAGGACAAAGTTTTCATAAAATACGAGATATGAGTTCATTAAAAGGAACAAAATTTTTGTTTATTTTTTGTTAATAGTGTGTGGAGTACTGAGGCAAGAACAAGAAGCTTTGTAACAGGGATGGGAAATCTGTGGTCCTCCAGATGTGGCTGGACTACAATTTCCATAATTCCTGACCATTGACCATGTTGTTGATGCTGCTAGGAAAGTGTTCAACAATATCTGGAGGTCCCCACCCCTGCTTTATGACTTCAACTTACGATTGCCCTTGCAGAACTAGATATCGTCCACAGAGCAAACATTTTGAATCAATCTTATGGCCACTTTCCCCAAGTATTCTTGTATTCCGGCATACATGCACAACTGCAAAATTTGTATTCGTGTTTCAGATGTGCTCCTTCCCTTTAAAATATACAGAAGCAGCGAACAGGAAAGAATTGGAATCCCCTCTTCATTTATTTTAAAAGGAAAAGGCATGCTTGAAATCTGATACTTCTAACAGTTGCAGTTCCGGAAATATTCTGTGAAAAGTTGTTCTGAGGGACTCAGAATAAATGTAGGTAATTTGTTCACTCAACAGGTAAAGTATAATGAAGCCCATTACAGTGGTGCCCCGCAAGACGAATGCCTCGCAAGACGAAAAACTCGCTAGACGAAAGAGTTTTCCGTTTTTTGAGTCGTTCCGCAAGACGAATTTCCCTATGGGCTTGATTCACAAGACGAAACGTCTTGCGAGTTTGTTTCCTTTTTCTTAAAGCCGCTAAGCCGTTAATAGCCGCTAAGCTGCTAAGCCGTTAATAGCCGCTAAGCCGCTAATAGCCGTGCTTCGCAAGACGAAAAAACCGCAAGACGGAGAGACTCGCGGAACGGATTAATTTCGTCTTGCGAGGCACCACTGTATACTGAGTACACAGGAGGTCATTTGTGACCAAAACTTATCTTCAGGAATTACTATGTGCATAAGACATTAGCAAAATATTTCAGTTGTGTGGAGTAGTCTGTGTTAGGGCATTTCAAGATGTGATTCTGTGAGTCAGTGCTCCAGTATAAATTCATTGAGGATATGGTGCCTTAATTAGGGATGTGAGACAGTGCCACCATGTGATAAAAAACAGAATGGGCTGTTGCTACATTTGATTAAAGCTTGTAGTTGGCATGAAAGTAATATTTAAACCATAATTAAAATAAACTGGTTAGTGTGTAGCATGCTTATTCACATTGCTAAAACCACATGCACTTTGCTCTTCCCTCTCAGGAAAGGGTCTTGTCTTGGTTCATGTCTTGGATGTAATTTCAAGGCAGACTATAACTCGCCCCCCAGCACATGGCAGGAGCAAGGGAGAAGCAAAGTGCTCAAGATTTCAGCAGTGTGCATGAGCATGGTACTCATTCACAGTAAACTGTAGGGTTATTTGGGTTTTGTATGTTTAATGTGACATGCCCCCACTACCAGGATTGTCACTACATTTTAGAGACCTGAGAAGTACTGATAAGACTTCACACCCCCTCCCCATAAGGTAGCTTCCTATGTCCTTCAGAGTATAAGGGGGGTGGGGAACTCTTATCCAGGTGGCTTTCCACGTTCAACAGATGAATCAGGAGCACACTCTTAAGGTTGCTCTTGATCCTTCCTTGGTGCAGCCCAAATTGCAACCTTCAGTACATGCTTGCAAAAAAAAGAGTCTGTGCATGTCTGAGTTTTCCTTTCCAGCTGTAATTCAGCACTTTTTGAATTTTGACTCTTTTTGTTGCCCAGCAACTGGACAGGAAGAATCAGGAGTACACTTAGAGTTTACCTGTCTTGCACTTGATGTCCTATGCCATTACGTAACAGGGCTGGATGTGCTTTGGGCCGAACTATGCTGTGGGCCAAATGAGGTGCTGCAAATAAGGCTGCAGGTTTCCCACCACTGTAGATTAGTTACAACATTTCTACTATGCTGTTGCTTTCTGTCTAGTTTGCATTTGAGTGTTCAACAGTGAATGAATACCCATCAGCCTGCATATTTCCCCATAGGTATCTATGCACACGAGGAAAGAAAACACTCTTCTCTTGTGCAAAGATGGAGCAGCTGCTTTGTTCTGAGCTGCACAAAGAAGGATAGAAATGTTCCCTATACTGCCCTCATTTATACCATACTAGACATGGTCCCAGCATAATTTTTTTATGAATGATTTTCATGCTCCAGACAAATAGATTACATCTTACAAGGACAGTCTCATTCAGAATAGTTATTATGTAGCAACCTTATTACATCCCATTCCACCAGGCTGCAGCAGTTTTGGTTGAGAGACCCAAATATCATTGGTCTTTTCCCCTCCCCCAACTGTCTCCATTCCAGCCACTCATTATAAGAACTATTGTGGAACTTTAAAAGTTAGGGCTTGCCTTTCTTGTTCTTCTTACCCTACCCATCCTTTTTGTGCTGCGTCTGTTATATTGTAAGCCTACAGGCAGGGAGGGACTATCCCATTTTTAATCTGTGCACAGCACCTAGAAAGTGCTATTATGCTTTATAATGATACATCCCATCTCCCTCCCCATTGCTGGGAATCTGCTGATTATGTGAAATTAGCAAGAGAAAGATGTCCCAGGAGTCTGCCTTTCAGAATAGTAGACAAAGTGTGTTTCACTCCTTTCCTTTGAAACATATTGGTTTAGATAAATCCAGACTGTGATTTATAATAATCCACTGTTCCTTATTGGATATATCTAGATCTTATCTTGTAGGTACCGAAGTTAAGTTTCATTTTTTTCTCCTCTGTTTGTAGGCATTTTAAAAAAATATGATATACATCAAATAATTTTTCTGCTCCCTTTTGACAAGTTGGAATAACTGTTCATTGAAGTTTTGGCATATCCTGGAAAACCTGCTTGCAAAAATACGTTTTTGTATATCTTTCTCTTAGAATCAAAGAATCCTCTGGATGGCAACAAGTGTTCACAAGTCCCTATTTAGACTGGACTATTGAACGTGTTGCTCTCAATGCCAAGGTTGTTGGTGGTCCACATGGAGACAAAGATAAAATGGTTGCTGTCGCATCTGAGAGCAGTATCATCTTATGGAGCGTTCAGGATGGTGGTAGTGGCAGTGAAATAGGCAAGTGTGCACTCTCGTTCCTGTTCCTAATAATATATATATTGGCTCACTGTTTTCCAATTACACTGTGCAATTGCTTGTCAAACTTTTTGGCCACAGTGAATGAAAGGTAAACTTTTGTACATTCAACATTTTATTTCTTCATATAGCTGCTTCTCTATCCATCACTTATACGCTAAAGCAGTATCTTAATAGGAAATAAGATAAAATCTAAAAGCCGTGCTTGGCTTAATGGGTGCATAGTGGTATATGTCACTTATTGAAGTGTTCCTGAAGCCCTGTTGTGATAATAAGTAGAAAGTAATTTAATTTTTGACTGACTTATTTCAGCTCTGCATGGTGAACCTGAATGTGGGAATTAGAGATGACAGTTTGGAATGACTGCCAGCTTGTCTTGTTCTTACTAAAAGCCATGTTTCTCAAGGTCTCCTTCTGATAACCTTCAAAAAACACAATTTGGGCAATGCTTTGCTACTAATAATCTTTTGAGCAGAAATTAGTCGAGATAGCCAGCACTGGGCACCAGACAGCTTTAGAGCCAAGGGCTTCATGTTACCAGAAGGTACATAAACATGAAAAGGGCTTTTAGAGAAGCCAAATACTTCACTCTGCAGATCTGATTGATAGCTTGACTTACTTATTAAAATACATACTTGCTTCCAAACATCAGCAGTGGCCTTTTTGAGCAGGGGCAGAGAGAAAGATACAAGGAATCTTTTGAGTTCCAAAAGTAACATTTAAGTAATAGGGTAATGATAATGACAGGCTGTTTCCTCTAGCCACAAAGAGCTGTCACCATAGATTTAATCTACTTGCCAGCATAGATACAGTATCTTCATGCATTTTTCCAAAATAAGTTGTATGATTAGAGAGGTACTCAGTAGAGTAGGTTAGTTTTCTGCCCTCAAGTAATTAAGCCCCCTGAGGAAATCAGTATTTTAGTGGGGGAAATGATGTGGACGTGTGAATATTCAATTCTGTTGGGCTGTTGTGTCTGCACATTGGCAGTATGGAGATTATTAAATTTATTCATCAGATGTTTAGAGTGTCCTTCAATATGCAGTAATCATGTGGCTGACAAAGTTTGAAGAAGTAAAATAATAATACAGTAAAACAACAACAATATTTACTTAAGGAATTGTATAAGAGCAAACTACACTTTTGTCATTGTACCAGATGTTTATTATGGTAGAAACTATGCTCCATCCATGCTGGTAGCAGATAAAAGTATGGAAGGGGCTTGAACTTGGGATCTGCTGTGCTGTTTTGTAGCTCGATTTAGAGGGGCTTGTAGCAATCTCTCCCCCCACTCCCTTTTTCCTGCCAGGTAGAATAGAGCAGTGTTTCCCAACCGGTGTTCCGCGGCACACAAGTGTGCCGTGAGATGTTGCCTGGTGTGCCGCGAGATGTTGCCTGGAGGGAGGCGGGCGAGGGCGTTTGCTTCCCGGAGGACTTGTGGGAAGCCGCCCCTTCCCTGGGCGACGCGCCGCCTCGCGACTCCGGAGTCAGTCCCGAGGGCTCTCGGAGGGACTCGTGAGCGACGGCGTGGCGGCTCCGGGGCGCGCTCAGCCGGGCCGCCGCGCGCCCCCGCTGCAGCTGCCCGGCGTGGAGCGCGACGCGGAGCCGGCCGGGCTTGGAGGCGCCCAGGTAGGGCCGAGCCGGGCGGGGGCGGGGAGGTCTCGGTCTGCTGCGGGCGCAGGAGGGCGAGCGGGAGAGGGGGAGCCGTCGGGTCTCCTGGAAGGAAGCGAGGCGGCGGCTGAGGGGGATACAGCCCCGTCCCCAGCAACAGGCGCTCCTCGAAGTGAGGCCACAAGTCGGGGTTCGGACAGGGCCTGGAAGCAGCGGCTCCGGCTCTTGGGAGCGGAGAAGGGGACTTCGAAAGCGGCCTGGAGGAGAAAAGCCCCGATGCAGCGAGAGCGGGGAGCGTGCTGCCTTGTCCAGGCCTCCTCGCTTTGTGCCGTCCGCTGCCGGGAGCAGGACACGGGGGCTCCTCGTTCGCATGCTTTCCCGGGTGATCGGTGAGGGTTAGGGTTAGGGTTAGGGTCCCTCAGTCCCTCACTTTGCTGCCTCCTCCCCCCCCACCCCCAAAACTTGGAGGTTCCCCGGCAAGGGGGAGGGAAAAAAATTGAAAACTTTCACTTTCGTGCGTCCCTCCCGGCGTAACGCTGCGCGCTGACGTCACGGGGCTGTAATGGTGGTGTGCCGCGAGATTTTTTTCATCAAACAAGTGTGCCTTTGCCCAAAAAAGGTTGGGAAACACTGGAATAGAGCACTGAAAGAGAAATTATTTTCTGTCGCTACTTTCTTCTTACCCATTCTTACATGCCCATTTATTATTGTGTTTCCTGTGTAAATCATATTCTTAGCCAAAAGGAATGGCAGTACATCCAGTCAAAGGAAGGACAGGTGGCCTACATGCAGGCATGGATTTGGATTATAGCTGGGATCCTCGAGATTGCATAGTAAACTCATACCAGTGTTAACCAGTGGAAAAAGAAAGTAGTACTGAGAAAACAGGAGTGAATTATACTTCGGCTTTTAACGTTACTTCCAACTCTTCTTCAACGTTCTGTTGTGTCAGAGTCAAGAACACATTTGACAAAGAAAAGCCCCTTCAAGCTTTCCCCTCTGCATTTAACGAAATCTAAATTGGGCTTTTCAAGTAGCGTTAATGAATTTTAACTTTTAAGTTAAGCGTTTAAACGGAAAATGAACAATCTGGCTTCATTAGAGTCATTACGTTATGTAGCATGCTCTAAAAGTTATAAATGTTCTGAAATTAATACATCCCAAAGAGTTTTCAGTTCATTTAATAAGCAAAACTCTTCTCTTTCAGAGAACTTTACAGGCCCATTTATCTAGCAGAGCCTAATGTTAGCAGCCCTGCCTTAGGATAGAGAAGTAGTGCTTTGTTCATGTCCTGTAAAAGAAACAATTTGTTGTTACAAACACTCTTCAGAAGCTGACAACACCATCTATGGAAAATTGCAAGGGCTGGCATCTCCATGATAGAGCTCTCCCAGAGGCTGTTTTCCCTTCAATATTACTTACATAAGATACCACTACTGGATTGCTGCTATAAGCAATATTTTACTGAGAGGGCCCCTTAAGACAAGAACCTGTCATTACTTATGCCGTCGTCTTCCCTGTGGACGGCCGTCAGGATTGTTGAGCCTAAGCAGGAGTGACACTTTAAATTCCTTCAGACTATTCATGCTGTCTTCCTTGATTTCCCTGAACCTCATCCTTCTCCAGAGTAATCAATTCTAGTTCTTTCTCTCCTTTTTATTATTGCCTGCTTTTATGCGCCCTGCTGTTAAATATAGTCAGTATCAGAGATGATCATATGTCCTGAAAAATTATTTGGCATTTTAATTAAGTCACTTTATGCACCAGGCTTCTTGACTGTTATCTGAAAACAGCAGCTACTGTCCTCTTCAAAATACCATTTTGGTATCACAGTTTACCCTTGTAAAGTCTGGAATTCTGAAGGGTCTTCAAAGGGTTTATATAGAGCTTTTATACTTAAAAATGTTCATATAATTGCATGGTTCTACTGCAGGTTTAATTAACTCTTTAAAATTACAATTAAAAACTATACTGTGAAGTCACTTAATCTGGCAACATGCTAAACTCTTTTGCTGCAGTCTCCAATACTAATCTTATTAAATCTGATCTGATGGCTACAACTGACAAACATCCTGTCAAGTCACCCCCACCCAAGAAAATAAACTTGGAAAAGTACAAGATCTCTTCAGTCTTGATGTATTCTGACTATTTAAACACTTTACATTCGTATTAGCCATAGTAATGAATTAATCAGCCATGTCACTTTGTGCCACAAATTGGACAATTCATAATTGGAGAGAGGGTTTGCAACAATGCGCACATGGATCAATTTAACGTCATAGAATCAAAGAATGAGGGTGGCATCAAACAAAGTATTTCTGCTAGTGCAAGGAATGCTAGATTTTTGGTTGTGCAATGGAATTTCCCTCTGGCTCCTTCTCCCATTCACTCTCTAAATCTGTTCTGTTCCCCAACCCTCCAGAGCAGATTGGGGAGGGCACATGGGATATGTGAGAGGGCAGAGGGGACATTCTGTTGTGCAGAAGGAAATCATTGTGATAATGGAACTTCTTCACTGGATACAGTCCTGAGAGTCTGTTTTCAGTATGAAACGAGAAATGGTTAATACAGATTGACATAGAATATAACCATTTTGATTTTGTGCTTGCGACAAGCATGACCGTGCAACCTGCTGTTCCTTCTGCCACTTGTAACCTCAGTACATATTGAGGCATTTGTTGGGTCTCACGAAGTAAATGTGTAGAAGAGACTGTACCCAGTCACAGCGGGTTATGTTGCTGAGTCTTCCATTAAACCAGCCAGCAGCTGGATAGAATATTGTTACAGCAGAATATAATGTATTTATTGCCTTCTTACCTGATTAAAAAAAAACTCTCTAACTTTCTTAAAGCAGCATTGTAATGCTCACGTTGCATTTTGATTTCCCCCCTCTTTATGTTGGTTGATCATATTTGTTCTGGAAGCAAACTTAATGCACACTTTCTTTGGTGGTTGTTTTTCTTCTTCTAATAGGAGTATTTAGTCTTGGAGTTCCTGTGGATGCTCTCTTCTTCATTGGCAACCAGTTGGTGGCTACTAGTCATACAGGAAAAGTTGGAGTATGGAATGCCGTGACTCAACACTGGCAGGTATGTTAAACAGAAATGCTTAATATGACATGTTTTATGATACTGTAAAAACAACATAAATTCTGAGGGTGCTAGTTTGCAAAGTTTATCATTACCTATTCTTAAGGATTCTTTTTTATTATTCTTCGTTACAATTTATTATTGCAATTACTTGGAAGTCAGACTACATCAAAGACAAACAAGTTGCATGTTAATCTTGAGGACCCTCAAAAGCTCTCGAACTGATTGCACTGCACATCATGCCTCAAAGATATCTATTTTATATTTCTATTCTCAAATGCCCTGTGATTTTTATATATTATGCATTCTGACAATGAGAATAGAGATTCTTGGATTCCAGACAAGACTGAGGGAAGAGCTGGGCATTCATGCAGGAAACAAACCTTGTAACACAGCCAGATGAATGTTTCTGTGGCACAATGTAAAGACACTGTAATGAAATCCAAGAGGCTGCCTTGCAAATCTCGAGAGGCAGAAGTGACCTAAGGCTGACTCCCGTGGCTGCCACAGTACTGGTTGAATAAATCCTGATTTTACCCATAAGTGACAGTCATGCCAATGACTAACACTGCAAGAATGCAAAAAGCCAAGTGATATAACATAATAATCTTGTTACGTATTGAAAACTGACCTAGTGCATTTGAATCTAACACAAACAGCTAAAGCTGCTTTAAAAGTTCTGTCAGTACCTGCTTAAAAAACTCTTGAGTCTCTGCCTAATCTGCAAGAAGGTGATCTATGTTTTAGGTGTTACTTTAGGAGTTAATAGGCACTGTCTGCTTTATAGCTGTACTTATCACACATGTCCTCTTCACATTATGTACACCCCTCCTTGGAAGCTTGCTGAAGTTGTGTGAATATTTTTCTGGTAAGAAATGGTGTGTCTTTGTCTCTTGCGAATGTAATGGCATAGTGGGAATGAATAGAGCTGTTGGGTTACATTTGTAGATCTTATTGCCCTTGCTGTGCAACGGAGGGCAAAGCAGTCTTTGACGTAACCTGGTCCAGATTTTTTGGCCATTATATGTAAGGCAGCACCCTCATGGCTCTGGAGACTGACTGGCTTCTTATCCAAGGATAACCTCCCCCTGGATTCATGTGGTCAGCTTCCACCCCCTCAAACTGTATAAACAAGGCAGACTGGACAAGGGTTAAGAGGGCAAGTAGTGAGATGGACATCCAAAGGCATCTTGCCTATGTTCTCGGGGCTCAATAAGTGACTTGTATGTTGCTATGTTATGCATTGTGGGTTCTCTGGATATTATAGAAAAACTTAATATAGTTTGGATTTTCTTTTTTTAATCATTACAAGCTGCTAAACAAATACAGTGGGTTACACCCAAACTTCTTGTGCTAGAGCACTCATCTAAAGGGAGTTCCCTGTGCCCTCCTTCCCACCGTGCCTCCTCCATCCTCTGAAAAACCTCTTCTCGGGGGGCTCAGATGGGAACTGAAATGGAAATGAGAACTAGAGAAAATGGCAGAGGCAGCATGCATGAGCTGTGACAGGCTGACAGGCTCTCAAGTTGCTTTTGTTTTACCATTAATACGGTTGCAGTTTACTTGTTAAGAATGAGTTCTGTTTCTTAAAACTGCTACCCGCTTTCTTTAGATTTGTCTATCAAGTGTTCCATCTAATGGGCACAGGACATGTATGCTCCTCCCCAAATGTGGGCAGCATTTAGAAACACAGAGATGGAAGATAGTTTGCCTTTTCTTAAGAAAGGCATTTTAACTTGGAACAGCAAGAGAAATCTGGATGGAACTGATAACAGACTTGCTGATCATTATTGCTCTTGAGCAGATCAGTTACTTGCTAAACAACGCTGTGAATTGCACTTTCTGGAATTGCTATTTGGTGGGAACATTTGAAGGCAAAAGTGGACTTGCAGGTTATTTGGAAGCTGGTTCCTGAAAACTGTCTTCACTTTACATGTTTGATTATTCAGTCAGAAGGGGAACATTCTCAAAGAAGTATCAACAAAATACTATTTTTGTTTTAATTTTCATGGGCTGTAATGCTCTTGGGAAACAAGCTTCCTGTGGTTACGACATCTGAAAAATAGAGAAGCTACTTTCAAGATGTGGCAATGGGGTTCTTTCACAAATTCATAAACTTTTAGGAAGTTGCCTTATATTATGTAAATTTTAGCATTCTTTCAATAGCTCCAATTAAACTCTAATAAAAGGAAAATTCTAGTACACTGGCAGACAGCATAGGTCCATATTGCATTGGTTCTAGTGAAATACTGAATACATTCTGATGGGAAAAAATGCAATTTTAAATACTGTACATTACTTGCATTTTATTTATCTTAGGTTCAAGATGTTGTTCCCATCACCAGTTATGATACTGCTGGGTCATTCTTACTGCTGGGCTGCAACAATGGCTCCATATATTACATTGGTAAGACTATGAAATTTCTCCCATTCAAAATTAGCAACATTTATGATCTGAATGTCTTTTATTTGCTACCTTAAGATGGCCATTATACCTACTGTTCAGTGCCCCAATATATTTTGATGATGGGTAATTTATAAATAGGTGAATAAATGTGTGTTTTTAAATTTTTATTTTACAGATATGCAGAAATTTCCACTACGAATGAAGGATAATGATCTTCTGGTGACAGAACTTTACCATGACCCTTCCAATGATGCCATAACAGCACTTAGTGTTTACCTCACACCCAAAACAAGTGTGTACCATCTTCACCTCTAATACCCTTTAATTATAAATGTTTGATACTGTATGGGAGCATTATTATGACCTTCTCAATGCATCCTTTTGTAGGAAATTTAATTTAATGTTCCATTTTAAATTTGCCCTATTGCAAGGGAACATACCAAATGATATGTTCAACTGGAAGATGTTTGTGGATTTTGGTATTTTTTATTTATATTTTAAAGAACAGGAAATTCAGAGGCATTATTTTTTCCTTTGTACGTATATAGATGACATGTGAGCACATTATGCACATTCAAGCATAAGTTTGTGCAGCTAGAAATCTCACACCTGCCATTTCCTAGTGCAGGTGAAGAGAGCCCAAGTATTGTGTTTCTGAATGGCATAAATGATACATCAGTTGCTGAATTATTTAACAGTATTTCTTTATAGGTGAAGCACATTATCCACTTTATCACTGAAACCAAGCAGCCAAACTTTTAGGGCCTCTGTCATTCCTATTTAAAAATGGTTGTCTTCTACAGTGCAGTTTTGAAATAATATTTTTTGCAGGGTGAGTATTGGGGAAGTGGAGGCTTCCTTGGTGCCACTGTCAAGCATTGCCTAAGAATATCTTCTTCATGAGAATGGGGGGGGGGATGTTATGCACCATGTAGCATGTTCATTAGAAATCAGGATTGCATGCCTGTCCTTTCTCAGTTTACACTTGATAAAAACCCAGGTTTATTGCTGTATGTAATTTGTTTAAACCGTTTTAGGACTAGAGGTGTCATATTCTGGAAGATGGCTTAGTAATGCAAGAAGTTTGCTTGCTGCACAATTCCAAACTTTTCTTTCAATTTTCAGTTTTGTTCATACCTTGCCAACATTGCTTGCCAACTTTCATGATGTCTTGGGGATGGGGGGGAGACATTGGCAGTAATTAATGCTGAGTTGTTACAGAATAGTAAGAGGCAAATATTAGCATGTAAATGGGGCACATCTCTAAAAAGTATTGCAGCTGTGTACAAGCCTCTCATTGGTTTATGCAGAATTCCTAGGCAACTTGGTGTTTTGTTTTCCGTAGGTGTAAGTGGTAATTGGATTGAGATTGCATACGGCACAAGTTCAGGAGCAGTGCGTGTGATTGTGCAACACCCAGAAACGGTTGGATCAGGCCCTCAACTCTTTCAGACTTTCACAGTTCATCGAAGCCCTGTTACAAAGATCATGCTGTCGGAGAAACATTTGGTGTCAGGTAATCGTGTTGGAAGAAATGGGATCTCCTGCCATTTTCCATTTAATTTGTATTCATTTCTTCATGTTTCTGAAGCTAGAAAGATAGTGGATAAAAGCCACTTCCCCACTTGCACCTCCTGTTCATACTGAGTTTCTGGTGTGAAAGCCCAGTGAGATTAAGAGGTCATGAGTGCAATTTATAGAAGAAAGTAAAGATGGCAATGGTGATATGGTGAGGCGAGGCACAAACGCAAATATCCATAGCTGGATAGGAGTTGGCAGTCACTGGGCAATATATCCTTTACTTCACAGACTCCTCCCGGGGCGCTCGTGTGTGTGTGTGTGTGTGCGTGTGCGCGTGCTTCTGAGAGAAATGAGGGGTATGGTGCACTATTAGCACACGGTGATGCACTGTAGCTCCATCTTAGTGTGCTTGGTGCTTCCTGCAAGACGTAAGCAGACTATGTCTATAGGAATTAAAAAATTGTCCAGTAGCACCTTAGAGACCAACTAAGTTTGTTCTGGGTATAAGCTGAAGAAGTGTGCATGCACACGAAAGCTTTTACCCAGAACAAACTTAGTTGCTCTCTAAGGCGCTACTGGACAGTTGTTTAATTTTTTTATTTATTTTGACTGTGTCAGACCAACACAGCTACCTACCTGAATCTATGCCTATAGGACAAAGGGACCCACAAGCACCGCCAGTTCAGACATTTGGAAGGCACTCAAAATACAAACAAATTCTTACAAAGTTCCATTGAGGCTACAGGAATGGAGATTAGTAACACAGAAATATTGTGAGGTTTTGACTTTGGTTGAGGTTTAGAATGATAGCTGTATCTTTTTGTGAACCTTTTTTCTTGTACTTTTTCTAGTTTGTGCAGATAACAATCATGTTCGGACCTGGACAGTGACACGTTTCAGAGGAATGATTTCAACACAGCCAGGATCGACTCCCTTGGCATCATTCAAAATTTTGTCCTTGGAAGAGACCGAGAGCCATGGCAGTTACTCTTCTGGAAATGATATAGGTAGATAAAGCATTCTGAGTGGAGCAGCCGGGTAGCTAATCTGTTCTTTGAGACTCTGAATGGAACATTTCTATCTTGCAGTGTTCAAGAGAGAAGAGGAGGGGATATGGGAAATGGCCTGTAGTGGAAGAGGTAGCTGCCTTGGGCTAGATGACAGGAAGGTGGTCCAGGGATTCACTTCTCAATGACTGAATAATTTATATAGCACTTGATTGTAAACAAAAAACCAACCTCCTAAGCAATTTACAAAAGTATAAACATTAAATTTCCAGATTAAAAATAGTTAAAACAAGTATTTAAAAGCATTCAAAAGATAATTAAAATCAGCAGTAGCTAAAGAGAGATAAAGAATATATAAATTCTACATGGCCTAAACAAAAATGTTTTAAGTATTCACCAAAAAAGGATATGAAGCAGGGAGTTGGGATTTCCAAAGTGTAGATGCTGCCACACTAAAATATCAGTTTCTTAAAAGTGCAGAAGGGGTATTACGTGGCACTTGAGACAGAGCTCTGCAAACAAACAGTTGAGTGGGTATCTAGGGGGTAAGCTGGACCCAAGCAGTTAAGGGCTCTCCACACTAACCTTGAACTTGGCCTGGTAGCAGATGGCCAACCAGTGCAGATCTCTGAACAGTTAATACATTTGCAAGTGCTCTTTTACCCACTCTGTAGTTTTGTATTACTCAGGGTAATATGAAATAATAGATGAAATTAAGATTATAAAAAGTGGGGGAGGGACTACCATTTTCTCTCTCTTTCTCGGCCCCATGACCCTCCTTGGCAAACATGTTTCTGAGGATACAGCTAATGCAGAGAGAAAATGACTAGTAGCTGGTGACTACTAACAATAGTTTAATCCACAAAAAACAGGGTGATGATTTCGAGACTTCCTTAAGGGGAAAGGAACAGTATTGAGTATCTACGAACAGTATTGAGTGAGGGATTGTTACGGGCCACATTGAGGTAGTGATATAGGTGCATTGTTAAACATTTTGGACAGCTTGTTGAAAACTTTCACAGAAAAATTGGAAACTAGTACATGTAACTAGTACTAGTAAACAATGGGTGTTTATCTAATGTTTACTGTGCAGTATATATATTTCAAAAATGTTCAATGGCTTTGAATTGAGGGGGAGAAATCATCTTTGCTTTCCAATTACAGGACCATTTGGTGAGCGTGATGACCAACAGGTGTTTATCCAAAAAGTTGTTCCCATCACTAACAAACTATTTGTGAGGCTCTCTTCTACTGGGAAAAGGTAAGCAACAAAATTATTGTGCAGCTGGGTATTAAAGTGAAGGTCAAGATTAATTGTAAATTTGTAGCCTAGTAATTAACAAGAAGTTCTGTTTGTTTTTACTGTGTTAAGATTTGCTCAAGAAGTTTTACTGTGGTAAGATTATGTCAAGAATTTTAACTGCAATGATTATAAAATCCCAATGTTTACAAAATGGTGTGAGCTACTGTACCACCTAAGAGCATAATAATTCTGTTCATTGTTAATGTTCCAAACAAATTACCTTTTTTAGGATTCTCTGGTTAAGTTTCCACGATTAGCTCTGGCACAACAATCGGTGTTACATTGTCAAAATAGCTTTGGCTACCATGACTTTTGTCTCTACCTCGGATTAATGTATGATAAAAGATATCTCTGCATTCGTGAGATTTCCATTGATGACATGTGGTAGTTTGAAAAGAGGGCTTCCTTGCTAGGGTGCCAGTGTTGTTTTTCTCACATCAGGCCAGGTGATTAGTGCAAATGTTCATCTCACTGTTAGTTCCACATAGACAATGGCAGAAGTACAGTCAACTAATTTGCTTTGTATCCCACTCTTCTCAAATTTTGCTTCCATTATCTCTTTCCACTTTGTGGACAACATACATTATACTTCTTCCACTGCTGCCTCACATTTTCTTGGTGCAGGATACTGAAAGAAAATGAAAAGGCCAGCAGAACTGTTGTACCCAAGACCGAATGCATAATGGAGTCACAGAATACCTTCATGTTTGTGCCATGATGACTCTCTGGTAATCCTGTTGGCTGGGAGGGAGGGCAGGTTACATTCTGCACATCGTGTTTAAAATTATCACTAGAATAATTGTTCTACGCCAGGTGTGAAAATTTATAGTTCAGTGGCCTCTGGAGAGCTACAACTCCCATCAGCCCCAGCAAACATGGCCCTGGCAACATCTGGAAGGCTAATAATGATGATGATAATAATAATTGTATGATTTATACCCCGCCCATTTGGCTGGGTTGCCCCAGCCACTATGAGTGGCTAACAGAATATGTAAAACATAATAAAATACCAAATATTAAAAACTTCCATAAACAGGGCTGCCTTCAGATGTCTTCTAAAAGCCAGATAGTTGTTTATTTCCTTGACATCTGAAGGGAGGCTGTTCCACAGGGAGGGCGCCACTACCGAGAAGGCCCTCTGCCTGGTTCCCTGTAATTTTGCCAAACATTCCCTACACCTGCTCCACACTCTCAGCAAAGATAATATTTGAGAATATGAGTCCATAATTGGGGGGCTTAGTGCTGTGCTGGTTTCGGGCAAACAGTGGCAGGAATGAAATACAGTATAAAAATTCCTGCCCTAACAAAAACTGTTCAAACTCTTCTCTCTCCCGCCCCCCCCCCGAAATGGTAAAGATAACGTCCACAAAATGCATGCACCAGTTTCTCTCCACAAGGTCAAGACCAGCCCTGTATGAAAGCAAGTTTGTGTCGCTTTAATACTGTGTCACAAGGATTAGGACTCAAAGCTGTTTATTGCCTCTGGATCCTGCATATCATTTGCTAAATGTCGTCTTTATTCTGCGTCTATTTTTCAGCTATTAGATCCTTGGCAATGAGCAGAAAAAATGAGTGGGTGTCATGGTATCCTACTTTTGCAGCAGAGGGCTATGATTCTGCATGTCCAACCTATCTCTAAAATGAATTTACTCAGTTACAGGAATGTTTCAAGAACTAAACATTGATAAGTATTTGAAAATCTGGGTACAAGGATATAGAAGGACAAAGAATCAATTTGGGTCTTGGCTTTACTCATAATAGTAAAATTTGTATTTTACAACCATAGTTTACCTGCAGGCAGGTTTGCATTTAACTTCCACTTTTTAATGGGCATTTAATTATATCCCTTATTTTAGAGCTCTCTTCTGTTCCTCCCATATGCTAGTGTGTATTGCTACCTTTCATAAAATAATATGATATGTTGCTTGGCCATTTAAAAGTAAATGAAATCCAAAGACGTGGAAACAGCAGCTAAAGTGTTTTTGAAAGCCCTGGATACTAGTTAAAGGAAATAGCACTGTTCTAAAATTGAAACTGCTAGTACAACCAAGGCCACTAATAGTGATTCACCGACACACAGTATCTTTAACACATGGCCTATCGTTTCTTATTGCTTAATCTTGTAATGAATAAAACTCTTTAAGGGAATCAATCTTCTTTGCATCAAAGTTCATTACGTACAATCATAAGCAACTGTTAGAGAAATTAATCAAGAGTACATTTTCTGTGCACCTAGATTATCCCTTTGACAGCTTGTTTGTTTTTAAGCAAATAGCATTAGAAGCCTGTAATATGGTTGGAGGCCAAATTATCATCCCAATAAATGTTATAAATCACTATGATTTAATGTTCTGTTCTTGCACAGGAAGAAACTGCCACACGTTTATTAAAATTGGTGTTGTACTAGGGTAAATCTTAACATAATAACTCAGAGCTTGTTCAACTTTGACCTCTTTCTGTTCTCCTCCTTCTCTTTTGATTACTGCAGGCATAGTCTAATCAACCTATGCCTTCTACATGTTAATTAAACCTGCATTCATGTATACCCATTTTATCTCAGAAATAATTGTGTTGGTTATTGCTTCCCATGGCAGCAGTTTGCATTGGGTGCATTCAGATGTTCCAGATTTTCTTTTGCATTTGCTCTTGCACTGCTTTGGGAACATCTACTCTGCCATCTTCGCTAAAACGAGATGGGTTCTCAATTACAAAGCAGAAGTTGTAGTCACAGCTTTCTCTTGGAATTACTTAGGCAGAATTTTCAAAAAAGCATATGCCAGTTTATAGAACATTTCATAGAACAAATGCTTCCAGGAGAACCTTGTGACTACCACTGAATTTCCCACTAAATTTGGGGAGGAATTGTGGTCCTCTTGATACGGCTTAATATGCAAGTTGACAATTTGTGATTTACCACTAGCAAGGCACTGCAAGGATTCTGAATTCTTGGCAGTTACGTAGCTATTTATGAGATGGAAACAGTTGAGTTTTTATTCTGCATCAGAATGGAGCAAAGCATTTTCTAGAACCTTCTTTAACATATGCATGATGATATTATGGTATAGTATGGCCACAGTCTATAACTCTACAAGCACATCAGTGCCAGTTGCTGGCTTTGGCAGACCACATCTCATGAGCGCCCTGAGGTTCTTCCCTCTTCCACAAATGTCACAGGGCTGCATTGCTGATTCTTAGCTTGCATGTCAGATTGGATATTTGGATAACTGAAAGGCAGAGAATATCTATGGTGTGTTATGTAGTAACAAAAGTGTCCTATTTTGAGTGCACTCTTTAAATAAATTTTAGAAGACAGTGCTGTCTTATCTTGGTGTTTAAGGATTTCTTCGTCAGGTAATAACACTTCTGTTACAATTTTTGTTTTACTAGTAATCTCTAAGCTTTTACCTAAAAATGAAAATGCCCCTTGTTTTTGCAGATTGGTTGACTTAATGTGCCCTTGTGCAATTTCTAATGCAGGATATGTGAAATTCAGGCTGTAGACTGTACTACCATTTCATCCTTCACTGTACGAGAATGTGAGGGATCCAGTCGGATGGGCTCCAGACCACGGCGCTACCTTTTCACAGGGCACGTGAATGGCAGTATTCAGATGTGGGACCTCACCACTGCTATGGATATGGTTAATAAGAGCGAAGAAAAAGGTATCTGCCTTGATATAGTCAGATGTGCAATAATCCAATTTTTTCTATTAATGAAAGAAGCCAGATTTAGTAGTTGTCCAGTAGGATGTTGTATTCTTCCTATACTGCAGTTCCAGTATTGCTTAAAGCAGAGGTGGGAAGAAGGTAGATTGAGGATTTATTGGTGGATCTCCGGGTGAATTGCAGGAGATCAGCAAGGCTGGATAGCTAGGAACAGCATGCTAAAAAATGGCAGGGTTCTACTTCAGTATTTGGTTCAAACGAGACAGTGTGCTGATCTGGATGGGCTATGCAGTGTGGGCAGACTATGACCGTTTAAATGCATGTGTGTCTGGTCTGTGTTTTTTCTCTTAAAAGATGTGGGTGGTCCTACAGAAGAAGAACTGCTTAAGCTTCTGGATCAGTGTGACCTGAGCACATCTCGCTGTGCGACTCCCAATATCAGCCCAGCCACTTCAGTGATGCAGCAAAGCCGTCTGCGCGAATCCAGCTCTAGGTATGTCCTTGCATGTTTGTAGTGGCTGGTAAATTGTAATCCGAATGTTTTCATTCAGTACTTTAAACATTTTGAGACTTGGATTTTTGTTAGACATAGTGGTTCCCTGTTAGAACTGCATGTTACAGAAAATGATAGCCAACATGAGCCATACTCAGATTCATTGATTTTTACTGGATCTACTCTTCAATGTGACTAATAATGTAGATATCAGCCAGAGAAGTCTCCTTTGGTACAGTCAGCTGCCCAACTATCAAAAGGTTACAAGTTTCATTTTTGTTAAATATGCAAAATAAGTGCCTCCCAGAAAGATCAGATACGTTCCCCCATTAACATTAATTTCCACTATCTTTGTGTGGAATAGCTCTGGTAACATCACAAGCAACAGCACCATAGATGCTCAAAAAGGAAAATACCTTGTTTCTTGCTTGTGGTATCTGTTCAGTGTGACTGTGTTCATTAATACTGGTGCTCTTACTCATGCATATAAAATATTTTCAGCCTCCAGTTGCAACACCGTGAAATGATCCACGAAACCACTACATACGGTTCCATACGGCCATATAGGGAGAGCCCTTTATTAGCCAGGGCACGACGGACAGAGAGTTTTCACAGCTACAGAGAGATCCAGGCTTTTAATTTGAACAAAACTATGGTAGACAGAGGTATTCATCAGAATGGCAACCAGAGTCCTGTACAGACAGAAGTGAAGAGGACAGGTGAAAACATAACTGACAAAAGGGCTTCAATAGCAGCACTTGAGATAAGAGCTACCAGAGCAGCAGATGGGGCAAGTGATGGTCAGAAAGTGCCCGAAAATGTATTGGAGTTGAAGAAACGAGGAACTGATGAAGAAAATGAAGCCAAAGCAGACAATAAAAAGAAAAGTGGATTTGAAGGAGGAGGATTCCTGGGGAGGAAGAAAGCACCTCATCTGGTGTCTTCACCAAGTATTGTGGAAGGAGGATCTGAAACATCTGGGGCAGCTTCGCCGTCGCCTACAAAAACAGCAGTTTCCCCACGGCATAAGAAAAGTGACTCTAACTGCCAGGATTATACCTTGTAAAAATGCTGAAGGATATTTATATCCGAAATATATATCAAAGGTTTTAAACACTAAACTGAATAATATGTTTACATTTATGTATCTGTGGGCATCTGTAAGTCTGTGTCTTTCAAGATGTTCTTGAAGTAGAATAAAGCAGGATAGGGAACACATCATTCTACACAAAGGACTTGGCTTCACAGCACAACCAACAGAAGCATTTTAAAGTATTCTAAATTGATGTTGACTTCATATAACAATGAATATGAAGTCCATTTCTGGTACAGACTTTGATTTCAAGCTTTCTTTAATGGAGGCTGGCATGCACTACCATTTTTGTTGTAAGGGGAGCATTTTCTAATGTCTGTAACTCTGATTCCCATTTGTGGCTCTGCACATGCTAAATATTTAAATGTATGTTGCCTACTTATTGGTCTTCAGTGAGTTCGGTCTCTCTTCATGCTTTTGTGGTTCCATATTGGGAATAATAATGGAAAGATGGTGGCATGGCCACTTCACCTTACGTTTGCCTTTTCTGTTGTTGAGTCACCATATTTTTTACTAGTATTAATAAACTTTGTATACATCACCTGGTGCAATTTGTTAACTTAATCATACTGCAGTTCTAAACATCTTGTTACTGATTTGAATGCTATAAAATATTATTTTGCATATATTTGTCTTTAATATTAAAGTATAAAGAATTTAATAGTTGTGTATTATTTTACTTATGAGAAAAACCACTTATTGCTTACAAGACTGGCAACACCTCCTGGAAAGCATTAACAGTTTAGATAAGCAACAAATATTAGCAATAAGAGAGATTTAGATTCAGGCCATATTAAACTTGTGATCTGACTCTGCAACTGTAAGACATTGCATAGTATTACCCTCTCTCTCCCTCCCCCCCCATATAGGGTAGCTTTGGAATACCAAAAGAAAAGCATTGGTGAGCTTTTACCATCTTCCAGCTTGAGCCAAACAATGAATCTAAAAGAAGTAGCTGTCTTTAGAATCAATTTTGAACATTGGTATATTGTATATCTCTCTGTTTCTGTAAGGTTTTTTACATTCCTTTTTCTTCCTGTGCCATGCACACACATAGTAGGCCTGGAACAATTCAGATTTGTGTATACATTCCTTTACAGTAAAGCATAATCCCATACATTCTAGAAGACGAGTCAAAACAATAGATACACTTTGAGATAGACACAATCGGAAACACCCCCACCATAGCATACCCATTCCTCCAAAACAAACAAAGGAAAATCCCCACAACACTAAACAAGCTCACACAGGAAGGGGGGAAAGTAGGCAAATTTTCCCCAACCACATCTCCATTAAGCCCCCAGCCCATCACACAGCCCAAAACTTCCAAATAAAAACATGTCAAGCCAAAGGCCTACACCACCTAACAGAATTCTACAAAAATAACAAGCCCATATCAACACAAGAAATACAAGACAAACTAGGGGACACCCAAATACCCTGGCTAACAGAACACCAACTACATGCCTTCTTAAATAATCCAGCAGTTAAAGACTTCCGGGTTACTGCCATCGGCAATGGCGGAGTTCCTCTGACCGAGAGGAACCCGCTCCACGAAAATCGGGTCTTGCCGCCGCGGCGAAGGCGAAGACCCCTCAAAAATCCCAGGCGGAGGAAGCCTGGGAACGTGGGATTCTGCTGACACCAAGAGCGCCTCCCCTACTCGCAGGGAAACCCTTTTTCGGGGATCCGAAGCGAAGTGGGGTGAGTGGCGCGGTGTTTTGAATCGACCGCTACTTTTACGGAGTGAAGCCGCACAGCCGTTGCCGGAGAGCGCTGACTTTTTCCTGTGGACAATTGGACTCTAAACAAGTACCCATGAGTAGAACGGAAAATTGGACTATGAAACATTTTAATTTGGCACCGAAGCGGGAAGGTTCTAAACAGGAAGTCCGCCTTCCGCTTTTGTAAATAGATTGAAGCAAAAATTTTGCAAGCTAAAGTCTGGAAAGTCGTATATAAATGACTAAATTTCCTTCAGTTAAAACCACAAAAACCCCTCTTGGAAGCAGGAGAAGAGGGGGGGGATCTTAGATTGTTTAAGCCTGCAGGAGAGAGAGTAAAGAAAGATAAATTTCCACCGTCTCAAACCTGGGAACTGGTTGTCAGAGACAGAAATTTTTGGGGAAGTTCATTGACTGTGAATGGAACGTCTTTTGACAGATAGTTAAAAAAGAGAAACATTGATTCCAATGTTGCCTTTTGCATCCAAAAGAAACAAAATATTTGAAAAATGAAAGTAATTTTCTTTTGTTGGACCTGCTTTCAAAAGATGGATACAAATTGAAATTGTCTCCTCTAAGGGAGCTTGTTAAACTGTTGCTGGAGTCAATCTGGGGGAATTTCACAGCTGTGGAGATTAAGGATCGTGAGACCAGACTCTGACCTTGGATAAGAATGTGTTTAGAAGAAGTTTTGGTGCTTGCTTTTTGCAAGACAAGCGCTATGTTGGAACAGCTGCATGAGAAGATGGATTTGATGACTGTTGCAGTCAATAATTTTGGACAAACAGTGAATACTCACATAGAAACCATTCAGGAACCAACCCAGGAATCTGTTTTGACAGGGCAAGTGCAAGTGCAGAAGATAATGGAGGAGGTTGTTGTTGAACCTCAAGTAACACAAATGGAGAGACCTGAGGCCCTGCAGGAGCATAAGCTGCTGTTTTTGAAGACTGAACCTGGAGAAAGTCAGATTTGGAGAGAGGGAGCATTGTTTGGCTTGGAGATGGGAAGTTGGTTGGATCCCCCTAGGCAGGGACGTTTTGGCTTTTGGGATTTGGTTTTGGGCCAGGGGGGGTCTGGAGTTGCAGGGGCTCTTAACTTTGGAGGGACTTTGAAACATGCTTTTAAATACTTTCTGGATTACAGTGCTGACTGTGGAGAATGGGCTGACCTGTCAAGGGGGGATGGAGATATTGTTGGGTTGGAGTCTCCCCGAGACCTACTCCTCAATGAGAAAGGAAAGAAATTAAGAAAAAGATCAACAAAAGACAAAGTGCAGGTATAAACAAGAAGAAGATCTGCAGAAGGGACATGGAAAAGACTTAAGAGCCTCGGACACAAGATCACCAGGTTGATGGACTAGATGGAATGGATAGAAAGGACTGACATAACCCGAGACCAGGAAGTAGAGACGTTGGATGAAGATTGGAAGAAAGTTTTTAAAAATGTATTTTGAGAATTAGTGTAAAATTAATGAGTGTTAGGAAAAATGTTGGAATGAAACTATTTGGCTTTAGTAGAAATGATATAAGGAGTTATGTACAAATAAGTATTAAGTTTTAAATTTTAAGGCTTTTTATGGTAAGATAAGGTTAAAATAAATTAAGGTAAATTTAATGACAGAATATAGTGAAAGATGGAAAGGATTTGCAGAGTTAATTAATAGGTTAGACTGTTATACAACAAAAATTGAGAAAGATGGAAAGAATTTGCTGAAACAATTAAACTAGAATACAAAAAGGGAGGTGTGAGGAGGTCAATGAAACAAGTAAATGAAAGATAATGATATGGAATATTGGGTGTGTGTTTTAATGTTATTGTTCTTTTTTGCTATATTGTTGTATTGTTTTTTATGTTTTTTTCTTTTTATATATTATGTCCTGTTAAATTTTTTGTTGTTTTCTTTTCTTCTTTTTTCTGCAATTTTTAAACTTCTAATAAATATCATTAAAAAAATAATAATAATCCAGCAGTTAAAGCAGCCACTAGGCCCTTAATCACCTTCAGAAACCACCTGACATCCAAGGGACATGACAAGGGATGGTATCCACATTATACAAAATACTGCTCCAGAATCCCACAAATCTCCTCAATGCACATGCATTATTTCTGGGGCTGATGGGAGTTGGAAGCCCAAGACATTTGTAGGCACTAAGTTGTGGAAGACCACTGTAAATGCTAGATAATTTCTTCTGTAGCAAAAAGTTAAAATTCCTAGGGAAGTAATATTGGCATTTTCTAACTTTTGTTCAATAGTTAATTTATAGCAATATTCTGGACAAAAGTGCTTAGAAAGTCCAGCTGGTGGTCTGTCCAAAGTAATCCTAAACTACTCATAGAAGCAATAAATAGGACCATAGACCAAGATGAGTCAAAGACACCCAATAAAAAATATTGTTTAAAACCATTTAATTGGGATATCATGAAATGTACTGCATTTCTTTGTAAAAAAAAAAATACACAAGACAGCTTTTAAAGTAACTTAATATTTTGTCCTTTGCTCCGCAAGTATATTGGCAGAAAAGAAAATATCTGCTATTTCAAAAGGTAACATTAAACACAGGAAAAAGAGTATCCAGCTCTAAATACACAATGAAATTACATTTCATAAACCATCTAACCAGAGTACTTGTATAAATTTTGGTGGGCTCAGTCCTTTGGGACTTTATGGTTTGAAGTGCACTTGGACTGAGTTCAAATGTGACTCCCTTTTTCTTATCAACAGACAAAACTGCAGCAAAGGTTTTATTGTCAGTAGCACATACACAACAGTTTGCTACTAGAAATGATGTTCTACTCTTGTTCTTCCCAAGCCAAATCTTCAATTTTGGTGTAGGGTTGAAATGTTTATGCCCTTGCCACAGAAGACATATCTGCACCTGTGATAAGTGTAGCACTGAAAACTGCCTTACTGCTTCAGGGAATGGATATTGTTATTATCAGTGGCATGATAGTAGCACCTTGCATCCAGCCCACAAAACTAGATACACAACACCTTTGTTTCAACCTGTGCCTAACAAAACAGTGATAAGATGACCACCTGCTACAGACAATGGCTAAAGTTAGCTATTGACACAGAACATACATAACTTAAAGAAAATTGATGCAAAGTGATGTAGCTTATACCTAAACTACTAACTTCCTTGATCAGTTCTTTGGAACAATTTAGGCTACAATCCTATATATACTTTTCTGGGGGTAAATCCCAAAGAATTTAGTAGGACTCAGTGCTAGGTATGGAACTGACCTACAAATAATTGTAATTTCAGTTACAATTCAGGGCAATCAGAAATATTTCAACACATAGCTAGGGAAACAAACCACTGCAGAATAAGAACTATAATGAAAGATTTGCTAGGACAGTAGTGGGAAATTTATATATTTTAAGGGAGATGCAAGAAATCGGCATGGTATGTAATAGGATTCTTAGTGAGCCAAGATTCCACTGTACAAGTGAGTCAAACTAAACTCATTTCAGTAATCATTTTTTTTAGAAAGAACATACAGCTGTATAAATATCAAACTCTACTTCCCTGATCATGTACTTTGGAATATCCCAGGACCAAACCGAAGTGGTGTAGGAGAACTATGGTGCTAATGGATGATGCAGACAAGGGAGGTCAAGACCTATCTCTCCTGTTGGTGTGCCAAAAGTGGTAGGGTGAATAAAATGGTTGTATCAGGACAAGTTCACGCAATCCCAAACTCTCATGTTTGGGATGAAACAACCGCAATTTACTTTTTACTGGTTTCTTTTTGAAACAAAGACATTTTGACTGAAACGTTCAAAGCAAACTTTTATATATGTTGTAGCATAAATAATCAGTGGCTCATTTTTGACAAATGGACCATTTCATCCAACCATGGTTTCCCTTCATACTTTTGTAAGTGGAGCTTAAAATGTTTATAAAGATTTCTGGTTTAGTTGTACACATTTTTAAAACTTTATAATACATACTTTACTATATAAATAAAATTTACTCTGTAAAATCTTCATTGTAGGGTGAAATCTTACCCTTCTTAGCAATGCATTATCACAAGTATTATATGGTAATACTGACGCTGTTTAAAAAGTTTAAAAATCAAGATAATTCATATTGGTAGGCACATTACATCACAATGACTAAACAAGGCAAGTATATTCAGAATGGCTTGAAGAAAAAACACCTTCCATATTCTTCTGCTTATGCCATCGTACCAGTGGCAAAACTACTCACAAAGGTGTGTCCGTAAATGTTGTATGTTCTTTTGTGACAGTACTGAAGCCTTTTATAGCGCTCACAAGATCTTCATCATCCACATACTATAAACAAGCAAACAAATAAATATATTTACTTTTGTTGTTGTTGTTGTTGAAGAGGCTTATGCTCCAAGAACATAATGGTGGAAACTTCACCTCCCAACGCCTTTCTAATATTAATTCAGGAACGCTGTTGGCATTTTCAACAATTAAGTAGATAATTTAACTCTCTTAATAGGATGTGGCTCAAAATATAGAAAGAAAGGAATGAACTTGGCTTATATTGTTTTCCTCCCATATGGTAAGTTATCTCTGTAAGCTTTCCATGCACGCCCAACTGGATTAAAATACACTTACCATGTAAGTTCGTCCATTCATTTGTAACATTGGGCCATCAATTGCTGTCATATTAATAGACCAGTGCACATGGGTACGTATATTTTAAGGTAATTGGGTTTTCCCAGTGCCCTGTATAAATTAGGATCAAAGGAGCCTTAGAGGAACAGACAGCTTTGGAAGCAAAGGGTTATTGGCCAGAAGTGGTGGAATGCAGGGATTCATGACTCTACTAACATCTGTAGGGGGGAAAAGAGGGTTTCCTAGCATTCTCTTTTCACTGGGTTTTATGCTGCAATTGCCACTGGCCCCAAAAGCTTATCAGTCTTCCCTTGAAAAGAACTTACCAAACCACTGTCATGGCCATGAATAATGGTATCCCAAACGGTATCTTCTATTAAGGACTTTTTGTCGTAGACATCAATAAGCTGACTGACACTCCGATGTAGAGAACCTTGGGAATATGTACGCTGCATCTGGCTTTGGCTTGGTACTGGAAAGCCGGAAGTACTTTGATTGCTATGCATACTCAAAGGAGACACTGGTGCTGGAATTTTTGTATCTGCTAATCCCTAGAAGCATGGAAGGAGGAGACAAAATAAATAAAATGTTGTCTTAGGAAGAGTTTTTGCCAAACCATGTATCACCATACTGTGGCTTCCACTACAAAATGATCCCCTGGTTTCCATCAGCTGTCCTTAGCTGATGACCAGATAAGAGTTAATTTTACAATGCTGCAGGAGCCCATCTTCACAGCAGAGTTTATGACCAATAACAGAACACCATTAAACACACATGGCAAGGATCATTAGCACTCTCTTCAGCTATTGTTCCCTGTGGAAACCATCGCCTTCTGCAATGCAGTTTCACAAGGTGATCTCCTGCTAAGCATGCAATACATGCATGTCACAGGCACAATTCCCATTTCACTCCAACAACAGCCTTTTGCTGAGCAGTGCCTGCAAGGTGAGCAGGGCCATTGGTTCACTAATGAATGACTGCTGGGGGGTTTAAGCTTGTAGATCAGTAGGGTCTCTAAAGATTCTGCTAATATGGGTTATGCCTAGCTTTGTACATTCTCTGCTTTCACAGTTTGGTCACATAGCTCTCCCAGTGATCTGCCCTGTAAGAAAAAGCCCAGAGACACAAGCAGGCACTGCAATCACAGCAAACCCAAGAGATGAGGAAGCAATGCCACATAGTTTATCACATAAAGCACCACAAACGGTTCCAATTGCACTCTAAAGGGAGAAATGGACAGACTCTCAGACAATGGAAAGGTTCGAAACATGCCTGCAAGCCTGGGCATGGCTTGCTCTTCTAGAAGATGTTGGGATTAAATAAGGATTTATTGAATGAAATTGCAGCTCTTCTGGGTTTGACACACTCATCACTTGCCCACGTTCATGCCCAGGAGATCAAAGGAACTTCTGGAAACCACAGAAGGGGATAGCGCTCTTGGGTTGGGGTCCTGTTTATAGGCTTCCTATAGGCATTTGGTTGGCCATCCTTGAGACTAGATGGGCCATTGTCCTGACCCAACAGGCTTTTATGCTCTTAATATGGATATTCTGGTTATGGATTGAGACAGTTTGCGTTAGCTGTAAATACTCAGCTTTTCAACCCCCCTGGGTTCCCAAGTGTGGTTTATTCCAAGTTTGTGATTTAATGGAAATCAACTCTTTTATGCTCCTAAAAAAAACACCCTGTTGCATCAGCCCAATTTCAATTTTCTTAAAGAAACCCATTAGTTCTGCCTGAGCCTATGTACCCCAGTTCTACACCTGCTCCGCTACCTGGACAATGAAACACCATACAAGAGCATGCTCAGCACCATCCCCTTTTCACTATAAAGTAAATGTCATGCAAAAAGACTTTCATGCCAACACTCAAGAAAATTGCCAGCGCTTGGTCGCCCAGGCCGGACCCGCACTAATCACTACCTCAGCGTGCATTGTGTAGCTTTTGAGAGTGATGCTGCTTGAGGACTCAGACGTATCGGCAACCGTCTCAAACTGAGATTAAAAAGGGGAGAAATGTATTAATGGCATTTCTAAATGACCTGGGTGCTGTGACAAATGCTCCACGGGAAGGTTAGCTTGCAATGAATGTCTGCACCGCGCGGGCCACAGCGCCAGCAAGGAGGAAGCCCGTGAAACTCCGGTGCCATCAAGCAAAGCGATGTTGATCTGTAGCAGCTGAGGAATTGCCCCATTATACGGAGTCAGAAAAATGGGAAGGTATTTGCAGTGAAGGCTTATGGCAACTGAAAGCCAATTTGTTGCTCTCGGAGGCAAGTTTCACTAGCATTTGTATGGGACTGCAGTGGCTGAGTGTTCCAGATTCAAGCCAGTAATTGAGTTAGGTGTAAAAAACTGCACTTACAATTATCTGCACCTTATGCCGGGTGACCTTGAAAGCGATAATAAAACAGAGCGACTCCCTCAATCTAATACAGTGGTGGGGGTGGGGGATGGAGAAAGAAGACATTGCCTAGCGGTTTAGAAATATATCTTTCTCAATGTTTATGCAGACATATGCATCGCAAAGGCTTACCTTATCTGAGCTCTGTGATACTTGTGAAGACGAGATGACAGGGACTTGTAAAGAAGTAGCAAGAGGAGGCTGATGGCAGGGATTATCAGTGAAAGAGGGTTTCTGCATTATTTTTTTTTGAAACATCATAGGTGCAGGAAATAAAGGAGGAGAGGCAAGGCAGCAGAGAAGACAAGGAGTTAAAACAGAGGAGATGGGGGAAAGAGCAGCAGTTCAGACAGTTAACCTTCCAAAGGCGAAGGGGAAGGAAAACTAGAAAAGAGAGTGAATGGAAATGCGGCTTTTTTACATGTAAACCTCTCCCCGCTGTCGACACACTCAGAGCAGAAACAAGGTTGTCCTGTCTATGCTTTTAGTTTCCTTTTGAGGTCAGAGGTAGCTGGCAAATCTCGATGGGCAAGCTTGCTTTAATTTATATTATATTAATTACATTTATCAAATAAACAAAATACCCCATAATATATAATATATAGAACACAATAGCATAAACTTATATACTATGACAATTTCAAGTTCACTGTTTTAAAATGAGTCTCTCTCCATTCTTTCTGCCCCCTTGCTGATGATTCACTCACCGGCCACATCTTTGGTGAGTGTGAGAAGAGACCTCACATATACATCGATAGCCATCTGACTGCCCCAGGTGCCTCCCTTGTGTGTAGGAGGGATACATGTGTATGCCAGTCCACCTGTGAGGCCCTTTCTCAATGTATGGGCAGCAGGAGGCATGGCCGGCATGCTTGATGCTTGTGAGCAGGGATAGCCCAGAGCACTGGCGGAGGAAGAGGAGTTGGGGGGGGAAGACACACAGGCCAGCCCCACCCCCGCCTACTTTCCACCCCCCTCTGCCAGAGCATGAAGCTCCATCACTGGCCCAGAGGACCCCCTCCCACCCAGGCCTAGCTCATTTTCAGTAGCTGGATTTGAGCTGCGAGTGGACTGGGGGTTCCTAGATTCCCCCCCCCCCATTTGGGACTGAGAACATAGCAAAGTGTTGGTAATGCCAGCAGCTAACATTGTAGCTTGGAGGTAGCACAAAGCCTTTGTGTGCAAAAGGTCCCAGGTTCTATCCCTGGCATCTCCGCTTATGGCATTGAAAAAGCCATGTCTGAAACCCTGGACAGCCAGTGTAGTGGACCCAAAATGGTACCCGACAGTTGCTATTGGACTCCAGTTCCCATTAGCCACACACTGTCTGGCAATTGACTAGGGATGATGGGAGTGGTAGTCCAATATCATCAAAAGGACATCACATTGGCTACTTCTGCTGCAGGCAGCACTGTGCAAGATGCATCCGTGGTCTTACACAGTATAAGGCAGATTCCTTTGCTCTTAACAAGGTTAAGTGGGACCAAAGGAAGGCAAGGATCCTGGGTATTTTGAAGAGGAGACCACACAGTGGTAGAGCACATCCTTTGCATGCAGAAAGACCCAGGTCCAATCCCCAGCATCTATAATTAGGGCAGGGAAACATCCAGGTCAGAAACCCTGGGCAGCTACTGCTGGTCAACACAAAGTTAGCTTGACCTGTGGTCTGACTTGGAAGAACATAGCTTCAAATGTTCCTATCTAGACTATGAGATGACCCTGATGCTAGGAGCAGTAGGCAGAACAAAGAATAGGGGAGAATAGCTTATTAAGCCATTTCATTGAGCCTTTTACAGCCTTGTAACAAGGGGGTGCCTGAATTAAGCATTTACAACACTCAGGTTTTTCTCTCCCTATTGTAATACCTACTTTTCACACATTTTGGCTTGTTATAATCAAACTGCATCCTCAGTTTTTTGTTTTTGTTTTTACTGGTGCTCTTGAGCATTTCTTTCAGCTACAACTGACTATTCCTATAAAAGGCAAACCAGCCTATTTTCAAAGCTCATTTTACTAGTTCAGAAACTCAACTAAAATTGATTAAACAGGCCCTAATTTAGCCTTTACAATCCACCCAGAGTCACCATAGAAATGTTGCTGAGAGCAGCATCCCCCAGCTCCTGAGGGTCATTCCTGAAACACAAACATTTTCCTTTAAGGCCCCCGCTTGGCCCCCTAACTCAATAATGCTCGAGGAGTAGCCACAGCACTGACAGGTCCTTAAGGGGCCACATAAAAATTAAAATTGTTGACTTGCTGCGCTCTTTTAAGAGGCTTTTAACAAAGGCTTGAGCTGCGAAAATGACAGAAACATTTAAGCATGCTGTGCAGTCTGAAGGGGGCGGGGGGCACACAGCACATGTGGGAGAGGGGGAAATGGCTAGCAATATAATTCTGCAACGATTCCCTTTAGAAAGGCACAAGGCACAGATAAAAGCGGCTGCTTCTCTCTTCAAATACTGTACCTTTGCCAAGTTTCACATCCTGAGCGGTAGGCAGAGTTATCCTCTACTTAGGTGTCATCTGGCCAAAGCTCAGTATTTTAAAACTCCCTTGGTTGCGTAGAACTGCAGCCAAAAATGACAGCCCCACGTCACGCGCCAAACATTTAGGCACCCTTCCTTGGGCACTGTATTTCTCCAACAGTTTGTGCTGCTGGTTGTGAAACACATGACCTGAGTACACATGGCGAAACATTATGGGAAGAGGGGAGAGAATACCACAAAGATCTCCTGCTTTTGTCCTCTGCCCCATATCAAGCAGCAAACCTTAAGCATGTGCTTAGTGAATTTGCTTTAACTGTTGGGAGCATAGGAAGCTGCCTTAGATGATACCACTGGCCTCTCCAGGGAGCTCAGTTGGTAGAGTATGAGACTCTGAATCTCAGGATTGTGGGTTTGAGCCCCAGGTTGGGCAAGTTTCCTGCATTACAGGGGGTTGGACTAGATGACCCTCACAGTCCCTTCCAACTCCACAGTTCTACGATTTCCCCAAATTACTTTATTTATATTAGTTCACATTTCTATGGCTGCCCAAAGGCGTATGTTCTCTAGGTGGAGGGGGAAATTGCGAGAGAATTGCTTAAAGTGAACTAGCACACATAACGGGGCTGATAGTCACTGCCAGGGCAGAAGCTGCAGTTTTCCCTTCGGCCAAAAAACTTCTCCATCTAGATGTGCATGCGTGGGCAGGTGTCTGCATGCGTGCATTAAGGCGTGCATGCATGCACACGTGGGGAGCATGCCTGCAAAACAATTCAGAGTCCAAGCGGCCTACCATGTGCGTCTCTCCTTGTGAATAGACACTCATCGGCGACATCCTCTTTTGAAGTGGGACTAAAGGAGGCCTTTCCCGTGCATACGGCTGCTTGCTTATTTTCCTCTGCAGGATCAGGGACAGCAGGACTGCTAAAAGGATCAAGCCAAGGATGGCCATTAGGACCACAAACCACAGCTCTGTGTAGAAGGTTGCCTGCTTTGCCTCTGCTTCGTGCTTATCTCCCGGGGTTGTTAACGCAGGGCCTGTGATATCTGGGGAAGGAAGAGGGTGGGCACGCATTATTTTAGAGAGAAAATGTAGTGTGATCTATCTTCGCCCCTTGTTTGATTTTATAAGGTGTTGGAAAGATGCTGGTGGCTGTTTGTCACACTTGGCTCATTTGCAAGGGGCCGCAGTGGCTCAGTATGCCAGGGGGTTGGATCATAAAGCTTAGTGCACTCTGGAGACTGTGTTTTAAGCCCTGGCACTGCTGCCTGGGTTGGAAATCACCTCTGCATTGGCACCTACCAGGGAAGAGAAGGGTGTCTGTGTGTGTGTGTAAAAGCGAAGGCTGATTCATCAACGTAACCTTGAACAGCTGAAACAATTATCAGGAGGTAGTGTGTGTATGTGTGTGTGTGTTCACATGAATATATGTTGCAAAAAGCTTTCTTGCACTCAAGCCAAAAACACCACAACAACTGTGTCCATTTAATCCTTGAAGGGGATTTAAAAGAGGGAAGTCTGGTGAGAAATACTTTTTTTAAGGAATAAGTTTTAAACAGGATAGAATAAAGAGTCTCAAAGGGGTCACTGGTCTCTCTAGCAAAGGGTGTGCATTCTTTCTTTCTTTTTGAAAAAAATTATAAACCACTTGCTGAAAAAAAGTTATGCAAGAAGTCTATAAAGTCAATTTTAGATAAAGCATGTCTAAAATAAACAGCACAATCAAAAACAAATATGCATCAAACCATGATTAAAAAACAAGGTAAGGTTAGCAAAATATTTTAAACAAAGGTAAAAACAGGGACTTGCTGGAACAGAAAAGTTTTCAGCAGAGGCAGGAAATTCCTGAGCACAGGTCCTGCCACTCTAAAAAGGTGACTTTTCGGGAGCAGACATTATCTTTTAGTGGTCTGAAAATAGAAGTCATATTCCATCCCCCAGTTTCTTTTGTGGGCAATCAGTTCAAAAACTGGAGACATGAAGGAGGTGCCCCTGGACACGAAAGCTTCTAACACTCAGACAAATGGGTATAGGAGCTATCCTGCTAGGCGATTTTATTTTTGTTATTATTTTTTTTAATGGGAGAAGTTGCAGTTTCTTTTTCTCTCTGGAAGTACCCTCCCTGAAGAAAAAGTAAGCTATGAGTTTTAATTGTTTGTTAGGCAAAAATAATAATTGGGAAAGAAGCAAGCCACCCCAGTGTTCTAACTCCACCACTAATGCCCTGCTCTCATAACTAAAACATAACTAAAACCCACATGAAGGACAACACTGATTATTTGCCTAAACCTCCCTTCCCCTAAATCACTGTGATTTTGGAGTGGCCTTGGAAAACAACTCACTGTGCCCAGCAAAATGAAAGAGTCCTCTGTCTCTCTCCCTATCGAGCTCTGGCCATTTCTCCAGTCAGTCTGGCTTTGTTTCTCAGAAAATAAAAGAGGGGAGGTGGAAAATTTGTGCTTTTGGATAAACCAAGGCTGTAAAGCCACTTGGAAGTTTAAGGGGTCTGTCTAATCCACCTTGAAATGCCATGTTAATTGTGTGATCCTACCCGGGTACATGGAATCATGATCTGAATCACTTCATTATTTGAGATACACACAGAGCCCATGTGCACCGGTAATATTTGACAGCAAATCCGCACGCAATGGCAAGGAGGAGCCTTTGTGAATTTACCGATTCCTGTAGCAGTGTTGTATTTGATCACAGGCGTTACTGCACTTCCTTGGTCAGTGGTACAAGAAACCTGAAAAGAATAGGCTGAACAACACTGTATGATTAAAACATGCACACTGTATAAACTTCTTATTCTGTCGTTTTATTGTTCTGCTTATTTAATTCTCTAAATATGTCTGCTTTAAACCTGAGGCATGGCCTGTCACCAGCATTGATTGACAGAAACCTCCTTTCCCCCTGCCTGCCTGCCTGGCTGCTTGCTTGCTATGCTCAAAGTGCAGTGCACCAACTGGAGGTTCATAAGTCCCTCCCCTACAGTTGGGGTGGCCAGCCCAAGAGTTTTCAGCACAAAATGGCTCCTCCCTCCCCACCAGGGAAGAAGGGGTGAGTGAAGATCTACATCAGGAAGGAGTGGGGGATAAAGTTCTACATTGGGATGTGCTGTCTCTGTGGATCCTGCCACCTGAGGCAGTTGCCTCATCTTGCCTCATGGATGGGCTGGCCCTGCCATCCATGGCATCCAGTCAGTCTTCCCCTCCTGGGTGGGGGCCTTCAGAAAGAGAGGAATAACAGCCCTTCAAACATAGGACTGTCCTCTGCAATGTAGGACGGGTCTGGCTATTGATCTATTTCATATACAAAATGTAATCATTAGCATATAAATTCTAAATTCTATGAAAACAGCTTCTCCTGAAGACGGAAAACTCCTTTTATCGTCTCCCTATTAAGTATTTCAACTATTACTGCATGTGGTATGGTTAATGCCTTCCCACTAAGGATATTGCAAGTATTCAGACTTGGGCATGACTTTCTGTGTCTGCAGAACAAAAAGTGAGAAGGGACCAAAAGAAAGTACTCTTACGTTGCCCTAGAAGCATAACAAAGGGTTTAATAGGCAATAAAGGAGGTAGTTGATCTAGAGCCCATTGTATGTTCTGATACTTGCATAAAACTCTAAAGGTAAAGGAACTCCTGACCATTAGGTCCAGTTGCGGATGACTCTTAAGTCCCCCTCACACCTCATGTTGCTTTACTTACTGGCTGAGGGAGCCGGCATACAGCTTCCGGGTCATGTGGCCAGCATGACTAAGCCGCTTCTGGCAAACTAGAACAGCATATGGAAACGCTGTTTACCTTCCTGCTGGAGCAGTACCTATTTATCTACTTGCACTTTGACATGCTTTCGAACTGCTAGGTTGGCAGGAGCAGGGACCGAGCAACGGGAGCTCACCCCATCGTGGGGATTCGAACCGCCAACCTTCTGATCGGCAAGCCCTAGGCTTGGTTTAGACCACAGCGCCACCCACATAAAACTCTACTTGGCTTCAATTCAGGCAACAGCTCTATACACATGAAGGAATCTGCCAAACAGATTCCATATTTCTAAGGCCTGAGAACCACATTTCCCAGCAGTCTGTTGGGGCGTGAGTGTATTTCTCCCTTTCATCTGACAACAGAAGTCTTAAGTCCCCCTCACACCTCACCAACTTGTTAGCTAAGTAATGTTAATTCAGTGTCAAGGTACATGTTGCATTTAATGCATAGTGAAACAGCTGCATCTCCATTTTTCCTGCACTTAATGATAGGCCCAGGGGGTTGTATTGCTATCAGTACTCCAGTGCTCAAGGAGAGGAGGCCTGAATTTGCTTTGGTCTGCCCATGCTGATAGATACCCTCCATCCCCAATCTAAGATAGCTACAAATGTCAACTGTCTCTTTGCATGTACTCTGACAACACTAATGCAAGTTATTCCATGGAGGATACATCCCATCAATGGATACCAGCCATGATAGCTATGCTCCACCTCCTCCCTCAGAGGCAGTGATGCTCCTGAATACAAGTTGCTTGATACCGCAGGAGGGGAGAGTGGCCTTGGGAGAACAGGATGCAGAGTAGATGGGCCACTGGCCCAATCCAGCAGGTTCCTCTTATGCTCTTAATTTGAGACCACTAATTTCCAGTAGGTCTACTCCGAGTATCACTTGGCAATCACTCTATAGGTTGCTGCCTTGAGGTTCAGTTGATCCAAAGGTGGGGTGCGAATTGTATAAAGGTACCTCATAAAACTAGATATATATGTGACGCCTTAGCCAGAAGAAACAGAATTGTGAAACTCAAACTGACTTTTGTCGGATGTCCTTGGCAGATACAGAGTGGTGTCAAAGCCGCTGTAGATGCGTTGCCCTCCCTCCATTAGCACATATTCCTTCAGCGGCCCATTCAGTGAGAAGGTGTAACTCCAGTCAAGGTAGAGAGTGGATAAATTGCTGACAACTGTAAATGGAGATTCGTACTGAGGTACTGGCAGAAGAAAACAGACAGAAAAAAAGAGTCTTTTTTATAAATGCCTCTTTAAGTTTTTAGAGATTAAACACATCTGTATAAGATCTAGAGCCATTTTCACACTCTGCTATGGAGAAGGAAGACACGATATGAGCACGTGGGCTGCTACAGTTGGAGGATACTAATGCGTAGTAATGTTCAGGACTTTTCACATACATTTATTCAGTAATAATCTTTAGAGGACCACTTGTTAGTGTCAGGAATAATCATTTTTAATGCAATTCAACAAGCTCACCTGAAGTCACAATCTGCTCTGTTGTCTTTGGATCTACCTTCCCAGAAGCTCCCCTAAGGAGGCTGATAGGAAGATGACTGACAGCTCCAGGTAGAGCTTCCTGGTTTGAACCTGCCAAAGAGCAGGTCCTGAACTTCCTTGAATTTGCTTTTCAACGCTCTTTGCCTTTACTTTGCTCAACCCTGACTCTCACATCCTTGCCTACTTCTTGCCTTTTTGACCTTGGCTTTCTCCCAGATCCAGTGATCTTACCTATTGTAGAGATAAAAGGATGACTATACCCATGTACCCAGTGTTGGCTTTTTGCAGTATGGTAGCGCTGCAGAGAGCTTGCTGGGGAGACCATGCATTAAAAAGGGACTCAAAAATAACTTAAAGAAGGTTTTAATAAGAAAAACAAAAACTCCATTTACACTAAATACATCAACAAACCAGACCCAACAACCAACCCATCCCCCAGGGTAATGGAAGAGCTAGGTGCTGCTCCTTATATACTCTACCCAATTGCTGACATAGTTTAATCAGTACAACTCAGCAGCACCTGCTATGTTTCACAGCTGTAAAGCTGGGTCTCGTTATCCTGCTCTGGCCCTTGCTCCAGCCCCTTAAAGACACACACATCGAGTGGAACAATGATGAACCTTTACATTTAAAGAAACCATTCAACACCCAGGCCCCTGTAAGGCTACAGTCAAACCTCGGTTGTCAAATGTAATCTGTTCCGGAAGACCGTTCGACTTCCAAAACGTTCGACAACCGAGGCATAGCTTCCAATTGGTTGCAAGAGCTTCTTGCATTCAAGCAGAAGCCATGTCAGATGTTCAGGTTCTGAAAAACGTTCAAAAACCAGAGTATTTACTTCCAGGTTTTCGGCGTTCAGGAGCCGAAATGTTGGAAAACGGAGCTGTTCAAGAACCGAAGTTTGACTGTATCAGGAACATGGGGGGGGGCGGGGAGATGGCTGCTCCCATAGGTACATGGGAACACACATATTTTCTGTACATTTATGAAGGAAGGATGTTGCTGAAGAGTACTGCACCTGTTGGTGCCCAATGCATTTCAGCCAGAATGGGCCTCCCCCCATATCTATACATACAATAAAATTGTAAGGATGTCATCAAACTGCATTCTGTGTGGCTGCTGACAGGTAGCACTGCATAATACAGCGTGAAGACAAGCTGGGTTCTCAGAGCTGATGGACCACCTTAGCAGTGTTGGAGGCTGAGGAGGAGGGAGATGGAGAAGGGTGGCCAGGCCAGTAGGTGACCCAGGTGGGAAGTCAACATGACCCATCAAACAAGTATACAAGCAGGGATTTTTTAACAGAATTTTTTTGTGAGCTATGCAGCAATAGCTGGTAAGGTGACATGGGTGGGGCTTCCCAAAACTGTGAGTCACTGCTGCTTACCAAAAGGGAAAGGACAAGTGTGGGGAGCTCAGCGTGGTGGCAGGAGCACTGGATTGTGGGGGGAAGGAGATGGCTTTGGCATGGTGTGGGGGAGAGGGGAGGTGACTTTGGCAAGGAGAAAGAAGAGGAAGGAGGTGGCTTGCCTAGGCGAGAAAGCAAGCGAGCAACCCAGGCAAGTTGTAGAGGTTTGACAAAGTCTAAGTAAGAGAAGAAGGGAGGGAAGAAGGGAGGGGTGGTTTTTGCAAGCTCTGCGGGGAGAGGATTAAACTTGGGGAGTAAGGGTAGGGTTGGCTTTGGTGAGGGGGTTGTTGAGCAAAAAGAGAAGTGGCATAGCAGCTAGTACAGACACAATAACATAATAAACTTCCATAAAACTTAAACTTAGGTATAAAGTTCTAGGTATAAAGCAAGATTGAGCATGAACTATCTCACACATAAAATATTTCAGAGAGAACACATACTCTTAAATAGCATTTGCAAAAAATGCACTGCTGTTTGGTTAATCCAAATCTTTAGGTTGTCTGTGAAACACTCTCCCCACTGAGATGCATCTAGTCACATCATTGTTTTCCTTTAGGAAACAGGTGAAGACATACCTGCTTCAGCAGGCTTTTGGATGAAGGGAATGGTGCCAGAAGTAATTTATGAGTGGTTTGATGCTGCTGCTTTTTTAATTAGTTGTACGGAAATAATTGCTTTTCAGTTTTTGTGCTTTGCAATAATTATGTTACATATTATGTGGTAAACTGCCATGTGGCCTTTTGGTAAAGGGCAGTATATAAATATATTAAAAAACAAACAAACAAACAAACAAAATAATGTTATGCGGAATGTGTGGAAAGGATCAGAACTGTACTAACTCATCACAACTTTAAAAAAGTTGCACTTCACTTGCAATTGCTGGAATTGTGAGCATTCCCATAAATGTGCCAGGAACATTAAATATTTCTAGAGCTGTTAATTATCTTTAATATTGTTAAATACACAAGGAAGCCATTTTTCATATTGAATTAATATTTAAGGTAATTTAATCTAAAACTGTCAATGGAGTTAATTCCCCCCTCCAAACTATATTCATTCAAGAATAAATTATGTCTTTTGGCATCCATTCATTTTTATTCTTTTGATTTTTCCTCTCAAAGCATTACTTTCAAAAATAGTTAGAGAGTATTGCAAATAGCCATCTATTTCACTGCTCCAAATAATCAATCAATAGCATCATACATAAGTATATAATCAAACACTCTTCTTGAAATACTGTGTTAGATGAAAGTAACTTTGTGGACACAAGGTGGGCATGTTCATTTGTCATGATTCTGGCTCTGTGCTAAAGGAAAGAAGAAAGCCTACAAGCCAGTGACTCCTTCTTTTAAATTATGTGTGTCAGAATCTACCGAGGAAAGCGAAACAAAGAACCCAGGGTGCACATACAAGAAACCTGAGGAGCTGATGGAGTTAACAAGCTGAATAAATTAATACAGCAATTAACTAACTAGACTATATAATCAGTGTGACCTGTAATGATGGCTCCTAGGAGGCCAACCTTTCATTGCAAACCCATTGTTGTAAAGCTGCAGAGAAGTCTGCTTTTCAGATCACTGATTTTCAGTAACTTTAACACTGAGTTAATAGGAATGTGTTGAAATAAATGTCCAGCCAAAAAAGAAACGAAAAGAAAAAGGCAGTCTTCACCAAATAAAGGTTTTCAAAGGCAAGCCAACCAATATAGCTATAATAGCATTATTTGGGCTGCCATTATTTTGCTTGCCAATGGTTGACTAATGTAAGCCTCTAGTGTGAAGTTGGTGGAGGGACATTGCTTTGGTAAATTGCTCCTACCAGCTCTTATCACTTGCTCTTTGAAATGAAATAGATGGATTGCTCCTCACTGCCCCCTCCCCCCATGTACCACACTCTTTTGCCATCTCCACCATTGTAAAGATGCTAAGACAGGAGAATGCTTACACACCATGGCATAAACCCCAAAAAGTTTGTCGCAACCATAGAGATGATTAAAAACAATAATAAACAAGATGCAGTAAAACTAAACATACCAGTGCCTGCCGCAGTGATCAATGGCCAAGGATAATGCGAGTTGTGGTTCAACAACATCAGGAGGGTCACACGTTCCCATTCATGCTCTAAGCATATAAAGTGGCAGAATACGTTTCTTATACTCTCCTGTATTAACTCACCTTCTTTTTTGGTAGTGAAGCTGATCCATTCTGAAGCAGTGCTTCCTACTGAATTGTAAGACACCACCCTCAGGTTGTAGGTTGTATAAGGCTGTAGATCACTCACATTCGAGCGCTGGCCATCTCCCGCGTATTTCACTTCAACAGGGCCAAGTTTACAAGCTGCTTCTCTTGGCTGCAAATAGGAAGGGCAGGATGTGTGCATGTGGAGTTCATACCTGGAGGAAAAGATGGAAGCACTGATGAGCCACAATTAGCAGGTAAACACAAGCTTACCTTTCCTGCTTATGTGTCTTGATGCTGGTCAAACACAAGGACCTGCTCTCAACTTAATTGCTGCAGAACTCTGCACATCACATTCAATATTCTAACTGTATGCCCACTGATGATGATGTATTGAATTTTCTAGTCATTTTATCTTGCCCAGCGCAACCCAGAGCACCTTACAACCAACCAAACAATGATTATTGAAAACTCAACTGTATGCCAGTATTGAAAATATTGAAGTGATAACTTTTTAAGTAACTAGACCTGCATATCTAGGGATGAACACAAATCTCTCCAGATCCTTAGTGCCAGCATCATATTTGCAAATGCTTGGACCCTAATACATTATAAGTCTGGGGGAAAATGTTACAAATTCCAGCACGCCAACAACAAATTTCTAAAATCCATGTCACAAAATAGTGTGTTGGGTGTTGAGTTTTCCAAACTAGATGGTAGGGGGGAGGCTAGATGGTAAACAGTGCAGTGGGATAGGGCAAGGGCAAGAAGAAGAGGAGAGGCCAATGTTGATTTGTAGACAGCTAGTATCTATATGCCTGGGATTTTTCCAAGACTGTCAGTTCCAAAGGAACAGATAATTAATCTGCCTAGTTTTCTTAGGCACTGATATTCATTCCTGATTTGTCTAAGGAAAATTAAGTTTGGTGGCATCAACAAGACACTGAATTTGTTTGGTATTTGCTAGTTCAGATGATGTAATCACTGTGATGGTGAGGGTTTACTAAGCTATAGGCCTCTAATTTGGCAATATGCGAATGGTAGTAGGTCATTGCCTGTACATTCCTTGTTGTTGTTGTTAAAATTGTATATTGCCCTTCATCCATTGATCTCAGGGCAGTTCACAACACAGAAATACAAGATAAAAAACACAAAATACATAATAAAAACAAGAACAAACCAAACCAATAACCCCTTCCCCATGTTGGTGAAAGGGTGTAGCATATAGTCTCCAGCCGAGTCCAGCAACCATGGCTGCATATAAACCACCTGATAACATTTGGAATCTCACCAACCAGCTGTTTGGATGGAGCAACTAGATTCAGTCTGTTCTTCTCCCCACCAAACACTGATTGCTAGGATTCCAGTTTGTTTTGAAGGCAATGCGTACACTGAGTGACATTCAACTAAGTGTTTCTCAGAGTACACCCTCTAAAATGGACCACACTTAGTCATAATCATTAATGCAAATGGGTTTACTCTGAGTAAAACTGAGTTCCAACATCTCCTACAAGGAGATTCCATTTGCTAAGGCTCTTTAACATCAATGGGCATTGTGTTCCTTAGGCAGACTTTGAAATCCCCCGAGTCTTTTCCTTCATGCCACTTACAAAAAATAAAAACCCTTTAGCCTCTTTCCTATTATTGGTGCCAGGTGTGAATGCTGTTAAAGTGACCAGAAAATGGAAGACAGACATTTGAGAATCAACTGAAGAGTCAGTCCAGCCAGCACAGATGTTAGTTCTGATACCAAGTATATTCCAGCAGTTACCTTCTTACAATGCCATTGGGTTCCCGAGGGGCATCCCACTGCAAAGACGCATTCCTTGAGGTCATGCTGTGAATGAAGGGAGGAGGCTGCTGTGAGGGTGGAGCTGGCTGTGTGGTGACATGTGCCACGGGTCCTTTGCTGCAGCAGCTGAAACAGGTACAGGCTTCAACCCCAACAGAATAAGTGGTAAAAGGCCTCAGTCCGTGGATGGTTTGTTGAGTGGCTGTTCCCTCTGACAGCTGATAAGAAAAAGGCAGTGCCGGATTTAAGTAAAAGCTAAACAAACTATAGTTTCTACTTTCCACTTTCTTGGCCCCCCCCAAAAAAAAAATTAAAAGGAAAAAAACCTGGGTGTACATTTCCAAAATGTAAGATGAAAAACAAATAAAACAAAACAGCAACAGTGTTTTGTGTTGTGTAGGTCCATAAATTACCACATATTCAACACAAAAAACAGCGACAATTTGTTGTTGACAAAGGACAGCTGGACATATAAAGGGCCCCATTACCTTCAGTAGCTTAGGGCCTCATCAAACCTAAATCTGGCCCTGGAAAAAGGACAGAACATTGCACAGCAAACCACACTGGAAATGTGGTCCTTTTCCTATTTGCAGAGTAAAGGAATGAAATCAAACATAGTGCTGCTTTTTTTTTTAATCCTAAAAATCAAACAGCAAATATTCTTATCAGCTCAAAAGAAGAATTTGTCTGATGAAAACTCACCACCATATCCTTTCCCTTTGTATTGTTTGAGAACAGCCTGTAGAGACTGACTATTCCATTTGGCTTAAGTGGAGGACTGATTTTCACCACAGCTGAAGTAGATGCCACTGTATCAAAGAGAGGTGCATGAAGTCCTTGAGGAGGGGCTGGGCCTGTCTTACATTGGGTCCAGCTGCTAGCAGTCCGGCCTGCAGAATTGACCGACCAAACCTTAAAAAGACAAATAACATTTGAGCTGTGAGATTTCAAGCAGCCTTAAGTAGTCTGTGGGGAAGAGTACGAGGCTTATTTTCATTTGCACCACATAATGGTATATTTATTCATTTTACTATTTTTTAAAGCATGTGTGCCGCCTTTCTACAAATAGCATTCGTGGTGGCTAATAAGGAACAAAACCTCATAAAAGTACAGTGGTACCTCTGGTTATGTACTTAATTCGTTCCCGAGGTCTGTTCTTAACCTGAAACTGTTCTTAACCTGAAGCACCACTTTAGCTAATGGGGCCTCCTGCCGCCGCTGTGCAATTTCTGTTGTCATCCTGAAGCAAAGTCTTAACCTGAGGTAATCTTTCTGGGTTAGCGGAGTTTGTAACCTGAAGCGTAGGTAACCCGAGGTACCACTGTACAATGTAACAGAAGGTAAAAATGACAAAATTTATAAAAGATGTTTAAACTAAACAGGTTGAATAAAAATGCTGAATTCAAACAATGGACCACCAGCACACCCACACACCAAATCAAATCAACAAGTAAATCAAATTAAACAAACAAAAAAAGGTCCATCAATAAAGGACTTAAAAGATAACAACAAAACTTGTAGACCATTTTTGCTCAAAGATAAAGCAGGCTTGGTCAACTAAACCTTGCCACACCCACTCCAATACAAAATCCCTGTAATACATCAGCAAATGTAATACATCAGCAAAGGTCAAAGCTCCCCCCCTGGCAAGCCACACAGGCCAACGGTGGACGCAGATGTTGTCGCACAGCACATATGCGCCATTGCAAGGTCTTATGGTGGCAGGACAGATTCAAGAGTAAGGGAGACATCTCACAGACCTTTCTAGGCATTTTGGACATCTTAAAAAGCTACATACAAGTCTGGCACACTAATTAGCACGGAAATTAAAAGACAAAAGACATTTGCATATGCTTGTTAATGAATTTGTGTGTATATTAAACAAACACACATTTAGAATTTAAACTTCACATAGCCAGCCAGCAAACCTCCTATCCAAATCGCCCCAAATAATTTATTCAGTTAATCTTCGCCCCATCCTAGATCACTCAAAGACAGCTTCTCTTGAATTCATTTACCCTCAATTAATTTTGCAACAAATCCTGCTCCAAATAAAATTCATCTCTCTCTCTCATTACCCCCATTAATTACCCCAAATAATCTCTAAATAAAGTCTTTAGTGTGTTTCTACCCAGTAAACTAGAGCACCCTCCCAATTTAATATTCCCAAGCTCATAGCCAACCCCAAAACATTTGGCATACTTAGGTAAATATCTGCATGCCATAGGTTCACCCTAGTAACACCTCTGGTAATGACAAGTGACAGACAGTATTGCAAGATGAAATTGTTCCCTTGCTTCACTGAACATCCTACTGCAACCTAACTTTCTACACTGTTGCAGCACACACATGAGCGACTAGGCTGCTGGGTGATTTTATTTTTCAAATAAACACACTTCATATTTGAACAGCTAAAGAAGTGCCCAGGTACAGACATACACATATGCAGGAACAGGTTGAGCTATATTTAAGAATTCAGTTATTTTTTTAAAAAATCATTCTTTCTCATTAAGGTTTCCGTTAAATGCTATTACAGTGCTCTCAATATTTCTGTCTTTCTGGCACAGTTGAGTGTCCATTCAACTTTCAACAGATAAGTTTTATGCTAGGCTGGGTAGCATGGAAAGGCTAAACATTGCAGTGGTACAGACCCTCCTAGCAGCCCAGACTATTGCATGAGCCATAACCCTCCACTTCTCCATTTCTGTTTTTCTTCATCAGCAGGAAACATCAGTAGAGGATGTAGGATAACTATGGAACTGACCTCTGTGTGAAATGTCGGCAATCATCAATGCTGCCTTGAGGTATGACAGTGCTATGTAGACCAGGTGGTATATTCTGGTCAGTCAACCAAAACAGTATATTCTGATGTTCCCTTTACTCTTATTTAGTAAATGAGACAAGACTTTAGTTACTGAAGTTTTTTCCTTCATCTAATGGCATTAATTCAATTGATCATACATCAAATTTCATTTATTGCTTAATATGGAAATGCCCTCTCAAAAAGAACACAAGTCAGCATCTTCTCTATTATTCATACTGCTTTTGCCAAAATGCTCACTTTGTTATATTCATTTTGTTCTATCAATCAACATGCATGGTTTTCAATTCGATGATTCCAAGATCCGGTTGCTAGAATTGCATCTAATTAAAAACAGCTCTTCTCTGTGAACGGATTTTGTTTTTGTCAACTTCCCAAAATCAGAGTAATCTGCACACTATATGAAACTCAGCACTTATTAAACACAGCCTTCAACAAATCTGCATGAAAATTAAATTTCACTTTCATCAAGGAGAGAATAAACATATGGAAGGATGTATAATCTTATTTATCAAATATCATTTGTATAATTAAACACGAATAGCATAAAAGGTTGACTTAGGTCATCATTTGCATGAGTAAGTAATTTGTAGAATGTCAGGTACAATAGATGGAGTAGATGGATGTGTAAGTGTATAGGGTTAAATTAGGCTCAATAATAGTGAAACACACAGTGATCAATCAGAATGATAGATCTAAATGGCAATACAAGAGGACTGTCTGTGTGATTTTTAGTATTAAGAATTCCTTAGTAAGCTTTCACGTTGAGAAGTTCTATCTACACTAAAACATGCTCTTATGCAATCTCGTCAGTCCACTTTTTGGGGGAGTAGCTTTGCATTTCGTTTAAAGAAGAAAACCAGTATAGCCTTCTAGTCTTGTGAATGAATGGTTGAGAAATTTTGGCAATTTGAAAAGGAAAAGTTTGGGAGAGCAGGAATGTGATATAGAAATTATAACTTCAACTGCAACTGGAGAATCTCAGCTACATCAGTTATTGTTGCAGATGCAACCAAGAAAACAGCAGTTTGGGCCCTAGCTGTGTAATTCCACTACACTGATCTCTAAAAGCAAACTCCTAGTGTATGTTCTCAGGAGGCCATGTTGAAATTATTTGTATAATCTTGATCAGTTCATTAGATAAGCTGGATGGTACCCAAATGCTAAGGATGCCTTCTTGTAGCTGCTTTCCTCCACTGGCAGTTGCACTAAGCAGGAGGTGCAAGCTAAGCAACATAGGAAGTTGCCTTATACCACGTCACACATTTGGGCTACTCAGCTCTGTATTTTCTACACTGACCAGCAGTTACACTCCAGGATTTCAGACTAAAGGTAGTCCCAGCCATGCCTGGAGATACCAGGGATGGAATCTGGGATCTTCTGGCGGTTCCCTCACTGCGAGAAGCCAAGTTACAGGGAACCAGGCAGAGGGCCTTCTTGGTAGTGGCACCCTCCCTGTGGAACGCCCTCCCACCAGATGTCAAAGAGAACAACAACTACCAGACTTTTAGAAGACATGTGAAGGCAGCCCTGTTTAGGGAAGCTTTTAATGTTTGATGTATCATAGTATTTTAATATTCTTTTGGAAGCCGCCCAGAGTGGCTGGGGAAACCCAGCCAGATGGGCGGGGTATAAATAATAAATTATTATTATTATTATTATTATTATTATTATTATTATTATTATTATTATTACTTCTGCAAGCAAGGCAGGTACTCAGCCGTTCTTCCCAACCACAGTGGAGCTTTCATATACTCAGTTTTTCCCACATGGAAATTGAAATTCCTTATTTCCACACACTTTCTCCACAGGTTCACAACTCCCCACTCATTTTGAACACATTATTGGAAGGCCTTCTCCGCTGCTGTATGTCAACGTAGTAAAGGAAAAACCTAAAGTATATTTATTTAAATGGGCCTGGTTTTCACTTACTAGCTCAAACACATCCAGATATTCAACTTCTGGGGGCTTGGAAAATGGAAAGATAGTCCAGTTTAGTCAACACTGTGTATGTGATTGCATGAAGACATGCCCCAGAGCTCCCCAAATGGCGAAATAAGGGCAACAGTGTATCAGTGAACCAGTACAGTGGACACTCATGTGCGAATGTGATCCATGCGGGAGGCACGTTCACAACCCACAGCATTCGCAAACCACAGTGCCGTGTCTGCGCATGCACTGGTCACGATTCGGCACTTCTGCACATGTGCAAAGCTTGATTTAGCACTTCTGTGCATGTGCGAGTGCCGAAACCCAGAAGTAACCTGTTCTGGTACTTCCAGGTTCGGTGCAGTGCGCAACCCGAAACCACACAACCTGAAGCATCTGTAACCCGAGGTATGACTGTAAATAATAATAATAATAATGTCACTACAAATTGGAGAGAGTTGGAGAGTATGCTCTTTTGGCATTTTACCTGCATTGCCTGCATTAATTCTCCTTTGCAAACTGATGCATAAATTTGGCAAACTGAACTTAAGGTTGGAAGAATAAGACACCCAAATTTGTGCATCTATTCCTAGGGGAAGCTAGCAGATGGGGAGAGGTTTTGGACCCTGTTTTGTGTGTGTTGAGGGGAGGTCAATTATAGCTTTTCAATTCTGTTATTGTAGTTTCTAGCGAATTTGCACAGTCACATAAGAAGCAATGCCACTATCATCCTTACAAAGCAGATGGATAAAGCAGATCTACTGAGACATGATCCCCTGTGCAGCGAAGAATGGATAAGACAGAAGATGAAACAAAAACAAGGA